>NC_092520.1:187964603-188580158 GCF_037038585.1 Patagioenas fasciata | reverse complement strand
TAAAAATACAAGCCCTGCGGCAAGAGCCGAGCACGCTCCACAGCCTCTCGGCTCAGAAAGCCGGGATACAACAGGACGGCCGGGCTTGGCGCAGCACCCCACCCACCCCTACCTTCTCCTCGTCGGACAGCTGCTCCTCCAGGTCCGCCATCTTCCCGTCTGGCCCCGGCCACCGCCCCCGTCCCCTCCCTCCCAGGCAGGAAGGGCGGGGCCCCGCTCGCTGCGCTGCTCCCTGGGGGCGGGGCCTGTGCGCATGCGCACGGCGTGGCGGGGTCTTGCGGTGGGGCGGACAGCGGGGCAGGAGGGAAGGGGGGTGGTGGGTTGTCAGTATCCCGAGTTCCCGCGTGTGTCCGTGGCGTGCATGCTGGTCCTTGTCGTGGTGCTTCCTCGGGGAAAGTAAGGGGCCTCAGCTGGTGGCGGGGTGTCGCGATGGACGGAGTAGTGGGGAGCAGGGCCTGCTGTGCCCCTTAGGATGTCTTCGGATTGGACAGCAGGGTTTCTGTCTGCCTTTTATAGAATCAGAGAGTCACAGTTCAGTTTGGAAGAGATCTTCAAATGTCACCTAGTCCAACCCCCTGCAATGAGCACGGACATCTCCAACCATATCAGGTTGCTCAGAGCCCCATCCAGCCTGGCCTTCAGTGTCTCCATGGATGGGGCATCTACCACCTCTCTGGGTAACCTGGTGTTTCACCAAGCCTCGGTGTAAAAAATTTCTTCCTCGTGTCTAGCCTGAACCTCCCCTCCATCAGTCTAAACCCATTGCCTCTTGTCCTATCACAAGAGACCCTGCTAAAATGTCTGTCCCCATCCTTCTCATAGGCTCCTCTTAAGTACTGAAAGGCTGCAATAAAGTCTCCCAAAACCTTGTGTTCTCCGGGCTGAAAAACCCCAACTCTCTCAGCCTGAACTCACAGGAGACATGTTCCATCCCTATGATCACCTTTGTGGCCTCTGGTCTCTCTCCGTCTGGTCCATGTCTTTCTGTACTGAGGGCTCCAGAGCTGGACACAATAACTCCAGGTGGGGTCTCGCCAGAGCAGAGGGGCAGAATCATCTCGCTTGACCTTTTCTTTGAATAGCAAAATGAGTCTTTTAAGTAATCACTGGGAGTTTGTTCAAACAGAACTAAAAATTAGCAAGTTTCGGATATCCCCCTGGCTCATGCCCAGTGTGGATTAGTGGATACAGGTGCTGGGGGTCGGTGGAGCTGAGCACCTGGGGGAGAGTGAGAGCTGGCAGGGTATCTGGAGTGCCCTGCAGTGAGGTGGAAGAGATCTTAGAAAGCTCTGTTTGATGCCAGCAACAGAGACTGAGGAAATGGATTGTATAAAATGATTGGAACCGCAGAAACTGGACAGAGAAGATGAATGTGGTCAACTGGAAGAAGCCTAAAAATAA
Source organism: Patagioenas fasciata (assembly GCF_037038585.1). NCBI lineage: Eukaryota > Metazoa > Chordata > Aves > Columbiformes > Columbidae > Patagioenas > Patagioenas fasciata. The sequence continues at coordinate 188,578,757 of NC_092520.1, read as the reverse complement.
ATGGATTGGAAAACATTTACCACAAGAATAAGAAAATGCGAAGGGTGTCTTCCAGCAGTGTGACATTGCAGGTACACAGAGGGGCATTTGAGATCATGGCTCGCAAGGATTGCCTGGAAGAAGACATAATAGAAGTTTAGTGGAAAACTTTAATAGAGGAAAGAAAACTTTTGTGCAGCTCAAACCATGTGGGTTTGGGGGCAGTGAAATTCTCTATCCTCGTCCAACAGTGACCCAGGGACAGATCCCCAGAGAGTCGTGGGAGAACAGGCCAGTAGTGTTGACTCCTCCTGGGAATGCTTCTTCACTTCCAGCCAGCCATGGTATGGAAGATGGTTCTCATCCTCAGTGACTCCCTTCTAACAAGAATTGTTGAGCTGTTCTTTAAGGGTCAGGTAGACGGTAGGAAGTTTTGTTTTCTTCCAGAAGCAAAGTGAGACTGGGAAAACGGATAAGTGTGAGAAGCTGCTTTGATAATGATCAGTTCTGGCAACAGTGAGACAGTCACAGACTCCATTCTGCAGAAGGTGAAAAACTGCAGAGGCCTACAAAGGAAACCAAGAGAGTCAGATGACTTTTTTGAGAAATTCTTCCTGTTCCTTCATCAAAAGTAGAAAGAATATGGTAAATACTGGTGTTAGCCAAGTAGACTGGGTTTTGTGAAACACTGGGATAAACTCTGAACAAAATTAGGTGTCTGTAGGCTTCAGCTCATTACTGTGGGTGCCAGTTTCCTGGATGATACAAGAACAAAGACAGAAATATCCTCATACCTCATTGTAGAAAAGGATAACCCTGAAACATTATGAAGTAAACACAAGTGGTACATTTTTGTAAGGGCTACATCTTTCAGTTTACTGTGTGTTAATGTTAGGAAACTCAAATACATGAGACAACTTGGAGCTTGAGAAAGATTATATGATTAGTATAACAAAGTTAGCAGGCAGAGTCTTGTATGATGTTGAAATTGATGGTTAGACCTTGTTCTTCAGGATGAAAAAGGTAAAAAGGCTGGTGTATTATGTCAGAGTGGCCATTAGCTGTTTCAAAGACAGAGAAGTTTGAGAAGAGTAAAAACTTAATTATTTATAGATTAAAGTTCTAATTCATTAAATGAAATACATTATTCCATGGACAACCTGATCTTTCTAGACAATATGTTGAACTTACTAATGGTCTGTTCCTAATATGTGGGAAGAATAGAGTTTTTATCGTTAATTCAAACTGAAGGAAGTATGATGGGGGAATTTTATGTCCAGTGATAACTCTTTGGTAACATTTAGGAATACATTTTCCTAATGTCCAGCACAGTGTACTTCACCCCCATTATGATGCACAATAAAAAGCTGATCATTGCCTGGAAAATCACAGGTGTCAGGATACATCTAAGTTGGTCCTGGTTAGTGGCATGAAAGTAGACAGCTTCTAGCCAAAGGACCTTGTTATGCTATAGAGTTCATCCACATCTGCATTTCTTGCATGAGTGTTTGTACATAATGATTAATGCTGTCACATGCAGTATAGCAAAATGTTGCTGATAGCTGTAGATTTTACCTTACCAGGACTGTTGCATGGAAGTGAAAGTGATATTGGACAAGAAATATTTACAGTCAAACAGATACATGGAAATTATAATGGCACCGAAAATCAATGTATGAGCCAAGGGTGAAAATGAAAAAAAAGTCAAAATAATGAATGTACAAGTTGGACAATGTGACTGATTCAGGGAAGTTGAGAGATTTGAAATACCTGTACCCATGGAAGATAATGGACAGTATTTTATTTATGTGAGGAACAAAATAAAGGACAACCAAAGCTAGTGTTTGATAGGCCATTGCTAGATCCAGAGTGGTGCAGTGTGGAGCAGAAAACGTACATCTAAAGAATGTTTGGGTTTGGAACATCTCATATAAGTTATTTGGTCTCAATAATAAAAGGTAATCCTCTGTAGCAGGGGAAAGCATTGTGCAACATTCTGTTTCACGCAACAGGACTTTATAACTTCTACCCAGGAGTCTTAAGAATAACTAGCTGAGGACATCTGGGAAATGTTCCTGTTAATTTTTAACACACCTTGGGATTTGCCAGTTAGGGGATACTGTCAAGGATGTTGCTTTATTTAGTATGTATTAAGAAGGTAGTTCAAAAAGACAGATCTTACCAGATAAACATGAATAGTTTTCTTATAAGTTAATATATCTAGCTGTTGGATGTACCATGTTTACACTAGGTTTTTTTTTTTTTTGTTGAAATTTGCTGAAATTAGCATGATTAAGTGAATGATTCACAGGAGAACTGTGTAGTCATCATAGATACTAATGGGGACCTTCTGTGTAGTACCCTGGCAGGTACTTTACCATGACCTTAGGACTTAATGGGAAATGAATAATCATGCAGAAATAAGTACCATTCTTGCTTTGTGACTCAGTGTTTTGGAGCACTTGTTTGTCTCTTCAGGAAGAATATGGAAATTTCAGAGGGAATTTAAAGGAGGACTGAAAATAATCCTCGAGATGCAGAACAAATTTCAGGATGTGATAATTAAAGATGTCGAGATTAAGAAGTGACTTAGGAAATCTATTCTCAGTGAACTGCAGCAAATAGCAGTGATACCTGGGTTAGTTTAGAATTTATATGCATCTTATCTGAAGTAATCTGTACTTGCTGTTTTAAAAGGAATACAGCCAATTTCCAGCCAGTAAATCTTCTTATGCTATAAAGTTCACCCACATTAGCAATATTTTTCATGTACCAGTGTCTCTGCACATTGATCAAAGGTTAATTTGCACTACAATCACATCCAGAACAGCAAAACATCCTACTGCTAACTAGCTAGCTCATGTCTTAGTATAATAGATGTCTGGTCCCACTACATGAAGCTCACTGGGGGCTACCAGATCTGTCTGATGAGCAGTGTGTGCTTTACTGGTGCAATGAGAGAAAAATGAATTAATTAAAAAAATAAAAGCAGCTCTTGAGTTCTACTTAAGCTAATTGGACAAGATAGAACCACCAATCAAGTACCTTGCTGGTTTGCTGTGCTGCTTCTTTAATTTCTTTCTGTATTGACTTGGTAGGGCCAGACTTCTGGCCCTCAAGTAGCATTGGGAGGAAGGGCACAGCCCATGCAGGGCTGCCAGAATGGCTTGAGAGGGACGTGGTGTCTGTGGAGGCAATGGAACACAGAGGTTAGCACAGCACTCTTCCTCCATCCTTCTACACTGGCCCCAAACACTGACGTAAACAATGCAGAAAAAAAAAGAAAAAATAGATTTTCATTCTTCTTATTCAAGACAGGTGATTGACAGTTGACCTATTGTATCTGTTCAGAGGACAAATTGATGAGAGGTGTATTTGGTGCCTACTTGTTTAATCTGCAGGATGTACTACCCTCTGTTTCCTCAGACAAAGGTGGACACTGGCCAAGCTCTGAGCCCTGCTCCAATGGTGTTCCTGGGGAGAACAGAGAGGTGTGGCAGGCTGTGTCCCTGCTGCCCGCTCCGTTCTGTGGGAAGTGTCTCCCTGCATCCTGGTACCTGTTGATATTAATCCTCACCTTCCTGTGCGTTGGTGGGAGGCGTATGCCAGTTCCTGAGATTCCCAAATACATATCAGATCTCAGGGCCTTGGGAATTGCCTGCCAATTCGTGTCCATGTTTTGGGAAAGCTATTGGTGTCTGCAAACCTCCCGACTGGCTCTTTGTACCTTAAAGAATCTTAACGGTGAAAGCAAAAAGGTTTTTCCTAGAGAAGTTGAACGCTAAATCCTTACAACCATGTTGGAAAGAAAGGTGTGACAGGAAGAAAACTATAGCAAAGTGCAACCTGAGACCGAGCTTCCTTCTCTGATAACACTTCGGATCTTTTAGGTCACAACAGACATTCAAGAGAATGACTGGGTAACCCTTCATCTACTGTGAAGGTCCTATTTAGAGTCATAGGTTGGAAGGGACCTCAGAAGAACATCTGGTCCAACCTTTCTTGGGAAAGGGAGCCTAGATGAGATTATCTAGTGCCTTGTCCAATTGCATCTTGAAACCCTCCAGTGATGGGGACTCCACCATTTCCCTGGGAAGGTTGTTCTGGTGAATGATTGTTCTCACTGTAAAAAACGTCTGTTTCTGTTGATGCCTTAGAGTTGACTGTGCTTTGGTTTCTTTGCTCAGCAAGTTCATAGCCTTCTTGCTTACTGTGATGTTTTTAAGATCATTACAACAGTCTTTATGCTTCACAACCTTAATATTTTTACAAGTTTTATTAGTTTTGCATCATATTCTATGTTTTGGATTGAGACTGTGCATGTCATAATTGCTTAGATGACAAATTCAATATTTAGAGTGAATTTTTTTCTGAACATTTTTAGGAGCTTTAAGCTCTTTTTAGCATCCTCAAGCTCTTTTTAGGATCCTCTTAAGATTGCATTCAGATCTTATCCAGACTTGCTCTATGACTTCCTACTCTGTTTCTATTTTGGGGAGTTTTCTCAGCTTCTTTCTCCACTGCGCCCCCTCCAAAAATAGTCAGCTGTATGTCTTGCCTTATATAACTCAAACTCACAGTTTTGCATTTTCCTTTTTTTTTTTTTTTTACATGTACCTATGTTTGATGAATTAGATACCCGTGTTATTTCTCAGATTTATCTTAAAATGCAGGCCAATAATTTACTTAACTGGTTACAAGATTTTTCCCATAAATTGAGGTGCTTCGAAGCAGATAAACTCATTCAGGAACTAAGAGTGAGATTATTTATTTGCGATACAGAATTTCTATTCAGGCATGGGCACATGCAAAAGTAGGGTGAAAAAGAGCAAGTGTTGAGCATTTTAGAGGAAGGCAATCAAAGGAAGGAAATACACCCAAGTCTTGTTGGCTGCTACTCCTGCTCCAGCAGAAATAAGGAGGTTGCAGGTCTTTGAAGGCAACGGGCAGTAGTGCAGCAGCATCTGCAAATTACTGTGGGCAACAAGATGATAAGGATGAAGTACTGCATAATAAAACATCTACTTTTGGTTCTAATCAGACCCAAACTATCTTTTGGAAGGAGCAATGGTTGTATAATCCAAATTATGTACAGATTACCAGAGATGTCAAAAATTTCATGTTCTACTGATTCTGAAGCCTGTAATCTTCATACGTGGGGTATGTGTCAGTACAGTTCTCCCAACATGTTTAATATCTTTGCTATCTTAGCATGTTAACTATTTAAAAGTCACACCACTGGCTTTTAAAATGTTGTTTCTACCTGCCAATTTCTTTTCTTCACCTGCCCTTGGACTTCCTCAGTGCATTGTTTGATAAAGTCAGACTTGCAAAAGCACTTCATCCAAACCTCTGATGAAAGAATTCTGATTTCCTTCTGAAATGTAAAATGAAGTACTGTGAAGCAAAGATTAGTGACTTCTGATAAAACATCTTTCATTACAGAATATCTTCTCTCAATGCTAATTTATTACATTCTGATGCAACATAATGAACAAGAGCAGAGTAAAAGTGCATTCTGAAAGTATTCTTGAAGTTAGCATTGCACAATGTGTTGCCAGTACTGAGCAATTTTAGGGGGTTAAATTACAGCACTGGAGTTTTCAGGAAAAATAGGACAACTAGAAAAGTTTTCTCCAGCATTGTTTACAGTGGCTGTGGAAAAGTTGCTGACTTAAACATTAGCCTGTGCTACAGCAATAAATATTTTATTAATAAATTATATCATAACCATGTGCTGTGACAGTGCTTTGGAAAGAAGAGTATTAGAATGTCTATTTTACAGCCTGTCTTTCAAAGATAATTAGCTATAGACAGGTATATGTACAGCTAAAGGGTTTCAAAAACATTTGTGAATAGCAAAGGTTTCAAAGAATAATCAGGGACTGGAAAATGCAAGCAATCCAATCTGGTTAGTTTATCGGCAAAAAGCTTAAAGGTTTGTGAGTATTTATCAGAAGATCAGAAAATTGTTGATTGGATGTTTTGATCTAGTAGCCTATTACAAGATTCATGACCAGAAATTAAACCAGGACAAATTCAGGCTACAAATAAAGCTAGATTTTAATTGTCAGAGTAGTTTATTACTGGAACAATTTAACAAAGACAGCACTGGCACTAGTAATTTTAAAGACTGATTGTTTTTCTGGAAGACATATTCTACAGATCAGCAAGGACTTCAGCAGTCTTATGGCCTGTGTTGGAGAGAAGGAGCCTGAAGCAATCTCCTCTGACATAACATGCTGTGATTCTGTGGACAATTTTCCAGGTTTTCCTGTTCAGCAACAGATGGAGAGAAACTCAAGTGAGAATGGAAGTGGCTCCATGGAAGAGCCAAAGAAGAGCGAGTGTAGCTGGAGCACAATGAACTGGATCCAGTGACGAGTGCAGAAGCAGATCTGGCTTTTAAAAGGGAGTGAAGAAAAAGCACCAGGGACATTACTGAGGTTAGAGTGGGTATTAATTAAACAGGGAAGACCAGGGTCAGCTAGAATTTCTGTGGAAAAGTTTAGGAGAGTATTTCAAATGGGATTACTTGGGGAATATTTTTGATAATTTATAAACATTCGAGTCTCATCAGCTGGTGACCCTTGGCTCCCATTACATCAACAGGGAGAAACAAGCACTTCAAGGGTGAGATTCATCTGACCTAGTTGGGATGTCTGTCTTAGGAGAAGATTATTTGCCGTAATGAGGTGGCTGGTTGAGACCCAGCTGTCTAAATATTAGATGCCTGCGTTATAACAGCCAAATCCCCTCTCAGTGTTAGAAGATTAAAGGGTAAGAAGGTGATGGACCAAGGAAGGGGGACAAGGGCTAAGGGAAAAACACAAAGTACAGCTGGAGTTCCAAGGCCAAGAGAAGGGAGAAAGCTCTGCACTTGCTCTGTGTGCCTTGGGGAACCTGTACTCAGGGAGGTAAATCACACACTTGTCCACAAAGGACTTCGTAGCCACAGCGCTGTATTGCTGTACTGCCTCTATTGCAGCTCCTACTTGGACGTCAGGAATGCTGTATCAGCAGTTATTGATAATACAGAGAGAGAGCAGGATTAAGAATAACAGAGGTTAGGATTAGGAAGTGGAGGAGAATCAAAATGTAAGGGTTCTGCACCCCATAATGGCTGAAGAGGGCCTTTAAGGTAAGTATGCCTTATAACAGCTCTGAGACTTCTCCAGCCTGAACCAGTCAAGCTCTTCTCTGGTGTACGACATTTATTTGCCTTTGCACTGTACCAGGATAGGTTGGGAAGAGAAGACGGGGAAAATGTAGCAGTGGTGTTAGGAGAAAGCAAATAGAACTGGGAAAAGGAAAAGAGCTGGAGCACTGCTTTCCCCAGCTATTAACTTGTTACAGGAACAGAGCATTAACTTGCAGGAGCAGAGCAGCTAACTGATTTTTAAAAGCTCCATATGAAAACACAAAAATTCCTTTCCTTCCCTCTCACTGAGCCTGGTTCCTGTTTATATTTTTAGTTATCCCTTTCTGGAAAAGGAAAGTGTAGTCTTCTAGCTGGATTTATTTACTTTCATTTTGAAAGGGACATTGTTTGGCAATTTTATTTTACAATAGGAAATGGCAAATGTGCTGATTTGTTTAATGAAGTTGAGAGTCACTGGAGGAGTCCAAATTCCGTTTTCTTTTGCTCTCTGTAGAACAGAATGTCTTATGAAGATAAAATCTCAATAAACTATACAAGCAGATGGGACTGAAGGGCTGAGAATTTTTGTGCCTGTGCAGAGAAAAATGCCTCAGAAGCAGTGGTACTTCATGCTGCTAAACGGTGATGTGGGTGCTTAATTTTTGATCTTGTGTCATCTACTAGAAGAAATGGGAGGAAGATGGTTTGGCTCCTGAATGGTGCACAAAATTTTTACTTGAGTACGCTTTCTTCTGACCTTGGTAAAAGTCCTGAATGCTAAACAGTTGTGGAAATTAGGACAGTGTCTGAATGTTGATGTGGGAACATAACTTCAGTCATTTACTTTTGAAACAAGTTGCCACGTTGTGTATTGATAAAATCACATTACTCTATTAAAAGAGTTGTTTTTTTTCTTTGCACTGTTTAATGGAAGACTATAGCAGTCATGTAAACCCTGTCCTGCAAAACTCAGTTGTGGCCTTAGAGCTCAAGATCTGAGTCCTTGGCAGACCTGTCAGTTTTTGTCTCTGCACAGGGATGCAGTGAAACCACCTTAGATGTAAAAACAACTGCGGAATTTATCTTACCATTCTCCTTTAGCACAAGTAGTTCTATATATGACTGTAATAGTTGCATTGTTCTCAATTTCCTGGTGCTCTAGGAATTCATAGGTCTCTGGCTACAAGAAAGCCAGGATTTCACTCAGGTGGGTTCTCAGGTTGATGGTGACCATGGACCTTTTCAGATAAGATTAAATGATCGAGAATTGAGGAAGGAGGTTACAGGCAAATGGGCAGTGTGTCTGTCACGGGGAATGCCACATTTTACATGTGTGTACATTATTTCAAGATAGTACTTATCTTGTTTGACTTAAAAAACCCCAATTTTCCTATTCTGGGGCTTCATTTTTACATTAAATTTGGTTATATAATGGCATGGAGGTCTATTGCAAAGAGAAAAATTCATATCAGAAGCATAACAAGCTAAATGCATGAATTTTCTATTGTATTTCATGCTTGTTTTGTACTCCGCCGTGGTCAGCTTCATATTGACACCTCTTTATTCAGTGGTTTACAAGGAAGAAATCCTCCCCTCTTCCCTAAGCATTTTCACTGTTGATTATGGGAATGGGATTTTGATGAGGTTAATAATTCAGTCTGTTCCCGTGAAGTCTGTAAAAAGATTTTTTTGTTGTTTGTTTTTTGTTGTTGTTGCAGTAAATTGGGATGTAAGGATAGTGGGTCAAACTCTGCCTTAACTGGCATGAAAGACAACTGACAGAAGTCTGATGCAAAACCAGAGGAAATACATCCCACCGTAATGGCCCCAAAGAAGTAATCTTTTGGTTAGGAAGGACAACTCAGAACAAAAGTAACACAAAGATTAAGGGTCAGATTATACTGCTTTCATTTCTTCATGTTCAAGAAACACCCAGAGGAGTAAAACATTATGCTTACTCTGAAGAAAAATGCTGCTGTTTTCCTCTTTCTGGCTCTTTAGCAAACACTGTGTGTGAACTAATTGGGAGTGGAAGACATTAAAACCAGAACTGTATTTTGGTGGTAATTAATGACTCACTACAGAATTTCAATATCTAGAGGAACTGTTTTGAATCAAAGAAAATGATTTTGCTTCTGGAAAGGGAGCAAAGTTTTATTGCACATGTACTTTAACCAGTTTTCTAACTTCTGGAGATCTGCATTTGCTATGAATCTGTGCCTAACTCTTGTTGCTGCTGTTGTAATGATATCCCTGACTGATGCGGATCATTAGTCTGATTGAAAGCCTCAGGTACTTTCCAGATGGTGAACTCAGGCTTTTGCAATCTGTGGGAGTAATTTTTGCAATACTATGCTCCACTTCCTTCCTCACCAGAAGATTCTAAACTTACAGTTTTAGTCTCTCATGTTGGATCAGGATACACAGCAAAAAAAGGAGTCTTGTCCCTGTTGTGATGAGTAGGATGAGGTGATGAAGAGGTACAAACGGAAGTGGGGTATCCAGGTATGTAAAGTAACACCATCCGGTGTGATGGAGAGGGTCTGTATTCTCATGATTGTTTTTCAAATTTTTCTGGCCTTCAAGTAAAAAGTCATTTTTAGAGAAAGAGGAAAAGAAGACCAGCAAGGAACCTTCATAGATGCTTCAAGTACAACACAGGAGAAGACAGAGTTTTCTTGAAAATTCAGTGGTGGCAGGATGTGAGAGTTTGATTACTTATGAAAGCCGTAAAAGGAATTATAATAGGTAGGAGGTGGTGAGACACAGGTGGACCACCGTTCTGTGTGCTGCTTGCTGATGTATTGACATAAAAAACTATTTCTAAACCTGCTTGGGCTTATTTGTAGCCCTGCCGTAACTGAGCCCAGCTTGCTCATGTGACCTGTGTCCTCACACAGCGCTGGATGTGGTTATTCGGCTGTTCCCTTGTGTAGAACGTGATGGTTGGACCTGTATGTACTAATTTCTGGTAGTTTTTAGCTCCTCATTGCTACTTGTTTCTGGGTTTGGCCATACGTTCCTTTTAGTCACAATCTTTGCTCTGGGTCACATTATGTTGGTGCTGCAACCATTGCTCCCTGCCTTGTGTGCTGGGACTTGTGTGAGTCAGGGAAGAGAAGACCTAGCAAAGGAGTGGGAAAATGTGAGGGTGGGGAGCAGGGGGAAGCAGATCTCATGTCATTTTTTTTTTTTTCCATACAGCATGTTGCCCTTTGCGGTTTCTGTGCAATACGCCTTGTAATTCTTCATGGGCTGTATTACACGGAATGATTTTTCAAACGGGCTGGTAATAAACCCTCCATCTAGTCACGAAAGTCTGTTCCAGCCCTCTTAACTTGGTAAAGCTGGGTTTTTGTGGTGTGTGTGGTGGAGGAACTGGTGTTGCTGGTGATCAGCCCCGCAGATGGCCACGGGTGGGAGGGGTGATGGGGTGGGCCTAGTCCTGCCCATGGTGCAGGGTGGAGGGGAGCGGATCAGGGAACAGGCCAGGTCTGTGTCAGCCCAAGGGTTTTGTTTTAACATTTATGGGAGTTCCTGTTAGCCAAGCGAAACAAAACGGAAACTGAAACAAATAGTGAAGCTGTTCCTGTGAGCATGGATGGACTAGTTCCTCTGCTGTCAGGGCAGGAGCTGATGAAGAAGACAGAGGAATTTCAGTCTTGACTAAGCTGCAAAATCTGAAGGATATGTGCTTGACTTCTGTGTGTGCTGGGCACATCTCTGCACCCAGTGTCATCTGAGACGTGCCTAACACTATTTTGTATGCATTAAAAATTAGTGATGCCAGGCTATGGGTGCGAAAGACCTTGGTGAAATATGAGTCCTTGGGGTAAAAAGGAATCTGAGGCAATTGGCATCAAGACTGTGATCTTTCTTTTCCCGCTGCAGGGTATACAGCCTTTATCTTAGGCTCCCTTTTGTATTTTAAGACAAGTGCTGACAATGAATGTACATTAATCTACGGTAGAGAACCAAGTATGATACTAGATACAGTGGGAAGACTCTACAAGAGTTTTGGGAAAAGGAATCCAAGTCAGCAGTCAGTGTTCGTGAAAGGGAAAATTTAATAATAGAGGACATTAAAGCAGACAGAGAGAAGGATAAAAATGGGTGGCAACAAAGTGGGGGAGCAATTCTGTGGAATTGTGACTTCTGCAAGGGCTCCTCACGTGGGTTGGACCCTGGCCCTTCTAGGGAAGAAGGTTTAGAAGGAAGCCCTACATGCTTTGCCAGTGACATATGGCGAAAAACGTTAATGACTTACATTTTCCTCATAAAAATGATCGGTATCCATTAGCAAGCGGCATATTTAGTCAATCCTAAACAGATAATACACTATAAAAAGAATCATACCATCCTTTTTTGCTTTCTATTTTTGATCACCGGTGTGTATACATATATATCTAATAAAAACCATAAAAGATAACCAGAGATTCTTATCTAATGTATTTTAGTGCATTTGATAAAGATACCATCTAAAAACAATAAGAGATGTTCTAGTGTAGCTGTTTCGAAACAGAACAGTTTAGAAGACAGAGAATTACTGTCAGTGTCGAACTTTTATTTATTTCAGTCAATTCACAGTTAGTAGTTAAATCTACTCATTAAGTAGATTTATCTTTATTAATTATACAAATGTAAATATAATGTAAGACTTTCTTCTTCTGGAAGTCATGTATCCCTTACGGTAAGACTTGGGGCTTCAGACATATGGAGTGTGACAGCGCTTTATCAGCCCTTTTTCGTTAGCTTTAGGAAATAGCTAAAATAAATGATGTGTTTCTGTGTGGCCCTCTCTGAATGCAGGGCTGCACTAGATGGCACTGTTGGTTTTAGTTTTAGTGCTGTCTCCTATTCTAGGAGCTTGTCTTAATTAGCTTCCTTTTGAAAACAAACATGCCGTTTCAACAGAGGGTCAGTGTACATTGTTCTGGGCTGCTGCTTTTATGTTTATAGTCGTGTAATCAATATGTTGGAAGGGTAATTAATTTTTAACTTCAAGCCAATTGTAGATCAAATGCCAGTAGAGTTACTGGGTGGAGACAGTTTAATTTCTTTTGAAGCAATGATACTGATTAGCTGTAAAGGGTTTGCAGTGAGTTGTTAGAGATCCAGAGGACCTTCTGCTTTGAAATATTGGTGTTAACTTTAAAGTAACATTATTACTGTGATACAGATTAATGAGTTGCCATAATTCTGATAAAGTTCCTCTCATGTACTTGCTATATTTTGTCCTGTCAATTCCTATTTCAAAGCAGCTTTATTTGCTTTGACTATTCTATTCCTATCAAAGGAAAGGTACAAAGTCAACAGTAAATTGATCAAACTCACTTCCTGCTTTTCATCCCTTTTCTCTCATTATCTGTCTTCAGGGACTGTAGAGGGCCCATGGCTAAGGATGAGATGTGACCCTCTGTACAGCAGCAGATGATACTGCAAGAAGGTGAGGGATTCGGAAATCTCTGCAACCCATGTGTGTGGGGCAAACGGGTGTCTGGCCTCCCTCCCCTCGCTCCAGATGTCTTGGGCAGCTCTGTCTGTCTCTCAGGTTCCTTACTTGGGGATACTTGCTAGCTCAATACTTCCAGTGCTTTCAACCCATTCCCTTGATACTTCTTTGTCCTTTGAGCTGACCTTTCTTGTTCATATTTCCATCCCTTCCCTCTCTTTCATCTTCTTTCTTCCCTCTGTTCTTCAACATTCAGACAAATGAGAATCTCAACACTCAGCTCTACATCCCTGTCTTGTGACTTTGACATCTTCCTGCTCCTTTTTTACAATCAATAAATGGGCCATTTTCATGGATAGGCTATTGATCACTTCTCCAGGTGTCTAGATGCTTTCTGATCTAATGTCTGTGCTTTCCATTATGTTAAAATTTCACTAGCAGCTCTGTCTATCCATTCTTGGGCAAGTACCAGAGCCTCTCTGGTGTCCTCATCTTCCTTGATCTCTTGGCTGACTATTGGTACTTTGATCATTTAATTGGGTTTCATGCCAAGTGCAATCATGAGCACTGGTTTAATCTGAAATGGAACTTTTGTTTAGTCTAACACTAAACACAATAAGGTAAATTTTAAAACAAAAAAGATATTTTCCTTTCTCTGAAAAAAGCCAGCCTCTCTTATTTTTGGGCTCAAAGTATTAATTGAATTCAGTCTGGACTGAGCAACAATTTCTGTCCTTTTGAGTCATACTTTTGAATAAATCTTATCAGTTAATGGAACTGTGTTACTGAGCTGTGCTGCAAACATCTCTGATTTCTTCTGGAACTAAGAATAGCCCTCAGTATGGATGGGCACAGCCACCAGCTATTGAGACTTGTCAGATTTTTAACCTTTTCAGGAAGACAAAACATCGTTAGTAGGATAAGGATCAGCAGAGCTTAGGGTCCACACCATTACGTTTTCTGTCAGAAATGAATATTGTGACTAATAAAAGCAAGACTGCAGTTACTGCAGCAGACTGCTCTGTAGACTGTAGTCTACAGTTGTTTGTAGGATATTAGATTAAGATCATGAAATTTATTCTAGTTTGAGACAAACTAGAGATGGATATTTGCTGCGTACAAGAAGATTGAAAACCCAGTTACCATAACCACAAGAACCGAAAAGAAAATCCATGCTGTCTCTCTGTCTGTCTGTTCTGCAGGATGCATTTTTCCAGTGATCTTAGTCAGAGGGCTCCAGAGTAGTACTTTTATCAAAACTGATCGTTTCGGGAGGCGGTGGGGTGGCAGAGTAACATATACCGATGTATTTACAGTAGAGGGAGCTGACGTTCAATGAGTGCATGTGTGAGTTTTGGCTGCCGTGCCAGCCTTTGTGCACTATGAGCCATTACCAGTGAGTGTATAAGCACTGCAGAAGAAATATCATCCTCTCTTACCAGTTTGAGGGGGGTTCCTCTGCATCCCTCGCCCACCTGATGAAGTCTGATGTTTCCATCTTTCCAAATATCGTAACATCCTACTACACCACGCACAGTGTCTCTTTTGTGCTCTTGGGTTTGCTCTGCTCCCTGCATTTGGCCTGGTTTCTGCCTGACCCATCTCATGAATAAATGCTCAAGAAATTCTTCGCTTTATAGCACTTGGCTTAGAAGCACTGCCTGGCTGGATTATTCAAGTTATTAAAATTTAAGTGATCCAAGTTAGTTAAAATAGAGACAAAGTGTGTGTGAAACATCAGAATACATATGCATTCAAAAATATGAAGAATTATCTTTCATTTAAGTGAATTTGATCGAGTAATGTGGGCTAAGGGATTAAAGGATTTGGGTTCCAGGTAACTGAGTCCCTGCTCCCGGCTTTGCTGTAGCTCTTGGAGTGGAAGCTGTCCTCCCAGCGAGGCAGCTGTCCTGCCTGCACGGCTTCAACTAAGGTAATCACAAAAGAATTAGTTAGGGAAGGGACATTGTCCCAGGATAAATGTAGGATATATGCTTAAAAAAAAGACGACTAAGAGAACTACAGACCCATCTAACTTGTACAACCAGAAAGATCCTCAAACAAGTTATTAATTTGCCTTGTTCACACCGAGAGCCATAGTTCTCAGTCTACATCTGTTTGTGAACAGAACCTCTAGGCATGTCATGTACTGTAGTTCCTTGCATTTCCAGACTGCTTGGATTGTATCACTGGTGGCTTTTTTTAGCCATGAGCAACAGAGCTGCTGATGTAATCACTCTGCGAAGTGGGACAGTTTGAGAGTACTGAGTTCATCTTTCACGCTATACTTAAGAAATGTTGGTAGACTGGGAAGAACCTACAAGAAGAAAGGTAAGATGTTTAGAAAATAAAGGATATGAGTAAAAGTTGAAGAAAACTTTATAGCTTAGAAGAGAGACAGTTAAGGTGGGACAGCTTTGGTTAAAAGTTTTCTTTTAATAACATGACAGTCATTTGTTGGCTATGTAGCCAGTGTTGGGACAAAAAAGGGGGGTGGGTGTCATGGTGTGGTGTTTTATTTTTTTAAAGAAAAAGCATTAGACAAAGAATTGCCAAGGCAGTTTAGGTGCATCCACCCTTTCTTAGTGACATGGGATGCACCAAATGATCTCCTGACAATTCTTCCAGCCCTATACTTCTGTGCGAGTGCTTTCAAATTTATTGAAGAAAAGCACTCTTTCCAAACTGGGCAGTACTATTAATTGTACTCCTTCTTACAGTAGTTACAAAGGAAAACTCCAGAATTGGTTCTTTCTACTGATTCTTCAGTCAGCTTTCCTCTTCAGGCCTTGTTGTTAGGTGTTATCATAGCAGGCTGAAATTGTCACTAGCTGTTTAAATAGAGGAGGGTTTGATTAGAAGCATCAAGAAAGGAAACAAGGAGGCTTTTATGATGGTATTTCTAATAGAGAATTCTCCCAGTATTCTCTTCAGTATTTCCTAATCACAAGCAATTTTGGTATTAATTTCCTTAACCAGTCCTCCTCAGAGTGATTGATTTTTGAGCTGTGTGCTGTGGTCCCTGTTACTGGATAATACCTTCATGTTGGACAATGTACTGATGGTATCTCAGCTGATCACAGAGGTAGGATGGATTTGCCTCTCTTTCAACAGCCTTTTATCAGTTTTCCCTTGTCTTGAAGCATAAATTATTGTAGACTGAGGAACATCTTTCATATTCTCTAGTGTAGCTTGGCTCTGTGGGACGATGTATTATATATTCAATCTGTAAAGAAAAGCCACTCTGCAACACGAGCATCTGAAGTTGTGGATACTTTTCACATACAAGAAAAATACAACACTGGCATTGCAAAACATAGATAAGCCAAAGCAGGAGCGCTTCTTGCTCAGATCCCCTATATTTGAGGGGCACAGCTTACCCCTCAGCTGTGCTTTGCCACTAAACTGAAGTTCCCTTGCAGCTCTTCCAGTCTGTCACTTTATGCTTAGATATTTGGAACTTGTGGTACATCTGGGAAGTGAAAAAACACTGGGAAGCATTTCAGATCTTGAGGGAGCTGAATGCTTCAAACAGATGGCTTCCTTCCAGAGAAAGCTCTTCCAGCTTTCAGAAGTGCTCCTCATAAAATTTGACCTAGCTGTTAGGGGTAGTATATAACTAAGTAAGGGAGTAGGGAGCAGTGATATTAAACTTGTAAAAAATAGCATTGGGTCCCTTGAGCAGTAAAATCCTTTGATCTCATTGCAGTCTCTAATTTCCTGATTGTGGCTTCATGTATGAATGATGGACAAAGTTTCTGTATTCTCATTCAAGTGGTAAAGGAAGGGGTTTTTGTGTGTGTTTTCACTGAAATGAGACTTTGGTAATATCTCAATTCAGGTTGAAAATACCAGAGTGTTGCTCGTGTATGTTGTACATTATGAATGAGTCTGGTTTATAATATCTGCTTGGCAGACTAGCGCATAAGTACAGTATGACAAATATGATCTAAACCAAGCATTTCATTAAGGAAGGACATTTGTTACTGGCCATTAAACTTCATGGCCACCAATTTCCCTGCAATGAAGTTACTATTTTAACACTATTCAAGGTTTTATACAGTAAAATATAGAACTACATAAATTTTAATGCAGTGGTGGTAAGTACTAGAGGAACTTTGGAATGGGGTGCATGGGAAAAGTGTTGTGTTGACAATGATTTGTTCAGCACAGAGATAAGGATTTGTTTATATTGGTCATCACCATCCAGACATTTTCTTCCTATTCAGGATTGTTTGCGGAAAATAATACTGTGTACATATTTGCACGCATAACCTCCATAACATGATGCTTTCTGATAGTGTGAAGGTATTAGAGACACGAAGAAAATTAAGTAGTTGGTAAATCAGTTCTGGTGGACAGAAGAGCCCTCAAGTACTGCAGAGAATTCTGTAATTACTGCCAAATAATCCAAAATAATTTTCCCTGGACTCTTCCCCAGCCAACTCAGTTTTGAGAAGAAACAAAACCTATTCAAGATGTTCAGAATGGCCAATAGAAGAGAATTCCGTTCATTTATCCAAATAGGCTGTCAGATCTATTTTGGAGGCATCCACTCTTCTAGATAAATAACATAGACTCAAACATATTTTAAAATAATTTACTTTGTATTTTTGTGATGGTCTTAAGAAAGCCCTGGTGCTATAAATTAATATCAAAATACCTAGAAAATGTATTTTTTTTCATTGTTGCAGATGTACATATATTTTTCTAGGTTATTTTCAAATAAACTTAATATTCACAAAAAGAAGTGGAAGTAGTCCTGGCTTGTATTTACCCATATCTGCCCTGTATTTACCTGCATTTCATACGGCGGCTCACGTTTACATTTGTCAATGAGGTGAGTTTGTTCTCATCATTTCAGTGACAGGATTCAAGGTTCATGGGGACTGGCACGGGCCTGACCAACTTTTGCCCTCGTCCCATCTGATTCAGAGCTGCTGTTCAAAAGTTCTGCCAGTATCTGCAACAGTTGGGTGCTTCAGACGTGTACAGCGGACACAAGCGACACTGGAATGTTTTTACAATTACTGAGTCATTGACCTGAGAGGGAAATCCTTCGAATGCTGTTATGGCTCTTGCGGCCAGGTGACAGGCATCTGACACGGGCATGGCTGCTAGTTTAACAGACAAGCTAATTTTGATCAATACATTTCCAGTAACTGAAAATGAATGGTTATTTACGCAATTACATTTATCTACAAAATGCAAAAGTCACATGGTGAGAGCGTTTTTGACTTGTGAAGATAGTTGTTCTTCCTGGAGCAGTAACCACTCTAAGAGCGAGCTTTTCTTAAGAAAACCATTAGCATACAATTGGAGTTGGATGTGACTCATTTCTTGTGATGTCCCACCTGCTGGCCAGGGTACACGTGCTGTGACACCATTGCATGTGTTTGCCATGAATTCTGCACCACGAGCTCCACAGGCTGCAGCTCCACTGGCTTTATTAAATTGCCTTTATATTTTTCAGAGCTGCACAAAAGATAGAGAATATACCATTGTTGTCTGAGGGCCTTTTTTCCTTCCTAATTAAAGCTCAAACTGTATTTTTAGCGTTCGTGTTCGGCTTTGTTGCACTTGCAAAGCATGCCAGCTGCCCCAGTGAGCTGCAACCTCATGGCAGCTGAGGTGCCCATGTTTGGTCATGCACCCTAAAGTTTTTGGCAATAGCACTTTTCACATCCTAAAGGAGGACATTCAGCTGTCATTTATACCAGAGAGGGGCTAAACGTGCACTTGGTGATTAGAACTCTGGCAAGTGTTAATACATAGAGTTTGTAGAAACACACAGGGCCCCAGAGGCCTGAGCGAGGATCACTTCCCTCTTAAACCACTGTAGGGAACGTGAGAAGACGTTCAGCAGATACTAATGAACCTCCTGGCAGTGCCAGGCTGTGGCAAAGTGCTTACTGCTAAAAGAGAGAAGTGCAAATCACCCTTCTTCGGTGTTCCACCTTGGATTGTGCAAACGAAATCCTATCGAGTCCAACCTACATTTTCTGGCTGTATTCATTGAAATTCCTAAATACAACCATGCTCCTTTGTTGAACTCAGAAGCCTCGTAAAGCTGCAGCCCCGGCAGGTTGTTCTGCTGCCCTGAGGCTTTCTGTGCCAACCCCAGAGCCAGGGAGGAAGGGATGAGCTGACAACAGGGGGAAAAGGAATCTGAAAGTGCCTCTCCTCCTCCCCCTAACCCCAAATAAACTAACGACTGGAAAACTAAAAGCCCAGCGCGCTCTGTGTGACAGAGTGCTGGACGGCACCTGGTTTCTGTTCACTGGGGAGGGTCTCCCCACGCTGACCCGGCTGGGATTTGCTCTCGCTCATTGTCCCCCCAGGCCTGGTGTGTCCTCAGGAGGCAGCCAGCTCTGGAGAGGAAAGCACCGAAGAGAACAGTGACACCCGCCAGGCAAGCAGGGTTCCTTGCGGAAGAGAAACCTCGTCTTTCTGTCCCTCAGCAGGTCATGGAGTGGCCACAAGCGCTCGACCTTCATCAGCAAAAAGAGTCTGTCAGCATCCTCATTGGAAGTGGCTACACCCTGGGCGTTAGCAGGTGGATGGGGATTTCAGAAGGTAAATTCAGGTTTAATGTCAGAGCACACGGTTCCAGTTCCAGGGTGAGCAACTGATGTCTGCACTTGTGTCTGCCGAGTCAGTCAAGCTGCTCTGAATTCTCCCCACTGTCTGTGAGATCACAGTTTCTTGTAACTGTTTTTACTAATCGGTCTGGCAAAACCCTGAGATTTCCTCTGTCTTTCTTCGATGCTCGGAATACTCAGTTCATGACCTATTTGTTAAAAACAATGGAAATTGGAATTTCTCAAGAATAAATGTTTTGTTTAGTGAATAAAAAACCCATTAGGATTTGTATTTCATTTATCTGCTTTGACCTTTTCCTGTGATATAGTGTTATGGCTGAATTCCAGAAATGACATTTCTGAAGGAAGAGTTTCATGTTTAGGTTTAAAATTATTTTGATGCCCTTTTGCAGTTGCTCACCTGTACTGCTTCTGCCCGCCTAACAAAAACTGGGAAGTACCGTTCCTCTTCATTTGTTTGCATAAGGCATTTAGGTCTGTCCTTCATGACTGAATTTAATGCGAGAGACAGAAAATTTGCAGTATGCAAACCCTTAGCAACCCTGTGGTACAGTGTACCATTTTCCTTGTTTTTTTAGAAACCTTTAATATTGTTGGATGTATTGAAAATCTTCGTTAATATAGGCAAATCATTTCAATTGGTTAATAGTCCGCTAAAAATGTTTGTGTGAAATCAACAGGAAAAATTCTGTGGGGTGAGGATATTCCTCCCTATTTTTTTAATCTCTTGGCTGTTGTGCAGGGTATCTATTATGCAATTTTTTGACCATGGGCCACAGCCACTGTTAATATTCATGCGGAGGGAAGGATGCCAGTCTAAGTCAGCTGAAGATCTGCTGCTGTGTGTACCCGGTATAAATAAAGTTACCAGGATGAAAAGCGGAGTATGAGAAGCCTGTGATTCTGTTGACCCTTTCAAAAATGCAATATATAGCATCCCTTAGAAATCATGGGAAGTAATCAGAGGAATGTGTTACAAATCTGGTATTTAAGTTCAGACTGTCATTTGGCTGTGTGTGATGCTGCTTTAGATTGAAGACTCTGGTATTAATAGCTGCCTACAGTAAAACCTTGGAGATTTTTTACTGACTTTTCAGAGAGGTCCTGAAAATGTATTGGAAAAATCAATTACATGTAAATAATTAGAATAAAAAAATGTCTGACCTTTTAGCTGGATTTGGTTTGTGGCATAACAGAAGAATGTTTTCATTCTTACCTGCTGTTTTCAATGACTTTTTTCCCTAAAATACACTCGGAGTTGAAATGGAGCGTATACATTTTCTGCGAAGAAGTAAATGTGTCTGGAGAAAACGTGTTTTGATGTTGGTTTGCTTGATATTTTGAAATTACAAGAGCATATAAATGTTCTTTTTAATCAGCTCAGACTGTGCATTAAAATATTTCTGAGTGAGTTAAGTACAAAATGTCCCCCTAAGGTAAAGCCACTGGAGAAATGAGGTTTTAGTGTTGTCCGGCCTACGAGTGGCACAGCACAGTGCATGTCGGAGTGTTTTGGCGTACCTGCCTAACATACACTTCACAGAAGTGAACCTGTGAATTCAGTGGGAGGCATCTAATGTAAAGGGGGGGAGACGTGTGGGGGAAGAGTGGGCCTGGCTCCTGCTTCCCACAAGAACCAAGACCCCTGGGGACAGCAACGCCTGCTCACTTCAGGTGTCACAGGTACAGAGCACCTCGCAGAGATGAAACCTGATGGATGACCACGAGGGACACGGCTTCAGGTGCTTCAAGTTTCTTGTGGGTCACAACTGATGAGGGAGCTTGGATGGTGAGCACAAGCGCTGACATCCCTGTCGGGCCAAGCAGCAACTTAATGATGCCAAAATTACGAGCTTCAAATATCATCCCCAACACTGAGTGCATGAAGAATTTTAAGGTCTGCATGGGGGCAGCCTGTGGTTAGGGACAAGACTTTCTAACCAAACAGGCTGTGCTATGATTGTTTGTGACACAATACTCTGCACTTTTCTCTGAGGCATCTAGTAATGGGTAGGAGGCTGATGAACTGCACATTTGATTTATTTGGACACTCTCCAGATTTTTATGTTTCTGAGTTGTTTGCTCTCTCTCCAAAGGCTGCTTTTCCTATGTTAGTCAGAAAAAACGTATTGACTTTTATCAGCTTAACAGCCAAATGTTAAGAGTAATTACAGCACTTGGAGTGTAAAGTATTACAATAGTTCATTTTAATATAACATGTTTATTAGGTCATAACAACAACTATAAACATAAGTACCATTCAGCTCTTTTGCAGATATATGAACTTACTAACATCAAATCTTTGTCAGAATCACGTATTCTTACAGGTGTCCCAGACACAACATTAACTTTATTAAGCAAAAGTTCATAAATAGTAAAAACGTCCTCTGTTTCACATTGCAGCGTTCCTCAAGCATGTATTTACAAGTTTTGGAGTATCTTCTCCAAATCTATGTGTTACAAACTTCCTTAGCAGTTTTAACAACCATAGAGATGATTTTTTTTTTGCCTGCAGCAAAGCCTTTTGTCCTTGAGCAATCTACAAGTAGTATTGCTCTCAGCAGACATGAAAGTTTGTTTCTGAAATGAAAGTGGTGATGAAACACAATACAATATTATCTGCTCATAGTTTGCCTACACACTCTGCCCTCATTATAAATCTTTCAGTTATAACGCTGTCTCCCAAGAACAATATGTCTCCCTTCTATCAGTTCTTTATCTGCACCACCTCTCTTTAAGGATCTTAAAATGGTTGGCTTGCAGCAACGGAGATATTATACTTCGGGTGGAGTGTGTTTACAATCAGTTCTTTTCCTTTTTAATATTTACACAGTATTTTTGTAAGGTTGCTACAATTTATGAACCATGTACATTGACATACATTTTCTGAAATGTTCACAGTGCAGTATTTCGTGGTCTAACCAAACTTTGTAAATGTCATTAAAAATAAACCTTTTTTTAATATAAAAATAGAATACTTTGTGTGTTTACACCAACAAACCCAGTTCTATTGTATACTAAACAAGCTATACAGTAGTATGCACAGAATTCCACAGGAAGAGAAATGACATGTGATGCTTGCCCTAAAGCTATAGCACTCTTTTCTAATGAATGAAGTTTTATTTACCATCTCTTTTCAAAATTGTTTTTCTGGTCGTAATTTAGAAACAAAAGTAAGTATCATAATTCACTGGGTTGTGTGATCCACAAAGAGGGTGGGGGGCGGGCTAAAGCTGTTTTCTTCTTTTGATGGGTCTTCTCAGCTCCTCAGGGCTGACAGGAAGGTGGGAAACTTCTTCCTGCCGTGGCAGCGTCTCTGTAGGTCAGGGCTGGCTGCAGCACCTCCGCTCTTTACTCACCTCTGCCGGCAGCTCCACCCCAGGGTAGGTGTCAGAGCTTCAGCTGCTCCCCTGTGACTCACCAGCCAGCAGCTCCACCAGGCTGCCAGCCAGCCTGTCTCCTCTGCCTCCCGAGTCATGCAGCCCACGTTACTACATCCCAGGGATTAGCCTGGCATTTACTGTGGAGGCCTTCAAGTTTTTCTTCTCAGAGAGTGGTTAATTCTTTATTGAAATAAATGGAGACTTTGCATTTTTTTCAGCAAGAGATCTGTCGATACAGGCAGTTACTCAAAGAAGTGGTTGGATGTTGGGATAAAGTTGTCACTAGGAATGCTTTAAGCTAGATCATTTTGCCTTCATTTTATGTACCGTCTGACTACACCAGAGGACTGGCAAGGCTGACATACTTATTTTACTGCACACAGTTTTTTGCTGTTGATTTCTATTAAGACATCGACCATGAGGCTGGCTCTCCTGGCTATGTTCTAAGAAATCTTGTTGATATAGTGCAAAAATCCAAAGTTTGGACTGTGCGGGAGGAAAATACATTTAAAATTCTTGTAATCCTTGTTGTTTGTCTGAGCCTTTTGTGTCAAAACCACTTCTGCTCTGCTCATTATCCTAACGTACATGCAACAGTAACAGTCCTTCCAGCTGTACTGATTGGTATTTAATGTTCTCCTTCATGGCATTAATGATGCATCTTTGTTCTTGGGTCTGAGTACACATTAATGAGAGCTAGTGGGAACTAGCTCTGGGTGGTAGCACACAACGTTTCCATTTGGTAAACTGATGCAGTTCTCCAAATACCTGGAAATGATTGTTATGGTTTCTAGAATCCCATAGCCTTAAACAGTGATATCATGACCTTGTACTAGTGCAACTTGGGCAACAACATAAACATGTGCAACAGTGTTCTCACAAAGACCAGGCAGTAAAAACGAGTGGACAAAATGTTTTGCTTTTTGTTCATACCACTAAGAATGAATTTTCCTCAGTTTCAGGCATACCCGTCATGTGTCAACATCCATGTCTGTGTTGTCTTGTGATGATAAAAGAGAAGGATAGGGAGCAATGCACTTCACGTTGACATAAGTAGCATTGACATGAACGTAGTGTTCCCCAATAAACGTGGAGAAGATTGTTGATATTTTTGAAACAAGTTCAGAAAATGCTGGACGCATCTCAGGTTTTGGATGCCAGCATTTCAGCATGACTTCATACCTGCCATTCAGATAAAAGAAGTATTTAGTTATGAAATCCTGTAAAAAGGAAAAAAAAACCCACAACCCTTTCCCCCCCCAGTTTCACTTACTATAATATCAGGATCAGCAGCATTTGCAAAAGGCTTTGCAAACTATTTACTTACAGTGGGTCAGGGCAGTATTCAGGTTGTAGCAGCCTTCTTCCTTGTAATAAGTAAACAGTTATATCAAAAGAATTTACATCAGGATAAGGTGGTGCCCCTCTTGTCATGAGTTCCCATAACAACACACCAAAGGACCACTAAGAAAACAAAGAAAAAAATAATAAGTGATAGGGTTGGAGAGCTTTACATTCCAGTTTTAGAACGTGGTTTGACAGATTTAAGCATTCAAATGCACGGATTTTTCCCTTGAAAAGTTATTTTACTGCAATCAGCTTTCTTTTAAGTGGGCTAATAAATGCTGTAGGGACTTGAGGAGCCACTTAAATGGGAGCCAGAGAAGCTCAACTAAGTAAATGAAAGAAAATAAAAGCCCATAGGCCTGCTACTTAGCTGGTGTAAATTGACAGACCTCTTTTGAGGTTAATGGAGCTCTGCCAATTTACATGAGCTGATGATCTGACTAACCCTGTGTAAATACATACAGAAGACAATATACGTGGTGAAAATTCTATGCATCACAGGCTAATTTGGATCTGGATTGAAAGGAGACCTACGATACAAAGTTATCCAGCCAAGTAATGACTTAATCTTCAATTTTTTCTTCATAAATGGCCAGGTAATACTTGAGATTGCTGTAGGCAGTCAGTATTTATAAAGCAAATAAAGCATTTTTGAGAACTATTAAATGTTATGAATGTCAAAGTTAACCTGTTTTGTCAAGCTTTCCAGAGCCCCTCCTATAAGAGGGTTCAGCTCCAAATTGGCTTCTTGGAACGTCCTTAGTTTTCCTTGGCATGGGACTGAACTCCTAACACACTCCTGAGCAGTAACAGATAATGAGGTCAACATCTTATTGCTTTGTGATTGGGACAAATACCCTCTTTGGACATAGAAAAAGTCTCTTATTCTTATGTGAACTAAAGTTAGATTAAAATGTAAGGTTTGGGGTTAGTCCATTCATTAAATACTAGAGAGATGCCTCAGGCAGTAAAAGATAAATTAATACGTGATACAAATACGTTTGTACATTACCACATCTGACTTTGTTGTGAACTTCTGAGTTTGTAAACTTTCTAAAGCCATCCATTTTACTGGCAGTTTAGCTCCTGTTTTATTGTGCACACTGTAGTATTCTTTATCATAGACGTCTCTAGCAAGACCAAAATCAGCAACCTTGACAGTGAATTTTTCATCCAACCTAGAGAAATGACAAGAAGTATTATCTGCAACTGATCAGGCGAGATTTACCGTGATGGTGGATTATAATGAGTGACTTGCATTTTTGAGACTGTGACTTTGGAAGGCAGTACTTTATCTTGGATCTGTTAACTAATGTAACAGTGAAACAAAAACTGCAGCAAAGTAAATTTGACACTCATTTAACACAGTGAATGAACTCAGGAAATTACAGATATTGTTTTGATAATATAATTTGAATTACAGTTCTTTTAAAACAATTGCTCTGTGTAAAAAGATACATCCTGGTTGAGTGCTACATCATTTCTTCCACAGCTGTTTCTTGTTCTGTATCCCTAGAAACCTCTCATTTTTATTTCCAAGTCAAGGCATGACTTCTCGTATTCACTCTCAATTTGGATAAGGAAGGACCCATCAGTATCTCAGTGACTGCCCATATATTATAATGTAGTCCTGTAAATAAGGGTGTGTTTGGTGTCTGTACTGGGAAAGAATGATGGTATGAGGGAAGTTCTGCTGGGGTTACAGCTGAGCCATACCGGAAGATCTCCCTGGCTTTGCTTCTCCTAAGCTTGGTGTTTGTCCTGATAACTGGTATCATTGTCAGAAAACAGACAGAGCATGGGTGTTGGTATGCTTATGTCTATCTTTCATTTTATGCGCAGACCTAGCTACAGCAAACACCTGCTTTTGGACTTCTTTACAGAATTACACAATCACAGAATGGATGAAATTGGAAAGGACATCGTTCACCACTACCTCCCTCGCTCGAAGCTGGGTCAGCTACTGCAGGTTGCCCAGGACCATGACCTGCCGGGTTTTGAATATCTCCAAGGATGGAGACTCTACAACATCTCTGGGCAACCTGCGCCAGTGTTCAGTCATGCTTACAGTAAAGTGTTTCTTCTCACGTTTAAATGCAATTTTCTCTATTTCAGTTTGTGCCAACTGCCTCTTGACCTGTCCCTGGGCACCACTAAGAAGAATCTGGCTTCACCTTCTTTACTCCACTCTATCAGGTATTTTTGCACACGGGTAAGATCCCCCTGAGCCTTCTCCAAGTTAAATAATCCCATCTCTCTCAGCCTCTACATGTGGCATTTCCCTGACTTGAATTGATAAGGTTTCTGTCTGGACAACTGTCTGGTCTGCTGAAGTCCCTCTAAATGCCACACAACCATCTGCTGTGTTTACTGATTGAGTAACTAAACCAATACCAATGAAGGGAGAAAGACACAACTTTGATGGGTCAACAGGGGACAGTTTATGCCATAGCAGATGCCTACACCTCTTCCAGGATACTAGAATAGAGTCAAGAGTCCAGGGGAGCTATATTTGCATCCCGGCTTCCTTTCTAATGGACATTGTCAGTGTGGCAGGGGTTGCGCTTCTGAGTGCTGGATTGCACGTGGCCACTGGGGAATGTGGGTCCTCAGCTCTACACCTTCCTCTCACGTGGTGGTGGCTCTTCAGGCTCTGAAGTGCGGAGCCATACATTAATAGAAGTACAAAAGCAGTCATTCAGTTGGCAATGTGAGTCATCCTGATAGCTGTTCCCTCCTAGCCAAAGGAAGAGACAGCAGGCCAGAAGGAATGTCCTGTTGCCACTATTTGGACTTTGATTAGATGAACCAGGACTTCCAGCAACCCAATTCTTTTCTTCTTAGGAAACCTGAAAATCATGTTGCTTGTGGCTTTTTTCCTCCCCTAAAAAACAGCAGCTGCAAGAAAACATTCTTTCTCAAAGGCTGTTCAGCTGCAAAAGTGTGCACCCTTTGAAAAAGAATCAGAAATCTCATGTCACAGGTGAATAAACATTTTGCAGACAGAGTTCCAGGTTATGATGTGCTTAAAAAAAACTCTAATGTTTAATCCTGTACCTCATTAATTCACAACATAATTGATGACTCAGCATAACAGTGTCAGCAACTCCTGTATCAGTTAGTCTTTGTGTAAACTGAAGTGTCTGGCTACCCAGACACTAGCAAGGCTTTTTTCGTATGCCCTGATTTTATAATGTTAATTTGTGTGCGCAATTGAGCCAAAGCAGGCTCATACTCATGTAATGAAAGATTACTGTCAAGAGGTCTCACTGGTGTTTCTTTGTGTTCCTGTTTTTCTCACAAAGTTCTCGTGTTCCGCTCCCTCCTGCTAGGTGTGGCAGCAGAGACGTGCTGCTTCTGAAGAGGTTGGGTGGAAGCACAGCAAGTTGAGACAACAGCAGTTTAACTTCCCTTAGGAGATGCCTTTTAAACTCTCTCACCAATGATTTTGAGAGGCTACACTTTCACCTCAGGTTTTCTTATTTCCCACACTTGAAAAGTTTATGTGTGAGAAGCAAGCCCTTAGCAAGCTGAGTAGCTCATCAGTATGCAAGACAAACATCAGTATAATTATGAAGCAAGGAAAAAACCACCTTATTTTGACTGAAAAAGCAAAATCCTGGAAACTTTATCTCATCTCACTGCCTTACGCAGAAGAGTGTGATAACGTGTCTGGAATTAGATGTCTGTACTTACATACAGTTTCTTGCTGCCAAGTCTCTATGGACAAACTTTTTGCTTGCAAGGTACTTCATCCCTTTTGCAACCTGAAGGCCAAATCCAATTAAATCTTTTACTGTTGGGTTCTGTAAAATACAAACATTTGTTATGAAGCAATGAATGCAGAAGCCCAAGGAGCAGACTTTTTTTTTGCTGTGACTCTCAGTTTTTGACACACCTATTTTGCCACCAGAATGATCAAGACAGGTTGGTGCTTGTAGTAAAACTGGCGTTAAGTTTAGGTCAAGTTCTTATCTCCAGTGAGGAAACACACTTTAAGAAATCAAAGACTCCAGAGAGTGGAGTTTGCAGCATAAGCAGCATGACCAGGGCTGGGAAGTACTATAGAATGCTGAAACCTCAGCATCACAGTTGATACACAAAATCGACATTTGTGAACTTAGAGTAATAACATGTAGCTCCGTAGATGGTGCTAACTATGACCTTGATGCTCATCAGCTGGAAATGACCAAGAAGTGAGACAGTTCTATTTGAGGCAAAATAAGTGCAAGCTATTGTCACTATGCTGTCATCGAAAAGGTAAATGAGACCTTAGCAGTTACCAGAAGAAGGTTTTCCACAGATACTGGTAACTCTTTCTGCTGGTCTACAATGCACGGGTTAGGCCTTACTGAAAATGTTAAATATATAAACAAAAATAACCTGTAATTCTTTCACCCAACAGCATAACTTGTTATGTAATGGTAAGGTCCCACAGATTTTTGTTTTGGTGATACTGCTCACGATCATTTTCCTCTGTGGAACAATTCCTTTAACTGTGGCGTTATTCTATTTATTTCAGTAAGGACCATGGCACTATTCACAGACAAGGTCCCTGGTGCTTGTAGAACCAAACAAGGTCAAAAAGGAAGAGATCTCTACTTCAGAAAGCTTAATGGCACCAACAATTTGTCAAGATGCATTTTGGTTTTAAATTTAACTGGCTATTGTTGATTGTCATACAGGCAGGGGTGAAATCCCACTGGCTCAGAAGTCGCTTCACACTGTCCTAGCACTGTGAAAAGGGTGAAATACAACAGTATAAAGTGGGCTTATGCTACCTGAGGCTAGACCTGTGGTCTCATCCTTGAGAGAAAGCAGTGAGGCACCTTTGAGAAATCTGCAGTCTTTCAATGAAAATAGGGAAAATCTCTGATAAGAAAGTACTCATAGTTTGTATAACAATTGCTGTTTTTCTAAGATAAGAAGAAAAATATGGATGATAATGGGACTGTGTCTCTAGCTGGACATGAAGATCCCTTACCTAGGAGCTGGAAAGCAGATGGTGACGCCTGGCAGAGCTTTGCTGAAGTCAACAAAGGCATGCCAGTTTAAACCAGCAGATGGTTGGGCCCCTTGACTTAGATCTCATAAACACATTTGTTTATAAAGAGGCTTATGGATGGGAAATGAGAAATACTTATTGCTGATAATTTCTGGGAAACATTCTACAGAGGAATTCGAGGGGGAAGGGAAGGAGTGGCAGTGCTGTGGTCGGGCTTGGTGCCAGCCTAGGCAAGTGCTAAAGTTTAAGGTGTAGTAACAGCAGCAAGTTATAGCTGTAACGTAATTATCACAGCTTCTTACCTGTGGTGTTGGAGCAGGGCCTGGCTAGACTCGCATTACTGTTTGGTAGACCTCACTGTGTACTTACATGAGTCTCGTTTCTAATGAAGTTTCGAAGATCTCCGTGTTTCATGTAGGGAAGAACGACTAAGGGGGATCCTTCATTGGGCAAACAGATTCCCAGGAGTGACAGAACATTGGGATGAGTGAAATCTTTCATGATTATTCCTTCTTTCAGAAACTGAGCTACTTCTTCAAGGTCTGTAATCCCTGAGAAATCCAGTAATAAAATGAAATAATTAAAATAAACCCAAACAAACAACAGTTCATTTCTGTACAGCATGTCATTGCACAAAAATGTGATCAGGAGAAGCTACAAATATGATCCCCACATCCCACACCACAGCTAGCTTATGTGCATCAGTTTTCTTACAATGACCAAATATATTTGGTTGGTGATTTTAATCCTGTTTCTCCTTTTCTTATTATGAATTATTTAGAATTGTATAACAACACTTGACTAAAGCCTTTAATAAATTTTATAGTCTCTTCCTGTTTTTTCCAGCAGCTTTGCCTGCTCTTAAGCAATTTAATTTCCAACAACAAATCTTCAGTAGCCAGTAAAATAAAAAATGACACTGTCTTTCCCTCATTTTCCTCTGTCCTTTTCTTTGTAGGGGAAATACATGGGCATTTCGTTTGATGCACAAATATATACCAATGCCTCCTGGTAATCTTAAGTAATTGGAATTGCTCCAGAGATAAATCTGATCCAGCTGCAACTAAGAATCTTTATGTGTGAAAGTGCACTTCACTGTAATTAATTAGTTCACCCTGGTTATCTTCGGAATTATGGTAATGTCTCACTAGTAACTCACTATTCAGTGACTTCACAGCACAATGGATTTTCCTGCCATCATTATCCAGCAACGTCCCATGGTACACACACCCAAAATGTCCTGTGAAAAAGATCAGAAAGATTAGCTTTAATAAGCAAAATTAGCTTTCTGGTATTTTCCGCTGGGAAGCAATTATACTTGGGAAAGTGATCACGCTTCACTTCTGTCCAGTTCCCAACACTTGTAATGTATGCTTCATAACTAACACATAAAACTATAATTACATAAAACCATCATTACACACAACGAAAACTCTATTTGCAGCATAGTTGATATTTCTTGACCTAGATGGAGTGTATAAATAATGACAAGGCTGGCACCACAACTGCTTCATGTTCTTGTAATGACCATGCACACAAAAACCACATCAGCCCATTCCCACCACGCTCTCCTGTTAGATTTGTGACAGAGCAGGGCACTGGAAGGCACAAGAGAGCAGTTGAAAGGAGCTGATGTGACCACTGGATCAGTGGTTCCCAGTGGTCTGTAAGCCCATGCTAAGTGGTCCACTGGACTGTACAGCCTTGATACCTCTTCAGTGTAAAGTCGCATAGGGAGGGTCACTGTGGGCTTATGGTCTTGCAGATCTTGCTCTTCCGTGGCAAATGCTGAGTATGAAAAGTGGTGTGTTGGCCATGAAAGGTTTGGGAGTTGCTCTACCAATCACAGCCTGACCACATCACTAGGGCAGCACTCTGGGGGCTCTGCTATGGCCTAGTTCCTAGTGCAAAATGTCACTACAAGATGATGAGTGAAATTTGCCTTCTTGCTGATGGTCTAAGCAGTGAAATAAACTGCTAGGGACATGGAAATCCTTCCTGATCCTGTGCTTTTCTGTCAAGGAGATGGGGTAATCTGCAGAGTGGGGAAACCTACTATGAGAAGTCAACTTGACCTGTTTGGGACACAGGGAGAACTGGAGCTCCACACACATGCATTAATTATCCAGATCAAATCACGTACATGTAATGGTGGTTTTCCTTCATACATGTAGTATTTACTGGACACTTTAAAAAATATTAATATTTGCAGTTAGAAAGCAAACTAGGTTTTTTGTCAAGCGTAAGTTTTGCAGAGAACAAGACTATCTGATTAATTCTACTAGGTTCCAGTCATAAGCGCTGGTGAGAGCCCAGTTGGCTTTGATTTTAGCTTGGGGTAAAATTAATACGAAGTTTGTTTTATAAAAGCAACTAAAATCCCATCAGACCACAGATTATTTGGAGACTGGGCAGAAATCCTAAAGCTTGGATCGGGTGTGTCTGAAATATATTTGGGTTTGGCCCATTTCTAGTATGGAGAAGAAAATTAAAAAACGTTAATTATATTGGTGTCATTCCTGATATTTTTCAACATTTAAAAAATGGGAAATTACTTGGCCTTTTCTGAAATAAGAAAGAAAAGACAAAGGCCCACCCTTGCTTTGGGGATGATGAAGTGTAATAGATGGAAGGGAAACACACTGACTGCTTGTTTGATTTGTGGCTATTTTCCTGCAGAAGAGGCATTAGAAATATCATTTATAGCCAATTTTTTATCAGCATTCTGATACTCAACAAGAGACCTTTCATGCCTGATCTGCAGAAGTACTGAAAATCCAGTTTCTACTTGGGTACTCACTAGCAGAGAGTTTAACAAATGCCCCTAACAAATACTGGCTTGGGCTATGAAAGAAGGAGGGAACCTGCTTACAGAGATGTAGAGGAAAAGGGGTGATGGGAGAAATTCAGAAAAATAGGAGACTTGCTGTATCAGGGACAAAAATAAGGGGAAGTGAATCAGAAGCTACAAATTAATGCAGCTGGGATGAGACGAATGAGGGGGAACGGAGAGCCTTTGGCAGGAGGAAACAAACAGCGAATTGCTCAGAGCTGGGGAAAACCTGGCAGGGGGAAAGGGGTGTCTGCATTTCACCTGGCCCATGGGGACTTGTACTGAATGCAGGAGTGACTGCAGGAGCTTTCAGTGTCATGTAGCAATCTTGCCAGCTCTCAAGCTCTGAGTTTAAGACTGCTGGTGTCCTCACCTTGGCATTCCCTGCCATTTAGGTGTGTGCCTCAGGCTTGTGCAATATCGCACTGCAGCCTCACTCTTGCTCTGCAGCCTCAAGGTTCGGAAGCTCTGGCTGAACTTTTCTGTAGCCTGGGAAAGGCTGAATGAGGCAATTCATGAGGAACGAGCAAGTCTCTGACTTGAAAGAAGCCCCATTAAATGACAAACATCTTCCTCCCTCTAATGTCTTCTCCAGCTGATCAAATGCTCAATCCTTCATCTGACTTGAAAGGAGAACTCCTTGGTCCCCCTTTGATTAGGTACATGGGGTGCAGGGCTGTAAGAGGTTAAAAGCTTGAAAAACCTCCATGTAGACACTTTATTCAGAATGGTTTATAATGACTGCGTGTGCAAAAAGAACAGCAGTTTGCAAGGTAAGAGTTGTGGTACCCACCTCTCCCTATTACTTCGCTGAAATGCACAATCAGGCTGTCAGCACCAATAACCACATGCTGCACTTCCTTGACCAGGTCAGGGTTTAAGGCACTGATGTCAATGTGGACATTAGTTTGGAGAAGTGGACTGGCTAAATCTGAGTCTCCACTGGACAGAATCGGGGAGAGGTCAGAGTGAGGATACTGGGCAGGTCTGCACGATCCATTCTGCGACATGCTTGGAAACTGATCTGCAAGATGAACACAAACTGTTATAATCCTTTCAGACTTCTCCTTGGAAAATGAATACTTTTATTTCATTGGTAAGCAAGGTTTATCAGTTTGGAAGTGGCTTGGCTTTGCAGAAGTTATAATCACAAAGGAAAAACGAAAATATGCATTGCTAATCTGCCAAACTCCAGGAAAACCATGTCACTAGAAACTTATGCTTGTCTCAGCTGTACTTTTATGCAAGTGAATGGCAAAACTTCAGCTTTTCAGAGGGGATGGAATGAAGCCTTATCGCATCTTGCCAAGTGTAGGTTGTAGTATTTCGAGTCATTGGGAGTAACAAGAGTAAATTGGAAAAATGACAGTGATTTGGGAGGAGGAAGTAGTAAACAATTAAAAATGTGAAACTTTCTATTATTTCTGTGTTCTAATTCGGTAGAGAACTTTACATTTCATGAAGGTTTCCAAACTGCTGGTGACTAGCTATATTTATCCAATGGTAAATATTCAACCAGGGAAATGCCTAGAGGTGATTCATATCCTGTAAGTGCTGAAGATAATACAGTTGGTGCTACTCATGAAAATAACATGAGCCAGCTGATTTAAAATAGCAGAAATTGAAATGTTTCAGTCAAGCAAGGAGTATTTTTGATAAAATTATTTTTTGTCAACAGCATGTTCAGGTATTTCAAATTGCTTTTGTTTAAAATATTTTTCTAGTATTTGGTGTAATAGAATCAAAGAACTAAGTTTAATCTACACAAATTTCAGTCTGGAATGATTCCAGTGGAGTTAACGAGCAGAATTTAGTCCAGGGTCAAAAATTTAAAAATGGAATAAATTTTACAACACAAATTATCAGGTATTTTATCACTAAAAGATGTTGTACAGGCATTTTTTATACATTAATGTATAAAAATTGGTAGATTTTCATATAGCGCTGTTATCACTAGGTGCTGAGGAAAACGCAGTGCTGCTCTATCTATAAGCAAAAATACAAACTCTTACATTTACAGAGCTATGTTTATATCACCAAAGGCAAATATATATTTAATAATCACGGTAAAATACTCTGGCCATGGTTCCAAAATAATTTTTACAGGTGCTACATGTAAACTTGCATGTTTTCTAATGCTTCTGTCCTTTTTAATGGTAATTGAACATTTCTACAGGAACTTCAAATGAACGCATTCCTCCTTTGCTGTGCTCTCTGCTGTGCTTTCCCAGTGCACACTGGCCCCAAGACGACTGCAGATTTACCTTCCACCAAGGACTTTCGCACAGTTTTGCCTCTGGTACCACTTTCTCTTCTAGCCAGTGGGACAGGCTTTCCTTTTCTTTTGGGAATCTTTCAATCAAGAAACTTCCTGTGCGAGCTGGCGGCAGCAATTATAGAATGGTAAAGGAAGCTGGGAATGGGGCTGCCTCTCAAACAGCTCCGCGATTGGGAATTGCAAAGGTGCAATAAAGATTTGGAGTGATTTCTATTGAGTTATATACAGCAGAACCTGAAATAGTACAAGACTGTGTCTATACCCAGAGTAACAAATGCATGTGATATCTCAAATATCATAATACGGTAACTCCTAATAGTTAAAGACTCTAATGGTAATCACAGAACACTGGCTCCACATGTCTTAAAGGATATGTTCAACTTAAAGTGGTATGACAAGTGCAGCTGAGTGCTCTTCTGGAGAATTCTCACTCTAAAATGGTGTTAAAAGGCACAGAAATGTATTCAGCATATTGTTATTCTTCCCTCATACCCACAGCCCTGAAAGTGAGCAGTGTGTTTTCTGAGGCTGGGATCCCAGCATACATGAACCCCCACCTGATCTGTCAGTTCTCACATCCCTTTAGCCTAATTTTTAAAATGAAGATTTCTGCATCTTACAGCATGCCATTTCATAGGAAAAGCATGAACAGACAAAAGAATATCAGTTTACAAAAGTTCTTTTCCCATGTTGGGCTGACAGAACTGCTTTATAATGACCACATGAAGTCACTGAGACATACTACATCTCCAGCCACTTGATGCTATCCTTAAAATCACTTTTTCAGAGTAGATTTGTGCATGAACTGATGAACTCCATGATAACTAAAAATCACGCTATCTGCCAGCTCCTGTGGAGAATACTTACAGGGATTTTTTACTAATGCTATTTAATATATTCTTCCAACCTGAGTAAAATTAAAATTTCTTTGTATATTAATCTTGGGAAGTACCCGAGAAGCTCAGTTCAAATAGCAAACCTGTGACCATATGGAAGTCCTAAACAATGGAAACACAGACAAACCAGATGGAAAAGTGGAATTAAGACATTGATCAAAGTAGCTACAATCTGAAGACATGAAAAGATGTATAAAATGGTATCATCCATACAGACACATAATAGAGGTGTACCTTCTAGAAAAGTTGATCTGTAGTCTACAGATTCACTTGAGACCATTTCTGTTGTTGGACTTACACTCCTTGCGCTCACCAGCCTGTCCAGGTGAGGAGTGTGCACTCTGCCATCATAGCGGACGAGGTCGCTTCCCAGATCTGAAGGAGGAGAAAGAAATATTGGAAAATCCTCATGTATTTCTGTGATTCATTTAGGTATTTATTTAAGATATTCTGCTCTGCTGAGAAGGTCAGG
The DNA here is from genome assembly GCF_037038585.1 of Patagioenas fasciata. Classification (NCBI taxonomy): domain Eukaryota; kingdom Metazoa; phylum Chordata; class Aves; order Columbiformes; family Columbidae; genus Patagioenas; species Patagioenas fasciata. Next base: position 188,543,369 of record NC_092520.1, on the reverse strand, counting down.
ATGTTGCTGAGGCAGCCATGCACAGGACCTGAACTTCAGCTACCTGAACAGCACAAGCTGTGTTAAAGCCCTGCTCTTGGCCACAGTGGAAGATCCAAGATGGCTTCAAAGCCTCTGGGGTCAGCTTCATGATCTGACTGCGATACTGTGTTAGAACAAGACCTGGTTATATACCAGCTTCTCTCCTCCTTCCCCCTTGCGTAGTGCTGTGGTTCTCACTGGAAGAAAACCCAGACATAGGGACCAGAGAGGAGGCACACTCTGACCAAGTTCTTGATTTGGGTGAGCAGGAGACCAGGACAATGCAGCACACTGTCTTGCACAACCTAGGCACAGCCTGGAAGACTACAAAGCAATAGGATGAAGCTGGAGTACTCGTGATTCCATGCACGTCATTTGCACGTCCCCTCTTCCAAGGCTGATTGGGGAAGAGAAGTTACTAAGTTTTCTGAATAGCTCAGAGTTCCTCCAAAATCCTTCTCCTTTCGGCACAGTGTGGCCCTTCACCCAGCTCAGGAAAGAGCCAAGGGCTGAAATGCAAGTAAACACTGGACTTGATTGTGAAACGTCTACTGACAGGTTACAACAGGGCATTGCATGGCAGTTAAGCAAAGCATGAATTGATGTCAGATTGAAAATCTAAGACAAGATAATGGAATTATTTGATGGAATTGACTAAGATGAACCTTTAATTTGTTTCTTCTTCCTTCTCCAGAGGAAAAACACCATAAAGATCAAAATTAAAACTGATGTTGAAACAACTCCAGCAATTAGTCCCGTGAAATTCTGATCTTGCTGGATCAGCACTTTTCCAATAACTGTTGACAAAACTTCTTGCTTCCACTGAAAAAAACCAGAAAAAATAGCGTGATGATTTCAAAAGACAAGAAAGAAGTAGATTATTACATGAAAGTATGAGCTGATATCTCCCATGTGTATTAAATTTTGCTTTTGTGATGCAGGACTGTGATATGACACTGGGAGTGGAGAAATTATTACATTGGTGTATGTGAAAGCAAATCTACTTTTTAATGATTTATTACATGCCTTCAAGAACTCTAATAGTGACACAGCTCTGTATGTGCTGCACCACACACACGGCACGCATTCACACACGCACTCTGGATAACAGGGTCCCACTGCTACCACATGTGAATTCAAAATGCTAAATTCGTACTCTTATTCAAATGGTGCAGGGAAATGTACAGGCCTATGCATATATGGGCTAAGACATATGTTGAAAAAATCCTAGCCCAAATGTCTTTAATATGGGTCCTTCTGGCATAAATGTGGTGTAAGATCAAACGCTCTGCTGACAGCGTGCCTGCATTTTAGTTCCCAAGGTCACGTGAGCCTGTCCCTTGCCAGCTCTGAGCTTGTCGACAGTTTAAAGAAACAAAACAAAAATACAATCCCAAAAATCAACAACCAAACACCGAGCAGCTAACAGGGAAAAACTGTTTCAGGACACACGGCGCTAGCTCAGTCAGTTGGAATGCATTTGGCCATCTTTTCTCTTCCTCCTGTGGAATTCATTCCTCTGGGTACTGTAATGATGGATTTGCCCGTCAAAAGAGCAAATTTTCTTCTTCACTGGGCAGACTGCAATTTCTGAGGCTCGTTGCCAGTAAACAAGCAGAAACCTTATTTAACCCCTTTATGTTGTGTTCTTTTCTACATACGAAATACATGCCATGCATATTTGTTTCTTAGAGGTTAAGGAGCTATCACATAGTAGAACTGACTGAATGTAGTGTCAGTCCCAGTTGCACATGTGAAAATATGAGCAGGTACAAAATGCAGCATATGCACAAGTATTATATGAAACAAAGCATTTACAGGTCTGGGAAACAGATATGTCAAAAGGAGAGCTGCATCTAATTTTATAGTTTGCCTGATACATCCAAGAAATTAAATTTGTACTTTTCAAAGTAATATTAAAATAAAATAATATTTATTGTATTAATAAAGTGAATTCGTTATTACTATTCATTTAGATTCCAGTAGCACATAGGAATACCATTCATGGCCCAGGATCCTATTGAGATGAATGCCATAAAGACATCATAGAAAAAATAGATGGTCCCTCCTCCAAAGAGCTTACATAGACTTTGATCCTAATCACACTTACATGACTGGCAAAGTTTCCGCTGCTTTCAGTGAATCAGAGTCTATGATCATAAAAGTTCATAGCTTAAAGGTAATCCCCTATTTTGTGATCTTCCTTTTTTTATATCAATAAAAACCCCAAAGATACTGAAAGATTTGTGTTTTATTCTATGAATAAATAAGTCAAAACAGTCTACAGTTCAAATTTGCGGTAGCACTCTGAATGACTCTAGTGAGACCACCTTTAGAACAATAATTTTAGAACACAAACATTTGTACTAAGTGTCTGCATCTTACAAAAATAATTGAATTGAAATTATAAAAAGCAGACAAAAAGTTCTTTAAGAAAGGATCTGATCCTCTTGACTGCAGCAGAATTTTTTGCTGAAGGATTTGTGAGCTCCAAAGTAAACCTATTCCAATATAGCCTCCCATTCTTTCCCATATGTTTCCTCTTGTGTTTGGATTAATAACTATAATTTTATTTCTGTGCTTAGTTTAGGTCCTGTTTTGTGTCTAAAACTCCAGAAAGTCTCTGTGCAAACAGGTAAAAGAAACAATGCTGATAATATTTCTTTTAAAATAGTCAATATTATTTAAATTACCCCCAAATGAACAGGGATAGTGATATCTCTATAAACATAGGTTTAGGCTTAAATTTCAAGTTTATAAGTTCAATAGTGATATTGGGAATGATAATGAAAATTGCATTAGTATTTCATGTGTCGTGTAGACGCCTCACCTCTATATTTAGCTCACTGTTGGATTTGAGGAGATCGCTGGGAACCGTACACAGAATTGATTCCGATTGCAGGAGGAGGTTTTCGCAGCTTTTATTTCCAACTTTTAGCACCTCTCCTTTAACGGCTTCTGAATCAATATAATTTCCCTTGGAAAAAAAAATCAATTTCATATTACATAACCATCTCAGAAAAATCCTTTCATTACCTTGGAAAATGTTTTTAATGGAAAAACAAATGTGAAATAGAAGACTAAAGCAAATTTACATTGCCCTGTCAATATGCATGTATCAGGTTTCTTCATGTAAATGGGAGTTTGACATACAGGCCAGGGGGGGATGATAACGTTTATGGATAAAATCTGCTGTCAGCAATACTCATACAGCCATTACAGACTTCTAAAAATGTAAATGTCTGAGAGAAAAAATTCTGTTGGTTCTGTTTAGATTTTTGCATAATATGCACAAGAAAGGAAGCATTATGTGATCATGCTGTTTACACAAAACTAGCATTATATTATCCACAAACTAAAGGCATCTCAAACATTTTGTTTTGCAAGTGGTTATGGTAGCAGGAGTGAAACTTTCAAAAAGAACTGATTAATTATAATCATTAAAATGCACAAATCTGTTAAAAGCACATTCTGTAGGCCAAAGAAGAACAAACCCTGGTAATAAAGATGACAGCATGAAAAGTGCACTCCCTTCTCAGAAAACTCGCTTTCACATCCTAGACTTGGATGAAATATTCCTTCTGATATCATGACAGTAGTGGCCAAAGGCCAAGTTCAGGATCTTTTGTGGTCAGGAGTGCATCAGTATTTCAGCAGCTGCCCTACCCTGTGTGCAGCCCATCTAAAGATGAAAGAACAGGCATATCAAATGGGACTAAAAGGGGAGAAGGGAGGGCGGGGAGTAACACTAATAAAAGTTGTTCATGTGGGCTGGATCTGGGAGTTTCTTATGAGAAGGGAGGTAGGCATCATGGGTGACACTGGTAAGAGAACTCATAGATGGGGAAGAAAACATGAATCACATTCTGAGGGGCAAAAAGTTCTTACTTAGGAATATGTTTTGGGTCTGCTGCAGAATCGGACTGAACCGTGGGAAAATGTTAATAAAAATATAGGAGAGCGAGTTTAACGTCATCTTTTGACTGGCAAAGCCAGACCTCAGGTGAGTGCTTTAAATTCCTGGCCAAAAAAGTACATTTTGCACTCTATCTTCTGTCTGCTTTGAGCCATTCTGTTCAGTTTTAATTAGTACATATTCAATGTTTATTGATTATTAGTGTGGAGGCTTGCTGCAGATGGTGAGCCATTCATGTTCAAATCTTTCCTTTGAATGATGTACCTCAAGAGACTTGAATGTGGGTCTTCAATCTCCAGGATAAATGTTCTGTCCTGGGGAATGTGGGTGAGTGGCCTCACTTTTTCTTCTACACGAAATCTTGCAATTTTTTCTCCACCAAAACTGATACTTACCCAAAGGATAAAAAAAAAATCATACTGACAATTTTTAGGTTCCTAAGCAGAGCAGGTTGACTTGGGAAGAATGAGGAGTGACTGCAGCTGCAGAGCTTCCACCTCACCCTGCTCGGAAATACCAGGGTTTCCATATTGCACTCTCTAGGATCAGACACTGAAAGAAATACTATTTTCTATGTAATGCGGAATAAGACTGAAAATAGAGTGACCTATATATAGACGAGTTCCTTAAGATTCTCTTCTAAAGAATGTGTTGTACTGGCTTAGGAATAAAGTAGGCAATTTAGTAAGTCTTGTCCTACTCTTAGTTTTAGGGCAGATGTGCCAGAGGACAGCCAAGATCTCAGACGTGATGTGTAACATGAAATGACAATTGTGCTACTTGTTTCTCTAGTGGACGATTTATATTTATAAATATGATTTAGTCACATAGTGGCCCACTCTGGAAGCAGGCACAGAGACCCCGTACCGGCTTGGTGCAAGAGCACAACCCCTGACCAGGCCAGGCCTCTGCGCAGACTGAGGTAAGAAGTTGTTTCTTTCCTTATTTGGTGGTTATTTGTTGTTGTTGTTTGTTCTTCCCACAGCTAGGCCACACTGGGCCATCAGCAGGCCACTGTGCAAGTCTGGGTCAGTGGCTCCTGCAGGAGGCAGCAAGCAGACTCTGTCCTCTTGAGCAGACTCAGGTCTTGAGTCATCCCCAAAAGCAAAACACCAGAATTTCTCCTGCCCTGAGATCTTCCTGAGCTGGCAGGAGACAGGAGAACTTCTAAAGTGGCGTCTTCACCTTGTTGAAGGAGGGAAGTGCCTCAAGCCACTCTGCCATGACCCCTCTGACTGGGGCATGATGGGCACTGAGAGACTTCAAAGAGACACATACTTGGCAGAGGAAGACAGTGACGATGTGGGACCTTGAGAGGCTCAGTAGTGTGGAAGACAAAAGGGCTGGGACTGAAGACAAGAAAGGCTGGCACTCATGGCATACAGTTCCCTGTGTTTTAGACAGAAGACTTAATGTTTTCTTATGTGTAACATTTTCTCACAAAAACATCTTATGGTCATCAGGGGAAACCAAATAGAACCCTTCAATTGGTACCCACTGTCATTTGATGAAAGCCAAAGATGTCACACTAGATTAGTTTGATTGAAAAACTTGTGATAAAAGTTCCCTCCGCCCCTCTGAAACTAATTAAGAAGAAGATAAAAGAACTTTGGTTTGGTAGAACAGACTGTTCACTGAAGCAAGCTGCCATTTAATTTCATGCTGAGCTTGCTTAATTACTGCACAAAATATGACCATGAGGCATGTAAACTTGTGTGTGGGTATTTTTGAATGTGGGTACAGAGTGAGGGAAAAGTGTTGCCAACATGACTTGTAATGATCTTTTGGCTCCCGACTATAGTTTCTGAAAGTTGCCTCAGTGTTTTGGTAGAAGCATACCACTATAACTAATTCTATTTAGAGGAAAATGTTAAATTGGTGCTTGTTCATGTTTTGTTCTAGGAGGCCAGCTTTCACTAATGTTATTCTCCAGTTGGTTGCCAGGAAATAATCAGGGCATTAGCCTTAGGTAGACATCTCTGCCTTGGGTGCCATGACTACAGGTGACATCAATGCTACAAAATTGTGACTTTGGTCAGTTGTCAGTGGGACAATCCTCAGCCAGCCTTTCTCTTCTGGATGGCTTCTTCCCAGCAATAAATAGCACCAGGGACTTCTCCTTCAGGGAGACTAAAATGTTCAAGAGTAAAAGAAGACAGTTACAAACCACCTAATCGTTAACCTCATTCCCTGGGAAGATTATGGATCAAGTACTCATGGAAGCTTTTCCAGACAGAGGAAGAACAATAACGCAACTGAAAACAGCCAGCATATGTTCCTAAGGGCGGATTTTGCCTGAGCAGCCTGTTTGCCTTCTATGAAGAGATGACTGGTTCTCTAGATGAAGGGCAAGCACTGGACAATGCTTACCTTGATTTTAGCAAGGTTTGCAACAGAGTTTCTCATAGCATTGAAAACAAATTGGGATGTTATGGACTGGGTGGATGGACCATAAGGTAGGTGAAAAACTGGCTCAAAGGTTAGAAGTCTAACAAGTGGCATTCCTCAATGGCTGATAACTGGGACCAATACTGCTCTAAATATTTATGAATAAACTGGACAAAGAGACAGGATGCACTTTGAGATTACATCAAATTTAGGAAAATAACTGGTACACTGGGGGGCAGGACCACTGCTAAGCGTGACTGTGGCAAGCTGGAGGAGTGGGCCAACATGAACCTCATAAAGTCCTGCACCTGGAGTGGAATAACCCCATGCACCACGACAGGCTAAGGAGAGCAAAGCAGAAAGATACTCTACAGAAAAGGACCTGTGGTCCTTGTCGACAATGAAGAGATATGAGGCAGCAGTGTGCCACTGTAGTGATGAAGGCTCACCACATAGTCTAGCAGCAGCAGAAGCAAAGCCAGTTGATCGAAGGTGATTGTTTTCCTCTGCTCAGGGCTTGTGAGACCACGCCTGAAGAATTGTGTGGAATTTTGATCCCCACAGAATAAAAGAGACACTGACAAACTGGAGGAGGTACAGCAGAGAGACACTGAGCTGGGAAGGGAGCTGAAGCCCAGGATGCACAGTAAAGGGCTAGTGGAACTGTGTTTTTTAAAGCTGTAAAAATCTCAATTCTTGGAGATTTTCAAAACTCACCTAGACAAGGCCATAGCCAACCTGACCTAATTTTTAACATAGGCCTATTTTGAGCAAGGGCATTAGACTATGAAGACCTCCAGAGGTTCCTTACAATGTAAGTTATTCTATGATTCTTCTCAAATTAGTCCTCTTTCCAGTAATTTGATATGCATGACCAGGAAAACACTGAGACATGCAGCAGCTCTATATTCCCAGCTCTCCATTGACCTGCACACCAGAACTCTTTCTAACATTTCTCCATAACTGAACAGGAAAATTGCTCTGCATTGAGGAAGGGGTGATTGTACGGCCACAAGTTCCAAGTAGAAAATTGAAGAAATAAAAATCAGGCTGATTATTCTTTGGAATTTTCACAAAACACTTTGTGGAGACAGAACAATATTAAGAGAGCTGACTGGAACGCAGCATGGCTCACAGAGGCTCTGAGGTAACTCCCTCTGATTTGCTGCAGCTCAGGAGCTGGCCCGCTGGACCATCTTGGAGTGAAAGACCTCAGGGCTTCAAGCTTTCATGGCTGTCAAAGGGGAAAAGAGTTCGGGCTTACAGAGCTATGGAGCAGCTACACAAAGCATTAAGGCTGTTTCTCTTCTGCAAAGCATTTTTTATAGATTATATTCAATATAAATTATAGATATTCTATATAAATCTCATGTGCATAATAATACATTTTCATAAACTTTCATTATAAATTAGAAATACCTGTATTCATGCTATTCCTATTTGATACTCAGAAAAGCACTAGATTTCAGGAAATCAGACTCTTGCAAAATGGATTTAACTTTCTCTGCAGCACTCTAGCAGAGAGCAGCCTGTGCCCGCAAGGACCCCGAATTCCTAAGAGATGTTTCTCAGTGCTGTGTAGGCCATGCTCAGTGCTCTTTGAACAAGCACTCAGCATCAACTTTGCATTTTTCATGGATCCGTAAATATTTAGGCTACAGTGATGACTGATCCTCATGAGTGACTTTGCACACAGGCCAGAGTTTCCCTCAGCTCTAGAGAGCCAAAGCTGCTAGGCCACTTTCTAAAGGTAACTCCGCATCTTTTGTGAGGAAGGACACAGAGCCCTGTGACAATAAGATCTGGGACTTTCGCGCAGACCACACGCTGCAGGTTCTGGGCTGATGGCCATGTTTAATACTGAACTGGCGACACAGCTCGTGACAATCAGAGGCTGACTCAGCATGGTTCTCCCATGTGGATGAGGAAAGCCCCTCTCCCACCCCACCTGATGCCAACAACTGCCCTGCATCTTCTAAGTTGTGACAGCTGGGGGCTTGGATGAATGCAGTACTGAACACACTGCTCTCCATCTCCCTCTGCCTGTGCTTCCTTGGGGTTTCCTTTATTTCATCAAAATGTCTGTTCCACACTGCACTGCTGATGTGCGCTTGCAATAATAGAAATAACAGAATAATAGAAAACAAGTATTTCAACATTTCTTACCTTAATTTCCAGAATGTTTTGGTTGCCTCTTGAGATGAACACCGGCTTTTCAAAATGCTTAAATACAGGATTATTTACATAATCAAAATCAAAGTACAAAGAGCTGACACCATCAAAAATAAAGAACACTTTGGTTACAAAGGGTGGTTGGAGATCGAAGGCTTTCAGTGAAGGTGTTGTACAGCAGATTATCTCTGAGCTGGAGCGGTGGCTACATGCCTGTGGGTAAGAAAGAAAGAGGTAATTGAGTAAGTACGTGCATAGGAAGTCACTGAACATAGAACATAACTGTTCTATAACAATACACATATATTGAAAAAATAAACACCACAGGTCTTGTTCTTCTTTAAGCAAAGCGAAATCCTGATCAGTGCTACACAACGTTTATTTAGAGCTGGGAGAAAACTTTAAAATCTTTATGTCAATGGTGTTTTCACTCTTGTAGAGGAAATGTTCAAGTAAACAAGCTTCCTGGCCTGATTGTTCACAGCACTTTTAAAGTAAATATTTTGCAGATAATTAATGGAAAATGATTTCCAAAGCCAAGGACTATCAGGAGGCTATTCTGATGTACTGAGCTGTACTGGGACACAAAGCAGCCATAATTCAGCTTACCCAGCCTACGTCAGAGTGACTGCCACATGGATTTCTCTTACTTTTTTTGTTACCAAAGCCAAAAGCAAGGGTAAAAAGAAGGTAAAAACGGGGCCAACTAATCTGACTGAAATAATGGAAGACAAAAATAAAGCACAATTTATGTACAGTGTAGCTAAGCCACTATGTTTCCAGAAAGACTACAGATCCTGTGAGAAAGCACTTAAAAGCAAAAACCACCATGGGGTTCTGGGCCATGAAAGCTCAGCAAAGTGTATCTTCTTTCAAAAAAATGTATGTGTAAGGCTCCGGAGATGTGGTATTTGGAGCTTGGGTCTGCTGGTGTCATGCAAGTCCCTCCTAAGAGTGTTGACTGTGGGACACACTTCACACTGTAACTCCTTGGACCAGCAGGGATGAGATGTTTGCCCCTCATTGTTGCACAGGAGACACCTGACAATGCGTGTGAAGCTGCGCTTGCCCTCACTCTGCCGTTGTTCCTCGCGAGGGCCTGATCTAGAGGTGTCTCCTGGGGGAAAGCTGCTGGTGCTCCAGAAGACCTGGCAGGGCTTCCTTTGTACTGCAGGAGTGTGATCCAGTGTGAAATGTCTGCTCAGGGTGCTTCCCTCTAACCCATACCACCTTGGCACAGGACTCGTGGGACAAGAAGACAGACAGAGGTCTGTCCTGTAAGGATCACTGTGTTGCAAGCAAGGACAGCAGGGGTTTGCAGGGTTTGCAAGCAGCCTGATCTGAACTGGAGTTTGGGCAGTTTGCAGGGATAATGGGAATCCTTGCAGATGGGATTCATTCAGCCTTTATCTAGACACCTGCACTGGAGTTAGTCGTCTGAACTGCCCTCAGTCAGCATAGGGAAACAGGTCAACTAGAAGAGGGATTCGTCTGATCTGTTTTAGACAACAGTTTGAATTAGATTAACGGTGCTCTAGAAGGGTCGACTTCTCTCTCTTGACTCTGAAGGTTTCTACATAAGTAATTTGATTAGAATGTGAACAGCACATCCACAGGCACTGACAGGAGGCAGGTGGGTGCCGGGCAGCATCATGCAAACTGCAGAGTGGCTTGTTTGTGATTGTCTTGTGTACTCCCTTCCCTGTGCCTCCCTTTTGCGCTGCCTACCGTGGATATGGTTGAAGGACTTCTGGCACAAACAGAGTTGTTTCAGCCCTGCAGAAGTATTTCTCTTCTGACTATATAAACCTTCTGTAAGTAGTTCCCTGTACGCCATGCCCTGACAGAAGAGATTACACTTTTTTCTTTTTTTTAATATAAATAGAGTGGCTGACATGTGCCCTGGTAAGAGTGGGGCTTAGCTCGTAGTTATCATAAATCTTACATTTGTTCTACAGGAACTTTCCCTGGAAAATCACCAGTGCTGTTGAATACCTTTCCACATCTAGAGAAGGCCAAAAATTATATATTCTTTTGTTTTGTTTTTCAAATTAAATTGGTTCTGATTATAAAATGCTGCCTGAGGAAGTTGTGAAATTAGTTTATGTTTGTCTCTAATATGCTAAATTAATGCAATGTAATTTTGCTCTTTCAAATCAGTGACATAACCTTTCAAGCGACATCAGTTATATACCCACATTAGCTTGAAAAGTGGGATTAAATTAGCTGTCTACAAATCAGCACTTTTTCTTATCACCAGAGCAATTCATGTTTCTGTGCATAATATTGTGAAATCTTGAATGCGAGAAACATGTTCAAGGCTCTGAAACCGAGCACTAGAGTTTTAGAGCTCTACTGCAAGGGTTACATGTCTGTCAGCTGTGAGTTCAGCACTCAGTTAAACAGCTTGGTGAGGGTCTCAGTGATGCACTTGCACCCGTGTAACTAATGGCCCATTTAGATTCTTAGCACAAATTCAGAAATATTTGTGCATCCTCCATGAAAACAAGATAATCTGTGGGACACAAGACAAAGCAGATTTTTGCTCCCTTTTCTTACAGTTTAAGGCTGTTCTTCCTCTTTTGAATATCTTGTTATACACCTTTGACCATATCTCAGGCTTTGTTATATCACATGGACCTAGAAATTCATTTGAATCAGTATGGTAATAATAAGATGAATCATTAGTGTAATGGATGATCAAGCCATACTTTTCCATGATACATGAATATTCGTAAAGATATCTATCATTTTGTGTCGATTCTGAAAAGGGATTACTAAAATATATACAATTATAAAACCAAATATGTTTCAGATAATCATGATATTTATTTGATTAATGTAAATTCATTAGACTTTTTATCTACTGTAGAGTAGTGATGTCCCTTAAATGAATAGCAGTGGTATTCATAACTTTGTTTGTGGCTATCTATTAGAATCAGATACTTTACTTTATCAGGCTGGTCTCTGAAGAGGAAGCTTTCAGAAAATGATAAAAATCTAATAATACACTTTGGAGGGGATGCAATGTGACTGATTGGTAAGGTCAAGAAAAATCTTATTTGCAATGCCCTTATTGGTACATGATTTGACATGACATTTTTACCTTGAAATTGGTTTTAGCAATTGAAGAATATGATGGTTTAGTTTTCAAGAAATATTGGATTGAAGATCTACAAGAAAAAAACCCTAATTCAATCTATTGCCTTCTCAATTAAGATACTGCCTATCACCCAGCACCTTTAACTTTTATTTAATTAGGCTTTAAAGTACATTCACTTTAAAAGCTAAGCCTGCTTTCTTCTTGTGACTATAATCTACATCTGAAGACAATAAGAAGAAAAGATGTAAAAATTATGGAACATTTCACAAGCATAAGTAAATACTATGCCCCAAAGGGAATAATAATCCATTGCACAATGCATATGACTCATGACTTAAAGGTATGTATTCTTGTTTCATTTGTAAAATACGACCCTTGAGGCAATTAATTCAAACCTGACCTACAGCATCTGAACTTCGGTGCCCAATTCAATATTTTTTTGTCTGGTAGAACAACAGAAAAAGTATGAGGGAGGATCTCTGAGCTCCAGAGGTCTCCCAGCAGCTGACCCAGATAAGAGAGGGGCAGCTGGATGTGTATTACAGGATCTGTAGCAGTCAGAAGGAAGAAAAGGGCCAATTTATCCTTTCATAAAAAGTAAACTTTTGGAGTTCCAGTGAGTAATGAAAGATGAATGAGGTTAAAAGCAGACCAGGAGACTCTCCAACCTTCTTTGCCAAAGGATGATTTCTCAATAGAAAGAGATGAGAATTCAGGTCCAACTCGAGGGAAGCCTACTCAGAAGGCTTTTTTGTGTAGGTGAGAAACTGAGCAGTGGCACTCAAGGAGGGTATCTTGAGGATTTTTCAGAGAACTCATTGGCTTTTGCTGCCATTTCAGGTAGTGCAATGCATGGCACTAATGAATCGGTAGCATTTTTATTCCAGTTGTCTTCTTAAATGAAGGCATGGGAGATGATACTTCTAGTCTATCAGATCATTGGACCAGAAGGTAGACTACAACTTCTCCTTCTCCTGTGTCAGTGTCAGTCCTTTGCACAACATGAAACTAAAATACTTGCTGGCCTTGGGATGGTTGATGTACCTGCTAGCACCACATCCCTGGCACCCTGGTGATTTCACAGCATGGGCTTTTCCCTGACACCCCCTGCTGCACTCTTTCCTTTGCAGGAGATGTGCATGAGATGCAGAATCAGCACAGACAGAAAAGCCAGTGGTTCCTCCATGCTTTGCTGGGCTTCTGGGCAGCTTTATGCCACAGAGTCAACACAGATAAAGGATCCAACTCGGTGTCTTCAGATAGGTAGTCAGGAATACCTTCGATAATCACACACTCAACATTCACTGTTTCTAGGCAATTTCTTCTGTCATTAGGTAATAAACCTAAGGTAGACTTTCACAGGTGAATTCTAGGCATTTTGATGAGCATTATGAGTATGGATTTTTCATGCACTTGTAAACATTTAAGGAACTTTATGGTATTTTTAAATTCTCCTGTAATACAGCAGGAAACGGCATCTAGCAGGGAGCAATTAAGAAATGTTGAAGATCATTCAAGAGACTACTTACTGAAGAGAGAATTAAAAGTCTGTGGAAAGAGATGATCTTGCATAGCTACAGGGTCATTTATTGAAGGTGATGCATTAAAAGGTGCTTCTCCGCAGTTTGGCAACGTTGCATATATTGGGGCACTCATGGTTAGAAGAGATTAAACAGAGGGAATATAGATCCAAATTAGTTAATGGTTAGAATAATAGAAATGCTACAGTAAACAATCCCTGAATGACCACTTGTTTACTATTGGGGAATCAATGCAAAGTACAGGCTTTCAAAGAGAAAGTACTGGCCTCAAGTGCTCCAGAAGCAGAAGAATCATTTAGCATGACTTATAGCAGAGGTTAGAAGACACTTATTTTGTAAACAGGCTCCTGATCAAACACTATTCCAAACTGTGCAAAGCTTTTTTACAAGCACAATGCAAAGTGAAAGGAAGGAAAGAGCTGCTTCCCCCCTTGTGCACCTCACACAGGAACTGGACATGTGTGCAGAAGTGAGAGGGTTTGTGTATCCTTATGCATTATTTAGAGCTTTGGGGAATTTATGCAGCACTGCGTAAATCCATATTTTTTTTGTTCCTTGTCAGAACAAATGGTCAAAAGAACTCATGAAATAGAAATTAAAAAGAAACACACTGCAAGTATTGAAACATATGGTTCAACAACTAGAACATTTTTTACATTCATTGAAATATCAAATTCAAAGAAGGCAAAATGTATTATTTTGATAGCGTTAACATAGATTGTAACATAAACACAAGTAGTGTGAACACAGTATTGAATAATTTTAAGGAAATGTAACTAAATATGAAATGAAAGTGATAAAGTTGAAGCAAGGCATTTTTGCATTATACAAGAAAAATGTTCAGAAATACTGAACTTAAAATGTTAGAACTGAAAAGCTCAACTTAAATATTTCTTCTATAGGAGACTGCCATGTTGCTCCCAGAATTTTTCAGTCTTGATGAAACTGCATTTCTTATGGGCACTTGTTCTGGAAAAACTCTTACACCAGTTGTACCGCTCATCTCTTCCACTGGGATGGAAAGAAACAAGCGGAGAAGATCAAATGCCCCAGGGCACATCAGCTGGCTCTGCTCCCTGAGGCTTTGGGATGCAGAGCATCCCCAGCAGCTCCTGCTACGTACAGAAGTGACCCTCCACTCACACTGTGACTCCATCACGGCTCTAGGCCACAATTAATGCCGAGAGAGTGATTTAAGGATCTGGAGACAGAGAGCTGATAGGAGAAGGTGAGACCTCTTTTAAATTGGGCACCATCAGTTTTAGGCAAATGGGAGAGGGTCTGGGAGGTGGCAGAAATAATGAGCAGAGCTCTAGGGAATAAACTTATTGGGAGAATTTGAACCGGTTTGCTTTGTTTTAACTGGAAGAGAGAAAGGCTGAATCATAATGTAGTGCAAATATGTAAAATTAGCAGGAGAGACTGGTAACCTGTTGTTTGTGTCCACTGAGGGTCAAACAAGAAGATAGCTAATTAGCAGCTAGGATTTGGGTTAATTATTAGAAAGAAGTCTTTCCAAACCACTAGGTAAGCAGGTAGAGCAGCTCTCCCCAAAGCTTGTTTAAGCAAGGTTGGGAAATTTCTTTCACAAGAAGCTTTAATAACAGCCTAGACAAACATCCGTCAGGCAGTGGTCTGGCTGCAGGGAAGCGGGCCAGGCCAGGTCTTTGTGGTCCCTCCCAGCTGTACTTTCTTTTGATGCTTTGGGTTGTGTTTCAGTGCTGGCTTTGGTTTTCCCAAGAGCCAAAGTTTCTGAATGCTGACAAAAGAAGTTTCTTGTAGGAGGCTGGTGAGAGAAAACTGAAAAGAAAAAGGTCTTAAATAAGAAGTAAAAAAAAAATGACTCAGCTCTCCTCTCCCAAACTAAGGAGGCAAAAAGATATATAACCTCAGCTATAGGACTCCTAGAGAATTTTGGGTTGTACTGTATTGTTTGCCTGGGTTCAGTCTATTCAGGACCACAACCTGTTTTCTCATTTATAAACGGCACAGCTGGTTGTGCCAGTGCTCTGGATCCCTGCTGGAAATAGCGCCTCATGGTTGTTTATTTTTGCAGTGACTGGATGAAAACTTGTTTTTTTGGCATATCACTCACGCATAAGGCCCAGAATCTCCTGCACAGGACAGGGCAGGCTGCAGCCATAGGCATCCTCTGCCAGCAACTTCCTCTGTTACACAGTGCACTCTTGTTTTGCCACTTATAAATCTTCCTCTTCTCCCTGAGAACTAATATCCTTCCTTGAAAAATAAGCTCAAGGTAAAGACTAATGGCAGAACAAATGGCAAGCAGACGTGGGCTGCCACAACGGCAGAGAAAGCCACTGAGTGCCAGAAGATTTTAATTTCAGTAGAGCAAAATATATTGCTTGGGCAGTGTCAAAGTATAAAACACTCAATTATAATCTGTTTGAGGTTATATTCCACCCTTTCTGCAGGGAGAATGAACTTGTGTACAGCTGCTTTTATACTGGGGCAGCTTCTCAGAGATCAGCAGTGGCAGAGGACAGCTAGGCTCATAGAAAAGGAGGGTCAGACCTGCCTCTTCTTGTGTGTTGGCAAATATCCCACACACTGCAAGGTATGAAAACCAAAAGAATATGGGAGATAATTCTGACTGACTACGTCCATGTCTTTTTTCAAAAGAAGGTTAAAAGGCAGGATGGCAGCAAACCACTCCCCAAGGGAAAGACTGCTCCCCAGTATTTGGGGGAGAGAGTAAACTCTAAAGTCTTCATTGCCTGGAGTTGCCGGTTACTTTTAAACAGTGGATTTAGTTCTTTAAAACTTCAGATCCTTTCAAATCTGTTCAAATTCTGAGGAAGTGCCTAATATTTGACAAGCAAAGTATGCAGAATCAGGGCTTGAAGAAAAACAACATCACGTATTCTCACAGGGAAAGAGAGGAAGCAAGTGAATGATCTTTGCTTCAAAAAGAGACTGCTTGAATCCACACAAAGCAAAATCTACAGAGCTGATTTCAGCAATGATCTTTAATTTGGAAATCTTTTGTACATAGAAATAATCATGCCTACGTTACTGAAAACCTAACAAATTCTGAGTTTGGTTGATTTCACTGAAATGTTTTGCTTTCCAACTCATGGATAAAGTATCTTTTTGATAACACTGAACATTGTGTTTCATCGCAGGGGCACTGATTTTCAGATTAAAATTTGAACTCATTAAATTACAAGCCACGACTACATCCAGCTGAAATTCAGGTCTCAACACTCATAATACTATACAAATTAGGATCATGAAGAATATTATGACCTTGAAGCTATAAAAGACTGTAAATTTGCAGACATACTATTTAAAATACTTTGAGCAAACCTAGGTCTAATACTTAGAATTCAATACAGGAAATAGTGTATGATGATCATTAGAAATAAGCTGAGAATATGAGCAGCAATGTAGCATGTCATAAAGAGTGTAAGTCAATTTAGCTTCAGTTAGGCTAAACAGACGTTACAGGATAAGAAAATGTTGAAGGTGCAAAACGAATGTGTAAGCAAAAGCTTACAGGAAACAGTTCCAGTACAACCAGTCAATCATCTAACCAACTCATATTTGCCCTATAAAAATTAAAGTAGATAACCTGGTCATATCTGAAAACGTTACTTAGATTTAGACACTGTGTATTATCAACTCAGGTAACAAAAGAAGGCTCAGATCCCTGACTGACCCTCTGTTCCTGCACAGGTCCCCAACTGCAAGAGCCCAAACCACTCTTAAGACTTAGTTGCTCAACTTGGATAAATTAGGAGAGATTTACTGCAATAGGTAATTTGGCAATCCGAAATTCTTCAAAATGATACTTACTTTTTATTGTACATATTTACTTTTCCTCCTTCTTTAATGTTTGTTCAATTTTCCTTTTACAGCCACAGTCACCATTTGAATATCTCTCCTACCTATCACAGTAATACTTGAACTTGCCATGTAATCTGACATACCTGTATTGCATTGTTCTGTGTTGAGTCACTGAATTTGCATTTTTAAATCGCAATATAAATATCTTGTTATCAGATACTGTAAAAGCCTTATTTCTTTGGAAGAGGTTCCTTAGACACTGTTATTCTACCAAGAGCGTAATTTCAAATTTGTTGTTGAGTTTTGCTTATGCAGTGGAAACAGTCTGTGCAGAAAACAGCAAAATGTCGGTGGAAGCCCTGAAGTTTCAAGAGAAAAATCAAAGTATTTTGATTGAAAATGCTGTGCCATTAACCACACAAAGATGATGCGATAACAGATTGCCTTCTCCAAGACTGACTCACCACAGAGAAGTTCATTCCCAGTTTAGGTACAGTAATCACCATCTGAGGAAAGCACACTGAGTTCAAGTTAATTCCCTGAGCTGTGATTGTACTTCCACCACTAGGAAAAATTGAAAAAAAAAAAAAAAAATGAGTAGGATAATTATACATCTGCTATGATAATCTTAATTACAAATTATATTTTACAGTAAATGACAACATAAAACCAGAATTATGGATATATGGGGTGAATGCAAATACATAGCTCTGAGCAGTGAGATTATTTTTACGGAAAATATATTTTACACTTGCTATAACAACTCATCAAATACAAGGGAAGAAAATTAATTTTTTAAATTGTGGTATGCCAGGATATAAAACAAATGTGTACATTTTAAAGGAGAGTGTATACTTGTACTTAGCATTCACTAACTTAACATATTGCTTTCAGTGGTGCTGCAAAAGGTGTCTTTTTTACTGCTGACATCTTTTTGGCAAAGGCAGATGGCTTGGATTAGAGCTACTGAGACCATAAATATGTCACTTAAAAACACACACATACTACCATACATATATATTCATAATATTTATGTAGCGCTGGATTTAGACTATTCTAAAATCCATTTGCTCTCCTGAGTGCTGCTGACTTGTCACATTAAATGATTTTCCTCACAAATCAGTGTAATGTCCAGACACAGTACAGGAGACACAGCTGTAGAGCAGGTATCTCAGCAGGACACCACAGGTGTGCTCAGCGGCAGGTAGGAGTTAAATCACCTAAAGAAAAGAGGTGCCCTTCCCCCTTCTCCTTCACCTCTGAAAGGAAATGATCTGCCCTCTGCAACTGCACCATAATAGAAGCAATTGGCATGGCAGATAGAGATAAAAATGCAATTTCTTTTGATAGATTGCTGTACAGTGTAGCCGTTCTTCTTTCATTCATTACTTCCCTTATTTCTATAAGAAACTTTTACTCACCTAAGAAAAGATTTGGCTGGATGAATTTTTAAAACAACGGGGTCTTCTCTGTATGTGAAATGACCGCTTGCATCTCTGATAGCTTCGTCGATTCCCACCCTCACATGGTATTCCTGAGGAATTCGTTGTGCCGGAGTGTAGCACTCCACCGTGCTCCCTGTTACACTGGAAGGACAGAGGCCTTGCTTGTCAGCATTATGAAACATGTACTCGCTTTAAAACAGCATCCTTTAGTGAGCCCCAACCCTAAGGATCCACTTGTAAAAAAATGTCACTGATTCCCCCACTGGATGAATATATTGCAGCAAATAAGCAAGGCATGAGGTAGACAAAGCAAAAGCACTTCTTAGGTTCAAGATTCATCTTAATTTGGTTGATTTGCCCCTTGCCTGATGGAAGGTGTTTCCCCAGTGCTGGCGACAGGCACATCAGCCCCTGCACCCAGCAAAGACAGCTTCCACCCTGGAGAACGACAGCACACTCCAAGTTTAAGGAGAATGACTTGTTCTGCTGTAACCAAGGGATAACATATTTCACTTTCCAACCCACAGGATTTACCCTGTGTTAACCTCATGAAAAGGTGCTGGTGGGGGAGGTACCAGCATGCCAGGGACATCCTGCCCTGGGGGACAGGTGCTGCTGAGTGGCAGCCAAAGGGCAAGAAGAAGGAAGGAGAAGCTGAAAATTCAGGAAGAGTTGGCTGAATTTAGCACAGCGGCATAGTCTCTGGGATATTTGCTTTTCTCTTGCTTTGTCATGCTTGGCCCTGGAAGTCCTCCTCCCACACTGAGCTCAGTGGGTGAGCAGGCAGCAGGGGGGTGAGGGATCCTGAAGCCTGAAGCACACAATCTGTGGCCACAGGGAGCAGGGGACATCAGAGGTAAGGGTGACAACTGACTGGAGGAGCAAATGCAACTTCACCAGCTGGTTTCAGGGATTCTGGCCCAGCTACATCCAGGAGGCCTCCAGGTGAGGCAATTCTCAAAGGATTGGCTCCGAATTAGACAAAAGGGGCATTTGCTGCCATTTCTGAAGCTTTCCAGGAGGGTGGTGTTCACTGTGTGCTGTAGGAGTTGGTGATTCGTTCATACATACCTGGAAGCTTTTTACCATCTTTTAAAGGAAAAAGTAAACCCTTGATCTAGCTGGCCTTGGAACTGGGGAAAGCTGCCAATTTAGGTAGAGAAACACCTGCCCTGAGAAACTGGCCAAGACCTGTGTAGAAGTCTCCAGACAACTTAGCTGGTGAGAAAGAGGGGTGCTGGGGATGCTTACCAAACAAGCCCCAACTACGGTTCAAAACCTAGAGGTCCACCTGACCAAAGCAGATGTCTGCCTCTGAGCTGGCTGTCATTTCATGCCTCTCAGTAAAAATCCAGTTCCAGCCCCCCTGCCATGGGCAGGGATACCTTCCACTAGACCAGGTTGCTCAAAGCTGCATCCAGCCTGGCTTTGAACACTTCCAGGGAT
This sequence comes from Patagioenas fasciata, assembly GCF_037038585.1. Lineage (NCBI taxonomy): Eukaryota > Metazoa > Chordata > Aves > Columbiformes > Columbidae > Patagioenas > Patagioenas fasciata. Next base: position 188,523,527 of record NC_092520.1, on the reverse strand, counting down.
GGGACATCCACAACTCTGCGCAACCTGTACCAGTACGTCACCACCCTCATGGTGAAGAATTTCTTCCTCTTATCTAATCTAAACCTACCCTCTTTTGATTTAAAGCCATTACCCCTTGTCCTATCACTATGTGCCCATGCAATTAATCATTCCCAGAAGGATTATATATTTGTCCATTAGTTGACCAGATGAGACGAGGACATCAATAAATGCCACCCTAAACTATTAAGTAGCAACTGAACATAAGTGCTGAAGATCTTGGGAGTGATTAAATACCCTATTTGAATACCTAAAACCCCTTCTTGATTTAGTCACATTTAGCTGATTTGATCAAGAGCATACAATAAATCACTTAGCAGCAAAGAATAAAATTTAACTCTCCTGACTTTGAGTCTGATGTTAACTAGTAGGCTACTGCTTCCTCATGTTCTCTGCAATTGGGACATTTCACCACTACAACTTTCCAGTATCACAAGGAGAGACTCAAAAGTTAGAGGAATTTCTGGACATCCTATATCTGGAACACGGTGGGCCAGATTCTGCCCTTGGCCACAGAGCTGACAACTCTGGAGCCACCCTCTTCTACCTAAAAAACAGGACCAAGCAGGATTTGCACCATGGTAAGGATGGCTACCAAATTGAGAATGCTTGTCTGCCCATGGCAGAGAATCTGTGCATGGTATCTAGCATTTATATTCACCTGGGATTGAAGGCATTTCCACACAGAGCAAGTCAAAGATTCTTAACTGAGCTCCTACTGGAAGCAGTACAGAGCCACAAGAAATTCCAGCTTAATCCTCAAAACGATTTTATATATACCAAGAAGAGTCCCAAACTGATGCTGCCTCTGGTTTGGAGGCTCTTCACTGATAAGTACCTCAGAAATAGCTGCTCCTCTGCATGGAATATGCATTCCCATGCTGGTCAGGTTTCCATCAACCAAACCATCAGGAAATGGTAACCTGCACGCACTGGATGCTTGCTGGGAGCTCTTGCATGAACTTCATAGTGATTAAAGCTATTTGAGATGCGAACAGCTCTTGCTAATACGAGAGGGCTGAGAGTGTGGGAGCTGGTGATGGCAAATGGATAGTTTCTAGTCCATTAGAAGCTGATTTGCTACTTCTCTATGCAACCTCTTAATGAGGCTAATGAAGACATTACAAAATAAGTCTTCTAGGGAACCATAGTCCTTTCTAGGAACCTTCCAGACATCCTAAACTCAGGATGTAATACAGAACTGACGGTTTACTGCAGTATCAATTCTCTGATATGTAACATGAGGAGAGGAGAGCAATGCACATTTGAGGTTTTTTTTTTTTTTTTTTTACTCCAAGACATTTTAATCAAGCCATTTCAATACTTAAGTCATCACTTTTTAGTAAGTTCGTTACCTTTTCAAGGTGCATGGTTTCTCACCAACAAATATCCTTCTGGATTTTCCACTGTTTAAGTATTTTCCAGCTACCGTTAGCAATGTTCCTCCAGATTTGGGGCCATAGGTAGGAGAGATACTTGTTATCATAGGATTCTGAGGGGGGTTAAAAATAAGAACAGTGGGTTGTTAAATTATTTTCAAAATGTTAAGAGGAAGAATCTTAAAACATTCATTAGCATTTCCATGAACAAATAACAAAGCAAACAGGAATACAGAATTGCCATACTGGATTGGACTCATGAGGAGTCTCCTTCCAGTTGATACTGAAGCTAATTTTGACAATGAAGTTTTAATCATAGTGCTTACCACATACGAAAATGTATTGAATAATGTTTTGCCATGTCCAACAGAAACACTACTGGATATATTAAAACTTGGATTTTTTGCAGCAGGGACTGTGCATTCCAGCCTTTGAAAAACAAGGAAAAAGATGGGATTACATTTTTTTTTTCTGGCTTGACTTTTTTGTATTTAAATAGAACCACTTCAAACTCAAATTGTCAATCTACGCGTGTCAGGGACATTTCAGAAATAACAGCTAAAAGAACGGTCATCATCTTCTTTAATACTAAATACAAACACTGTGGTGTCTATACTTGGCCAGAGAAAATAGTTTTAGTATATCAAAAACATTTCAGAAAAAAAGCAGCATGCTAGAGAAAACAAATACCTCCCATTCAATGGCTGAGTTGGTTTTTGGAATTTTCCTTTACTGCCAAAGTTTGGCAGACAACGGGATTAGAAAAAAAATGCATCATATACACAAGTTTTTTGTATAAATTTAAATATTACCAAAAATCAAACTTGAACTTATATGGCAGTATGTTGTAATGTACAACATTACATTTACACAGTTTCATATTTGAGCTCATCTCCTTAAATCATTTTGTTTGCATTAAGACTGTTCGGAATAGCAGTTAGGAGAGTGCTCAGTACTTCTGGAGGGTGATCTTTTTGCTGCTCTGTATTTGAATAGGGAAGCTGTGCCATGATCTGCACATTATTTGGTAGCAGATAGTCATATGCTTTGAACTGAGAAAGGATATTCATTGAAGTTCCTATTTTTTTTGAGATAGCAACCGGAATAACCTCTGTCATAAACTTAAGCCATTATTCCACTCTCTCAAATACTTATTTCTGAGGAGGAGGAGGAGAGGTGCAGCTGAGGGTCACAAGGCTCTGGATGACGAAACGCCTGCATCTTCTCACATTTCTCTCCAGCAGCTTCAGAGATCAGGAAGACGGAGGTGACATAACTGAGCCCAGCAGGATCCTGGCCAAAGGAACCTGCCCTCTTTTCAAACCTTTGAATAGTTTTTGTTCTTGCCAGCTCCCACAGATGTTGAACAGCATTTTGCAGACAAACCAGAAAAAGCTGCTGCAGGAGCTACCAGCATTAACTAGATTTATTTGATCTCCACTTTGAGCACTTTTTTCTTGGGGAGTTTATCAAACCATGGGATTGTTTCCTGTTTGAAATTCCAGAATCGGAGATGACACTTATAGACTGAATGTTCATATTATAAAAAAATCCATACCAGATAAAGAACATCTGTATAAAAAGAAATTAACATTTTAGGTTTCTTACTTGTTTTTGTTGCTGGATTTTGCTTCCAGAGCACAAATTTGCCCTCCAATATGGACTACTGTATTTTTTAATTCAAATCTATTACTTTTGCTGAATCCAAAGTCCCATCCACACAATGTCAGTTTTGTCCCGCCTTCTAAGGGAGCACTGATTGGGAGAATCTGTTAAAAAATATTGTGTTAGTTACTTCAGGTTTTCTTGAATTTCAAACTGAGTTAAAGAATGTGCAAAGAAATAATTTTAGAAAAACATTTCTTCTGGTAGACTATGTCCTACCATTCATCTTAATTGTTCTTCACCTTTCATTTGTCACATTATGAGCTTTCTCTGACAGAAGCAATAAATAACAAAACCTATACTAGAAAGCTTTGAAAGATAGTGTTTAGGGGCGCTGAACAAGCCGTGCATTGTAATAGTCTTTTAAATCCTGCAGTTCTTGTCTTTCACATCTTATTTCTGGCATGTTAAACATACAATGTACTTATTTTGTTAGAAGCTGAATGCCGAACACAAAAGAGCCCCAAAATGACCATTTTTTTGTCAGCTTGATGAAAGTCAGGTTCAGAGTGAAGTGGCTTCAAAGACACCATAATCCGATATCGTGTTGGCTGTGATAAAGTTAACATGACTTCTGCTATTCTTTCCTTAAATCTTTCACATTTGGTCACCTCTAATTCCGAGTTAAAAATAAACTACCCCTCAGAAACACAGAGACAATCTACAAAGGAAATGCTTTTTTTTTCTGTATATTGTAAATTGTCCTGTAAAATATAACAATGGTGGGAAAAATGTAGGAACACTATAGAAGTCTTACAAAACTCAGTAAAAGTAGTCGTTGGTACTGCCACCAAAAAAAAATTAATCAAGAAGACATTGGTTCAGGGTTTATGGGGTCTTTTAACAATACTGCATAATTTTGCAAACATACCAGCACCACTGGACAAACAACAGAGAAGGAAAGACTGAATTTATATTTGCGGTCATAGTGCTTAAATATCTTAGACTTAATGCTTTAGGGATAGTAATTTTGCCCCTAAAAATGCAATACAGCTGTGCCTTTCAAAAGGACCCGACTTCGTTTTCAAGCTGAAAGGAAAGTGTTTGAGTGATACTTGGCTATTATTTCATCTGGAAATCCAGTAAGACAGCACATTTCTTTTCAACTCTCTTGTAGCTGTACTTCAAGACTCTCACAAATGAACTATTGTAGATAGAAAGGCAGCTGAAGAATACTTCAAAGAATTACACCATATATTCTATATGGGGAAATTTACTGCTCCCATTAGAAAACAGACAAAGAGTCTGATCTAAAATGCACTGAAGCCAGGAATCATTCCTGTTTTAATGAGCTTTCAATCAATTCTCAATGAGCAAAGAGGGAACCTGTACAGGAACAGCACTTTTACACACATCCCATAAAAAAGGAGTGATGCTCCTGACATACCACACTGCAGCTAAGAGCATAGAGCAGTGCTGTGCCCCAGGGGGTCTGTGCTATTCCCAAGTTTAACTTTCTCCCCCTTTTTTTTTCTGTTCTTCGAAATCTGGATTGATTTCAGATCCTAGTTTTCCACTCTACTTGATATCTCAGCACACAATCTATTTTTGGAGTAACAAAACCCCAGCAGAAACTGAAATTACTCAGTGAGTGTACAGGATGTCTCGATGTTTTGTACAATAATGCATTGACGTGTGGGGTTTTAAGAGTTTGAAATTAATCCATAAGTTAGCAAAGTCAGGGCGCTAAAATCAGGCTTCACAAACCCATAGAGGAAAAAAAAAAACAAAACAAACAAGGGCACTTAACTGGTTTTGACTGATCTTGTCTGCCAAAAGAGACTTGTGATAGCAGCCCATGTGCCTTAACTGAGGGAGAGTAAAAGTATTTTACTACATTCTGCCAGCATATTTAGGAGGCAAGACCTCTGAGTAGATAGCAAAAAATTAACCAAATCTTAAACTTTTGCATTTAAGTTCTGCAGAAATTCCCCTAGAGTGTTTTTACTCGTCTTTATTTTTGTTCCATTTGTTCTGTATGATGAAACCTCTGCAAGTCAAGTATGGTTTCCCAGACTTGTTCCTGGAGGAGTTGACAGGAATGAAAAGCAAACCTCCTGGACTTTGAACTGAAGTATACGCTGGCATCTTCTGTGTGCCTACATCATACAGGTAGTAACAGGAAGTAAGCAAAACCCAAATCAGTTATAAATGCTATGACATTCAGGATTCAAAAGTTTTCTATAGCCAAGAAACTCCACTGATAACAAGGAGCAATTCTTGCTGTAAGACCTGCCATTCTACTTGTCCCTGCTGCTCTCTGGACTTCAAGTTAAGAAAGAGAAAGTTAACTTTTCATTTTCTTTTTGGAAAAATTTAAAGTATTGTTTTTTCCTTCATTTTTATGCTGACAGCCATTATGCTAGTATCCACTTCCATACTTTATAAATTGTTGGAAGAAGGTATCTATTTATTAAAGTTTCAATGGCCCATTCATTTTAATTAAGAGGCAAGAACATGTATTGGCCACATGTGAAATTTCCAGCAAAACCTCCAATCTAAACAGGCAGCAGAAGGCCTGAGACATCTGAGACAAAAGCCAGCCAAAATGGCTCCCTTTGAAAACAACAACAAACCATGTCAGGTTTTTAACCACAACAAAGAATCAAAAGGGAGACCAATTTATTTCTCCTTTTACACCGTTCACCTTTCAGCCTGACCTGAACTCTGCATGCAGATGCCTGCAATTTGTTCCAGCACCAAGTGATCTCCGAGGAGAGTCCCTTGAGTCCCCAGCTTTCCTCCAGCATGGCTTCTCCAGGCTGATGAAATGCCTGGTTGCTGGCAGAGGTGTATGGCGCAGGGTACGGTGTGAGGTGTGGGTGGGAGCTGGGCTGTGAGGGACGTGTCCCGGTGCCAGCTCCGCTGCCCTGTCTGTGGTAGGGGGTGCCCAGGTAGAGCTCCCTACCACCCACCACTTCAAGGTAATGCGCTTAAAGCGGGGCAGAGAGACAAGGGATGTGTAGGACTCCGCAGGAAAATGCTGGGTTTCTTCTCTGCCATCCCCCCAAGAGGAAAAAAAAAAATATATATATATATATTATATATATATTTTAAATTTTTTCCATTGCACATCACTCTGTGTAATAACCTGGGAAAACTTTGTCGAAGGCTTAGCTAGCTAACATCCATTGGACCAGACCCTGGGAGAAGCTCTGTGTTCCCCTCAGGTTAAAGAGATCGTATGACATATCTCAAGTGATCTGTCCCTCTCAAAGCTGCAAAATATTAAGGGGGGAGGTTTCGGACTGAATTTCAGATACTATGCAAAGCAGGTCATCCTCTGTTTGTTAGGAACAAAACAAGCTTGTTTCTCATATTTTATGCATATGGATTTAAAGACAGATCAGAAGATGATGAATAATCTGTTTTATATTTTTTTCAGTAATAATGTTAAACGTCATGGTCCGGTAGAGCATAAAATCTGTCTTAACAGCTAGCAATCCAAAGGGATTTAAGTACTCAGCTGCATTTTTTTTTCCTTACAAGCCTTCTAGAAGCAACTTCTACCAACATGGGCATGCTGTAATTCGAGATTCACTTTAAGATCCATCACTGCCACAGATCCATATTCATTACAGGGCTAGACTGGACTTGTGCTGAGCAGGCAGGGCTGAGCCATGCGGGAAGGGGAGAACCCAGCCAGCCCCACACCTGCCCCAGCACCCCACATCCCTGGTGTGTTCCCCTGGATGAGTCCTCCCCGTGACTTCACAGGGACCACAGAGGTGGCCTTGGGGACATACCTCTCAGTCTCTGCATGTCTGCCTACATGGACTACAGGTGCTCGGTTCTTAAAACTGCTGAGTGCACACATTCATAATTGAAATTAAAGAGGGCTATACAGGCTCAGCATCTCTGAAAATGAGAAACTAAGCAGTTCGGAGACTTAGAAATCTTTTTGGAGGCATGGCAGTATGCAGCCACCACTGGAAAGTTTCACCAAGAAAAAAAAAACATTAAAGGATGCTACTTGTGTCTGAGCTCTAGGAAACACAAAACAAGCTGTGCAGGGTAGGTGAGTGGCTTGGGCCTGCAGAGGTATATAAAAATGTATCAGGACCAATTCTCAGTGCACCCCTTTGAATTGGTGATTCATAATCTCATAAAAACTAAGGCTAGAAAGGCCTATTTGATCATCGAATACAGCCTTTTTGAAATAAATATGTTCTTGTATAAAGGGAAAGTAAACTACTCACATTCTGCATTAGCCAGTTTTTTACATATCCTTTGTCCAGAGGCAAATGGCAATAGAAGGCAAGGCAAACCCACACACATACCCCTCCATACCATTTCATCCATTTTGGGTTTAATTTCTATAGTGCTTCATTGTTTGTTCATTGACTTGTCTGTGTTAGTCCTATATTACGTATGTGAAAGGCAAATATGGAAAAGAAAAAAAACCCATAAACGTGTCTTTCTAGATCTGTTTCTAGATTCTTAGTAGTTTTGCCTGTCTACTCCTTAAAAAGTTATTGCACATGAAATCATCTGCCCAGTTGAAGTACCTTATTCATTCAAAAACCCCTTTTGTCTCGCTTACTCCCTGAGAGTTTAGCATGTCAAATTTTCATCTCTGTTTATAAGCTGTATGCCCATAAAGGAAAAAGGATTTTTAACTACACGGTGTAGTTTGAATGCACTAACAAAAATACATGGGTATAAGTGCTACCAGAAAGTTTTACGCTTGTCCTTCGCTCAGTTTTCTAGTCTGTTAACTGCCCTACAAACCTCTGCCTTCACAGCAATGTCACACTCCACATGGGATGATTCAGTTACACGTATGGGCGGCCAGTGCGAATCCTGCGTCAACCATAGCTAAATTAAAACAGGAACGTGCCAGTGCAGCTCTTTGCTCGTCCGTGCGGTTTCAGTCTTGCACACCCTTTATGGGCCTGAGCTGGCTGGCAGCAGCCTCCAACTGTCCTTGTCCCCGGGACGCTGCAGCTACAGGTTCGTTCCCCTCGGTGGCAAGCGGACCAGTGGTACAAGGAGCCACGGGGTGTGTGGGGGGTCGCTGGCATTAGGAAAAAGACACCTCCCCCAGGGTGGTGTTTTGTCTGACAGGACTATTGCAGAGCTTAGGTAGGGGAGAGAGGGACTCTTCCCCGCAGGTAAACATCACCCTTTCCTTCATCACTGGAGCCAGCATGGGGACTGATGAGGACTGGTGAGACCACACCTGGAATACTGTGTCCAGTTCTGGGCCCCTCAGTTCAAGAAGGACAGGGATCTGCTGGAGAGAGTCCAGCACAGGGCAACAAAGATGATCAAGGGAGTGGAGCATCTCTCTTATGAGGAAAGGCTGAGTGAGCTGGGTCTCTTTAGCTTGGAGGAGACTGAGGGGTGACCTTATTAATGTTTACAAATATATAAAGGGTGAGTGTCACGAGGATGGAGCCAGGCTCTTCTTGGTGACAACCAATGATAAGACAAGGGGCAATGGGTTCAAACTGGAACACAAAAGGTTCCACGTAAATATAAGAAGAAACTTCTTCTCAGTAAGGGTGACAGAGCACTAGAACAGGCTGCTCAGGGGGGTTGTGGAGTCTCCTTCTCTGGAGACATTCAAAACCTGCCTGGATGCCTTCCTGTGTAACCTCATCTAGGTGTTCCTGCTCCGGCAGGGTGATTGGACTAGATGATCTTTTGGGGTCCCTTCCACTCCCTAACATTCTGTGATTCTGTGATCTCCTCTGTTGTGTCAGGCTGAGGCAGCTGTGGGCGGGAAGTGCTTTCCTGCACTGCCTCCCTTCCAGAGTGATCTGAGGGGAAGGGTGCTCCTTTTTGTGACCGGCCTTGCCCATCAGACTCCTGCCAGGCTGGCTCAGACCCGTGTTGCTTCCCCACCATGAGAGCTGTGCTGAGCTGAGCCTCTCCCCTGGCAAGCCAGCATGATCAGAGAGACCTGTCCACCATGACCACCTCAGCCTGCCGCATTCAGAGTACGTGCATCCAGCCAGGGGCTCCACAGACACAGGGAAGTCGAGGGGAGCGGATACTTCATTTATCATCATTGCATAAAAATATACAGAAAACGTCCGCAGGGTGCAAACTGCATCCTTCCCTCAGAGATAAATGTGAGAAATCCACTGTTTTACCTCGTAGACTTTAGGCAAGCAGGTCTCCTGGGTCCAGGTGCCGCCGGCGCACTGGGCAGCCCTGAGGCACTGCTGGCCGCACCAGCCGCACTGCATGAAGGCAGGAGCCAGCAGGCACTGGCTGCAGGACCTGAAGTGGTGGCAGCCCGGCCCCGTCAGCGGGATCTTCGTTATCTGTTGATGCAAAGACATGGTGCACAGATCCCTTTAATACATGCACTAAGCGGCAAGGAGAGCCTCTATTTATGCAACACGATGCAGTGCTACTCAGATTTCAGATGTGCAAGCCGCAGTTTGACTTCTCTTTAGCTCAGTAATTATAGGATCTTATAAGTAATTTAACTGACATGATTTTAAATTCGCTTGGGAGAAACCCTAAAGGCATCTTAATGTTATATACAGTTACTACCAGCATCTGGTGTTTACAGCGAGGTAGCATTTTTTGCTGATGGAAAAAGAAAACAGCAGCGTGCTCCTCCCAATTCTGCACCAGTTCTTGGAACAAAACAGTGTACCTCAGTATGTCTTAGTTCATACATTTGTAAAAATAGGCATGAGGGCTATTTCAACTTTGGCGAGGCTGCATTAATATCTGACACACTTACAGCACATGACTGCCCATGTACTTGTTTTTTAACACCCATCACCAAAAAACCTAAACTATACCTAAAATATGAATTAAAATGTATAGTATTTAAAATACCAGGATAGTTACGATAATGGTCACTATAAATATATATGGATAATTTTAGTCAAAATATTAAAATTATTATATAATTACGCTACTATATAGGACACGATACTTCTTAACACTTCAGTACCTTCCCTGAACTTATTTGGGACGTTTTCTTGAAGATCACTCGTATAAGTTTCTCATACATTTCCAGAAAATGATTAATAACCATCTTTACTAATGGCTGATGTATTTCTGTAAATTCCTATAGAACTCAAGGGCTAAAATTATTGCTTACGATTATGGTTTAGGATTATCTGTAATATTATCTGCTGATGTTTTAAACCCATTCTACAATGCATATCTGCTTATGACAATATCATATTTATGACAGCTCTTCATCTCTTATTAACCCTTTGTAGACTACATGCTAAAGCAATCTTCAAACCTTACTATGAACACTGACTCCCAATTTTAAACATACCCACGTAACTCTTGCATGCACACCCCTCCTTAAAAAGTCGTAATGTTATGACACAAATGAACAAAAGCCAGGAAACTGTGAGCACCGTTCTTTCCTTGAGCCATTGTGTTTTTTCTTTGCGAGCACTTGAATTAAGGACAGAGTTTCAGCCTTAATATTTGCATTTCCTGGCTTTTGTTGGTTTATATCACAGCTCTTACATCATTTAAACATTTCTCAATATTAGGCTATCATCAGTTTGTTTAGTAGGGGGAAAAAAAATCTTGGAGGAAACTTGCCCCTCCAATGTTCCCAAGGGAATGGCAAGGCTGAGAGGACAGAGAGCATAAAGCAGCAGTATGAATAGTTGCTCTTACTGAAATTTGCAGGTTTAAACAATACACAGAAGGATTAGATTATGAACCACTCACCTTTTCTCCGGTCACTACCAGAGTATACCCATCATCTGCTAATGAATCCTCAACAACAACTTGGGGAGACACGGGGTGGGAGTCTAGCTGAAAGCTGACATGTGGAGCTGTGGGTTCTGAACGGGAAACCACTATCTAAGAAAGAAAGAAATTGGGAAAATCAGCAGGCAGTGTGTGACACAAATGCATGCAGCTCAGTGGTCTCACATTCCTACCACTTCTCTGCTTGCATTAATTACTTTGCATTACATTGCATAATATTTTGCATAATGTTCCATCATGATTTGATTAAAGCACTATAAAATTACTTTATTTAACACAGCAAAATCATGGCTGTTGGAGGATCCTCAAAATACATCGTATTTATTAAAATATGAAGGAGTCATTGCATGTTTTCTAGTTCTTTAATTTCAGGTAAAATATTATTTTCTTTAATTTCAAACATAAAATGATGGGTCATTTACTTAGTCCTTTACATGTAAGAAAGAAGAATTTAATCTTCAATGTTTATTTAAAGTAATCTTAAAACTCCAGGCTTTGAAAAGTCAAAGGTATTTCTATTTTATTTTCACTGCAGTCCTTCAGTCTGAAAAGTAAACTTTACCCTGTGTCAATAGTATCTGGCTTTGATGGCTGTGGTGCCATTAGAGTGCAAAGATACGGCAGGCACAGGTGATGGTATGAGCAGCTCTGCAGAGCTACAGGTACATGGACCTGGCTTCCCAGAACTGGCGAGGTGGCTACCGCTACAGACATGGCTGGGCACCTCGAGGTCTGGCTTCTGCTGGTTTCTGTGGGAGCTAGGTGTCCAGAACAGAGCACTCCAAGCACCTCTTAAATGCCAGGGAGAGCTGGAGGCTTCTCTGGAAGATGTTCCAAAACAGGAGCCTAATTTAGTTGTCCTGAAGCCCCTTTGCAAGACCCCTCTCTCTCCCTCTTGAGTTTAGGAGATCTTAGGGAAATTAGTCACACCGGTATGAAATTCCCCCGCTAGTCATCTCTCTGCATCTTGAGTTACCTAAATACTTCTGAGAATTTGGGCCTATTCCTGCAAACACACGCTTAACTTTACTACTGTAACTTTGTTGACTTTAATGGGATGAGTCATGGCTGTTAAGCACAGGCATAAAGCATCTGCAGATTGGGGTGGATATTTGATACCAACATTTTATAGGCTTGGGCCTGCAATCCAGAAGGATGTGAGCTCCAGTGTGATAGCATCGGGCAACAAAGGCAGAGGATTGTTTACATGAGGGAAGATCACGTTCATGTTTCAAAAGCTGCATCACGTGTAGTTTACTTAAGGAACTTAGATAATCAACATTTGCTGAGGAGTTGAGATTCAATGGGGTTCATTATTTAAAAAGATTGAAGCCATTCGGGAAATAACTTGTATGTCAAATGTTTAATTTTTCACTATAATGAAGCTTTTCTTCTGACTCCGAAGGCAGCATCGGAACAGCTAGGACATTGACTTACACGATTTCACTGGCTTTTTGCACTGCCAAGGCCTGTCAACAAGATGGCTGACTCCAAAACTAGACTTAGAGATGCTGTAATTACAGCTGATGTTTTGTTGTAATTCAAGACTTAAATAAAATATTTGAGCAGTTAATTCATGACAGAAAGTGCTTCACATCCCAGTGATAATCACATTTTGGGGCTACACGAGGCTTTTTTTTTTTCCCTTTAAAATGAAACTGGCTTTATTAAAGACTTTGCTGTGAGTTCGTTTGGGTACAGAAAGTACAGTTTTAGAAATCAATAAGGTCTGATCATTTTTGGTGACACAGAAGTATGGGCTCTGATTCAGTGTACTAGGGCATGAGCTCTGTTTTTATCTTCAGGACAATGAAAAATAGAATGGACTGCAAAGCTGCATGAAAAACCTTGATTAATGTTGGCATTATGGGGAGAGGTAGCACCACAGCTGCAAATACCTTTTTAGTTGATCATTAGCCGTGTCTCATCTCGAATACCCACTGCTATAAAATGCTAAGAATTCTTTTCTATCATTAATCCAGGCTTCCTCTTATTGCCAAGCATTCTTTCTGATTGAGCCACAGCATTAACCCTTTAAACACATCTGTGTTGCAACCCCAGAGCAATACATTAAAATTTGAATCCCACCTCTACAATCTTGGAAAGATTATTTGGTACTTTAAACAGTGATTGACCTTTATTTTACTGTGGCTGATAGTCAAATCAGCTGCTCAGAGCCCAAGCGAATTGACTTTGACCCCATGACATATAGGGAGCTCATATTACACTTCCTAACTCATTTGGGACTATGGAATAAAAGTTTGGAGTTTGCTTGGAACAAACCTACCAGCCTGCAGTGCTGCTGTTACACATACTGGTGTATGTAACTGTATGGTTTTTGCATGCATCAGCCTGGTCCTTGAAATTCTATCTTACCCTTATCCAACATAATCCTGAAGAAAAAGGCAATTTGAAGACAGCTTCTACAAAAGGAAGAAGCAGCTACTTAGGACTCCAGTGTTGTTTTCAGAAACTGCTCATTTTTATTGCTTGAGACTGGGCTGATGTGTGTACAGTGTGGCTTTAATCTACTGTGGACACATCACCATACAGGGGCTACCTCCAGCATGGAAATGGTTTAGTACTACAGAAGGATTTCTCTTTACAAAGACTATGAAGTGCTGATTTATATGTGCTTTGTTTTGTTTTGTTTTGTTTTAAGGTGGTGATGTTGTTTGTTTGTTTGTTTTTTACATTTTAATCATTAATTTAATAATCAAGCATTTCTCCAGAGCATAAGAGAAATGAAACTATATCTATGTGCCTCCACTCAAGCAACTAGGAGAGAGAGAAGGTCTTGTACAGATAAATAATTGACTAAAGGAGCACACACAGACGTTAGCAGTAAATGGTCAGGCCTTGCGATAGTGAGAAGTCATTAGAGGTGTTCTGCAAGGTGTCTGTGCTGGGATCCATACTGTCCAACATACCCACAAATGAGCTGAAAAAGTGGTTGAGCAGTCCAGTGACAAAGTTTCCTGATGATCTGATAGTATTCAAGGTGATAAGGATGAGGATAGATTATGAAGGATGGCAGAAGGACTTTACAAGACAGCATGTCAAGGCAATAAAATGGCAGGTGAAATATAACAAAGAAGATGAATTTAAAGCGGTATATGATAGATAGTTCCATGAAAACATCATGTCACTGCTTGGCGGCAGTCAAGAAACCAATTCCAAAAACTTAGGAATTATTAGAAAAGGATTGGAGACCAAATCAGAAAACATCCTGATGTGACACAAATCCGTGGCTTGCCCAAACCTTGAATTCTCTGTGCAGTTCTGGTTGCCTCATGGCAAAAAGAGTACATTAAAATGGGATAAGGTTCAGAGAATGGTAACAAAGATGATCAAAAGGCTGTAATGAACAATGACTGAGTAGGGTCGGTGTGGAAACTCTGTGAAAAAGGCATACAGAATCATGAGTTGGTAGAGACTACCCATTTAATTCTCTGCTAATAAAAATACTAAACACCGTCAAATGACAAAAGTGAGAGTCAGGTTCAAAGGAAACAAAAGAGTAAGAATTCCTAGCAGTGTGTGATGACTTATGGGACTCCTTGCTGAAGGCTGTGAACACAAGAAGAATACACATCCACAGGGAAACTCCACATGTACATGGAAGAGCTAAACAGACAGAACAAGCTCAGGAAATCCCAAGAATGGAAAATGGTTGGGGGCTTGAAGCAGAAGCTATTACATACGTTGCCTGGGTCCCTGGGCATCCACTTGTCACCAGTGCTGGAGACAGAGCACTGAACTGGATGGACCCTTCGTTTAAACCCATGCGGCTCTTCTGATGTTCTTAAAAATAACCCTTCCGAGAATCACACTCATTATCAGTAACTACAACCCCAGACATCCTTCTCAAAGCAAACACAATATTTATGTCCCTCTGTGTACGAGAAAACCCCAAAAGTATGAGGTCTTTTAGCATAGCTTAAACTACTCTTGTGAAAAATAACAGCTGAGAGTTAAATAATTAATTAATATATTAATTAATATATCCTTTATACTGGAAGTCAGTGATCATTTAGGTCCATGAACATTAAAATAATTAATTTAAATATTGTTTCATTGCCATCAGCTAGTATTAATGTTAAGTAAGAAGACTTGACTCCATGTTCGTTTATGCACAATATGGTAAATTAAGACTGTAATAACTTGACTTGAAAACCAGCATGCAACAGCTTCTTTTAAAAATCATTCTGATGCTCAGTTCTTTTAGTCAGCAGGATTGAATTACAAATGTTACTGTCTGCATGTTGAAATATCTTTTGCAAAAATGAGAGGCCTTCTAAAAGCAATCCCATCTAAGTATCATATTGTTATTTTTTCCCTAGATGTCTGGCAGGTGTAGGCCATTACCCAGCAGAGATAGGCTCAGGGTTAACTTTATTGTGTAACGCCTTAAATGCCCTGGGATATGCAGCATAGCCTTGCAAAGGGCACATATGTAGCTCTCTAAATGCTGTATATCATTCTAATCCATGGAGAGTATAATGGATCTCCTCTGAAGGGTGTAGGCTTTTCTACTCAAACTGAATATTAAAACATGTGTGCTCTCAAAACAGTTATTTGGCACCAGGTGTTAATTTTAATTTTACTATATGGGTTTTCCGTTATGCAATATTTCATATTTTTCTGACAGTATCAAGATATGTTCTTTACCACAGAAAGAACTGCTATTATAAAACTGTTAAAAGTTGAGCTATAGATATGAAAATGTTACTTATCTGGATTTTGCCAGTCTTCTGTTGGTTTGAAAAATGATAAAGTGGGAAAGATTACAACTGTTTGCATTCCTACAAATGCATGTGTGCACAGTTTGCATTCAGCTTTAAATAGGTCAGACTACCAGTACTAAAAAGCCAGGTGAATTGCTGGACCACAGAGGCAAGACACCAGTGGGCACTGAGGACAGCCTTTGGAATGACTCCATAGGCATCCCATCGTTCTTTCCTCCTTCTGGCTCTGTAAGGTTTAAGGTCTCTACACACACATATCTTGACCTCCTTGCACTTGTTTCCACCATCTCTTGCTACTTGCACTGGTGGGTTTTGTCATGATTACATTTGGCTAGTGGGACAGGAACTAGAGCAAAATATGTTTGATCAGTTTGAAGGCAGAAATGGCTTCCAGTATGCTGTGGTATTAACTGGATTTGAATGACCATGCTGAAGGATGCAAACGTCTGTACTCCCTTGCTCTGCATCAGCTCATTTTGCTGACAGGCACCATGGCTTTGAGCCTTGATTCCTGGAGAGGCAAAGCCTTGCCACTTTGCTGTTTGCAAGAGGAGAGCAATGCTGAAGGCTTGGCTCTCTTCTTGCTGAATCCTGGGACACATTTTTCCAAGCCTTGACTGCAGTTACAAATAAAAAGCAGATGTGATTATTTTTGTCTATACTAATTTCTGTAGCATGCGTTATGTTCCCTGGCATGTAATCTATGAAAGCAGCTATAACACATGCTAATTTCTCTCTTTTCAGAGAAATGAGATGTGTGTGCTGAAGTTTGCTGGTGGTGGTTGTGTTTGTTTTTAATCATAACTATTCCAGGAAAATGAGTGTGATGATTAAATGTTCTGTCTACTTAGATGTGAAAGACAACAGGTCTGTGCTTAGCATGCGAAAATTTCCCAGACCATTCATCTGTGTGAGCCTAGTCCCTATTCCTCATCAGACAGAATCAAGGCCACCAAAACAAAACAATAAGGTAGGAGGTTAAGGCAACCCCAAAGGAAGCTCTCCATCATTCAAACCAGAAAGAAATTATGGAAGTCATTGTCACAGTGTACTGTAGAGGACAAAACAACAAATAATTTCAAAAAACAATACGCAAATTGATAGAAAATAAGTCCATCAAGGACTATTAAACACCAGGTTTGGGTGCAATTTCCAGCTCAGAGAATTTCTGGGCTGCTAAGTGCCAGAAGCAAGAGGGTACTGGGCAAAGTATCACTATGTGCTTTCACTTGCCTCATCCCTCTCCCTTATCGATCTTAGACCCTGCCAGAGATAGGAGATTGTGCTCCTCAAACCTTTATTCTGACTCCATACACCCTTTCTGAGCTAAAAATATGGTTAAAAATATTGGGATATGATGCCTCCCTGGAACAATGCTTATTATTATTCCGTATTTTTTTGTGTCTAACAAGTGCAGAGAGACCCTGAGAAGGGTGAGTGGCCTGTTGTGTGATGTGCCCTACTCTGACAAGGCCTGTCTGTGCCATCACACTTTGGTTCTCGTGCCCTAAGCCATTTTCATTCCAGAATCTGTTCAGACATGGCAGTGTGTGACCGTGTTTTGCTAATGCTTGGCTTCCCAGCTGGGGCTGGCTCATGTCCAGCAAGATTGGACAGGGCTGCAGCCAGCATGTGGCACGCTGCATCTCAGGGTGTATGTATACCCTTGGGAAGACCCTTATCTCCAGGAGCAATAAGGATGGGTGTCCTACTGCCTCATGGAGATGAGAGGGTGCATGGGGGAGCTCCTCACCCTGCACACAGCCCAGTGCTGCCCCGCTGTGCACTGACTTCCCCTGGTATGTTCAGAAGGATGAGATGACCCTGCTGCCAGAACTGCATCTAAAGAGAGAGGTTGCCCACAGTGGTTGTAAAACACACAGTGAAACCTTCTCCATCACTCTCTTCCTGAAGAAAGTCACCAAAAGTAGTGCATTTGCTTGCGCTTTACCTCGGTGAGGCCAGCTTCAAGCACAGGGAGCACAAGCATGTGCAACACATACAAGCACAGGCAGTATTCTGCTTTCAAAGATAGCGTCATGCTGAAAACCAGCCTCTGCATGTGTCAAGGGCATCAGTCTCTTGTTCATTGTTAAGGCCAGACCAAATGTGAGCTTTCCAGAATAAATCTTGTAAAACTTTCCCATATCCCACTCTCCCCAGAGCTATCAGAAAGATTTCCCCTTCCTGAAGAACTTTGCTCTTTTCTTCATCACTCAAAAGTCACTCTGAAATAATACCAAGCTCCATGCAAAAAAAAAATTTAAAAAAAATCACCTTGTAACTGAGGAAAACTAGAAGATATTTTCTCTTAACATATCATGTGGCTTTTGTTTGGTTATTTTTGCTTTTCTTTTGACGAACTGTAATTTCCCAAAATACTGCCTGGTAATGAAAGTGTCTTTTCCAGTTGTGAGTTTTATTCTCAGTGTATCTTCTTTGGCTTGAGCAGCATAAGGCTTCTTCACACCAGCTGAAAATGTGATTCCCCAACTACAGCAGTGTGACTGGGTGCTGTTTTCTAATCAAATAACCACTGTGAAATACCTGATTCACTTTGCACCCAACAGCTGTACTTTCAGCCTGTGTTCCCAGTCACACTCTGGAAACAAGCACCATAAGAAAGGCCGAAACAGCTGCAACTTCTCAACAGAAGAGAAAAAAAAAAAAAAGGAGGAAAAAAAAGCTTGTTGTCAGGCTCCAGCTTAGGAAGGAAGTAAAACCATTTTTCTTTTCCGTCTCATGCATGTCAGCTGTCTTAGAAAAATTATTACTGCTCTGTTTTGTAACAGAAACTCCACAATATTTGGTAAAATTCAAACTCCAATCTATTCATGGCCAAATACAGATTTAACATTTCTGATGCAGCCAAAACACGCTCAGTATGTCAATGGGCTGCAATTACTCTCCAGGAGAGCTTTGGAATTCACCTCCTGGCCTCAATTATCTTCCTTAAGAGAACTCATGAATCTTCTGTATTTAGACCATCCAGATCGATTTGATTTTAGTTTTAGATTTTGGCTGCAAACAATAAACATTTAGTGAAGAAGGTTCTGTTTCCTTTCCAGTATTAGTGCTTTCCAGAGCTGTTTAAGTGAATAATTCTGTTTAATCGAACTAAAAGCACAAGCAGAAAACACCAGGTGACTGCTCATTGGCTGTATAAAACATACCTGCTTTTGCATTTTGAATACTACTGGCTCCTCAGAGGACTTTTTTAAAATAAGCAAAATACAGGCTATTTTCTGAGTTGGGTCATTAGCATGGTTTTGATGGCTAATAATAGGCTTCAGTGGAATCACTTGTAAATACAGGAACTATTCACTGTGATACGTGTCTAAATCCATCAAAACTCCAGATTTGGGTCGCCATCATTTACAGAAGGAAAAACTTTTTTCTCAGAAACTACTTGTTAAACCTTTTGTTGACTTTTTCAGCAATGTTGTGCTATAGCTGTGTGACAAAGAGAGAAAAATGAATGGAAATGGAAACAGAGTCAGAGATGAGGCATCCATGGGGAGGCAGAAAGTGATGAACAGAAGGAAGCGCAAAGGGAGATGAAAGACAAGAAGAAAAAAGAAAGAAAAGAATGAGAGTCAAGTGGTTGACTACTGATCAAGTATAACCAAGTATAGTGGGAAAATATGAGAAACATTTGCAGATACATTTCTCTCAGGTTGAGTATTAGCAGCTTGCTGCTGCACCTACTGGCTTCCACAGCATAGGCTTGGAGCTTCAGTGCAATTTAGGTGGCATGATCACTATGTTTCAAACATCTTCTTTACCCCAACAAAGTATTTCACAGCAATTAAAGCCAACCCTAAATTAACACAGCAAAAATGGGAATTAAGTGTCTATTGCTTCCACCAAGCTGTTTCATATTTGAGCACTTCAGGGTGTCAGAGACAGAGGTACTGTACTACTATTTCTTTTACTCTCATGGATGACTGCTAGTGCTGAAATTTTTGTCACAGATCAAATTGTCTAAATATGGTAAGGTTTGGTATTTCAAAGAGGATACAAGATGAACCGGATTCATTGGAAGGGCTGAGCTGATTTTCTAATTTTAGAAGCCTATATATGATTTTTTTTTTCTTTTGCTTTTAAATAATTGGCATGAAAATATCTTTGCAAGATATTAATACATTATAACCAGCTTTGAAACAGGTTCCCTGATAGGTAGAATTTGGCAACTAATTTTCTCTGAAAGCATACCTACCTCTGAAGGGATATGACCAACTCTGAATAGCTGCAACTTACAAGGGGATTGAACAGAAAAATTGAATATTTGGATGTACAAAGAGCTAAAATTATGAGTGTAAATGACTGTGCAAAAGTGAGGTGCATAATAACTGCAAAACTGAGGATTCTTTGCAATATATTCCACTAGATTTGTGAAAGTAACCAAAAGGAACATCATTATATTTCTTTGCTAAAAAAATGTGAGGAAGTGTTTGGAGATATCTTGTTTGATAAATTAAGTCAGTGTTAGATTATTCTGATTTTTTTAACCAATTTTACTTCAGTAATGGTCATTTAATAGCTCAATTTTTAATGATCTCCATCTCATTGCAGTTAATAGCTATATTTCCATAGAAACACTGCAAATCTGCTTTAGTTGGACATTTGCTAATGAACATGTTTGAAAGCACTTCCTAGATAGCTATTAGTAAAAAAAAAAAAAAAAAAAGATTTAATGTAAGTGAACATTAAGTTCTCCAAAAAGCTGTCTCTTCTGTATACTACAGATCTAGTATCCATTTCAAGATCATTTAAAGGCAAAACAAATACTAACCTTTTTATTTGGAAGTAGTGTCATTAAAGCTATTATTGTCCTGCTGGTTACAGCAAACCCTCAAAGAAGGAGCTCCTACTTCTTACAATATGAGCTCAATGCTGACTTCCCCCTGTAGCTCAAGCCAATCTAATTCAATGATGAGAATATTTCTACTAATGGCAATGTGCAGTTTACACAATAGCCTTTCTTTTGATCCATAACTGAACCTGGAATAGGAAATGTATTCTGGAAATATTTTAATTGTTCCTTGAGTTGGGCAAATGTCTGAATGAACTCTGTGGTGCAGGGCTTGAATGAATAATTTAAAGAATGTTACAAATAAAAAAAATGCTGCCTGGCGCTTTGCACCAAACCTCCCTAAAAGCTTTGTGACAGCCCAGAAGAAATGCTGCAAGACAGCAGTTGTTATTAACTGTATTTTGCAGATAAGGAAAAGGCTTCAGAAAGGTTAAACTAATTGTTTATGTTCACGGTGTGAACTAATATCTACATTTAAGAGCGGGGCGTAGGTTGGTCCTGTGCTCAGCGTGTAGCTCTCAGCATTTGCCTTTTCTGCACTGAAGATAAACTGCACCTTCAAGTTACCAAGGTCATCACGGGAAGTTCAGGTAAAACTGGCAGGGTTGTCATTGAACGTTTTGTTAAATTCCTGTCTTTTAGGGGGAAGGAGAAACATGATTTTCTCCAGTTTTTCATCTGTGCTTTGTGGTGAATCACTTTGGCTTCCTTCCCTGTAGCAGCATTACAGATTTTGCACTATGGGGCAGGCTCTGTGTCCAGTGTGTGCAGAAGACAGAAGTGGAGGTATAGGACTCCCTTTGCTCAGGACAGGTGCATGCACTAGTGACAATATGGAACCGTACTTACTGCATGTGGTGAGGACAGAAAATGAGGGGATGGGAGAGAAGAAAGGGAAGGTGTGTTTTTATGAAAAGTCACATGTGCCCAACTATTTTCCAATGGGAGGTTACGATAAACGGGAAAACTGGAAGGGCACAGCAGCTGATGGTCTTCTCATCAGGTTAAAATTAACAATGGTTGGGTGACAACAGTACTAACTTTGGTGACTCTGCAGCCCACAGAGCAAGACAGGCCAAAGACTGCCAGTACTGCAGGAAGCCCACTAGAAGACAAATAATACTGACAGAGTAAAAGGACACAGGTCCTTGGGTGCAAGAGGGATCCAGGGTGAGAGGCACAATCAGGCTGGACTCTGTGGCAGCTGGAGAAGCCAAGCTCTCCAAGGTAGTCAGGGCAAGAAGCCACTGCTTGTAATAAAATGGGTGAATAGAGGGAGCCCTTGGTACTTTGAAAGTATTTTTTCTTCTGATGTTTGATTTTGACTGCCAGGTTTTTAAAAGACTGTTGGCTCTATGGGTTGGATTTATTTCATTAGTCACCTACAAAGAAGTTGTGTAGTACAATCTACCTGTCTAGATTAGTTATGTACTGAGTGGAGGGAGACAGAATCCTCAGGAGGGTGATTTACCACTTATAGGAAACCTGTTTTAGGACAGGAAGAATTGCTGTCCAAAAGAACTCAGAAGGGAATGAGCAAGAGCCTGAAAATCTAAGATGCACTCAGACAAACTTGACAGTAGCTGCAGGAGGAGCTAATCTCAGTTCCACACCTGTGATTCGTAGGCTGTGAGTACATACACCAGCAAGTAATTTGGTGCCAGAGGAGTGGATCAGTATACAGAAATAACTAATGCTGAGGCTCCTGCTTCTACATTATGAGCTATCTTGGCATTTTACATTGAACTAGGTTTGATCTGATCCTCTAAACCAACTGACCATAAGAAGTATATATCTGAAACTGTCTGAAGAATCAGTCACTGTTTGGGACCTTTCTGCCTCAGCTGGGGTTGGAGCATATTTGATATGCACCCAAGACAGAGCTTACAGTTTAGTTTCCTTTGAAAGAAATCTAGTTTTTATGGACCAAGACTGCTCTGTGAACTGAGCCAGCTGGAGTAAGTGGAAATCATGGTAGAATTTGCTCCAAAAAACATTGTTCCAAACCACAAAGCCCATGTAAACACTTAAAATGCTGAATGCTCTATTTGGCACTTTGTTTATATTCCAAAAACTCCATTTTACTCAGCAATTTCAATTTTATAATGCCCTGTTAAACTGGGGTAATATTGCTCCTCCCTTTTCACCATCCTGCTAAACTCCAGTATGTTTTCTTGTTGTGAAGGTGTCGTCGTAATATTTACCTGCATGAAGCGGCCCCCTGAAGTTCCCAGATTAGCAACGGTAAGGTTCCCTTTGGTGAAGACAGATATTGAAGTTAACAGGACACTGTTGAACTGGCCCATGAACAAGTCAACCCTCTGCAAAGGAGTCGTAACTTCTAAGCGATATTCATCGTCTTGTGCTCTGCAGTACGAAGCATTTCTTGAGAAAGCCTGTTTGAAAATGAAGTACAGATGAGTACAGTCTTTACGAGTAGGCATAGATCTTTGTCAGAATGAAGTCATTTAGCACAAATGCATTTGACCAAAAGTATTTTAAAATGTTTCAAACTTAATTGCTTCATCAGTTATGATGTTCTGTGAGGAAGGCAATGACTTCTTAATGTTATGGGACTGTTTCTTTTAACTTTTTTTTTTTTTAAATCCTGTCTGTTGGGAATAAGACATAGGGTCTTTATTTAACCAGATGATACGCGTATAATCACATATATATCAAGGCGTCTTTTCTCTTAGTGACTTCTATAATGCTGCCTCTTCAAGGGTCTCAGCATTCTTTGACTGCAGAGCCTGCCCAAGCAAACACACCTGCTCCTAAAACAGTGATTCCTAGAAAATGATTCTCTAAAAATGTTGCATTTTTTAAACCTTTTTTTTTCACTAAATAATAATTTCCAGTATCCTTCTCCTTCTAATCTCTTTTCACCACCTTTTTCAGTGATAAGACAGAAAAGGGGAGAAAAAGATGGAGAAACAGAAAAGAGAGATAAGCCAGGAAAAATATGTTTCTGATTGTACATTTAAATGAAACCATGGGGAAGCCAGCCTTTTATAATTACTTAGGCTGTTGTATTGATCATCTAAGGCTCATGAACTATTTTGTCCAATCTCTGTGTGTCTTGAGTGTGCTGCATTGGTTGCTGCATTTGCAGGATTTTCTCTTTCAGTCTGGGAATAGAGACTATATGTTTTTAATTTTCATTGGAAAAATTCTTGAACAATACACTTTAAGTTATCTCTCAAGAAGAATATAACCTGCTGTTCTGACAATCCAATAGTAATCTATTAACTGATAATTCCATTACTATTGATACTACATCATCTGTTTTGGTGAGATCATACAGATAATAACAGGCAACCCCTTAAGGATTTCTAGCCAGTTTAAATTTGGAAGTCATCTAGCTTGTTCCCACTGTGATATACTTTATGAATAAACATGTAGGGAGATTATAAAGGATTTTAGGGTGGTTCCCTCTGTTGAAATCAATAGAGAGCTTCATTTTCCTAATTTTTTAATTGACTTTTTTGTTGTTACAAACATGTTTTTTAAAAAGTCTTTTAAAAAGCTTGAATTAATCCTTTTAAAGACAGTCAAGAGTCTTTACACTAAACTGAATAGATCTGGAGCATGCTCTTAAAGAACATGTAGGAGTAAAAATTTCCTACTGGCGTAACTCCAGTGAATTCTGGAAAAAAACAAAACAAAACAAAAACAAGGCATTGAAAATGCTATTAACAAAATGTTCAAGCTAATAGCTCAGTCCTTTACTGCTGAATTGTAATGTTTCTGAACCACGCACAGCAACAGCACTGTCAGGTGAAGTTTTATGTGATCCCGAGATGCTGCAGTCAGAACTGGTATCAGCTTTTCTCCAGGTGCCCTGTCAACTTACTGCTTCATTCAGGTAAAAACCTATGTAAGACCAAACGAGAGCAACTGAAATCTCTGTGCACTGCCTCATGACAGAGAAAGTAGGCTCCTAGATTAGATCTGGTACAGCAGTGACTTAATAGTTTGGTCATCCACACGCTAAAGGGTTTGCTGTCTCAGTTTTGGTATTAACTGTTAATGTATGGTGTGTTTTTGCTCAACAGGAACTGAACTAATATTTTGAACTAGGAATCCTGAATACACTTTAAGTATTTTTTAACCGAGGATTTGACTGGGTTAAATCATCAACAGACAAATTTAGCTTTCTCTTTGTTTTGGTCACCAAACAAGCTAAAAGCTATATTCTTTTGCACTGATGTCCTACCCAGTCTAAAAGTATTTCTGAAACATCTGTGCAAAGATTACTCATACAATGAGTATGAATAGTTCAAGTGCAGAAAGATGTATAGTTTTCATGCTTTTTGAAATAAGGCAGATTTCTGAATTTACCCTCCCCCAGCTTGGGAACTCTGCTCTTTGCTGTAATTCTTTCTTTTTCCGTAAGCAAACAGCTTTGGGGAGAGACATGCTAACTTCAAAAAAGTACTTCCTCCTATGGAGTCATCTCAATACAATTTGAACATCCTGACATGCCTCATGAAACCCTGTTCAAGTTCTTTTTAAGAAGCGAGTAGATTTCGCTGCTTGCCCCGTACACCTTTCTTAGCTTCCCCAAAGTCAGTCCAGCCACAAAGTCAGCTCAGTAATTTTGGGTATCTGCCCAAGAACCTGCAGATTGTTCCACATATGGCTCTCTTACAAAACCTGGTGCTTCATGGATTAACCATAATGTAAGGTTAGCTGTTTAAAAAAGAGAACAGCTTTGATCTTTGAGAAGAAATGCAGAGATTAAAAGGCTACTTAGAAAACTAAAGGAAGATTGATAACATGGAAAATTTTGGTAAAGAAGCTGCTTTAAATTAACTCTTTGAAGCCTGAATCTCTCCCTCCCTCCTTCTCTCTCAGGATACACATAAGTATCCGTTTGGCTGTCAATGTGGAAAAATAACTGATGTCAGATGATGCACTCTGGATATTATGCCAAGTGCCAGTGACAAATCACACAACTATTGAAATGGACGATTAGAGGACGGGAAAGTGCTTGGGCTGAGCTGTATCGCTTCTCTTGCAGGAGGTGCCAATCGTGCCTGTGATTCACAGCGAGGGCTTTGTGAAGCTGGGGTAGGTGTGCCACTGGAATGCAACAAGGTGCGGGCAAGCCCTGCGTTTTGGCCCTCTGCAGAAGGGTTAGAGATAACCAGCGCTATCTTATTTGTTCATAGGCGAAGTTGTAGTGTTACAGAATTTACCCTGGATTCGGTCCACAGAAGATGAATGTGCCAAAAAAGTCTCTTGACATCATTGAGCTGGCTATCGGGAGCCATCGCTGTTTGGCAGTTAACTGATGATTTATACATCATATTCAGTGAACATAAAAATAATATTTCGGACAGAGTTGCAAATTTGCAGCCAAAAGTGCAAAGCAGGGAGGAAATCTTAAAGCCACTAATGAAAATCTGAAAAAAATACCCAGTTCAGTCAGTGTCAGGACTTATCACAGCCTAGTCTCTAGTCTGAATACTAGACTCGGGGAACAAAAAACTCAAAATTTTAACCAAAGACTTTTTGTGGGCTTTTCTGTTGTTTGCAGTGATTGCAATTTGGAGAACCACTTTGCCTGGCTCGTCCTTCTGGAGCTGGCCAAAACCTTAAAAAAAAGTTCTTAGTCAAGTGCAGTGATCAATTAGAAAATGATATTATGTGTAATGTCTTGATATTATGTTTCATGTCTTGAACAAATTAGAAATTAATGACTTAGTCACTGCAGAACATCTCTTACTGTCTTGTGAGCGATTTAGAGGACATTGCTAAAATTAAAATTTAATTTGACCAATTGGAGAAATGGTCTGAATGTAACTAGGTAAAATTTCCTAGTGTCAGTTGTAAAATACTAGTTATGAAGAAGAACTCAAGTGAAAGTAGGAATAAGTAGGAGTCTTATTTCCTCCTGGTTTGTTTACATGACTTTCACCTTACTGGCTGTCAGGAATCAAGCTCCTAAGTATGAACTTTTGCTTTCTGCTATGGATCCTCTTGAGGGAGTCTCCAACATGAGGGAGATGAGGGAGTCTCCCTCAAGAGCAGCAGGCTCCCACAAGTGCCGACAACTTTTCTGCTTTGAGCATTTCTATAGCACAACACAGAGCAGGGGGAAACGAGCTACTGCTAAATGAGCTGGATCCTGATATCTGAAAACAGTAAAAATAATTTTCCAAAGAAACTGCTGTAGACAATGCATAAATAATTCTACACAACAAAACTGATTCCCAAGATGATTAAAACCAGAGAGCGTGTATGAGTTGCTGATCTCTTCTGTTGCGGAGGTCAGTGAATTAAGATGAATAATAAAACTACAGTTTTCAGGAGTGTGTCCTATCGGAACCAGGCACATAATAGTGAAGAATTTACATGCACAGCAGACTCTGAACAGGAAGAGTAACTGTGAGGAACACAGAAGAACCTTATCAGATTTTCCTTTCTAAATTTTCTTCTTTAGTTTTAGCCAATACAGTTTTTTTGTTCTGTAATATATTTGAATTTTCTGGGTAGTTTGCAGTATTTCTCTTCAGGTAAGAAGTGCATTTAATTGTTTCTTCCCTCCATGTGAAATACAACAAGTGGAATTCTGGCCCCAGCAACTTAGCGAAGTCAGGGTGTTGCCTGAAGAGGATGAGTGACTCCATCATCATCATGGTGGAGATCTGTTGGAGGACTGGAGTTAGAACTTGTATTCTCTGTTTCCCAGTCCCATGTAAATAAAAGTGAGGGACTTTATAAATTGGGTCTATCTATCATTGTTATCTTTCAAAGAAATTAGTCCTTAAATTTCATAAATCTCATAAATCTTCCCAGCCATCACACAGTGGTCTTTTTAATGCTGGACTCAGAGATGACTACTTATAGCCCTTTGACAAAATGGAAAGAGGAGAAAAATAACCAGGACAAACTTTCTCAGTTCTGTCACATTTACAGACTCTTCACTTCATGTCACCTTCTGTCGGTTCCCTTGGCAAAGGGACTTTCTCCCGTCTCCTTTCCCATATGATTTCATGCCATAGCTGGTCAGAGTCAATAAAGCATAATGGAGAAGAGGATTGATGTATAAATAGCTTTCTACAATCCTAGCCCAAAAGAATATTTTTTCCTCAGCAATTTCCAGGACAGAAAGATTGTGAAATTGACAAAATTTTACTACTAGCAATCCTAAAAAGTCATAATCACATTTACTGTTCTCACTAGAACAAACTGTCACAGGGTGCCTGAATTCTTTATGGTTATGAGCACATTCAATGATTATACATGGAAAAAATACGAACACATTTATTTTTTGGAAGTAATTGACCACAGAAGAATCTCTTGTGAGCAAATTCCAGCACTGTACAACAGGCAGGAGAGAAGCCAGCCAGAGCTGAGGAACATGAGAAACAGAAATTCTCTGGATGTAGCATGTTGGCTTTTGCCAACGTGATCAACTGCAAGTTCACAGCAAGACTCCTCACCCGCTGGGTCAGCGAAACGGCAGTGTGAGCTCCCAAAATTTGCTGCTGCATTTCCAAGAGAAGTAGTTGTGGGAAATGAAGCAGAGGTGGCCATAGATCAGTATGGTCATAGGTACTGTACCATAGCAGGCCAAATGCACACAAATAGGGTTCCTTGTGGGCACCAAGATTGCATTACATTAATATTCTCCCATTTTACTTCCTTTACCAAATATTATCAATTAAGAGACTGGGTCTTTCATATTGAATTATTGCACACATTCATACTGATAGAGTCAGTATGTCTTCAAAAAAGGTATCCCAAATGGATGAATCAGCTGCAGAGACTACATGGAAGCTAGACTAGAGCAGTCTGTTGGGGATACGCAGCGTGTACCCCACCTTTTGCTCTGACAGCACAGAAAGACCACTAATTTCCATGTGAATGAGGCTGTGATAGGTACTAGGTATGCTGAATTTCTCCTTCTTCTTCAAGCCCTGTTTTGTCGAACAACTAACTTGTTCTTCTCAAGAACCCCATGTTCTTGGAAAGTGAAACAGAAATCACTCAGAAGTCAAATCACAAGAGAAAAGTATTTGAAAACACAATACTCAAAATGCTGTGTGCTTTGTAAAACAGATTTCTGCACACCAGCATCAGAGACCATTACCAAGTACTTCCTGTAATCCTAAAGAAGGGGAAAAAAAACTAACAAATGGAATAGCTCGATTTTGCCAGTGTATGAATATTTACATCCTAAACAATTCCCAAAGAAGCAGATTCACCATGTTTCTGGTTTCTTCTTGACCAGTGAAAGACTCCGCAAGGGTGTAGGTGCTGTGAACTCAGTCCAGCATTCACGGAGAACTGAACATGCCTGGGGCAGGAGACTGGCTTCTCCTGTTCCTAAGAACTTCTGCTGAGGCACTGAAGCTTTACACTAAAAAACGTAAAAAAAGCTTTTTCCTCTTTTTATTTTAAGAATTTCCTTCTTCTTCCTTCTTCCTCTTCCCAATATTCTTCATGGATTTGAAGGCAATTCAAAGACATGTTTTTGCAAAATACAAAAGTATGTTCCCTTTCTGAAAACGAACTTTTCAAATCTCGACTGTGAAGCAGGAGATGTGAAGAAAAAAGCAAGCAACTGGAAACAGTCCTTTCAGATGGAAGCAATCAAGCAATCCTGACTACGCACTGTCCACTACTATGTGTTACTACTGCCTGGAGATGGTCCGAGTTACACAGGAAACCAGCCCTTCAAAACACTACTTGTTGCAAAATCAGGAACAAGTTACTGGGAATTGTTGAAGAACTGATTACCTTCAAGCAACTCTTTCTGCTTCAAGGACTTGATCTAGAGCCCACTGAAGTCCATGGAAAGATTACACAATTTTTTATGAACTCTAGAAAAAGAGAAACGTTTTAAAGAACTCCATGGATGTAAGATTTTGCATAGTGTGATCCCACTATCTCTTAATACTTGTTGCTTTGATTTACTTCACTGCTAAAATAAGAACGAGGAAGGAAGTCACTGCACTGATGCTCCACTTAAGGTAATAGGTAAAAAGACATCCAGGTTAAATGTAATTAGTTAATGCAAATTAAGATGATTACATGTTCTATTGTCAAGATCATTCAAAGACTTATTTGCTTTTGTCATTGAACAGCGCTGAATTAGTTCTCATAATCTGGTTAGTGCATTAGCACTAAGTAAATCCTATTGATTCAGCAGATAAAATGGACCTAAGTAATCTTTGTATTTGGCTGATTTCCCTTATATTAATTTAACATTTAACTCAGTGTACAGATTATCAAAGGAGAGGTGTTGAGTAATTAGACATTTTGAAGAAAAAAATAATGCATTGGATATGTTGTGTTCATAAAAGCAGTTTTGCTGCACATTTGTAGTGTGCATCAGGTGCATTTTTCATATAAGTCCTTATTTACATGGAAGCTGTGATGAAATAGAAAAGTTGTGAATTCCAAGTAGACCAGTTATCGTAAGACGATGCTGAGAGGGGAGACTCTTATTCCAAGATAACATTGCACAACAACCACATGTCTAGCCAGACAGTGGTGCAAGAGATGTGTGGGATAGAAAGGAGTCCAGAAAACAGGAGAAAAATCACACAATTTGCCCTAATTTCCACAGGCTGTGTATAGAAGCAAGGTAACATCTGCCTTAAGAAAATGAAGCTCTTATCACCTCTCACACAGTCATTCCTCCTCTAACATTTCATCGTTTTCAACCCACCCCACAGACAGCGCAAGTTAATATTTCTTTGTGACCTACACTTGCTTTCTGAACCACTTATCCCATAGATCTTCTTCCTTACCATTTTTTATTTTTTTTCCTAATTTACTGTGGGATTTGACTCTGGTTTTTCTTGTATGTTTGGAAATGAGTAATTGCACTCTGATGCAAAAGCTGCGTGAGATCAGAAACCCACATGCAACCTAGAAAGTTTGAGTAACACAACATTCTCCTGGGTAATAATTACCTACTGCTGCTTCAGTGAGCAATAATGACAGCAATATGTGGTCCTGAGTCAGATCAAATAGAGTAAGTAGAGAAACTGCTGAGGTAAGGCTGGTGCTGAATGAGCTGAAAGGCAGATGTCTGCTTTGTCAGGATTTATATGTCTCTTCATCGTTTGGCAGCAGAACCTGAGGAAAATTCATTGCTTACTTAGATGTCTCAAGTACCTACCCAAGCCAGGTGGGATGAATCCAGGACTTAAATCTGCATGCAGGGCACTGCAGATCCAGCTTATCTTTCTCTGGAACACAGAGTTGTTTATAAAGAAATCCAAGCAACTCTTCTAGGAGAGGCTGACACAGTCCCATTGCAGAATAGCCATCAGCAGATGAGACAGGAACTTAATCTAGGGCAAAGGAGCCTTAGAATTTGGTCTGAACCCAGAAAAAAGAGGCTTAGATCTGAATATTACACATCTCTAGTGAGTGTCCCTAATGCTGAATACCCGCTAGTCGGCATTTTAGACATCTCTTGTCGTGGGACTGTAAATTTGCAAAATTACATAGGATAATAAAATTATTCTGTGTCCAGTTCTAGTCTTTAGCATTATTTAAAGGCCTTCTGAAACTCTGAGACATAAAGAACGCATGACCACAGAATCTAGAGATCCATGGTAAAAAAACCAAAACAAACCAAAACCCAAACAGACAGACAAAAAACCAAAAATCTTTCTGCCTGAAATTATTTCTGTGCAATTCGAGACAAAAGCGGTGGAGTCAGTCTTCCACACTAATAACCAATAGGGAACCCTACCTTCAGTGGAAAAATTTGATTTAAAAGTCTGGAAATGGAACATTATTAGTAACTCTGGCTGATAAAGTAGTGCCCTTTGCAGAAAATGGTAGTTTAAAGGATTCCACTTTTTCACAGAGAAATCCAGCTTTCATCAAGAAGATGATAAAACACCAAGAAGCAGCACTCGGAGGCAGACAGAGACAGGCCCCTAGCAGAGCTGTATTTTTTGCAGCGCTCAGGAACTAACATGTCAGCTCCTGGATCCCATAGCTCCTGATGCTCACAAGAGTCTGCAAAGGTATTTACTGCTCAGGACGATGCAATACTTTCCAAAGAAACTCCCCAACCTGCCTTTTTTCTTGCCCTGTCTTTTTCTGGGGAACTCCCTCATGGTGGTGTCCATGTGGCCAGTCACAGGGACAGAACAGCCCTTACCTCGATAGTTACACCTCTGCTGAATCAGGTCCAGCCTGAGATAACCATACCCATACTCACCTACACCTATACTTATACTTATGCTCATACCATATCCCCTACACACTCATACCCACATCCGTACCTGTACCCACACCCAGACCCACACCACCCTCATACGCAGTTTAAATGGAGTTCAGACTCCTTCTGCAATCCCTTAGGCAGTAACTACTACATTTATACGGTCCTAAAATTACCTTCAGCCCTTTGAAGGCAACCGTGAGGCTGATGTGGCCCCGAGTGAAAATGAGTTTGACACCACTGCCTTAGGCCATGCCATTTGCCCCAGTCAGATCTTGCATGGCCTGGTGGGTGGATGGCCATGTAATGAATGGTGGAGTGGAGCTGGGAGGTTAGCACGCCCGGCCTTGCAATGCATCGTACAGGGCACAACGGGGACCCTCTGGGTACCACCTGCTTTCAGCAAACAGGCAGTGAGTGCAGAATAGGAACGTGGATGCAGCCTGTCACCTTCCTACTACGGTTTAAGCCTGTTTTAAAGGGTGTCAGTGCACATGCCCATCACGCAGTCCCTCTCTGTTGATTCTTCTGAGATGTCAGAACCCATAGAGAAGCTCGCAAAAAATCTGTACGGATGGGAGCAGACTTTGTGCCAGGCAGAATGCTGTATGCAATTTGATATAGCATTTCCAGAAGAACAAACTACTGAGCCAATACGATGGATTTCGGTGCCTGACTTTTAGGGAAAATATTCAGGCACATTCTACTTGCAATATAAAAAAAAACATTTCCTCCATGCTGTGAGATTATCTAAACAAGCCACATCAACCCTTCCTAATCAGAGAGATGTGGTGTTATTTTTAAATCTGCCAAAAATTTTTAAGCCAAATGGTGTGGGATACTACAGTTACAGGGTCTCAAAAGAATTATTTGTCTCTGTTTATTTTATTAAATATTCCTAGGCATACCCTTAGGATGACAGATCAATAAGTGCCTTTGCGGTTTCCTGATAGAAGGCAGCAATTATTTTCTTCCATTACAATATAAGCATAACCCAATTTTACTCATCTATCATGTGTGTAATGGTAATAAAGAAGCATCACCATGTGTTTACTTTGCTGTCACTTTATCTTTTGTTTTGGTGATTTTCTGTTTTAATTTCATGTTCTTCCAAATGTTTGTGCCTTTCATTTGACAGGAGTGGTGACCAGTTTGTCTTGCTGTAGGACACTTGTTGGGAACACGGTGGCAAAAGCCTGTCTGTGGTTTCTCTTTTCCTGTAAGGTCAATGGAGTACTTTAGGCTTTCACCTGAACTTACTTGTAGAAGAAACAAAACCACAGGAACTTTAGAGAATTGAATTTGGATTTCATGGTTAGAAGTGCTTTTTCATGGAACTCAAAAGTCAACTTAAACTCAACTCAAAACTCAACTTAAAGTTGGGTGTTACCAAAAGGAGAATTAGGCTCACATTTGTTTAGCATATAATGGATGTAGAAAGGCTAAACAAAGCCCATAGGATCATAACTGAAATGTATACCTGAGATTGTCAAGGCTAAACTCAACCCATCTTCCTCACTTGGAGAATCACATTTAATCCACGGCAGAGGTGCGTACTACTGGACTATGTCTGTAAATGAGGTAAGCAGCATTTGCATCCTCATCTAAGTACTCTGCTTTGAGGAGCAGCACACCAGGGCTGATAGTGACTAACTTTGACCAAACACACTCTGCTAAAAGCCTACATCTAGTTTTCTCTTCATTGTGGGTGAGGAGATTCCTGAACAGTGATTCAAAAGCCTCCACAGCAGCTACCTCTCAGATATCTTTGTTCTGACACAGGCAATAAAATCCCTTTACTATGACTCCAAATATTTCTATTAATTCAAAGCTAGTTCTGTTTCCTCCTTGCTGTCATGGTAGTGACAGCCAGCTCTTCACTGAAGGAAATTATTAGGAAGTGCTAACTGGTCACAGCTCTGCTGAGGTACATGTGATATGAATCAGATGCATCACTGGATTCACTTTTCCTAACCCTGACCTCAGTGAGTCCAGGTGTTGACGTATGTATTTCACTCAAACCTGACTGGAAATGTTTTATTTTAATTTTATAAAGTTTTCCATGAGCACTGGAATGAGTGGAGCATAGTTGTGTCTAGATTTATAACTTGCGGTTGGTTGATTTTGCTACCCAACTAAGTTCTGACAGAGACCTTTCCCATGGGTGAGCAATACCTGCTTGGATCCCTGTGAGTCCTTCCGATGCCTATAAAGGGGCTTTTTACACCTCATTGGTTTCCACAGCCTGAGCTGATCTATCACTGGATTCACACCTGGATTCACATCTTTCAGATTTCTTATTGTTGAAGTTGTCAGGACAACTAACAGAAAGACAAGTATACAACAGCATGACCACATAAGCTTCATTCCTTTAGGAAACTAAGAAATTTTGTCAACAATATCAACATGAGTTTAAGTATTTTATTTTTTTTAATGCTTAAAATCTCAGAAGAACAGGTTGAGGAAATGTTTTGGATATTCTATTCTGGTTTATTTTGGTCTAATTCTACCTTTAGCAGCCTCAGACTAAACAGTCCTGAGGGACAGCCACTTAAAAGATGGACTACCCAAAGTCCAACAAAATTATGTACAACTGTCTTGTGGGACTTTTTTTGATAACATGAAATGGGCTTCATCAATCAGACTCTAACTGTAAATTATCAGATAGCACTCCCTCGCAAACACTGCTAAAGCCCCATTTTTCTTTTTAATGTTGAAGTTAGTGGTATACCATATTCACTGCTCTACTGTTTTCACTGTCCTATGACTTAGTCTCACAGTGGTCAGTGCCTTTCACTTGCATCAGTGGTCTGTGGTTTCATTCTTTCAACATCAAAGAGAAAGATCATCTTGGCTACATTACAAAAAGCAAGTTTTGAATTTTGCCAAGATAAACTGTGACAAACTCTCACAGTTTATAAAAGCTTTCTTTTAAGCTGAAGGTGACTTACGGGAAAAAATGGGTTATGCCCTCATGTACATTTTTATGATATACAAAAAAGGGCCTAAGAAGAGTTGAAGGGTTTGGAATTATTATTATTTTTTTAATTATTATTTTATCTCCAGCAAAATCAAGGAAGACCAGAATTGACATTCCTGACACAAACATAAGCATAAGATATAACAGGTTTCCTCCTTCTGCCTGCTCCTTCCCTTTCTTCACCTTCCAACCTTGCTGGTCTATTTTACACACCTGAGAAAAACAAGTGTATAGAGGATGCGTGGCAAATTCTTGTCAATCTTTTTGGGCAATTAAAACCTGAAAAAAACTCATGGGATGCTCTTCACTGGAGCCTTAATGAGTCCTCTGGCATAAAGCAAAGATAATGGAATGGCGAAGTTTGGCAGTCTTGATATTTCAGTGTTAAGCAAACAATCAGGAAAGAAATTTCTGACTGCCTTTATGCCATTTAAAGTAACCACAAGAAATCACAGAAACATTCTTCCCTTTATCAATTTAATGTAGCAGAAATCGGAGTTTTGATGACATTTCTTGAAAACGGGCAACTATAGTAAACCGTCTGCAGTATAAGACATTCAGTTCTGATATGCAAAGCAGCAGCAGACTCTGGAAAAGCTTTTGAAATGGGAAAGTACTTCCCAGCATGTGAAAAGTGGCAAATTATTCTGTCAATATTTTAATGGTATACTTTGCTATGAAAAGATCACCTTATGAAACAGGTGTATAAGCAAGAACAGAATGAGATAAGTTAAAGGCCACAAGCTTTAAAGACAGTCACTCACAAATAAAATGCCCCAGGAACAAGGAAAAAAGTACTTTCAGAGAAGAATAATGTTCATTGTTAAAAACGAACTGAAAAAAATGAAAAAAAAAAAAGATATTAAGATCTGAAATGAAAAATTAGGACAGCAATAACACAGTGAAGAAAGATAAGAAGTTACTGTGCTGAATGTTTCCTAATTTGCTTTCAGTTCCTGAAAATTACCTTACCCCCCAAAAAAGAGAATAAAATGCTACGTCTGTTGTGGCTGCTGTATCAGCCTGTATCTGTGTTGAACACCTGGAGCCTGTGATAAGTAGTTGTCCCCAAATGCCAGGGTGGTTGTGATGATGCTGAGACTGGGTCCAGCTGCTCTGCTGAGCACATTCCTGCTATTGGGCGGAAGCCGCAGCAGGTCTCTAATGGATGCTTCTCCCAGACCCCCTGTCTCAGCCCTGGCAGTGAAGAGCAGCCCTTTCATGCAAGGCTCAACCAAGGCCTGTGCTACTGCCCCAGAATGATGCCCTGCACTGGGCAGCCATGCTGAGGAGAACTCTGGTGGTATGGGCTGATGAAGGCCTGTGGTTCGCACTCTCACCAGGAGTCATCCCAATAATGGGACATGACAGATCCCATCCAGACCCAAATGCAGCTTGAGCTGTTGCTCCATCCTGACACAGGCCTCGTCCCAGCTCACATGGCTGAGCAGCGCCCCATCAGAGGACCGTGTGCCACCTCTGAGCTCCAGTTCTCTTGTATCTGAGAAAAGTAAGCTCCCCAGACAGAACATTTAAGGCCTTGCTGCATAAGCAGGTATGATTCAAAGCTGTAATGTTTCATGTTTCAAAAAAAACACTAGAAGTACCCCATTCCCAGACGCTGTATTTCCTTTACAAGAACTGACACTGGCACAGACACTGGCCAGAAGGGAAGAAATAACTTCTGTGCTTCTTTGACTCACATATTTCAGATGGCTGGAGAGCATCAACCACCTGAACATACAGTATACAGAGAGGCAACCCTTCCATTTGAAACTACCAGTATACTCAGTCAGATACACTTTTAATAGACACTTCTTTCATTAAGAAAACTGATTTCAGTGGGACCGTTTATGCATTAAGCATGAGTAACTGTATAAAAATCTGGCTCTTCATGGCTTGTTCCAAACCAGCTCTTTCATTTTTTTCTAAAGAGGGCAGTGACTCAGTGTTAACACAGTTTAAAATATGAGTGATATTTTCAGGGACACCTCAGTGCACATGGATATGAATGTTAATGAATACTTTTTTAAGATACTGAAAGAAACAACTGCTTAAATGTTCCATTTATCTGCATCATAGTCTCTCAAGAACACAGAAAAACAATTACTTACACATTTTTGAAAAAGGATTTTTTTCTAGTTCCACTAATACTTCCTTAGCACCAGAAGGACCTCAGTGATTTTAACAGTCAATTTACAGGAACTAATCCTTACAGAGGTGAATCATCAGCAACAGTGAGTAATTTGAAATGATCACGGACTTACATTTTGTAACTGAAACTTAGGGACAGCTACCTGGCAATGCAATAGGCAGAGAGAGAATGAGAGTCCCCAAACGTTAAGAAATTGTCACTTACCCTGTTCAAACAGTATCTGCTCTCTTTCCCATAGAAGTGCTGGAGACATTTCATGTTCTGCTTGTCAACAATCTTGTTGAAGAACTCGTTGATGGTTCGCACGGAGACAGCACAGACAGCAGATCTGTTGGTTGGTTCGGAAGAGTCTGGTTTGCTTTGTGCAAAAACACCATAGAGAATATCATCATTCAACCCAAGGCCCATTTCATGGGCTAGAGCTGCACCTGGCTTGCTTACGTAGGCAGCTTGCAAAATGTTGAACACCTCCTTTCGGATGGACCTCTTCCTCCGCTTTTCAGTAAAAATACACTCAAGAGGCATTTCCATGTAAGAACGCATCTCTGAGTCTAAAGTGCAGAAGCGGACAATTCTGGTGTGAAAAGCCTGAGAATCAAGAGATTCTCTCTGGACAGTCAGAAAATAGACAAAGTGATCATTTTCAAAGGCATGGATATACTTAATAGGATACGAGTCACGGAACTGAGGGAGGATATCTATATAAGACTGATCCGTGAGAAATTCAAAACCATCCTGTGTTTCTTTCAACCTTCTAACTGATATTGAATGCAGCACATGAGGAGGCTGAAACGTAGATGTCACAGTATTTCCAACAAAGAAGTTGACAAACCTGTCCTTTTCAGTCACCAAAACTTTGGTTCCTAAAGTGCTTACAACACAGTCAGGACAATTATCTGCTTCTCCATCCACCCGGGGTGAATACATGCAGTGCACCTCGCTTTCGATGTCAGCAGGGTTGTCAGGGTGAATGATGTGACGGTGGCAGACACCTCCAGACACACTACCACAGCTAATGAGCTGATCATCATAATAAGTTTCTAAGAGCAGTGCCATGTTGACATTATCCTTCCATACGCTGTTAGATAAATTTGCTTTATCTTTGCAGTCTTCGCATGGTGCGCAGTCAGGGTTCTCCAAAATGGGCCCAGTCTTGTACACAGAAATGTTCTGGAGACTTTCATTTAGTACATAAATCTTGTTCACTGCTCCAATATAAACATGATGCTTGTACAAAACTACGTTCTGAATCGGCGTTTCCGCAATGAAGTTAGGAAGATCATATTTTACACTCAAATTAATCTCTGATTTTTTAGCTGCTTCTTTGCATTGTCCATGGCTCCTCTGCAGCAAGGCAAATAGGAATATGATAAAACCAGAAGGATATGCAGTAAAAGGCTTCATTGTCAGAGATTCAATCTGTCAAAATATATTTAAAGGAAAAAGAGGTTATATTTTGTCTACTAAAGCATCAGTTTATCAGTCAACAGAAAAACATTTCTAGGCTGCATGTATTAGCTGAACTATTTCAGTCTAAGAAGCGTCGTAATCTTGCTTAGTGTCGTTAACACTCCTGCGCTAGAAACTGCTATGATTACTGTTCTCTATGGGTACCCATTTCACTGCTTTCAGGACAATTCACAGAAGGATTTTCTTATGATGAATTTTGCAAGAGCCCTCAGTGTGTTGTACAGCAGCAGAAGAGAGACGAATATTTCCACATTGGCATAAAACCAGCTGAATGATACAATTTAGAACAAGATGGTGCACAGGTAGCTGAAAGCAAAGCTGCTCAGGATACTCAGGACACAACTGCACACAAAGCAGTTGTAGCACTTCAGCATGTGGATATAAGATATTTCGCAAGTTCCTCAAGGGGCTGAGGTGGTTCTTAACACAGCTGCTCAAAAATAAGAAATAGAAAAGACAAAAAATAATGTGAATATTTAAGCTGGAAGTGGGCTTCTCTTATCCTGTTGACATTTTTGATTAACCAAGGAGGAGACTTTTCTTCACCAGACCGAAGGAAGAACCACCCCCCTTCTCTCTCTCCAGCTCCCCAAACCACTGTCTTTTATAAGGTCCCAGTTGGGGAAAAAGAACGGGTTTTTTTTCAGCCAGCTCTACTTCTTGGAATAATCATTTTCCCTAGTGTTGACAAGATTTTGTAATGTATTATCAGAATATTTTATGCATCATGTGGTGCTTGGCATGTGCAAGTTTTATTTTAGGCCTTGTACCACAGCAGTAAGTCACTCTGGTGAACCTTTACAAGATACAGGCGTATCACTGTATTGCAAACAAAGGGGTATCAAGTGACCTACAGCCATTAACTGATGAAATCAAACAACCTACCACTTTTCTTTTTTCTTTTCCCCCCTTTTTTTTTTAAACTTCACTTCTCCACACAATTGTTTGATGTGGCTTGAAAAACCCAAGGCAGATGACTAGTGTGATATTTCACCCCCTCAGAAGATCAATTAAATGAACTGTGGTTATGAGCGTTTCGGTGCAGTGTCCACACTCTGCCCTGTCACACCAGACATTTTCTGTTAATGTCATGACACAGTTGTTAAGCCCAATTTAGCTTCTTCATGGAGAAAACACTTATTCATTCTAACAGCAATATGATCGCATTCTTTGGGAAAATACTTATATGTTGGCTATAGTTAAGCAATTGTTGCTAATCAAGAAATGCTTATGACCACTGAAAAGATCTAAAATAGACGATCTTGAAAATTACAAACTAATAATAGGAATCTGTACTTTTTATTTGATTAAGACTTGAAGCAAAACGAAAAGATGACTGTAGAACAGAGCTGTTTCAGCTGTTTATAAACTCAGTGTTTTTACTAGATTGGTTAAAACAATCCATCAATGATTCTCCTGCATTCCTTGTGACATTTTATTTCAGCGTTCACTGAACTCTTTCTGTGGCTTACCTCATTAATTACACAAAATAATAGGTTTTGGAAACAAAGAACTCTTCTTCTTCCCTGCTATCTGATAAGAACCATGATCGAGAGCTGAGGATAAAAATCAGAAACAGAGGCTAATTGCAAGTATTAGCTGGTAAGAACAAGTCACACTTCTGGTATTGAGAAATTAAGATCTTCCTTCAAATCAACAACATGTTCTGATATTAATTAGCGATAAAAGAATCCTGGAAACAAATCTGACATGGATTTAATTTAAAAAGAAAAATAAAAGAAAAAAACAGCAGGGATATTGCTATACTGGAAAATAGCCCCACAGACCAGTACAGTTTTATACTCTTATCGGGCAGGAAACAGTTTTCTCATCCTCTGAAACTTCTTGCTATTACAGAATTCTTCCTGCTCTGTGCTGGGACGAAACCAAGAGCTTTCGAAGTTTGTGTGCAAAACCCAGAAGTCACACCCGATCCAAGCACAACCGTGTCCGCGTCCCTGCCTCGCCGGTGCCAAGCGAAGGTCCCTGCAATGGGAGGAGTGGGAACCTTGTCTGACTGTGCCTCCTTTCAGCCAGCACTTCCACCCAAGAAACTGCTAAAACTGATACATTCCTGCAGATTCCCTTCTGACGAGTCAACATGTCCTGACAAATGCTAGATTAAGCAGAAAATTCCAAAAGTGCTCTATTTCTGACACAACACAGGGGCAGGTACATTGTCTCCTGCAACAGGTTTAAACACACACAACAGGGGTAGCACTGAGCAGAGAGAAAACAATAGGTGGGGCAATAGTCAGATGAGGATGATCAACCACCAACAGAGGAAAAAGATGCAAGGTTACTTGACAGGCACCTACTTTCTTGCAGTATACTCTATGCTATGTTCTTGTTTTAATATATTCCCAGATAGATTTCCCACCCAGTACACCCCTCAGTCTTCAGTTTACATTCCTCCCCATTCTTCCAGTGTCTGAAAAAGAGGTTGCCTAGCTGTTCAACAGTGAATACCACTCTCCACTGCAGGGAGATTGAGAACCATAAATATGGTCTGTCTTATTCTTTCCCTGAAACCTCATCTTGGGATGTGAGGCCAGTATGGCTGGATAGGCTACTCTGCCTATAACCAGTTGTTGAAACGGTGCTGGTTTGAATCTGTGCTCTGGAAACAGAAAGTTCCCCCTCAGACTCCTTTTAAAAATGAGATCCGAAGCAAAGAGCTAAACAGCAAGAGCAAGGGCGCGACTCAGTGTAATGCAAAGGATGCCAGGAACAATAGATACTGTATTTCACCACAACAGGAAGGAACACATGAGCAATAAATGAAAACCAAGTCAGCTTTGCTCTCATATCTGAGCTCCATCATTGTGTCTTCCTTTGTATGCTTTTGAGGTGTTTCAAGCATCCTCTCAGACAGAAATCTGCTGATTCCCACCTATGGGAAGATCAGGCTCTGATTTATGTTCCGATTTATGTTCCCCACAGTGCACGTGCCCAGCACACTGTGCATCTTTCCTCAAGGTGCCTGAAATCAGAAGATACTTGCTCTACTGTGAGACATTTATAGCTTAGGCAGGACACAGGAGTTATGTGAAGAGTACAGCGTGCTACTCCTTTCTTGGAGCATTTGTTTTTTCACAGTCCTCACATCATATGGACTCCCCAGTGAGACTCCCATAAAGTTTGGTACCTCTTTTTATCTGTATTTGAACCAGGGTCTTTTTCTGTTCCTCTGCTGCAGCCTGGAGCACAGGGTTTTTTCTGTAACCTCCAGACCAGGTCATTGCAAACACATTTAACTTGAATACATCCTGAAGAAGCAGGAAAACCTCAGAGAAATAAAAATTCAGTCTCACCTCTTTCTAAGGATCCAACAGTCCCAGTTCTCCTTAGCACATACTCAAATGTAATTTCAGTTGAACTTAAGCACTTGAAGAGTTTTGCTGAATTTGAAACAAAATACTTTGGCTATAAATACACTTTCTGAATACAGGTCAAAGACTAGTTACTGCCTATCAGTTGCAAAAGGAAAACAAGTAATCCCTTTGTTTCTCTGCTTGGTTTGAATGATGGATGCTGTTCATTCGTTTGTGACCTCCCCGTGACTTGTGTGTCAGTGTGTCTTTCATGTGTCTACTGAAGACTTGTAAGCTTTGGCCTGCGATAACTATCAGCAAGCAATAGCTGTGGATGGATTATTTCTTTTGTAAGAGAGATTTTCAAAGCCTGTGTCATGATGTGCTCATTTTTCCATCCCTCAGCAGACACCAGCTTGTATGAGAAAATGGATTTTGGTCAACTGTTGCAAGTGGCTAGTAATGATGTGTCACATGGAGTGTGCCTGGGAACCTCAAGTGCTACGGTGGATGCTTCCCATCAGGCTTGGCCTTGAGTGTTTGTGTACCAGTAACAGCTTCCCAATGGCAATCTTTTTCCTACAAATTTCATTCTCCCTAGTCATGGCCTGGGTGATAATCTGTAAACATTGAACATCATGTCTCTTCTTCACACTGTTTGACACCATTCTGACAAGTCAGGCCTGGCCTTTTTGTGGAATAATGTTCAAGCTGTCATATGCAAGAAAGCCAGAAAACACAGTCATGCTTGTTTTCCTAGCCCTCATTTCAAGAACTCAAGTCCCATTTAACACTGATCACAAAGCACTCCATGGACCTGCACAAGCTAAGACAACACACTGACAGGAAAGCAAGCATTTGTAGCTTGGTTAGTGCATCTCTTCTTTCCTTGCTTTATTACAGAATAGGAAATGACAGGCTCCTGCATATCCCACATACAGCATGCTTGTACAAGAACACATTTAGTCTTCAGATAGGTATTTTCAGGTTGGGTAACAGCAGAGCCACGTTAATTCGTATTTCACAAAGTCTGTGGTCAGGAAATGATAGCCTTTTCCCTCCTTTAAGGAAATATTTGATAGTATGGTTTTATATCTTTTCCTGAGGAATAGTACATCTTGCTACTATGGGCTCTGACAGACTTGTGGTGTCAAATTTATAGAGGATAACCATAGTGATTACTGCTCCTGAGAGTTCAGTTTGCTTTACTATCAAAATCCATGCCAGTTCAGGACTTGATTCCTTGTGGATCAGATGCCCTACCATGGAGACAGGAGCATCATTTAACAGGACAGGGCAACTGAGACGGGAAGATGGTAACAGCTCCATCCATCCAACTTTAATTTCTTGTTGCTAATCTGTCACAGCACTGGCATCAGCTCCAACAGACTAAGCTCTCAGCGGACGTGTCTTCATCAAACTTTTCAATTAAACGATTGCATCCGTAGACAAGATTGGTTATATGTGAAACAGTTATGGAGGTTAACCTATCTTCTATGTCGACCGATTAAAAATGCTCTTAAGTCAGAATTGCTAACCTGAATTAGCTACCTTGAATTAAAATATCAGAGGGAACAAGGAAATTTGAGAAAGTCAGCAACAAACATACAAATGATCCCAAATTTCAAACGGCTGAGTTAAAATCCATATTCCCTTCTCTTTAGCACTATTTTAACTCTGGTTTAGGTTACTTATTCTGACTAGGATGGAAACGTACCTTTCCTGCAGCATGATATGTACGCTAACATGATGCATTTTCCCAGTGTATAGAGTCATAGGACTTAGTAGCGATGATTTATGTCATAAATTCATTCACAACAGAGCTCGGAGATTTCTGTGGTACTGCCAAGAGGTGTGTGTGCATACAGATGGCCAATGGTGATGAACTTGTGGGCAGGGCACAGCCCAGGCAATTGCTGGAGGATCTACCATTACCTAAATCCTTTACGTATTCAGTGCAGTCATCTGTGTCAGAAGAAATTGCTTTCATTAGCATGTTTAACTTATCTGTAAGCCTTTTTTCTTACAATATTCAAATTAAAAAAAAAAGGTAGTAAATTCTCCTTGCATGAAACATACTCTTTAATATACATAGTCCATTACTGGGTCCACTATACCATTGTAATTCACAGCAGCTATCAATAGAAGCATTTCATTGTCTGACATGTTTATTTTTAATAGGCATTAAAACACAAGAACACTAATCTGTCTTTCGCAGTGGAGAAAATGTTATATTCATTTAGCATTTTTTGTAGGTGTCTTGCAATAAAGCGTAGTGTTTTCTTTGAAACTTGCTTCAGATCTTAACATCCTAAAGCCAACTCGCATCTTGCGTCTGCAGCACAACTGGATTTATTTAATCATTTTTTGTTGTGATAGGCTACAATGGCATTACAGGTTCTTTCATAACAAACCACAGCAAACACTCACTGATATATTACAAATGAGTGGAGCAGATAAAGAGCTATATATTGCTCAAAAGACTAATTTAAAAGGTGGTATACCACATTTGTTAGGACTCAGGGAAATTTCTCGTGTGAGGAAGTGGTACTCATTCTAAGGGCTGAGGAATCAATTCCACAAAGAACAGGAACTAGAAAAGAAGTTCAAAATATACAAAGAATAATTGAAAAATGGGGAGGAAATACCCACAATAAGGTAGGTCCTTCGTTGTTTGTTTATGCTTATACTTCCAGATGGACTTGGATCTGTAAATACAGGAGGACAGGTTTCCACATATGGATGCATAATGATGGGAGGATTTAAAAAAAATATATATTGTTTGCCATAGTAGGAAAATAGAAAGTAAACTTTGAACAACACGACACTATTGATCCACTGCATTTACCTGAAACACAAGCCAGCAATTGGGGAGCTTCAGTAAGAATATACCTGTGATTCTATTGTGGCTCTTTACCACTACACTGGCACTAAAATAAACACAGTTTTAGCACAGACTTAAGCTTGGCAT
This sequence comes from Patagioenas fasciata, assembly GCF_037038585.1. Taxonomy (NCBI): domain Eukaryota; kingdom Metazoa; phylum Chordata; class Aves; order Columbiformes; family Columbidae; genus Patagioenas; species Patagioenas fasciata. Next base: position 188,479,080 of record NC_092520.1, on the reverse strand, counting down.
CTAAAGCAAATACTTCAGCCTGACAACTGACATGTGAACATCTTAGTCAGTCCAAGTGTTCAGTCCAAGTAGAAAAGGAGCTGTATGTGGGGTTGAATAATGTTATGTTTGTTATTGTATGATGTTATCCTTGTTATTGTATATGTCATGACCAATAAGACAGGTAAGGTTGGTCTTCCATTTCAGGTGAGTGAATATGGAAATATTTGGGTTTCACTCCCACTTTTTCACATGTTTGGCCAAACTAATTAATCTCTTCACCTGCTTTCACTGCATATGCAAACCAAAGACCTTTACTGACTAGTCAGTTGAGATAAATGCAGACATGGGCCCTGGTTCACCAAGGAAGACACACAAGCTCAGGTAAAGATTCACGTCCTTTTTGGTGTGTATAAAAATACCTTACATTAGGAGGAAGCAGTGTTCTTATATTTCTGAGTTGATCCTGTTGATCAACTTTTTGTGTGAGTCTGAGCATTTTGTTGTTGTCTACAGAACGGGGACAGTGTAATTTCCTTGGAAGGTAGTTCCTCCTTTCTTAAAGAGCCAAGTTGTCAAACCTGGCTGGAAGCACAGTTTTAGCTCAATTCTCTTAACTCCTCTCAGCACTTACTTAGATTTTCTACTTTATGCTTTATGGTTTTAACATCTATCTACCTGAACTCTGGTATTGAAATGCAGAGCAGATTTTGGAAGCCTTCCTTGTCTTGTAAAGCTAACAGCCTTCCGTACTGTGATAATTAAAGGAATGGCATGGGTCATAAAATGGAAAAGATTAAAAGGCAGATAGCCGTGAGTAACCAAGACAGCATACAGATTTGATCTAAATGTTCTAACAGCAATTATGAATGATCTTGATGCAGGGCATTTCCTGCAGTTTAATTGTCATCTGGTGCTAATGGTTCTTAGGAGTCCCTGAGACAATAACCCTTCATAGCCAAACATTAATCTCGCTAAGAAAAAAAAAAAAGTTCTGTACATCAGCAGTTAGTGATAATAAAGTACCAAAGGATCCACATGCAAACTAAATTATTCTGTTTCCTTTTGATGTCATAGTAAATATAATAAGCATAATAATAACAGCAACTAAAACTCAACAAGTCCCTGAATTCCTCCAAGGTGTGGTACAAATACCTAGGATACCAAGCAAAAGCAACAGTGCTGGCTCTATTATTTTCTCTGAAAGAACTGGCAGGATGGTGTCAGGCAGCGGCTTTTCTGCTCGGCGGGCACACATAAAGCATGCCACTGGGTGCCATGACTTCACCCTTCTCAGTCAACGTCTATCTGACAGCCACAAGGCAAATTAGCGACAAAAACTAAGGTCAAGGATTTCCAATAGGTTGCTGACATCTTCCTTGATACATAGCTTGTCAAGCTGAGATGTCACGGTCAAACTTCATGCAGGGTCCCAGCAAGATCAGCACATCTGTAAGAGTGAGCTGGGCCTCATTGAGAGAACTTGCTGAAGGGCTGGAATGGGGCTGCTGGGGACTGCCTTATCCAGGGAAAGGAGAAACAAGAGAAAAGCTCTGCTTGTGGACCTGTGTCGGCACTGCACAGACGCCTTTACGTTGCCTCCAAGCCCACTCCTTGCATCTAGCAGCTTTGTGAGGCTGCTGAACCAGCCTGTCCTGGCACAGGCCATTGGACCAATACCGTGATTTGTCCACATGTATTATGTTTAGTGCTGGAAAGTAGACTGCCCATGATCATGTAATGTTGTATCTGAGACAACTAGCCCTGCCAAACAAAAACTGCACCTATGCAAAACTAACTCAGCGGTCTTTGCCCCATGAAAAAATGTGGTGCAGACCCACAGAATGGCTACAGAGAAAACTGTATTGGCTGTGTTTATAAACCACCTAGTGAAAGTAATGAAGTCTATATTTATGTGTTAGCTTAGCAGAACACATCCTTTATCTGGTACCAAAGTTAATAACCTGATGGTCTACTTAGCTTCATAGCAGCTTTTTGATAATCAAACAGGAGCAATGTCAAGGATAGTGCTCATTTCCCATCTGTGTTTGGTTAGGAGGTTATGACCTTTTCTTTTTAATGCTGACCTCGCTTTTGTCACTGCAGGTTTATGTTATTGCAATGCACTTTAACTGATGCCCTACTTTCACTCAGTTTAGAAACTGAGTTAATGATGGCTCATTGGCATGACTGCTGCCTTGCTGTGAACCTGTGATTCATGATCTGCTTCCAAGGACTTTACAGTATTGGTGTTCATAAATCCCGAAATGGCCTGGGACCAGCCTATCTGACATCCCGGCTCTCACCAGAGGCGACAGTGTCACAGCTGCAATCAGTAGAGTGGCTGATCTGGAGCAGCCTCAGCTCCTGTTTTTTGGCACATCTCCCTCAGCGAGGGTCTGTCAGCCACAGCTTTTATTCTAAAATATTGTGCTGACCTTCAGGAGACGCTGAAAGCTCAATAGTTTGAAGAAGGTGTTTAGGGATGGTTGAGTGGTCTGAGTTTTTTCATGCTAACAGGCGTTTTTTGTTTGTCTTTTTCTGAACAGATTGTTCAGCTGTCTCATTTACTTTCTTCCATCCTGTCCCCTCCTCTCATTTTGGGGAGACCTGGGAGGCTTAAATGTGCAGCCACTGCTCTCAAGGGTACTGGTTTATACAGGACATAGTACCAGGTTTTGGACTTTTTCAGACCCCAGAGTGTCTGCTTTGGAAATCTGGAGCCAGATTCAAGGAGTTTGTGAGATAAGCAAAGAGGCTGTTTCCAAACTTCAGAGAGTATTTACCTTTCTCATAGGGGTGACATAAGGATAAATTAGCTCATTCTTACAAAACACCTCCAAAATACAAAGGGCTTAGTGCTGGTGTTTACAACAGGCACAGCACAGCTAAGCTGAGCTGCAGGACAGTGCCTGACATAAAGAGGCTGATTAAAAACTGTGACCTTCATCCCTGCATGAATAGGATGGCCAAAAGTCTAAATAAGGGACTCAGGCTTGGCTCTGCCCCTCTCTGCCACCAGCCCTCCCCTGGGTGCAGGCACCTTCCTGCCCTTTTGCCTTGAGTCATCCAGCATCCTGCTCCAACAGCCATTCCTCGCTCTCTTTCTCTTCTCTGGAAGGTGTGGATGTGAATCCTCCTAAGCAATGTGGTCCTTAGCTCTGGAGCCGAGTGGGCAAGGAGGAAGAGCAGGGATTTATAGAATTACAGGATAGTCTGGGTTGGGAGGGATTTTCAAAGGTCATCCAGTCCAAGCCCGCTGCAATGAGCAGGGACATCTTTGACCAGATCAGGTTGCTGAGAGCCCCATCCAGCCTGGCCTTGAATGTCTCCAGGGATGGGGCATCTACCACCTCTCTGGGCAACCTGTACCAGTGTTTCACCACCCTCGCTGTAAAAGATTTCTTTCCCATGTCTAGCCTGAATCTCCCCTTTTTTAGTTTAAAACCAGTACCCCTTGTCCTATCACAACAGGCCCTGCCTGACACTTAGCGTGGGACTGGAGGCCTCCTGTCAGCATCAGGACCCATCTGCAGTGCCCGGCTCCATCTTGGCTGGGGACTGCACATGAGCTTCGCCAGGAGCTGTAACCCAGCCAGGATCAAGGGCCTGTTACTGCTCCACATGATTTTTTTTCTCCCACAGAGCTGAAGCTCAGGTGAGATCCAGGGAAAAGCACAGGCACCAGTTAATCTAAGCACCTGAGAGCTTTGTGGCCAGCAAGTGTTAGCTTTCTGGATCCCTTTTCTTGGATTTATGCCCTGAACTCACTCTAAACCCCATTTTAGATGCCAAAGTAGCCTCTCTGGATCTTACCCATAAGTTTAAGCTTCGTCTGCTTATCCAAAAGGAAAATAAAATGGCAGTGGTAAAATTGGAAATGTCAGTTAATGTATGTTTTTAATTTAGGACTATATTACAACAATTACTCCTGAGCATGAGGTTTTGTTAAGTAGTTGATACCACTGAATTCAGTACTTCAGGCACTGAAGAAAGGTCACTGTCTTTTAACAAGAACATTTTCTATTACATCCCTGCTCCTACTTAAAATATTCAAATTATATTGTATTGCTTATTAGCACCATGTGTATCATGTCCAGATTAAAAAAAATGGACTGCTCATGTGATTAATGATTGCTCAAGCAATTTGAATTTGAGCAAGATATAGCTGTTGGGGGTGACGATTGGGCAGATCTAAACTCTTAGGAACCTGGACTTTCACATGAAACCCTGGTTTCGGACCTAAGGTTTGCCAGGATAAATTACATTACTGTGCAGCTGCTACCTTTTCCAGGACTTGACTCCACAGTCTTTATGTAAACATTATTCTCATTGATTCCTGTTGAGCTGACTAAGGACTAGAGAACAGGGTGCTTAAAACAGCTGGCAAGGCAGAAGATCTGTTGACATGACAGAATCTCAATATTGCCTCATTTAAAATGAGCAATAGATGATACAGGGCAAATACTGAGATATAGAAGGCATAGCTTAACAGTGATGATAGGTGCAGAAGAGTAAATCTTTAAAAATCTTATATATTGTTAATGAACATAATCACCACTCTTTGAAGAAAGACTGAATTAACTTGCATTGCATTTCCAAGCAACTAGCTAATGGACATGGGCATTATCTTTTCATATGTCTTTGAAATCCCTATAAACCACGCCCAGTCACATATTCAACTGGTGGGCTTTTACCCATATTAATAGCTTGCAAAGGAGGCCTCAGTAAATAGCTCACCTTCAGATTTGTGTTTTCCAGAAAGGAAAGGGGTACTTTCTTATCCTTTAGCCACCTCTTATTGCTCCTTGCTGCTTCCTGAAAAGTTTTCTTCTCTGTGAAAACAATTCTCTGGTTGCTACCTTATTTTTGTGCCCTGGGGGGATTTTGGGTGCTTACTCTCCTCAGATAAGCAGGAAGCCCTCCCACCGCAGTCAGGGAAACTTTGGAAGCTACACAAGTTTATCTGCAGGTTGAGGTTGGCCCAGCTTGTGTTTAGTTTACAAGAGAAGTGTGGTGTTATTTGCATAAAAGGAGTTATTTCAAAGCATGTTAGATGAAAACCTCTCAATTTGAAAACAAACAAAAAAACCAACATGCAGCAATTTTCAGGAAGCAGCAAAGATGTCTCTGAGCTCTCCCCAAGCTGATTTTATCATGGCAGCTTACATCTGAAGAAGAACAAACACATACTTGTTTTTGTAAATGTGTTTTCAGAAGGAAAGAAAACTTCAGCGAACTGGCAAACAGTCCTACTGACTGATAATGACCATGCACGGTGTTGTCCCTTTTTAGCCCTGCATGAAAAACACAGGATTCAGTTCTGCAATTAGAAGGTCATTAATGACTTCTGTGATTTTGTGCACCTGTGCTGACTTTACCTACCTCCTGGCTGGCTCTCCTCTCCCAGCTTCTGTTAGCACACTCTGCCTTTAGACCTAATCCTCTCATGCAGCTTGCCATAGTTAGGAAAATATAGAAAACTGTTTTGGTCATGTTTTTTGAATATAGCTGTGAGAGGGAAGGAATAATCTCCTTCTAATAAATGGACATGCCTTGCAATCCATCTCTTTTGTATACATAAGATCAGGATAATAAGGACAAAAATCCAATGGAATTTGATATAAATAAAAGTAATTTAATTCTACAGGATTTAATGGAAGATAAAATGAAATGGGGTTTTAACATCTTGCATCTCTGAAGCATGAACAGAAATGATATTAAATTTTGTAGGATAGCTAAAAAACTTATAGTAAGGTTCTCACGTTGAGCAGATTCAATGGGATTTTCCCATTGTAGAAATCTGACTGATGAGCCAAGCTGGAGACCTGGCAAGATCTGTCTGGAGAATGTCACAGGAGAGGACATCCTCAGACAAGGAGAACTTTTAATCCTCTGATAAGGCAAAAGGATGCAGCAAAACACTGGATTCTATTCTCTGATGCAGAAGCGCTTAATCACATAGGGAGCTTCACACTGGCTCACTGCTCCACTGGAGTCCCATACCGTTTGCATTCTACCCAGTTTTTAAAGTAGTACTAATATTGCTCTTTTTTTTTTTTTTTTTTAATGCGGCTTTGGGCATTTGCAAGAGTGATACTGGATACTGAGTATTAACAAGAAACATTTTCCCCCAGGAAAAATATTGGCCTCTAATCAAAAGAGCAAAAGCAACTAACCTAAAGAGTTTAAGCAAAGGTTCTGCAAGACAGTAATATATAACATTTAAAATTAGTAACCACTTTCTGGAAGTAGACAGGAAAACTGAATACAAATCCAGTAATTCATTTAACATTTTCAATGACATTAGGAAAGAGGAATTAATCAACTTCTGACAGGAATTCAACTACCAACACCTTTCATTGTCTTCAGTAAAGCTGCCTCTCTCTGCTTTATCCTACTTTCTCAGATCTAACCAATAGAATTTGGTATTTTTGGATGAGAAGATACATGTCATGAAGACACATGAAAAATTATATAATGATATCCATAACAGATAGAAGTATTTATAATAACAGATAACAGGATATACAATTTCTGTTATAGAAATTATAATACAATTTTGGTTGTACGACGACCTTAAACACCGAGAGAAATCCAAGCCTTAGTTACCTCAGCATATATCTGAAGACAGATGAAGCTTGGGAAGTTATTTCAGTTTTACAGAGCAAAGGAAGTTATTTTCTAGCCATGCATTTGGGACAACCCACAGATCTGAGAATTTTCTTAAAGACTGGGGTTACTTGGAAACATGCTACCTTTATCCTCATAGAATCCATGAGGTGCAGGCGCGTGGGGCTCATGAGGGGAGAAGCAAGACGCAAACCCCGGTGTCTTAATAAGTATCTCTAATGGTCCTGAAATTTTGATTTAGTTTGGGTCAACCAATCAAAAAAAAAACATTCTTATTCATGATAAAGCTGAAGACAAAACAATAAAAATCCCACGTATGTCTCTAGGCATTCACATGGCACAACAGAACAGTAGCAAGCTTGAAACCAAGCTAGCTAGAACATTTTTAATGCAAAAAAACCCCAACGAAATGAAAGGTGAGGTTCAGCATCCAGCTCAAACAAACTAAAAAAATAAACAAAGAAACAAAAGAAATAATATCTCCTAAAATAAGGGGAAAATAAATAAGTTTGGAATTCTAACTGCAGCTGGTAATTGTTTTCATCTGTTCGTTAGACATACTCGGATAGGATTTCTGTTTCCACAAAATTTAGACAAAAGTTAATAGTTCCTGCAGGAATTATGAATTTCTACAAATATTAATGAGAAAAATGTAATGTGGAAAAAGATACCTCAATCTTCTATAGAAGGAGAGGAAATCCATTTTGAAAATACTGTGCAAACACACACAAAGGCAGAGCTAAACCCAGTGTCCATGAAGAGTCAACAGCAGAACTCCCAGGGACAACCATGAGGCCATGGTCTTGCTCGTGGTTCCTACCAGGCAAGTAGCACAACCACCAAAGGAAGTATGGAAAACAAGTTTTTTAAGACGCACATATGTTGCAGGTCTGAGCTGATGTGGTGGGCGACGGACTGGCACTCAGCTGAGGGCAGTGTTGTGCCAGATGTGGACAGGGGCAGCAGCTAGCATGGCTGGGACATGGGCATCCAACACTGGGGCCATGTGGCTCTCAGCCCTAACAAATGCTCGGCGTAATCAGTCCATTAGTCCAGGTTACTCCCGTTCCCAGACAGTTGTTTAAAATGAGCATCATTTGAAGCAAACCAGAAACCTTAACACTGTATTTAATAAATAACTATAACTTTACTGCCTCAATTCAGGGTGGTCCAGCCTTGTTATCATTGTAGGCAAAATGCCTGTTTTGAGTCTCCTGACAGCATCTCTCCCCTCTGAAGGGGGTTCAGCTACGGCATGTAGGGTGCAGAGGCAGGCTACAAGGTCACAAATTAGGCACCCCAGACAGCAAGAGGTAGGACGGTCACACGTTCTCTATTTTCTGGTTACCTGCCCATGTCTACACAGCTGAAACCCATCCAGGTACTGCATGCAATCCTCCTGCAGCTGGGCTCCTGCCTGGAGGCCACCCGTTGGGCTAATCTTCACTCTATAAAGAGAATCAGAACAGTTTACAGGACTCTCTTCAGTCACGACCAAAGCTATGACTCTAGCCATTTTAGAAAATAAATTATGCATTTGGCAAATTTCATATCCTTATGCTGAAAGAACATCTGCCTAAAGCCAAAAACTTCCTGTGTGGGAAGTGAACTTACATTGTATAAACTTGTCAATAAAAGTTAATTACTTATTGCCTAAAACTAGCTGTCTTTATAACTGTGCCACCTCAATTAACTGAGTCTGCTTGTAGAAGTATAACTGAGAGGCCCCTATGCTTCATCATCAACTCCAGAGCCATGCTATTTTGAAAATATAAGACCTGTATCCTGTCCAAAAAAACTCTGGAGGTGACTTGCCATGTTGCCATTTTGGATTACAAAAAAACTACTCGGCCAACGCACGGGGAAAAGCTTAATTCCAGCAAACACACACATAAACAGGAAACCTCTCTCCAGTCAGAAGGTATTTTTCCTTCGTACAATGGGGTTCAAAGATGTGTCATCATATAGCTTAAAACAATTGCTAAGGAACCTTACCATTTCCAATAGCTTAGGAATAGAGTCAGCTTCCACAGTCGAAGCCTGTCCAAACTTGCATGGGAAGCACACAAACACTAACAAATACATGCTGGCTTAGGGCAGCACAGAGTTTTTAATCAATAAGCATGTCAAGCTGGGGGACAGGGAGGGGAGGGAATCAATTTTCAGAAGGTAAATGGTAACAACTGTAGATTTAATCAAATTGCAGATGCAATCCCTTACTATTCTCAATATTTTTGAAAGAAAGTAGCTCCATGGCAAAGAATGAATTTCAATAAATGTCACATATTTAGTTATATTGCTGATTTTTTAAATTTATCAAGCTAGGTCACTGATCCTTTGCAGAAATGGTACCCATACATGTCAAAAAGATTCTGATACTGCTTAGTTGGATAAACGTCAAAATGAAAGAGCTATGGTAAAGGAAAGCAACTTACCCAGAAATTGTAATTTCTGTGTGACTACAGGAAAAAAAGATATGCCAATGTGACCCCTCAAAGAGAGGTTAAAGCTGTAAGACACACAACAAAATGGATAGCTATCAAATACCATGGCGATGGCCATGGTGTGAACACTTGAGCAAAATGAAAATCTTCTGAAAGCATTCGGCAATTTTCCTTTTGCATGCACTTGCAACCAAATTTATCATGAATTCAAATGAGATCCCTTTCACTGCCTTCCACACAAAAGGACAATTGCAGGTTCATTTCTTGGGATAAGCAGAAGAGCCTATCATGGAGCTTCAGGATGCACAAAGAAAAAGCTTTAAGTATTTTGAGTTATTAAACTCCTCAGCATTACAGAAACTCTTCTGCTATTGACACCTACTTGAAAAATGAAATGCTCCGAGGCATCTGCTTCCCTGGAGGCTGGTGTGCTGGGGAGAGAGGTGGAAGAAAGAGGTTTCTGGGCATCTACTGCCTACTTGTTTGCACCATGTGCACCCTGTGCCTGGCTTATGCACACCGCCTCTCCTTAAAATATGAGGGTTATAATACCCTTAAAATTTGAGGGTTATAAACCACTCACATTCTTTATCTCCACTTCAGTTTTCCACTCTGATACTTGGAGTACTCAATCACAACTAATTCAAGGAAGGTCCATCTGAGCCAAGGGGACTCAGTCACCATCCAGCCACAACAAGTGACTGAAAAAGATCACAGTGTGACTCAAAAGTCTCAGAACAGATTTTAAAAAAAAAAAAAAAAAAAGAAAAAGGCAATCTACTTGGTAACTGCTTCCTTCAAAGAAGTTATATCCTAGACCAATTCAGTCTGATAACTTTACCTCTATTTTTCTAATGTTTAAAACTGTAAGAAAACAATACTTTATCTTCTTGTACAACATCATAGTTTTCCTGCAGGCAAATAGCTTGGCAATTTGCTAGATTTTTTAATACTAGAGGAAACAAGTTAGCACACATACCATGTGTTTGAATGCCTTTGGAAATTAGATTGAAACACTGATTTGATTTCCTAAAAGGTATCTTAAACAAGGCAAGGTTAGAGATTTGGAGAGTAATGAGAATTTGTGTGACTTCAAACAGCTCTACATAAAACAGACCTGATATTCTGGGGGGAAAAAGGTCACCTAATTATTAGTTTCCTGAAGGCCCTGTCTATACTACATTTCCCCTGGGTACGGAAACTGATTTAAAAATGGCTTCTGCTAACGTGCTCACACCAGTCGCTATGTATGAGATATAGATTCGTTAAAGCCATTGCCAAGAAAAACACGACCTTTTCACAAGGGGGGAACAACAGAAACCTCCCTGGTATGTCCACGCAGGGAGGGACAGGCAAGGTGGTGCCATCCCTGAAGTCCTCCGTGGAGCTGTGGTCCTGCCTCCTCAGTGATGACGTGCTGCTTGGGACCATGCGGCAGCTGCTGTGGCATGACCATGGGTTTAATTACCGGCCACAAACTTTGTGTGGGAGGCAAAAATCACAGGCTGTGGCCGTGGCGGACAAGATGCACAGGATGATGGCTCAGCTGAGGGTAACAGACTAATGAAACATGAAATTGTGCCACTGGCTTGAAGGGCAGCCAGCGAGGCAGCGATGGGGAGGTGGGGGTGGGAAGTCTGGACACAAGGGTTTCACAGGAACCAGCCATCAAGGTGTGGTTGCAATCCAAAAATCTTAGGAAGGTTTGTTTCAAGTATCACACTGCAGACCGCTCCTCCTCTTTTGCATCAAATAGATCCAGAAACTCCGTTCTGGGTTTTGTGTTTCAGTAGTTTCAGGGAAGACCATTCAGCTACTCTGTCGCCTTCTCACTCAAGAAATGATGTTTCTGTAGTGCTGAGAGAGCCCAAGCAGGATTTCTCTTACACTAGATAATCCACAAACACACATAGAGATGCAGAACCTCTCTTTGCTTTCTGCCTGAAGTGAATAAAATCTAGACACGTCACCACCACAAAGCAGTCGTGGTACAAAGCAGATTGTCCAGAGGTCTGGGACTCCTGCTGCTGCAGCTCAGGCTCTCTGGCTACCCTAGAGCAGCATGTTGCCAGCATCAGGTTCCCTTTGCGGCTGTGAAGTCAAGGCTGTCGCTCTTGCACTGCAGCCAGCTGTGCCAGTTACCGTCTGGAGTCCTGCAAGCCAGATTTGGGAGGCAGCAGGCTTTGAATTTCTCCTTTGAGTTGAAAAATACAGAGCAGTCGCTTGCAGATCATAGAAAAATGAGAGTAGGTGGGTTGGCCCCTTCAGTTGCGTTGGACCAGCAGGAGGAGGTTACAGGTCATCAGCTAAGGTACCAGAAAAATATAAATGCAGTAAGATCAGGATGGGAAAGGCAGTCCCGGGAGGACAACATTTTCGGCTCAGTTTTGCATTCATCAGCTGTTCATCGAACCTTTGCTGAGTTTTGGCTTTCTGGCTGGCTTGCCCTGACTCAGTGTGCTCTCATTCATCTACAGGCTGCACTGCCATCTCCCCTGAGCAAACGACACCTCCAAGAACCACTCTCCAGCCAACACATGTGCAATTTAGTTTACCAATAAAGAACTGCTATGCTGGGGTTATCCTTTGGAGAAAATAAATAAATAAAAGAAAAAGCCCTATAAGATAGTAAAGAAAGACAATTCATTCCTTCCCTACCAAAAAGTCAAAGAAGCTGACTCTCTTTTCTGTAGAGAGATGAATGTTTTATAAAATATTCCTTTTTTCAAATGATTCAGTTTATAATAGAAGACAGATAGAAAAAGAATCATACAGTACTGAAGAAGGATTAGAGCACACAAGGAACAAGCGGTACAGTCATTCTCTAACTTAGTTTTCAACATGCAGCTCCTGCCAAAGGCTAGCTTTTTGCTCTCACACTGAATGATCTGTAAACATTTAACCAGCTCTTAGAGAAACACGTGAGACACTTTGTCGTGCCTCATTATGAATCCAAACCTCTCAGATCTCAAAAGAAAAAAAAAAAAATACATCATCCTCTTTTTGCTGGTGGACAATGCAAAAAGCACCTGTAGGATGAAAGCAAATGAACTACCACACATGGCACAGGTTCTTTTAAAAGCATGCACTGCAGCTTCAATAACCTCCTACAGGTTACAAGCACACAGTTTGTTAAACAGCACTGTTACTCGACTATAAATCCCTGTTTTAAGATGTATATGCAAAACTTCCAATTTCTATGGAGTCCACTTAATATTTATAAAGCCGAAGACCAGCTAATGTAATGCTGACAAGAAAATGCTGCTGGAATGCCATTATATGGTGTGAATTATTTACGATTTAAAGCAAATTCTGCTTTTAAAAATGTGGGAAAAAAAACCCCTCCAAACAGCAATCTGAGTGCAAGGAAGCCTGTGAACGCTGTACAACCACAAAGTGCAAATCCCCAACTTGGGGAATGCTCCCGGCTCACCCCCAGTCTTCAGCCTCACGGAAGGCGGCCGGACCGGCCACCACAAACCTGCACCTCGGAGCCACCGTTTCCGAGTTGGAACTTCCCCGTTGCGGCTGCCGACAGACCCTCCGCCTGCAGCCGCTGCTGCCGCCGCACCCCCGGAGCAGGAAGGGGCGGGAGGAGCAGCGCGCTCAGCCGGCGCGGCCACCGCAAGCCGCCTACCGCGGAGCCGCGGCGGAGACCGGCCCGGGGAACCCTGCCCGCGGCAGCGACTTCGCGGTGGTCCGAGCGCGCTGCGGAGCGTGGCCGGGTAGGGGCGGGCCGGTGCCGGCGCCCCGCACCGCGGCTCACCTGCCCCCGCGGTGCCCGCCCGGCGCGGAGGCTGCGAGCCCCGGGGAAGGCAGCAGCGGCCCCGGACGCCGCGCTCCCGCGAAGTTCCCGGGCAGGGCACGGCGCGGCTCAGCGCAGCACCCGGGCCGCTCCCTGTCCTTCCCCCGCTCCTGGCTCATCCCTCTCCCCGCGTTCCCGGCTCACCCCGTCCTCCCCGCGGTTGCCGGTCCTTACCGGAGCGGGTTGCGCGCTGGCACCGCAGCCGGAGGGGAGAGCGCTGCACCTCGGTTGGCTGGCTCTGCGGTCCTCGCCCAGGCACCCGGTACAGCCCGGCCCAGCCCGGGCGGGGCGGGGCGCAGCTCGGCGCACCTCCGAGACCCCGCGCCGCTCTGCCCGCTCCCTGCCGCCCCGTAGCCGCCTCTGCCACCGCGGACTCAGCCTCCCCGGTCCCGCGCTGCCGTCCCTACCTGGGCGGTGGGGGCTGCGCGCCCCAGCGGGCAGGAGCCTCCCGCCCGGCACCTGGGCTGCGGGGCGGCTCTGAGTGCCCTTCCCTCCGGCGCCTCCGCCGCGCTGGTGGCGGCTCCCAGCGGTAAATCAGCCGGTCCCCTCGGCTCCCTCCGCCCCTCCGGCGCGGTCCTGACCTGCCTGTGACTCACCACATCGCAGGAGCCCGGGTGCGCGGCGGGGGGAAGGAAGGAGGGAGCACCTTCTTCCCTCCCTCTCACCCTCCCTCCGTCCCTCCTTCCCCCCCATTCCTCCCGGCCAGGCTCCCCCAGTCCGGGAGCAGGAGAGGTGGCTGTGGCTCCTCAGGCGCGCAAAGCCAGGAGGGGACCCGCCGCGGCCGCCCTTGGTGGCCTTTATCCTGCATCCGGACGTTTTCAGGCCGAGCGGGTACCGGTGGCATGCAGGCACAGCCCCTGCTCTGCTCTCCTAGCCCCTGGGCACCGTCGGGTGTCGACACCTGAGTGATGCTAAAGCCTTAACCTGAGAGGGCAAGGCTTGGGCGTCTCTAGGCTTGTCCCCGTGCCCCACAGCATGTGTGGTGGCAAACAAACTCAGCCCATATTGTCCCTGTCGCAGTGTCAAAGCGCCAGCTGCGCTCTGAACGTCTGTTCACGTGTAATTCAGAGTACAGGACCTCAGTTCATGCAGACCATCAAATAGCTATCTACGCCCATACGTGCTTCCTGCAGGATATAAAATGGCAAGCACTGGGCCATCTCCCTTGCAAGGTTTGCAAGGCAGATGGTATCTTTCAGAGGTGCTGAGAAACTGAGGCACCAAACAGTGCCGCGTACACCTGCATTGCTGCTGAGAGGCTGCAAGTCTCAACACCAGGGCATGCAACAGAGGACCCATCTTTTTTTTTGTGGTAATGAGTTTCAGCAGCTACTGATCTAAACCAGATTTTAAGTGAAAGGCTCCATATTCCAATAGAAGTTGTTGGAGACATCTATATTCTCTTTGCATTCTTCCATTTTTGGCCCCAGCACTGCTCCCCTTAATCATACCATTTAAACCAATGAGTGTTTTGCATGAGTAAAGTACAAGGAACTGTAAGAAGCATTGCCCAGTTTCATGATTAACCATGGGAAAAATGTCAGAGCTTACATCAAAACATTTTGAAAGGAAAATTAAATAAAGTATTGTATGTATTTGGTTAAGGCCTGGGATGTCGCTGTGATGTGTATATAGACAAAGCTGTACATCAGAACAAAATGCTTTTAAATCGCAGTTAACCAGCCTTCCACTAATCTGCATCAGCAGCACTTTCACAATTTGTTTATCTGTCTCCTCTTTTCTACAGGCTTTTTGGCACTAGTGATAAAGATGTCTAACCTAGCTATAAACCAATTCTTCACAAAAACAAATGTGTGATGGAGGCAGTGTGTAATCTTTTATGTGTTTAACTTGTGAAATTCTTACTCTGCAGTATCTTTTACTGACAACAGATAGCAAAAAAGACAGCCTGTTTTAATAAGAAAAGTATATGATGGCTACAGGTGAGGTTATATTATGCCTCCTCATTTCATGTATGTATGTTAGCAACACACTAAAGATTATATCACATGAAAATAAAACAAAACCAGCCCCTTTTCCTGGTTCCTGAAAGATGAGATTGCTAGAAACCAACCAGCAATACAGATGCTCTGACTGATCTGATCTTGTTTGTCTGAAGTCCCTGAAAACCTGCCCATTTACTTCAATGACCCTTACTTCAATTAATACTCAGCAGTAGTTCGAAAAAGAAACAACACACAGTGCCAGCCCCTGAAGGAAAAAGCATGGTTACACTCAGATCGTACCACTCACTAGGCTTCAGATAGTGATCAGTTAACCAGTGTGCATCTGTACAGTTACACCAGACTTGGAAGAATCTTCGTCATTAATTTTGAACATAAGTGATAAAGATTTGAGTCTGATGTTCATCCTCTTAAGGATAGCCCATGTGTTATCTGTTCTTAGTCCGCTCCACAGTTCCCCGTGCACCTGCCTGGGCTGAACAGCCTGGGCTGTTATCAGTGGGACAGCCTGTGCTATTCTAAAGCTAACAAATGGATTGTCACTAACATAAAAAGGAGAAACAGATGTTTCCTTTCCATTTTGACCATGCTGATGACCTGTTATTTTAGGTTAGCTGTACGAGACAACTACATTGCAGTGGGGCTTTGATAATCCTCAGATACTCTCTTCACTTTGCTTGCAATGGGGTGGATACACCATGAACAGCTTCTCAGAGGCCTGGAGCACCTTTAAGGTGCAGGAACTGGTGAAAAAAAAAACAACTATGACCTTCTTATTTATCATCCTGTTTTGTTTTGCTTTTTAACAACTTTTCCTTGCTTCTCTCTCCTGTCCAAAAGGAGCTGGTCTTCTCCACTCTTTTAAGGCATCTGGCATAATTATGACAGTGGGGCACATTTTAGAAAGCTGACAACACTGGAAAAAACAATTCAAAAGTGTCGAGTCTGTCAGGGTGATCTATTCAGCAAGGGAACTGGAACATGCCCGGGAGAGTATTGGCACATGTTTCCCAGCCCTGACGTGTTTCAAGATAGGGAGCTGATGAGCTAACGCTATAACTTGTCTAAAGATACAAACATACAGTTAGAAAAATGAGTTGCAAGGCTGTGTTTAAGTTGAATTTTCAAATGTAAAGATAAGGAATTAAAACACAGGAAAATCTATATTTCTATGCATTGGCAGTAGAATTCCCTCAACACACCAAGAGGCCCAGTTCAGTCCTATGGGTTTGATGGTGCCTTGTGTCACAGTGCTTAAGAAATTATTTATTGTAACTACAGGCAGCAAAATGGAGTCCAAAGACCAGATTCACCTAGGTATCAAATCCTATTTCATTTCAATAAGCAGAAGATATTTAAATATCCCAATGAATGTGGATCTAACCACCTTTTTAAAAAAGCCTGCAGAATCGAAAATGTGTCTGCTATGCATTTCTTCTGTAGAACCACGCTATACTATATGGCATCACAGCTATATGGTGCCATCAGTGGATTTGCTCTTTGTCCTCTGCTGCAGTCATTCACACCTTTGGGAGCAGATATAAAATGCAAATGTCATTGTAAGACTTCAGAGACTTCTGCCTTAGCAGAGCTTACTCATGAGTAAATGATTTCACAAGGAGCAAGGCACTGGAAAGGAATTAATTTAATGCCTAAGAACACGGCAAACAAAGATCTCTAGACTTCAACTTAGAAGTGGTGGGTATCAGGTACCCTCCTGCAGCCTGGACTGACAGTAGCTCAGTCTGAGCCTCCCTAGAGGGTGATATACAAAAAAAGAGCCTTAGATGACTCCACCCAACCCGACTGCCTTACAGACCAGTGATCCAAAGGTAAAATATCAGTGCAACACCCTTCTGGGGTAATGTGTACTTCCTGCGGACCGTGGTTTACTGGAAGGCATCGTGCAGGGGCAGCTCAAGGAAGGGGTTGTGCCTGAGGCACAGTTCCCTGTGACTGTTTTGTCCCTTGAAGTCACTCACGCATAATCCATTTTTCACTTCTGCCTTCCCTGAGGACAAAAAGCACGCAGTGGGCAGGGACAGACGGTGCTGACAGGGGGATTGGGCTCTGGAGAAAGCATGCCTGTGATCATTGTGCTGCCTCTCTGGAAACCAGACTAATATCACAAGTGCTACTTATAATAGATCTGTAGGCTTCAAAGATTTGATCATCACTGCACTTTATGGCTATTTATTAATTACCTATGCATTTATTAACTAAGATTCTGCAAGCTAAATAAATACTTTCTGTCTGTTTGCAAGGGGGGCAACAATGGCACCAGAAGAAGTTTCTGTGGCTGAAGGTTGCCGAAGTCCCTTGCGAAGCCAGAAATAGAAGTCCGCAGCTAGAAATCCTAATCTCGAGCCATTGAGCTACCCTGAGCAGCTCTCCATTTATATCGAAACACAGATCATAGCCGAAGGTGTTTGCACTCATTGCACTGTGGATCACAGGTGATGTATTTTCTCTGTTTATTCACTGAGGAAAGGGAAATAGTTCTTTAACCTGATGGGTTTTTTTCTTCTTATTTGTCTTTCTGGTTGTAAATGATCATCACAACTGAGCAATTCCAAAATCTAAATGGTGTAAGCAACAATTAACTGGATTGGCTGAGGACAGAGGAAAATGTGGATAGGGTTAGTGCATCTGAAGTCTGGATTGCCATGGATTTGTGTCCCTGTTGTGCCAGCCCCAGCCCCTCAGTGACCATGCAGGAAACTGGTGCATGAAGTTCAGGAATCCAGCAAAACTTAATCACTCAAAAGAACAAAGAT
This sequence comes from Patagioenas fasciata, assembly GCF_037038585.1. Taxonomy (NCBI): domain Eukaryota; kingdom Metazoa; phylum Chordata; class Aves; order Columbiformes; family Columbidae; genus Patagioenas; species Patagioenas fasciata. The sequence goes on along the minus strand of NC_092520.1, from coordinate 188,461,478 downwards.
TTGTTTACAGGGAGATCAGATTTTCAAATCCATCTGCTATGCAGTAACATGAGTGCTAGTGCCTGCAAAAGGACGATGTCAGAGACTGAGGAGTGGGGTGAGCTTGCAGCAGTCGAGATTTACGTTAGTTTAAACTGAGGAGGCACCTCATTCTTCGAAAGCAGCAGGGCAACTGGGAGGTGACGGCGTGCATTGCAATGCAGCTCCCACATTAGCCGTGCCTCCCTTCCTAATGTTGTTGAAATATGTTAAATCCCTGAACGAGTATCTCTGAGTGTACAAAACCAAGAAATAATTTCAAGGGTGGAAGGCTGAATGGTCTTTTTGATTTTATGCTCATGTCTCTGAAATGGATACAAGCACAGTAGCCCTTGATGCATTCACTGAGCTCACACAGCAGAAGCAAAGGCTTTCCAGCACACTCCTCTAGCATCATTGTGAACTGCTTCAAGCAAAGCAGCAAAAAACAACCCCAATATCATATACATGCTACTTTGGCACAGTAGATTTGTTTGTATAACTGGAAATGAACCTGAGGATATTCAAAAGTCAGATATTTACGAAGGGAGGAATTTGCTGTGTATGATATTCACATGTTTACTGGTATTGCACATTCAGCCATCTTAAAATGGTCTGATAAGTATAGCTCTTTCTTGCCATTATTTTTGGTACAATTTAACTACATTTTCCCCCCTTATTTTGTCTGCAAACATATTGCATTTCTCTTGTAGTAAGATCACTATGAATACAATGCTTCCCGTGTTGCAAGGTTATTGTTGGACCAACTGTTAGAAAGTTTCCAGAAGTCTCTTTTCAACCTGGCTCTAGTAACTCAGGCACAACCTTTTCTTTTTTTCCTTCAGTTCATTGGTTATGTTTACAAAGGGCATGGCAGCCAGACCACTGGAAATAGAAAATCTGCCTATGTAAAAGCACAGGGACAAATCCTGCCTCCAGCTATGTGTGCACCTGGTGAGCAGGGAAAGGGTGTGACTGTACTAACACATGTGCGCGCACACATGAACAAACACTGTCCTGATTCAGCCTCCCTTTGGAGGACAGAAGCTTCACTAGGGATAATCAGATGCCTAAAGCACATACCTAAGTCTGGTGATGCCGAGTGCCACTGGCATTTGTAGCTTGGTTTCTGTGGTTGTGCTCATCATCGTAGGTCATGAGGCAGCTCCGCAGGGTGGCATTTGTGCAAATATTACCGCTGGTAAGCTCCTGCAAGTTGAAAGAGAACTGTTACATTCAGATTTTGCCTTTGTCTGAAAGCATCTCAGGATGCTACTGCCTAAGGTAATGCTGCTGTAAATACCATCTCAGAGGGGAACTGAGAGAGATTTGAGAAAAAAAAAAACAACCTTTATTTTCTGCTTACTTCTTGCATTTGTAGCACTTTGTTATCAGGTTAGCTCAAAGGTTTTTCCTCAATATTTCAATAAATGAGAGTAAAGCACTTCAAAACCAGAAATTATCATTGTAAAACTTCCATAAAACACCAGGGAATGTAGGAGAAAATAGATCCTGTATTGACCTATATTTACTTGGCATAACATTGACCAGGCATCACATAGAAAGAAAGAGCAGGTATTACAAAACATGTTTGGTAATGAAATCAGTTGCATACATGTGTTTGCAGACTTTGGAGCCTGCATCTCAGCCTGCTGTAACTACCAAAGTGGAGATCTTTGGCAAAACCTTAGGCTGATGTAGTTTATAGTGAGAATTTGCCTTTGTTTTGGAGAACTGTGCCTAGTTTTCTTCGTAATATTTTCACCAACTCTAGGGGCTTATACACAAAATTATTTTTTTGATTTGGAAAACCTGGTCATCTATTCACATAGGAGTGTATCAGATTTGCCTTCTACGTGGCCATGAAGAACACAGTTCTAAAATATTTTAGAATCTTTTTACTTAATTTTATTAAATATGAGCAATTTCCCAAATGTGGTTTAGAATGTGTTGTGTTTTATGTACAATACCTATTCTGATATATTTTTAAAGATAAAGGAATGTATTCTGTGACCAAGCCAGTTTACTGTAAGTCAGGCCTGGATTTGGTTCATTATTATTAAAGAATCTGCATTTTTAAGTCAACTTTAGAATAACATGTTGATTCTGTAATGATGTAAGTACATGGTATTTGCCAAAAACTGTATCTCAAAAGGCTGGTTTAGGATACAGCCCAACTCATAAGGATCTTGATAGATTATTCCTTTCAATAACTTTCATAATTTAATTAGACACATGTGCTGATTATGCATCTAATGCTATGGAGAATGAGGTAAACATTAAAATCCCATTATTTTAAATTAGGCAGAAGCACACCCATAACATGTAGCCAGGAAATATTTGTGCCCTTAACAATACATCTACACTGATAACAATATGTTGCTCCACAAAAAAAAAGAAAAGAAAAAAAAAGGAAAAAAAGAAAAACAAAGGAGTAAAAATGGGAGTGTCCTTTTACTATTACTAAAATTCTACCATTTGTATTCCTTTGAGAGTGAGTAACCCTGCTGCGTAACATCCAGAGAGAAGGCACGTTTAACATGCCAGCAAGGACTCAGGTGAGTTTAAAGTTTAACTTTGAGTTTGGGAACGATTTCAAATGAAATGAAACAAGTAGTTTCTAGGTAATACTGAGCCAAACTAAAAGTGATTACTTCAGCATTGTAATTTTATGTTTCACTTTCCTCTATCTACTATCTGAGAGTTTTTAACAAAGGCAAAATTCAAAGTTAAAAATGTGGATTTTGTAAGAACACCTTCCTGATTTTGCTCGCTTTCATAGGTTTAGTTTTATCTCTAAGAAAGAACAAAAGCACCCCACCAAGAACTGGGCAGCAGGAAAGAGAGAAACAGTATGGCAAAACGGATCCAGCTCAGGAGATTCAGCTATATAATGAGTACATCAGAAGTGAGGCACTGGAAGGTGATGCTTTTTCTCCAAATTAAATGACAGTACTCACCCTGCCAATCTGCCCAGCTGGCTTGTGGAGGGCCAGAGAAGGCTCAGACATCGTGTGCTGCTCTTAACCCAGCTTGGTGGTACCTCCACATCTCTGCCAGTCCCTCATAGGTATGGTGACTGTGTCTGTCCTCAGTTTGGCAGGGGTGTTTTTAATAGCATGCTCATTATACAGAAATATTTTCATTTGACAGACAATTTAAATGATCCTATAAAAGCTGCAATTACCATCAGGACAAATCCAGCTCTGATTGACTCCCACATCAGCTCCCAAAGTTTGACTTCCAACTCAGATACAAGGAAGATTTCACCCTTTCTTTATTCTTTCTTACACATACTATCCCCCTTATAGTTCTCTCCCATGTTAATGTACTGAAGAACATCTCAAACACCTGCTGTCTTAATCCTCCCTCAAAAACATTGTTGAGAAGTGCTGTTAGCCTCATTTTACTGACAGGGGACTGAGGAACAGAGAAAACCACCGTCTTGTATAAGGTAAGACAGGGAGGAAACCTCTAGAGATGCAGAGGGAGGAAAGTAGGTCTAATATAGAATTATCTTTTTGAGGGTCCAAAAATCCTAACAGAAACATTTTTTGATGCTTAAATAGGTCAGGGACGTAAGCCTAATGTGAAAATCAAATTTAAAAGACAGCTTTGAAATTGGAGCCTTCAGTTATGAAGCTGATTCTGAAAATATTCATTTTGCCAGTATTGTGTTGTGTATCTATACATTAGTAACTTGCTTGTATAGCTGGCTGCTGGTTTGTGAAATCCAGGGACTTTTGTATGCAACCATTTCTTGAGAAACAAGGAAGAAATCAGAGTTATTTGGATCATCTGCCTTGGGCATCCTGGTCACCACATGAAGGAGGTCACCTCAGTCACCTTGGTCAAGTCAGCTTGTGAGGTCAACTGGCCACTTCGAAGCATCCAGGTCACTTCAGCCCATCCTCTGCATCCCCAGAGAAATAAAGGATCAGTTCTGTGAAATTCTCACAAATTACACAGAAAGCAATACAGGAAGATTGGCCATTTGTTGGGGGTTTTTAATTTCCTCTTGATGTGCAAGCCTTGACAGATCTTTTACATCTTAAAGTAGTTTTTAATGCTTTTCTCAGAGCTAAAATGTATTTGGAACATTTTGCTGGTGCATGTTAGTGCCCTTTAATGACAATAATGATGTAATAACTGTTAATGTTATCTTACAAGGCTGCAATGTGTCTCATTGCATACATCCCGTTGGCATTAATCAGGGAAGAGACCTAATCTCAATGCAAACATGTCAGGGGAGTGGCCAGGGTGGAGGTGTGGCTGGAGATGAAAAGGAAAGGCTGCTTCTTTTTAGGAAGGAAAGGAAGGTCTCCAGCCCCTTCACCCTGCTGTGGGGTGACCTCTATGTTAGGGGTGGGTTTGCCCCTGCTCCTGACCTCTCCCCTCACCTGGACAAGACCCAGCTCACTTCACATGCCTTTTGAGGTGCCCAAGCTGGGGATCTTGACAGCGTGGTTTCCTTTTATAGCAAATGGCAACACAAAGAAAAATGTCTGAGAAAGTAATCCAGTGTGTCTAAAATGTGAATAACTTTCTTTTTCTTCATATACTACACACAAGACGCAGGACATTTAATGCTTCTTATCTGGGTCTCGGTTAAGGACCAGCAGTCAGAACCCAGCCTTTCTGCCTGCATTCTGCCAGGGAAGCACCGAGGCAAATGCAAGAGATGGAAGTTTCAAAACCAATTAATTTAGATTAAGTATCAGTGGAAATATTCCATCCAAGTTTTGTTATCTTCGATATTGCTCAAGAGATTTTGAAGCAGGGCATTTTTGGTTTGAGGGAGAAAGCAGACAAAATCCACAGATGAAAACATAGAAAACCAACCCTTATACAGCTCCTACATTTCTCCTAAAATTCTTGTCTCATGGCTGCTGATGTTTTCTCTCATTATGAAAGGTAACATTAGACCTCACTATAGCGTTCTCTCTCTATTTCTTTTTAAGATTAAAGATGCAGAAAAGTATACAGGGTTTATTTCATTAGTTGTGATAGTCAATGGTTTCATTAAAGTTTCATTAAAACATGGCTAATGAGATACATTTGGACTACCGATCTACTTCTACCCCAGTAGTTTTGGAGATAGTTCTTAAATGGTCACCAAGAGATGACAGATGTTGGCTCATGGACCTTCTTTTCCTTCTTTTATTTCTTTCCTAACTCGGTTTAATTCAAGCTGCTGGGGGTGGGACATGTCCACAGAGAAGCTGAAAGGCTGACTTGGACAGAAGGATGAAGTATGTCTTGTTGATGAGACTCATTTTAGATGTCTGAATGTTTCCTGAACTGGCTGACACCTCCATGCAGTGTGGTCTGAGCACCCAGCTCCCATGCAGACACCTGCAAGTAGGCACCTCCAGGCAAGTGCCTTCAACACTGAGCTGAGGTCTAGTCTGGAACAGCAAGAGAGTGGGAACTATGGCCTGAGATGTTATGTGTGGGTGAGATTACCCTGGGAGAGAGACCAGAGAAGGGGAATAAGAGAGAGAGCCATGTGGAGACCTGGACAAGGAAAGAGAAGATCCCACTGAGGAGTGGTGAGAGAAGGAAGAGGTACCATCACAGGTGTGAGTTTTCAAGAAGAGGACTGCGGTTGCCTTGGGGCTTGGCTGGTCATTTTGGAAGGAGTTGACAGATCGAGCTAGCAGACAGTGTGGCTCTTGCTCCAAAAGGCAGTGAGGAAATCCCAGCACCAGTTCTGCTGAGAAAAGCCCCATTTGAGTATTCAAGGCCTTATATACCTGGCAGTTATTGAAGGGCTTGTGAGAATAAGGGAGGAAAACTCATGTTGGATGTGGAAAAGTTTAGAATTGATAGACTGTGTTTAAATAAGATTACATTAATTAATCATCGTCTTGGGAATCTGACAGACCCTGACGGATGTGATCTATCCAATTGCATTAATCTTCTCAATGTGATGGCAACTCTGCGTGGGCCACCCGGCTCCGCCTCGACACAGGGCCAGCAGCCAGGGTGATGGCCACAACCCCAGCCCTGGGGACAGGGCAAAGCAGCCCCCGAGTAACCCCAGAGCGGGTGCAAAGGCAACCACAGCCAGGGAATTCCAATGAAACCACTTGTTAAATTCTGCATGACCTTTTCCTTCATTTGCAATAGGGACGTTGTGTTTCCTGGGTAAGACTAGAATAGGACAAGGGTATCTCTCTCTTTAGATATTCTTAGTAGTTCTGCATTCTTAGCATTTATTAAAAAAAATAATGCAGATATGTTTTCATGAACATGGCGACACATTTTGTATTCCTCTTTCTAAGTAGGAAGCGTTTTATTAAAGAGATCTGATACAAGCTAGCATATGTCTAACATTCAGTATTTTTGCTAATAACAAAGTCAAGGCTTTCTAAATAAATCTGAAATAGGGACAAATTGCCATTAATTTTTCGTTTTACGTTTCTGCTGTAAATGAAAGTAGTTTTTGAGGACTGGCTGATTGCAGAGTGTGATGTTCTGATTTCTCTGCAGGATATGATCATGCCCAAATTCAGCATCCTTCAAAAGCCCAGGCACCCCAGCTTTGAACACCCAGGAACGTGACAGATGCTTTGCAGGAAGCCAGCTCCCATCTTTATACAACCATTTCTGCTTTTCCTTAGGAAAATACTTTTTCATTGTCAGGTTTTGGAGATGAGGGAGATGTTTCAAATACCTCCCCAGATTTTTCAAAACTCAGGTGATGAATATCACGATGACATTAGGATATTTTAGAAGAAAATTAATGCTTCAGGGTGCGGTAGTAGAAAACTATGACACTGCCACCTCGTGGATTCTGAGTTAATATATAGATCATATTTTACCATCATTATTTGCACAGTGGCATAAACGTGCGTCACACTTCATGGCTAAGTAATATCTCATTTCTTACCCACAGAATTTTGAAATATATAATCCATATTTTTGTAAATATTTAAGCTTTTAATGATATAGATGAGCATCTTACTGCGATTTCTGTAAGCAACTATACAAATTCAGTTCCTAACTCTTCCTTTCTGTTTGAAAGTCAGGAGGCATATTCTCATATAAGCTGTGCTTCATAAGCAGTATTTGTCTAAATTTGCCACTTACACAGTTCCTCTACAGCATCCACAAAAGCTAATGTTATATTGAGATGCAGCAATGCTTGCTAATTGTACCTGGGATTAAATTATTCTAAAAATTGTTGAAGGCTACCTAATATAAAGAATAAGAGACTTGCCGATGTGTAATTTTTCATTGTAATACAAACTGAATTTTGTAATTCACCTCTGAGAAAGTCTGGAATATGTGCATCTGAAGAATCCTTTCTCCTCTGGTATTCTGGTATATAAATAATCTGTACAGAGGAAGGTTCGGTTCTGATGGACTAAATGAATCATGAAGAAGGGAAAAAAAACAGTGGAATCTCTTTTTTCCTGAAGGATCTGAACCATTCTTCCAGCACACCATCAGTTACTGCCTAATGAATCATGGCATGAGAAGAAAAAATATCCATATTACGGCAATTTCCATGTTGTCTTTGCTTTTTGAGTTTACCAAGAATGGCACCAGGATGCCCAAATCCCATACATGTGGGAGCAGATGTCTGAAGCAGAGCCTCTTGTAAAGCATTGCTGCAGCTTGATGTGCGGCATGAATCTGTTCTGAGACCAAACTATTGGCAGCTGTAATAAACCAGTGATATCAATATTTGTATCAAGACAGCTCTTCCCTGTAGGGGAATGAAAAATAGCACTTCTGCATATTTAAAAGACAGCTATGAAGACATTTGTGAAAGAAAAGCTGTTGTGCCGTACAAAGACAAAGCAGAAGCTAGGGTCTTGAATCCCTTAAATAAACAATGCCTGAAGACTGCTTTAGTAGAAAAATGGGAAAACAGATCCTATAACTGGCATAAGCTCCATTATGGTTCATATTTAAGGCTAGACAATGATTCATACTGTTTCACTAGACTCAGCATGCTGCAAAAGGCTCTTGAAATAATTAACACTTAGAATTAAACTACTTAGATTTCACATCATCAAACATTTAACTTTCTGTAATTCCCTCTGCAGCTGTGATTTATTTGCATTTACTATTTTCTCTATTTACCACTTCTCAGTTGCTTTTAAAGTTGCTCCTACTTCCTTCTTCTGTAAGTCTGAACACTGGCTTATTGTTTTGGTTTTAGCTCTTGCATCTTACTCATACTCATGCTTTGCCGGCTAGTTAAAAAAAAATGCATTGCATCAAACATGGTTCTCAAATTGCTGAAAGGAGTTTTCTGTTTATTTATTTTAATCATTGCTTTCGCCTTACTTGTTATTCATAAGATGCTTACTCATTACTGCAATTTGATTGTTTAATATTGGCAAGAATATCACTAAATATATTTTTTCCATTTCTCTCACCAAAAAATATTAATTTTCTTTTGGTTAGGTTTAAGAAAGAACACGTGAAGAGGAAGTCTCATTATATCCAAAAGCTTGTATCAAGAAATATAGATCAGAGTCCTCAAAATGACAGAGTCAGTGAATTTGTGGAGACAAAAGGCCTGATAGATAACTTAAGAAGAATAGAACTTTCAATATTAGAAGATTCACTAGCTTTGACAAAATGCTCTTTGAAGGTATGGTTACACTGGGAGACTTCAGAAAACATTTATAGCCATAGCAACAAAGCAGAGGTTCAGGGAGAGACACCGACTATATAAGTATATAAAAATTGTTATATTGGATCAGGACAAAAGTCCCCAAAAAACCATCAAGCTTCTGACAGTCACCTACAGTGCATGTTTGGGGAAGAAGCACAAGAACAAGGAAAACATGCAGGGAGGTTTTCCCCAGTTTTCTTGACCATTTTCCAACACTCCGTGGCTGGAAGACTTTCTGGGCCAGCTGCTGATTCCTCAGGCTTCTGTTTTCTTGCTTTTGATGGACATTTCTTCCATCAATTTTTCCTGTCACATTTTGTACTTGTATATACTTCTGGCCCTCAGTGTTTTCTGTCATTGAGTTCCATCATTTAACAAGAATATGTGTGGAAAAAACCTCCAACACATCCTCCTGTATGTTTTAAACCTGCTGTCTTTCAATTTTATTTGGGTTCTTTACCTGTGTTTTTGGAAATACAGAACATTTTTTTTTCTCTGTCATACTTAAATTTCTTTGTACCTCTTACATTTTCCCCTCATTGCCACTTTTCAAGCTGGCAAATCCTAACAAACTCAGCCTCTTTTTGAACATAACCCTTGTCACTATATCCAAATTTTTTTCTAGTTCCATCATGTTTTAATGTCAGTCCCAGAAGTCCATGAAAACAATTCTTTTCTGAACTAATAAACTTTCCTTAATAGTAATAAAACATTTCAGATTTTGAGAATATACAGATTTATTTTGGAGTATGTTTTCACTCACATTTAGTCTGAGAGTTCATCACCTGGGTCTCAAAAGACAAATTAACGCAAACTGGGTGTGAACTGCACACCCACATGTACACAGTTGTTTCTTCATTGTTTATACAATATATTGCATGTATCTGGCTGTGTAATTCCTAGTCCTTATGCTTTCTCAGTCAATTTGGGGAGAATCTGTTTATCCCTCAAGGGAAATTATGGGAAAGTACTGGCAGGCTATCAGCTTTCGACTGGGTTAGTCAGCATCCTCACTGCAAAATACCAGGTAAGAAAAAAATTGGTCTACTTGTTAGTCTGCAGTGAGATAATTTAATTATTCTCAAGGTACTTCCAAAGGAGAGTAAATTTTTTTGTTTGTGTGTGTAGGTGGACTTAAGGGTTAAAATTTGAATAAGAGCTTTGGTTTATACTGCTGTGTCTTCATAGGCTATTTTGGTGAAGATTTTTACTAACCATTCAAAACCACTGCTATTACTATCCTTCCTGTGCTCTGTATTTGAAATAGTTATAGTGAGAAGATGGCCCACAGCGTGCTTGGATTAAAATCTGGAGTAAAACAAAAGGTGTTGATCAACACATCTGTACAGAGCAAGGGGCTTGGAAGGAACCAGGTGCTTGGATCTGCCTCCTGTTTATACCCACCAGAGCTGTTAAGCTGACATAGACCCCTGGATTTTGTTGATGAGCTGCTTTTCACAGACCTCATCACCTCAGAATTCAAAACGTAAAGCTCAGGCTCCTGTAATTGCTGAAAATGAGATGCACCGCACCTAATTTCAAGAGTGCGAAAGCCTGGTATGTAATGTAAACTAGTCAAATCCTGTCTGTAGTCAATGAAGAGAGATGGATCCATCTGGAGAGCACCAAGCTGCCTACTTTTGACTTCGCTTTAGGCATGCTCTCAGCAGCTCAGACAACAACTGGAGAGCTGCCTTAGAAAGTTAGTGTTGGTGCTGATTCCCATCCTGAGACCCATCATAGACTAATACTCAAATGGAAAACAAACTTACTTGAAAAGGGACAATTCTACAGCACATGAGATACCCAAGGGAAAACCTGAGACATAACCTGGCTGATCCCATGATTCTCCTCAAGAGAGATGGAGTCTGCTCGTAATGCACTCCTCACTCAAAGTGTGAAGTCTAGGAGTGGCAGGATGATCATAAGCCAAAGTCTTAAAAAAAGATCCAACTCAGGAAAATGTAAATTAAAAAGATAGGTTAGCAATGATTCTCAGATAACAGATATCAGACATGGTACATAGCTGTCTGGAAAGTGACGGAACAACTTATCCTTGGTGCCATCTCAAGGCATATCAAGGACAGGAGGGTCATTAGGGGCAGTCAACATGGCTTCACCAAGGGGAAGTCGTGCTTGACCAACCTCATAGCCTTCTATAAGGACATAATGAGGTGGATAGATGATGACAGAGCAGTGGATGTGGTCTATCTTGACTTTAGTAAAGCATTTGACACAGTCTCCCGCAGCATCCTTGCTGCTAAACTGAGGAAGTGTGGTTTGAATGATTGGGTACTGTGAACTGGCTGAAGGAAAGAAGCCAGAGAGTCGTGGTCAGTGGAGCGGAGTCCGGTTGGAGGCCAGTATCTAGTGGAGTGCCCCAGGGGTCAGTACTGGGAACCAGTATTATTCAATATCTTCATCAATGACTTGGATGAGGGAATAGAGTGTACTATCAGCAAGTTTGCTGATGACACCAAGCTGGGAGGAATGGCTGACACGCCAGAAGGCTGTGCTGCCATCCAGTGAGACCTGGACAGACTGGAGAGTTGGGTGGGGAAAAAATTAATGAAATAGAACAAGGGCAAATGTAGAGTCTTGCATCTGGTCAGGAACAACCCCAGTTTCCAGTGTAGGTTGGGGAATGACCTATTAGAGAGCAGCGTAGGAGAAAGGGACCTGGGGGTCCTGGTGGACAGCAGGATGACCATGAGCCAGCACTGTGCCCTTGTGGCCAAGCAGGCCAATGGCATCCTGGGGTATATCAGAAGGGGTGTGGTTACTAGGTCCAGAGAGGTTCTCCTTCCCCTCTACTCTGCCCTGGTGAGACCACACCTGGAGTATTGTGTCCAGTTCTGGGCCCCTCAGTTCCAGAAGGACAGGGAACTGCTGGAGAGAGTCCAGCACAAGGCAACAAAGATGACTAAGGGAGTGGAGCATCTCCCTTATGAGGAAAAGCTGAGGGAGCTTGGTCTCTTTAGTTTGAAGAAGAGGAGACTGAGGGGTGACCTTAGTAATGCTTACAAATATATTAAAGGGTGAGTATCATGAGGATGGAGCCAAGGTCTTCTTGGTGACAACCAAAGGTAGGACAAGGGGTAATTGGGTTCAAATTGGAACACAAGAGGTTCCACTTAAATTTGAGAAGAAACTTCTTCTCAGTGAGGGTGACAGAGCACTGGAACAGGCTGCCCAGGGGCGCTGTGGAGTCTCCTACTCTGGAGACATTCAAAACCCGCCTGAACGCCTTCCTGTGTAACCTCATCTAGGTGTTCCTGCTCCGGCAGGGGGATTGGACTAGATGATATTTTGAGGTCCCTTCCAATCCCTAACATTCTGTGATTCTGTGATTCTGTGTCTTGCGGCTTCAGCTTTCCTTTGGTATTTTTCAGAATCGGTATGTATTTACTTTCTGGCAGCTCTGCAAGTGGATGTGTGGACATCTGCTCTGGGTGGCTGAGTTCAGAGGCAGGATGAAGTGAGGTGCCACTAGCAGCATCCTCAGCAGGCTTGAAGTTTTCATCTTCATCAATTCCCCTGGGGACACACTTTACCTCTCAACAAGCAGGTTTGGTCCAGGGTGCTTGGAGACTGCATGGCTGTGGTGCAAGTCTTCACGATAAATAAAACAGCCTTTGTGGGGCTAATTTCTCCTTAGGGTAGGGGCTGTCTCAAGGCTGACTCCCAGCACTGCAGGTTCCAAACACACTGGTTAATGCAATGCTTCATATCAACTGAAGAAACTAGCATAACGTTTCAGAGAGTGGGAACTTGATATAAAATCTGTTTGGAGCCAGGATGACACCATAAATTCCAGAAAGAACTTTACAGAGCAAAAAATAGAGAAAGAAACTAAGAAAATAAATAAAATACTGTAGGCAAAAGTGAAAGCCCAACCAAACTGCAAGAATATTACGAATCTTACAACTGTAATTAAGTATTTGAAGAGGCACAATATTTTTTATGAAAGCAGTAAGGACTTACAAGATTAGGCAACCATAAAAATAGTTTGTTGCAGACTTTGATAACAAATAAAATTTTTCATGGTCAATAGCTAGGCTTTAAATAGTATTTTTGAGAAATCGGAGAGCTGGAAATAATTTTGGAAGTGCATTAGAGATTTCACAATCTTGCTTCATGGAAGTCAGCAGTATGGTTTTTGTTATACATTGCAATACTTCAGTTTAGAAATGAAGGTTTGGAAATTTGAATAAACAGAGTATTTTTTAAAAGTGAGTTTTGAGGAATGATTCAGTAATTTTTTGTGACTTGCCTATGTAAAAATAACTGTTTTCCGGAGGAAAACATACTGTCTGCCAAGTAAACTTTCCTGATTTCCTAAAAAGAGTACTGTTTTCTGCAAGGATGATGCAAATGTGAGAAGGATGGATACTTTGAGCTTATCACTGCTCATTTTTTTAATTAGCTTAAGTATTAGCTGATTTTTTATTACTTGAAATAAACAAGGAGACTTGACTGTCATCTCGAGTCTAATCTTGCCATTTTGATGTTCTGTTTTAGAAAGAAGTTCCAAGTAATAATTACGCATTTATAACTGACATCTTCCATGATACATTTTAACTTGTGCTCCAGAAAACACAGGAAAACATGTGCAGAATAAAATGATGCAGTATGAGTTGTAACTGGTTTATACAATCAGATGGAACTATCTGCAGGTCTTCTCTTTCAAGACACTTGCATGAAGAGCCACCACTATGCTCACTGCTGAATCTAATCTTTATCACAGGAAAGACATACCATTTTAAAAATAATCTCTTTTTGTAATGAGTTCCTCTGAAATATCACCAAGAGACCTGCACACAGGTATTACATAAAAAGGTTCATAGAGGTTGTTGTAAGACACCGTTTGGGACTAGAGGGATTGTCATCAGCACATTTACATGCCCGTGTCTCTTCATTTGAAATTATCTTTGTGCTTCCTATAAATATATCCAAAATGTATATATTTATACACATTTTTTTTTTTCTGATGAAGGGAATGGTAGTCAGTAAATGGCTGCTTAAGTAATTTAGATTTGTTTGAATGTGAAGACTGGAGAACCTCATGTTATGTAGGTACATAATCTAATCCTACCATTATTATTTATTGACTTTCTGTATAGCTAAAGTTCTGATTACATTTCAGCTCTAAGGATGCAATTAAGCTCATGGATAAGGCTTTGCTACTGGTTACCCCGTCTTGCTTTTCACAAAAGCTCTTTTTACTTTAAAAAATACAGGAGATAAACAAAAACTATTTCAGGCAGTCATAGCATAAGAAATTTAGAGATTTGAGTTATTTATAGTCTTAAAACAGGGAGGGTTTGTTTAAAGTTTTACTCCCTGAAGCAATGTCACTGTAAGTACAAATTTTTCTTTCTTTCTGAAGAACATAATTACATTCTTCCTAACACTGCTGCACCAATGAACTGTGATGCTCTGACAGAGAAACTTTTTCTCAGAGAAAAAGGATGGCTGGTCTGGAACTACTCAAGGAAAATGTGAGAAGGTACAAGGTGTGACAGTGTTCAGGTGGTCTGAACATGTTCACTTGGAACTAGGCTAAGACTCTTGAAATGGTTTCAGGAGACAGCAATTGATGGATGGCCATGCCCAGGACTGAACCTCTGCTTCATGTTTTACACAACACAACTTAATGATCAGTGTTCTCAGCAATAAGGAACTGCCCTTCTTGTAATGAGCTTCATTATGAACTGTAAAATTGCCAGAAGCCTTAAGCATTTTGACCTGTTATAGTCCATGCCTTCTTAGCTCTGTTGTTGTCAGTACTCAGATCAACAGATAAAACTGGCTTGGAAACATCTTTCAGGACTGGAAATACTCACAGTGATTATAGTGGAGATGTATCCTAGGATTATGGCAGCACCAAGACATTCAGAAGTCAAATCTTCTCCTTTCTCAGGATGTTTTTTAAGTTTTATCACATATACAATGAGTCTTAGGAGGACAGCACAGTTTGATTTTGTCTTGTGACAGTAAAAATATGCATTCCTCTGTCATATCCATCTTAACATGATCATCTGTTCTTGTTGGTATAGCTCTGCTTTGGATAATTCTCAAGAGAAAGGGCAAGACAACAACCAATCATATCATCAGAAGGAGATGGATTGCAGATAATCCTTCCGAGATGCTCGGCACAGGAGTAGGCAGAGACCTAGCTGGTACTGTAGGGCCACTATCCAGATTATCCCCTGTAGGGCCACTTTCCAGATTGTCCCATCCGTGGCTGCCAGGCTTCTTGCCTGCCCCTCTGGACTTCTGCAAGGCACCCAAGGCTGAGTTACAAGCCAGACACACTCATTGCTTCCCTGCTTTCTGGGAGTAGGGGATGGAGGGTGCAGATAATGGTGTCATCATACCCTCTCTTCAGAAGAGTTCAGCACCCTGGTTAGGGGTGTTACCACTGGTACATCTCCATGCACAGGGGAGGCAGAAATCAGTTGACTGTCTTTTTTTGAGATGGTTTGGCTTTTCTACTATAACCCCTACCTAAATGCACATGAGTGGCAGTATTTTTTTTTTTTTTTTTTAGGATGTGCATTATATACAAAATGTGTTAGCTTGATTTCAAACAAAAATCAAAAAGTGAACTGTACTGCTATAGATCTCACTATTTATGTGACAAAAACACCCCAAATACATTGAAATGAAATCAAATGGAAGACTGCAGATGTTCAACAGCATGTAGAAAAACTATAGAGTACTTTGAGTTTACATTCTGAAGCTGGGAGTCAGCCTGAAGACGGATAAAACAAGACCATGACATATTCCTGTTGATTCCAGTCAAGGCAATTTCTTCTGCCTTTCCATAGTCTATTTTAAAATGTACCTTTATTTTTTTTCTGTAGCACCAGCTATATTCAAATGTAAATCTATTGACTTTAACAGAATTCTGATATTTATCTCATTTCCTCAGTGTATTTCCCAGTCTTACGCATGACTTTTCTCTCCTGAAAAACAAAGGAGGAAAAACCCACCAAGGTTTACCATGTGCAAACTGAATCTCAGCACCTGCAAATTGTTGAAGGCTGAGGGGCTATTACTGCGTGCTAACCCTATTTCAACACCCTTTCACAAGCCTTTGATGTTAGCTTGTTGTCAGATAGATACCGAGATGGACGGACCTATCTGTCTGACATGGTACAGCCTTTATTGTATTCTTCTGATTGCTACTCTACTGTTAAATTATTTCAATCCTCTCTTAGGGAGACTAATCTAATTAAGCTATTTTTAGAGTTTGAAAATACTAACATGGATAACAAACCCCAGAATAATTAATAATTATGGGGTTTTTCCCTATTAAAAGACCAATGACCAAAATAGAAAACCCCCAATCAAGCTCCCTTCCTCCTTACTCTGCAATGATAAATGGCTAAACACAAGAAAGAGAAATGGCCAGTCTTTTTACATGTGACAAGTGAGTTCCTACTGGATTTATCACAGCAATACTCCTTTGATGAGCTAGAAATCACAGAAGCATCCTAGGGAAGAATTTTTGTTTCTAGAAGGAATGGTTAAGGTCACTGGGAAAACAAAGAAGAAAGCTTGTATTCATGTTGCTGCTACTAGAGCCACAGATTAACATTTGGGGCTTTAATTTGAGCAGTATCAAATACCACAGTGCTTAGAAGCAGAAGTACAAATATTTGCACTTAGAATTAAGGCTTTTATTCTTTTACTAAAGTGTATGCACTTGTACATTTTAAAATATAGAATCGCATGTGAAACAAACCTGTCAGCCTGGGGTGCTAAAAGATAGGAAGGTACCATGTCTGGGGTACTGCTCTATGGGCTGGAAGCCTGGAAACCTTGGCTAAGCTGGGAGCTGGGCTCTGCCTACTCTGAATATTTTATGCATGTGATCAGGTGCATCCTCAGCTGGGAGGAACTGAGAGCACCTTTATTTAGATGACCCAGCAGGCCGGTTGGTAGAGTTGGAAGGTCAGAGGTGGACAGTGCTGGGGGCAACACTGGTGGCACTGGACCATTGACCTGGCTGCACATGGCTTTCTTGCAGCTTTACTTCAGTTGGCAGGAAAGTACCTCTACCATCCCAAATAGGTGCAAAGACTTAATCAGGACATCAATCAGTATACCAGCATCTTCACCACAATGTGGATTCTTTGGGATTAAATTCACTCCTAGTTATCAAGTCAGTTTTCAAAGGATGGCCAAAGACCACAATATTGTGATGCTGGGTATGGAATTACTAGGATTTAAAAGAAAGTTGTGTGCTCCAACAGTTCATTGTTGCCAAAATACAGGTGGTTCTGGTATACTCATCTGCAGAAAGGCAGAACTTTGTGTGTGTGTATCTCTAAGTGTTAAATAGAGGTTCGAAGGACATTAATTTGGGACTTCAGGAGTCAGTTAGGAAACTCAGTCACTGTTCTGAAGATAGTAATTGGAGGCTGAGAACTTTCCCACACAGCAGAAGTCAGATTAAGCACCCATTTCCTTGGAGTGTGTGCACTTCTGTTTCACAAAATGCAAAGCATCCTCACAATTGCATCTATTCAGTTGTGGGCACCAAATGATAAAGAGTAGCTATCTGACAATCTGTTTGGCCTTTAGCTATTTTTTTAAGCCTACAAGGCAAATTTGGCCAGCACACTGGGAGAGCAGCAACACCCAAGTAAACAGCCTGATTCAGAGTTTCTTTCCTGTGGCTAAATGAAATATGCATAGGAGGGACTCAGCAACCCTCAGTTTGGAGAGCACAAGATTCACAAACAGCATCTTACTGCATAAACACACTGTGCTGGTAAGGAAGGCTTTTTTTTTTTTCCCCTTTTTTCATCCAAGACATAATGATCTTTCCCAAAGCACGATGTTTGTTCACCCTTTCTGAGCTGGCAATGCTGGCACTCCCAGTTTCCAAAGCTGTTCCAAGGAATAGCTCTCTCATCATCCTGATGGCTGTGGCCTCTCCCAAACCCCACAGATTATCCAGGGTACACAGCACAACAAGGTCTCCCAGGGAACACAGCACAGCGTCCTGCAAACTGCCCCCTGTCACCAGCAGCCCAGGCTGAGGTTACTTCTGCAGAACAATAGGCTGAGCCATATGTCACTGTCAGCATGGTGACAAATGGTGACCCACTGAGGCTCTGAGACGTATGTAACTTGGCTGGCAATCAGTGGCAAAGGTCACAAGTTGTCGTCTTACATCTTAAAGCTCTATGAGACGGTTTTGTGCCATATTAGTCTCTGTGTATTAAGTTTCAGCCAAGAGGGGGCAGGGGACGAGGAAAGAGATTTTTATCTGGAGTTAGGTGATGTTAAATGTTCTGAATAATTAGATAAGATTGTGTGTGTCAAACTCCGTAAAAAACAGATCATGCTTACCGATAAGGTGTCTCTGATTCCCTCTGCCTTCCTGCCCTCCAGTACATATGTACATGCATGCATGCACACATATGTACTTTTCAAGTAGTTTCAGGGCTCATTAAATAATGTGGACTGATAGCTCTAGAAAACGTCATTCTTTCTCAATGGGGCAATGAATCTATACCCTGCATATTTTTGGAAGTCTCAAAAAGTAGCCAAAGAAGGTGAAAATTCACTTTCCATGGCTGAACCTTTTATTCTCAGCATGGAGCTTTTAAAGACTCACTAAGCACTCACTGCCTGGGTAGTGTCCCAGAGCTTACACCACAATTGCTGCTGCTTCAGGTCAGTTTACTTTGGAAACTCTTATTGAATTTCCAAAGAGGTGTGCAAAGCTTACCAGGAACAGGCATATAAGGATACCCGCAATATAGTCCTGGCCCCATTTGGAAGGAGCCTTGACTAAATCTGGCCTGTGCTGGAAAATCCTGATGCAAGGGATGTCCCTGTGGACTGCAGCTCCTTCCAAGACTGCAGGAGAAGCCAGAAGGAGAACTGACCTTACCTCTTCTGCCCAAAGCCAAGTCTGCCCTCACCCCAGGGCTTAGCTCATCCTAATGGGAAGAAGACATCTGCCTGAGCAACGTGGCATTTTGAACATTTCTTTTATTCACATCCTCTCACTTCCCTGGCTGCTGTCACATCAATATTATTAAACTGGGATCTATGGTAGTTTATCAGGCAGATTGTCTGAAAGCTCTGGGTAGCAAACATACAACAGAGGTAGAAACACCAAGGAAGTCACGAGGAAGGTGAAGAATGTTTTAAAGACAGCACCACCACTCCTGAGGTCTAGCAGCATGGAAGGACCACAGCTTAGTTTGGTTAGTTCCTTACAAGCCCTTCAATTCAGTGTCAATAGAAAGTGTATCTAGGGATGGACTTGCTGCCACTCCTTTCAGACAGATATCTTCTACAGCCAAATAAGTTTGTCCTCTGTACCCGACTCCCTGCAGAGGGAAACATCAGTTCCTATCTGCAGATTGCAGAGGAGCTGTTGTGTGGAGTGATAGCGTGAGCATGCTTCTTCCACCATGTGGGCGATAGGTCCAAGTGGGGAGTCTGGTAAGCCCTTTCCCACAGATGTGTTGACTAATGGCTCCCACATTTCATGGGGTTACAGAGTGTCTTGTGATTTTGCTGCAGTTTACTCCTCACGTATCTATTTGGCAATAGTTTTCCATGGAGAAAGGTGGGATGTGACTTTGGCTCAGCTGTGTGCTGTGGTGGGCTGTGACAGGAGCCCCAGGATGTATGTGAACAAGCACTCCCCATGGTCACCGCTCTGTCATGGCCAATCTGGGGTACCCACAGAGCAGCCTCACTAGAGCTGGTCATGGTACATTATTCCACATTTGTTTGTCCAGTGCAAATACTTCATGAGTACAAATAGATGAATGTTAGGCATGACATTATTCACTCCTTCGAGCTCACACTTGTCTGTGAATCACCAAACTGCTAGATGAAGAGCCATATACGCTGAACAAATCCTGTGCCTGATGGATGTGAAGGGGTATGCCAGGCCCCAGGTGAGGGCAGGACTCTGCAGGGTGCATGGCAAAGGCTGTGAGCCCTCAGTAAACCAAAGCTCACTTGCGGCGCTCATCTGTAAGCAATTCTTGTAAGAGATGCTGAACAGGAATAATGTCAACCCCTGCTCTTTCCTAATGGGAATTTTACACTTTGCATTGATGCATCCTTGAGGAAATAAATACTGTTTGAAAATATACGTACATGATTAGAGCTGCTAGGGGAGCAGAGGGCAGATGCAGAGGCAAGTGTGTGTTTTCCCTTCCCCCAGCCACTGCACAATGAGATGACAGGAATGAACAAAGGCGGTGCTTACAGCTTTACCCAAGGATAGTTTAAAATAAAGAGAAAGATAATACTTTTGAAACCAGGGCCATAATTACTATTTATTTCAACAGCAATTTGCCTTATTATGGTGCACAGCATTTGTTACCTAGGCAACAGGTTTCTGTAGAGGCCTGGCTCAAATTAAAGTAAATCAGGCAAGATCTAAAGTCAATATCAATATTATATTTTAAAACCAAAGGACTAGGGAGTCAGCAATTTCACCTAAGTGTTGTATTTTTTATTGTTATCGTAGGCAGATAGAAGAAGCACAGTTTGCATCCAAGTCATACTTTTCTCCTCTGTACCTGACTGATCTTCTTTGTATACATTTGCAAATAAAGTGAATTTTACAGAGTCCTGCTCTTTCCTGAGGAAATAACAGTGGGAATAGATGAGTGACGTGCCATACCCTGCTGCAGCCATCTGTAGAAGAAGAACGACTGACATGTCTAACTTGCTGTTTTAGTTTCAAGCCCCTGCTCAACCCAGCCTCCATGTTGTTTATGAGGAGGTATGTTCTTTGCTGTGGGCTCAGACAGATACCCTGGGGGAGGAAAGCTTGAGTCTGGTCACCGCCTTGGTACCTGTGCCCTCTTGAGTGACCTGAACAGATGAGCATGGAGGAGGTCACGTTCCCTGGACCAGTCTATTGCCAGAACTTATTCATGGGTTGTCCTATGCCTAAGTGCTTTGACTGAAACTAATAG
Source organism: Patagioenas fasciata (assembly GCF_037038585.1). Taxonomy (NCBI): domain Eukaryota; kingdom Metazoa; phylum Chordata; class Aves; order Columbiformes; family Columbidae; genus Patagioenas; species Patagioenas fasciata. The sequence continues at coordinate 188,440,847 of NC_092520.1, read as the reverse complement.
GCAGGGATGTGTATGTAAAGCATCCATCCATGGATGGAGAGCATGACATGAGGATCGATGTCCTCACGCTTGTCTGCAAGCCTGTTTTAATCTCACAGTGTAAGTAGAGACCAAAACACTAGTTTATGAATTCGTAAAGTGTGTGGTTTGATGTGTTTCTTATCTATCAGCAAATCATTAAATTAAAGGACTGAATGCTTACAAGTGGGATTTAGGGAATAGTGTGCAGATATAATCTCAAATGTAGCTTCTGAGGAAGAGAGGGTTGTATTTTAGAACTTTCTCTTACCTGAAAGAACACTGGAAATGTTAATCAGTGAAGACAGACAATTTTTAGGAAAGGAGTCTGCCTCCAACATATATTTTATAGTCCAAGGCAGAATAAATACAGAAAGATAAACCTAAACACTATGAACTATAGTGATAATAGTGTGATAATCTCTTCAAAAACTCTGCTTAAAAAAATGCAACTCAGCAAACACTAGACAGCTTGGAAATGATAATCCTAACCTTTTTTTCCCTCCACCCTTTCTTATTTTGTTTTTACTTTTTGTTTCTGCAAGTAGAGTTCTCTGTAAAAAAATCTGTCTTTAAAGTTTGAATGGGCCAGAAAATGTAATAGGAAGTTTGCAGTGAATGGCAATGTAGGAAGGCTCAAATATTCCCCTCTTTCAGACAGGTCTGCAACTATAATCCTTTAATGGGGGAAATTCCCTGCAGACTTTTGACCTATTATATAGATTTGACCAGCTATTATAGGCTTTCCTCTTTGGATCGGGCTTCAACTCTTGGCAAGCCACTGTCTTTGTTATCTAACCCTTCCTTAATATACCTCGGTCAGCCTTTCTCCATCCCAGTGCTGCTGAAACATTAGGACTGTTGTAATTAGTGACAGACTCCCTGGCTGCTTCGTGGCCGCCTGTCCATCCTGGTCACCTGTCCTGAGCACCTCCTTGACGAAGGCAGCTCTTGGGTAGGGTGCCAGCCCATGGGGCTGGAGATTGCTCTTGAAACAGTCACCCACTTTGGGCAATGTTCTTCAGGGTTGTGCAGTTTCCTTTTATCCTGCCCCTTGCACAGTCTCTGAGGGTGCTTAAATGTCATTGAGAGAAAAGAAAGGTCCTGACTGTTAGAGCCACTGGGCAGCAAATATTTTGCTGGAAAAACTTCATTAAGATGCTGCAATATGACCCTAAGGTGGTACCCACTTTCTGAGAGCCTTTACAAGTTCATGGCTGCCAATAAATTCCACAGCGGTAAACAACCCTGGCTACTTGATGTTGACGGTACAAGAGCTTTTTAGTAATCTTAAAGTATTTTGACTTGCTGTGCTGCACTCAGTTGGGTTTTCAAATATGCACTTGGGGAAGTTGCTTCAGTTTGTGCTGAAAATGTCAGATGCTTTTCCTGCTAATGTGCATCTTGACTGTTGATTCAGTATCTCAAATAATACCAGCAATCAAATGTAGCAAAGACTGTTCCATCTTAATACAGACAGAAAAAGAGGTACACATGCTGAATCATTTGCTTGTTGGCAAAAGAAAGGAGTTTTACTCAGCTTTGGCAAAAATACGTATCTGTTAGTTAATAAGTTTCCCCTGAATCCTTTCTGATTACCTCCTTCACAGGGTTTTAGGGAGGTGCAGGACTTTGGAGGTAACAGATTTTGGACAAGGTGTTATCACTGGTATCCGTGACTGTTGATGATTAGCAAAGGTCCCTTGGTTCTTTTTTTTTCCGAGAATATCCTGGCCATGCCCCAATTTCATAACATGCAAATTCCTCACTTCAGTTTTAATAAGCTATTGAACTGTGTATGCCACTGGACTGTTGTTTTTGGAGCTGCTCAGAAATTATTTTTCTTAATGAAAATTATGCCTTATGATGAAAAATGAAGCTCGTGTTTTCAGTTGAAAATGGCTTTGTTTTGATACCTCAAGCTTCTCATGGGAGCAGTAGTCTGCATTCTTTATGCTCCAAAGCTTTCAGCTGTTTGAGCTTCTTAAACAAACTGCTCCTCCCTTGACCTGCTGTAGGACTTCCCGGCTGTAGGACTCGTTACATGATACCCAGTCCAGCCAGAAAACTTGGACAGCACAGGAGACTGGAGACAGCTACAGCTTTCATGAACCACCACAGGGACAATCCTGAAATGTTTTGGGTTTTCAAGAAAAAGAAAGAAGATTATTTAGATTTCTGGCACTATGCTTTAGATTTCTGGTAATTTGCTTTTTGAAAAACATGAAATTTTGTCCAGTAAATAGCTGGTTCTCACTAAGAAGTTAATCTAGATGAAAACTTTTCAGGAAACAGTGTGATAAAAATAATTTGCATATCATTTAGTGGTTTTCTTTTTTTAAGTAATAATACTAATTCTGTCAAACAGCTGTTCTGTGCTGCACCAGAGGAAGGTTTATAAGACTTACACTTGGTGAAATTACAAATGGCTGTACTTGATATATACATACACAAAGTACTGAACACAATAGAAACTGGAAAACATTAGCTGACCACCTGCATTTGGGTGATCAAACTCATCTGCCACATAATGAACCTGTAGTATAGGCACTTTACTGCTTGAAAATACTGAGCATTTTACAGTATCCACAACTGTATTCATATAATTTCAGGCTGATTTTCAGGTATCTGGATCAGAAGGTATTGCATGGGAGGTTTTTTTAACTTGCTTGGGTACTATTTTGTTCAGGCTTGGCCTGACTGCCTCTTAAACATCATCTGTTTTCCTGTCTCTGTTTTCATTCTTGCTATATGGTCTTAGATTTTTTATTTAATAGTATATTGTCTTTTTAACTCAGAACTGACATATTGTTTGGACTTCCCTATGGCAGCAGCAGGTCCTGGCCTGGTGTTCTCAAACACCTTCCTGTCCCCATTTCAACCAGCTCTTCAGGTCCCTCACGTTACTGTTTGCACAAGTGGGGCTTTCTCACGCTTTTGTGCACTTTGTCACAGATGTCTGAGTTGCTTGAGTTCATCTCTGAGGATTTTTTGTTTTATTGCAATAGGCTACCTCAGCTAGGTTTTGCAATGCTAAAAAGAACAAGTTGGGAAGAAGTTTCCTTCTCTCCAAAGTGTGGATTTAAAATCCATTGGGTTATGGTATGCTCAGTGCCAACTTTGCTTTCTTTGTGAGGACCAAAGATTTTCCACCTATAATAAAACGATTTGCTGGGCCTTATGGCTTTGTCTAAAATGCTTTATGCATTTATGATCTCTGTTAAACTTGTGTTTTTCCTGTCAACTGAACTGCTTGGCGGAATATTCTCATTTCCTAGCTTCCCTGCATTCATTTCTTTCTACACCTATTCCCATTCCCCTCCTTTTTAACCACAGAGCAGCTAAAAGGCATTCTTTGGTTAGTGGAAGTTGAGCATAAAATTTTCAGATTTTCAGGTCAATTGAGGACTTTTGTACTGCTTTAAAAGTAACAAGCTCCGAGGAACAGCAAATTCACAGAAAGTTGATGTGATTTTGGCATGTTAGTTGATTTTATCCTGAAAACAAACTATTGCGTCTTCCAAGATATCTTATGTCTTTTGTTTCTCACTCCTCCTGATCTGGTGAGAGTGATGGAGCAGGCACAATTCACTGACTGACTCCTTTGATGTCAATGGCATGAAAGCCACAGCCAAATCGGGCTATGGGCTTTCAAGATGACTTGGTGTATCATTTTCTGATTGCCTTAATAAAGCTACTGTAGCAAATCTACAACTGCCAGGATAATTTTAATACAACAATTGTCTTTCTTATTGTGGTATTATGTAATTGTGTTGTGCCCAGGAAAAAAATAATCCTGCCATGCCTTCAGGATATTTCTGGAGGCTGCTCTTCTACAATATTAATTTTGATTGCTAATCTGATAGGTAAACCTGTTATTTTACCTATCACGCAGTCAGTCTGGCTTCCTTTGTTATACATGAGTATATCATGTAAGATCTACCTTTGACTGAAGGAGCTAGAATTAGCTGAGGGGAGATAACCAAACTGGCAGTCCCATTCTGAAATATGAGTATCCAAACTGCAGCATTAGCTCCTGTGTTTGCTGACTCTTTGGAATGTCATCAAATCTCAGACTCAAAGATGAAGTTTTTTTAAAGACTGAAATGTGTTTTGTCTGCATGGACAAGTCAAGTTTGCTGCTCCCTGACTCATGGATTATGTCTGTGTGACCTGTCAGACAATGCTGCAGCTCCTGCATCACTAGCAGCAGTTGCTGTTGGGTGTCCCTGTAGGTGTCTATGATGGTTCTGCAGAACCGTGTGCAGTAAAAAGTAGTAAAGATGTATCGTGATTGATTAGAAAATAAGCAGGTATCCACCTACTAAATGGACCACAACACCTTTTGGATAAAAAGCTTAGTTGCTGTGTAGACATAGTTTAGAGAACAAATGAACCTTTCAGATGGGTTTCATTTATTAGTCTGTTCTGTCCAACATAGATATGAATGTTGATTCTTTCTTCCCAGAGAAGAGGACTGCAGTGATTGCAAACCTCTAGGTATTTTACATATTTATTTCGTCTTTTCCAAACAATTACCTAAAGCTTCTTGAAGATTAAAGTTAATCAATTTATGTTTAGTTGAACTGTGTTTTAAAAATTATGACATGTATCTTTACTCCTAAGGTAGATTTACAAATAACCAGAAGACATGACTACTGAGACTATAACTGAACAGTATTTATCTTTTTAATCACTTGCTGGTTATGTTCTACGCTTAGCATCTATGACTGAATATTCAACAAAATATTGGCAAGATTTTCTTTCTAGACTCTTACTTTAGTGCCTGAAGCATAAATTAATTCTTACTTTCAACTGTTAGCAATCCAGCCAACACTCAGTGCTTAGTATGCTGGATCTGTGATAAAAACACGTCCCTGCAGAGGCAAGTGTCTTTGACTTCAGTACAGTATTAAATAACTAATGTTGTGACAATCTTTCAGAAATGTCATCACTCCTGCATGTCAAAAGGCTCTTCAACACATTTATAAACTGGCCGATAGCAATGTGGCTTGTTAGCTCAGCTTAAATAGTGTCTCCAAAGGTATACCTTCATTTACAGATTGGAAGAGACTTTAAATTTCTGTCAGGGTGGTTTATAAACCATTAAACAAGCTGCCAGGCACATGGATGCTCTCAGAAAAACCAAGAGGACCAGTGGTGTCACTCAGAAGAGGACCCTCTGCAATTCCATGACCACAACCTCTCTGCCTCCCCGCCTTGACTGACAGCGCTCTGATGAGCTGCTCCTCAGGGACGGTTTCTTTAGTTAGATAAATACACAGTCATCCACATTCTCTGCCTCTTCCTATTTATTAAAAAATAATAATCGGAGAGTTTTTCTACCCGTATTGTTGTATAACAGCAAAATGGGATAACTGCCTGTGGCTCTGATTTATAATCAGATTCTAGATTCAATCAACTGGGCAGCAGATTAATCACTAACACCCTCCTACTTAAGCTTGGGTGACAGACTATCCTTTTCCATTAATATGGTGATTTTTTAAAAATACAAACAACAAAAGGAGGAATATGGGATTAAATAAGGAGGTGGTTGTGGAACTGTAGTTTATTTTGTCGCTGGCTAATTCACCTTTCCACTTTAAAACTGATGTCCCACAGCCAGTGGCTCTGAAGATGAACTTCTTACAGAACTGTGACATCTGCCTAGTATTTGTCTGTTTGAATGTATTCATATTTAATCAGGGTATGATTGTGTATTTTTCCAGATAATACCTTGCCTGCAGCTATGGCAGCAGCCTTTTAGAAGAGCCTTTTGAACTGTAATTAAATAAAGTAAATACACACAGAGAGAGCTTGGAAGCTGTTCATTGAGGACAAGAGCATTTGGGATGCAAGAGGTGTTATTTTTCTGTGTTGACCCCTAATAATTTGCGTAAACCACCTGCCTTAGCTTATCCAACTGTTAAATTGTTAGAAGAGCACATTTTTGCCCCCAAGGGTTGTGGACAGAACTCATTAATGTTTCATAAACACTTTCAAAGGCTTTTGTAAGATCATTAGATTCACAGTGGGTCACACTAATAAGATCTAATGATAAAAGGTAAAACCCAAGTATTATTATTATATTATTCACTTTCAAACGCAAATATTTTAACGGATTGTAACAATCATGGCACCTTTACAATAAGAAATTAATAATAATTTTAAATTGAAGCATTATTTCTAATTAAAACAACATTAATTCCACAGCAACAACATTACTTTTTCCATTGACAAGCCAATAAAAATTCTGACATTGGTAGTCAGAGATTTTGTAATTAAATTCTTTATAACACATCCCAGCTCCCACTCTGATTTTTATCCATCTCAGTACACAGTGCTGCCAGCAGCTTTCTACAACAATTTAATGATTTCTGAGACAGCAGTCATTCATTTATAAGCGACCCTCCCCAACCCCCAGGATATAAACTTTTCCTAACAATAAAGCCTGGATTTTCTTCTCTCTTCATCCTCAGTTAAAAAAGTTATTGCCTATTTCCAGTGACTCCTGAAATGGGTCAGATGCATCTGCATGAGCCAGGCGTTGACCAGAAATGTTTAGCATCAGGCCTTATTCTCACCTCCCATGGCATATCTGAGTGGCTCAGGTGGGACCAGGGGACATCAGAGAGCCCTGTGCCTCTAGCAAAGGCGTCAGGAGAGGGTGCAGTGTGGCAGATGTGCTGAGATGCACAATAGCTCCCCCACAGGGCAATGAAAAGACAGTCACAGACACGGGCAGCAGCTGGAGTTTGTCCTCTTCTGGAGATTAAAAAGCTTTGCTACATTACTTAAGTTTTCCAAAGAAACATCTGCATTTTCAAAGGTGAATTTTCTACCAGACAGGTCCTAGTGTTTAGTCCAGGATGCCCACAATTTTTTCCTGCAAAGGATGCCTGAGGATAGTGCTCAGTGCCTCATGGAGGATGCTCAGTTCTCCAAAGCTGGGCATAAGGTACAGGCTGCACACACTCAGATAAAGTTTAAACCTGCTCTAGCCAAAGTCAGTGAAATTATGGCAACCAGGATTTCATAAATACATAAAGCATATTATTATATACCATCTTCTAGGTCTTTTTTTCTCTGTTTTCAGTCCTGGGACTGCCTAGTAGATATTAGCTTTGTTTACAAAAGGTTCCCTAAAGAAGTGCCTTCTGGAGAGACGGATCTGTGCAAAGATTTCTGCTCAAACCTATACATTTTTAGAGCCTGCTCTAAAGCAGGCTGGAAAAGGGATGTCCTGCTCTGCAGGAATTCCTATATTCTAGTTAATTGATCACAGTGTAACATTTGAGGATGCATGTTTTATGAAGCAGAAAAGCTGAAATGATAACAGTGAATTGTTTGAACACTGCAGAAATTAATTTGCAGCTAGCTTTTAAATTTACAATTCCAATGAAATGAAAAAGTTGCTGGTGAATATTTTGATTTATCTGAAACTTTGTTTCCAGGGCAAAAAAAAATACAATAGCAATACTGAATCCTGCTGGTGATTCTTGAGGCTATTTGGCTTTCAATCCCCTTTCTTAAAAATACTTTTTATTTTTTTTTTTTATTATTAGTGGGTGGGGGGTTATTTGACGCAGGTAATACACCCAGCAGTTTGGAAGGAAAGTTCAGCGTTGTGCTCCAGTCTCCAGTCGACCCTTTCTCTCCCTGGCAGGGTGCCTAGGAAGGACAGCCTGCAGACATGGGCACCTAATTTAGGAACTCCAAGGCTCCTGTTTAGATGTAAATCAAACATTTAACTATGGATTTTCCTCAACTCCACATAATCAATATTTGCAGTAGGAAAGAGATGATCAGGAAGGTAGCAGAGGATATTGTGTGGCAGAAAGAACATCTTGACTGCTAAGTGACACTTAATTGCTTGGAAAAAAAATAATCTTGGCTCTTTAAGAAGGCAAGCAGATCCAGATTTACAGGGTTACTATACAGCCACCCTTGAAAGATAAAAAATCAGTTTTAAACATAGGTGTTACATATCCACTGGAAGTGAGCTGATAAAAGGTTACTCTGCCCAGAGTGAAGCAAGGACCACATTTGCCTGGAGTCCGCATGGGGAGCACTGCTGAAAAACTGTGGTTTTTCTAACTGAATGTACAAGTCTGTTACCTGTTCACCTGAAATAGCTTTCTGAAGGTAATAAGTGACATTGATGTTGTTGCTTTATGAAAGGCATTCAGGTCTGAAGAAGACTTCTGTTTTTGCTATTTACCTATTGAATGCTACAAAACGTAAAATTGTAGACCAGAGCTGGCCTAGAAATAGTATTTTTTCTGGAGAGATTGAAGGCTGTGAATCTCTACTACAATGACCAAAAGGAGGTAACTGACCATAAGGGACATCTACAAACTTACAAACTCTGGAGCATTAAAGATCAACAGCCCGCTCCTCTCCAGTCAGCTATGGGGGATACAGCTGGTAAGTACCTCACAGAGTGGTCCTTCTCAAAACTTCGCCTGCTCTTGTTTCTAAAGTAGGTGAGGCTTATCCCAGTTATATGGATGACTTTATGGACCTTTGACATTTAATGAAACACAGAAGCAAAATGTTCCTTTGCAAGCCTTGTGAACACAGAAAAAAATTTTCTCGTAATCTTTCCATTTTGCACAACACTTTGTGAAGGTCTGCCAACTGTGTCAACAGCAAAACAACACTGGGTTGTGTATAACAGAAGTTAAAAATATGATGTACATGTCCCAGAAACTATGATCATGTTGTTGACTCTTATAACACAACCGTGCCACAGTTTTAATGAGATGCACTCCCTTTGGCTCCAGGAAATCTACAGTTCTCACTGACACCTGGAGGTACAAGTACCCTTAGAAGTATGTGAACAGTGATCCAGACACAGCAAAATCTCCACCAGAGAGTAGCTGAACCCTGCTCTACTGAAGAGATGGAATGAGACAGCAAAGAGCCTTGACTTCACCCAGGGCACCCGCAGAGCCTGAGTGCTTCCCTGTGAGCTGGAAGGCGCTGACCTGGCAAAGCACTGTCAACCGAAAGGGATAGCTGCTCCTGTCACCTCCTATCTTCTCTGCAGCTCAAGGACCAAAAGTAAAAACTCGCTGTAGAGAAGGTCCAGGGAGGATGTCTTCGGAGTGCCTCACAGAGCCTGGTATTGTTATTCTCCCTACCTGCCATAGAGGAGACAAGAATTTGGGTCTCACTTCTCAAAAAAATTGTAGCTGCAGTGTGAATGTGTCTGATAGATGCATTCACTGCTGGAAGGTGTTAGATCTTTCTCACTGGTATACGCAAAAAGGGCAGGAAACTTTGATTGTCTCAAACGTGGAAAGCCACCAAGTCATATTACTCCTATTCTAATTGGTTTCCTGTTGGCAATCCGTAAACTCATAGAGGAAGTTTTTCTGACTGGTCTCACCAGAAAGATCAGAACTACCTTGCTGAAGGAGCAGGCCTGTTCCAAATGGTGTTAAAATTGTACAGGCAAGATTTTGTTTTTATTAGACATGTTGTACTCCCCTCATGACCAGAATAGGACTGATGAATTTAAATGCTTGGAGGAACACAGAGCTGCACAGCTTCCAGCATCACCCAGCTGTGTTGTACACTACTAGCTACACTGGTGAGCAGACATCTAAGTTGAAGCCGCCTGGGGTAGAATGCACAGCTGGATGTGTTAGAGAAGGTTTACCACAGGTCCATGCCTGCTCCTTCACTTTTAAACATCAATGTTTTTGTGCTAAGTTCTTCTGTGATGATTATATCTTTGTGATGATTATATCTTTGCAGCACAAGCCTCATTTTTGCTTTGTTGAAAAGAGTCATTACATACTTGATGATTTGGAAGCTCCACTGTAACCTTTCCAAACCTTATGGCTAACAACTAACAAAAGAACAAACCCAGCACATAACTACTTACTGTCACTTTTTGCTGCCAGCGAGAGCAAAATAAATCTCACAGAAGCATACAGGCATAGCTTTGGACTGAAGATTTGCTTTAAAATTAATGTGAAAAATATATAACAAGACTTTAAAACAGATATCTAGCCTCATGTGAGAATACTGATGCTCTGATTCACATACACCTAGAAACATGTGCACTAAGTGTACAGTGTTTGCACCGAACGGGTCTCTGGTTGTATAAATGAATGCAACAATTAGAAGAAAAACTGCTGGATCAGAATCAACATTAGGTCAGGGCTTACCCTCTACGGCACCCATTTTGACAGGTTACCAGGCTCTTAAAGCACCTGCAGAATCTCCACCCATTCTTCAGGGCCCCAGGCTGCTGATGTCCCAAGCAGACCTCTTTCAAACAACACTACTGAAAAGCCTCTAGGCATGAACCCATCCTGGAAACTATGATTTGCATTGAACTGTTTGAAGATATTGCAGAACAGAAGATGAGTACGATATGAGAAAAAGGACTGGTCACAAGCTGCAGATGGCATTGTGAATCAGTGCTGATGACAACTTTTTGTCAAATGTGTTTTCAACTTAACAAGTGACTTCCAAAGCTGTCTGTTGATAGCTCACTGTTCTGAATTTAATTACCCAAACATTTCCTATAATTTCTTTCAGCAGGGGAATCACGGCCTTTAGCACAATTCTTATCAAGAGAATCAAGCTTTTATTTCTTCCCAGTAGACTGGGCTATCTGCTGTGTTAACCAGGAGATCCCTCCATTACATTGTATTAATAGCTCCAAAGTCCAGACAATGAGGTTACCCAAATCCAGCAAATGCATACTAAATGGCAATGTTAACAATTTAACAATCTAGTTACAAGCAGTAGGCTACAAAAAAAAAGTCAAGTTGTCTCTGTCTTTTCTTAGTTTTCCCCTTAATGGTCTCATTAGTTTTTGTAGTTGGTCATAGTGGTTAATGGCCTCAGCAATAAATACAGCAAAGAGAGGTTTTAAATTGTCGAGGTAAATCTGTGCTACTGGTTTGTCTTGTTATTTTCCATGTTGACCTCTGTTACCTTTATTTAGGTCATGCTCCCTTAACTTTAACTGTTTCGGAGTCTAACAGGCGATATCTAACTCTGAAATATTAAATCTTGACCACATACATGCCAGGTCACTGGGTGCTCCAGGCTTCACAAGATGATGTATCAAGGCCTCTAGGATTACAGTAACTTAAAATCAGGAGCATTTGAAAACAGTGACAACAAAACTGTGGTGTCTTTTCATTTGTCTCTTGTAGTCCTGAACTTTATTATTCAGGTTTTGCCAGTAGCCCTATGATGGCCAGAGAGTCCCTTTTAAAAACACCACCACAAACCTACCAGTTTTTATTCAATCATACGAGTCTAGAATCAGGGAGCTTAAGGGAGAATGACAAGGAAAACAAAAGTTGCAATCAAATCTCAAGTCTGGGGATCATGTGCCTGACACGAAGGTCCTTCATCACAATTTCAGGATCTGTGTGCTACGATAATAGTCAGATTAGTGATAAAGATCATTGCATTTTGTGCTTCCTTTCTTTTGACAGATTTCATGTCTGATTCACTGTGGTGTTTATTGAGTCCACGGGTGTTCAGGCAGTGTACAACTGGAGTAAAACACCCATGAATCATGCCCTCGACGTGCTCTTTACTGTAGCCACTAACACTTTATAATGTTGTCTAGAAATCCAAAAGAATGATTTAGTCAAACCATGGCTTCTATTTCATTTGTATTAAACTTGGCTCTCTGCCTAAATTCTTGGCATTTTGAGCAGTCAACTTAAGCTAGAATATATTGCTTTGTCCGTAACATTTGTAACCTTTATTGATCTGCTCAGGTAAAAGCACAGAGCAAAAGGTTTTTATTATTGATGTGGAAAATATTACTTCTCCATTGTTTTTCAGGCCACAAACATCTGTCACTTTTCCTTGATATATTGCCTTAAGTCTTCCTTGTTCTGGTCCTAGAAATCCCATCTACGTTTATTTTATGGGATTCAGGTGTTTTTCCATACAGAATCATGGAATAGTCTGGGTTGGAAGGAATCTTCAAAGGTCATAGAATCCAGCCCCCTGCAATGAGCAGGGTTATCTCCAGCTAGATCAGGTTGCTCAGAGCCCCATCCAGTCTGGCCTGGAATGTCTCCAAGGATGGGGCATCTACCACCTCTCTGGGCAACCTGGGCCGGTGTTGCATCACCCTCCAACAGCTGAATTAACACTGGCTCACAGCACTTTCTTTGCATCTAACTTTTGAATACAATAATTTTGCATGAATACAGCTTACCATGTTCACCCATCTTCTCAGACCAATGTGGTCTTTTCCTGCAGCTTCAGGGATACCCCTCAGGGACTGTGCTACATTCCCTGCAGCAATACTGCCCCAGGGAGAACATCCTTCTGCAGAGCACAGCAGCTCCACCACCTGCTCCTCCTCTTGTGTGCAAAGCCAATCGGCAGCAGAGATTGTTATGCACAACTTCACTTTCTGATTTTCTCACCCTGATTTTATTGCACACACCTCTCCTCTTGCTGGGCTGTGAGAGCCAAGCTTCCCCCAGCAGTGGGGAATGGTGTAGAGGGACACAACACCTCCACCTGGCCCAGAGGTTGTGGGTGTATTATCACAACTAATTATTTGTTTTGTTTTGTTTTGTTTTGTTTTGTTCTGGCTGATACTTGGTGTCTCTACTTTCTGTATCTGGCAGTTCCAGCTATGCAAGTAAAAATTTCCATACCTGTCACAAGCCCTGTGACCCAGCAATCACAGGGAAGCTTGCTTGGTGCCTCCACCCTGCCAGAGCCACCATCTCAGATGCCCTCTTTGCTCTTATGACTTCTGAGGCAGAAGAAGCCTCCCAAGGTTTTCGGTCAGTGCATGGCTGTCATGTCTGATACACATCAGAGTGATACCTTCGACAAGTGCATTTTCTTATGCCATTTGTTGATTTCTCCTTTCTAATTCCACCTGCTGAGACCCAAACTGTTGCCACATCAGTCACCGAGGCAGAGAAAATTTCACTGGCTATTATCTATGTCTGAGGATAGTTTTTTTAGTTAGCAGCATTTGAAACAACTACAGATTGTTACTTTTCTATTTGTGTTCTCTTTGTATGACTATGCATTCGGGCCATTGATTTTAATTGTTCGTTCCTGTCTGGGCTATATGCAAGTTTGTGTATATGTTTGCATATTGAGGGTGATATCATGTATCCTTGTACAATCACGGTTTGTGTGCCTGTGTGCATACAAGTAGGTTAATGTATTAATCTCTTCATACATGTGCAGCATGTTCCTGCCAGTGTTAGATGATGATGAGATAACGTGGTTTGTTCTTCTGCATGCAGTATGCCTCCATCTGCATGTTAATCCTTCTCATCAGACTGTCATTTGAATCATACTTTATGTAAGGAAGGCAGCACTGCTTCCCAGTGGAGAACATTTATTTTAGGTTTTCTTTTTCAGAAATGAATTCAAGATGATATTCCATCATTATGAAAGAAAAAAAGTTTTCCCTGACTGAAGTATTTACTCGTCTTGGAAGCCATGTCATGTGTAGCACTGAAGAACATCTCTAGATCCAGTGGATGGGATCCATTTCATCCGTTATTTGCCATCGTAAAGTCAGGCTGGTCATTGTGACTCTTTCTGTAGTCAGTGAAGAAAATATAGATCTGGAGACTCCCTCTGTAGTCATCCCATCCTACAACGGATGCCTAAACCAGTTGGGAGGACAGCTGTCTAAGGACAGATGTTTGTAGTAGGCCACTGGAGCTTGCTGGTTTTTGCTTTTCTTATGTAGGAGGAGAGATTTACTCACCTCTTTATCTGCTGAAGTGAGTTCTGGGACTCCAGAAAAGCAAAAATAGCTAAACTGAACTAGCAGCCATTCTCTTTATATGTTTAACAACCACAATTATCCTTGCATGCAGTTTTTTCAAGTCTAGGCATGGCCCACATTGGATGGAAGGCATTAAAGGGAGTTGACTAGAATTTGTGAACTGTAAACAGCTCAGGCATTTAATAGCATAGAACCTGGATGGAAGTTTCAACAGAGGAACTGTGGACACAAGACTAACCCCAAAGCCAAAGAAATACAGTCCCCTTGAATTTATGGGCTTGCATGTGATTCTACAGGTGAATTATGATTAACTTGGAAATAATGAAATCATTTCTAGTACAGAGGCAAGGCCAACAGCTCATGTTTGTATCAGCCTGGAACTGCTGAGCAGACAAATGGGACATCAGTGCTACAGCACTGGTAAGCCTGACATGGAATGTAAAGCAGCTAAACCCGAAGGAGTATGAAGATGCTCATTAAAAGTAATAAGAGTCCAGGAAATGAACAATTAATACCCAATTTTTTCATGATTTCCCCAGACTATTTATGAAAGATAGAAATCCCAGGCAAAACCTGATGCCTTTTGTAGCTGTTAAGACATAAAACAGACACAGATTTGGATTAAGCAAAACTACAAGATGTTTATTATCCAGTGGAACTAGAACACCAAAAAGGTCTTGGAGTCTAATAGGATTATTGAATTCAAACAAAAGGAAAAAAGATGAGCTTTTCCTTTTTTGTTTTGATGAGCTTGAGACAATCAGAAACTCAATGGACTGGGGGAAGCACCCTTGTTTATAAAACATAAGATTTTTTTTATGAGCATCAAGTTGCTGATAGACATATAAATTATAGAAGTGAACACTTTTTATGTTTAAAACCTCTCTGTTTAAGTAGGATTTTTTATATATGATCATGTTACAGTTATTTTTATGCAGGGTACCAGAATGGTATAATTTGAGGGAAGTAACTGCCAATACTTATTTTTAAGGGCCGAGATTTTTTTTTCTTTTGGTGAGTATTTCACTGGACTTTGAGTGGAACTGAATCCAGATCCATGTTTTAATAAGAATGTTTTGGATTCGTCTGATTATACTACTCTAAATATGGAAATGCTTCAGATTAATACTTTTGTTTGGTTGGTTTTTTACAGCAGTAATGCCCAATCTGTCTTAGGCATGCCTTATAGCTGTAGCTTTTCCTTGCCATTATACTATCTTTTCCTCTTTTCCTCCATCATCCATGATCCATGACTCCTCCATGTCCCTGCCTTCTGAGATCTATAGCACTATAATCCCTTACTACCAAGCAGCATGTTCTTCTTCTCTGAGATGTGAACCTGGGAGTGAAAAAGAAAATAAAGAAGAAACATAAACTTAACAGTTGTCCCTCTCCTGTTCTTCAGTGTCAGCAGTACCTCTGCTCTCTTTTCTATATCTTATCTTTAATGATGTCATGCCTCACTAAGAAGGCTTGACTCATGGTTGGGAACTACTGCTTTTGGTGATGACTTGTTACTTTTTTTCCTTCTGTTTATCACGTCTGAGCTAACTCAACAGCTTTCAATTGCTGCCAAATTGTCAACACTGGACCCAGACATTCCCTGTGTACAGAACGAATGTGGCCAGAGCTTTCCAAGTGCAGCATCTGAAAGTCCGCTACTCTCTGCTCCTCTCCACACCAAATATGCCTCAGTCCGTTCCTGAAGGGATGGCTTTGGCAGCAAGAGGCAGAAGGATTTGGCTCCTTTGCCCACTTGCCCTTCTGCCTTGCAGTTGAGGTGTCAGCCTGGGAGTCTGCGGTGATGCTGGTGTTGGGATGTGGCTTAGAGCAGAACTGGAATGGCTGTTTCCCATCTGGTTCAGAGCAGCTGTCAGATGGTAACAAATGCCAGTATCCAACAGCAGGAGCCTGTTTTCTTTGTGTGCACGTTTGTGTCGTGTGTGTGTAACTTCTGAATTACCCCTGTGCTGGGAAGCAGCTTTTTTCTTTTTGGTTGTAAAGGTGCATATTACCCTGTGCTGTGGTTTGCAAACCATAGTTTTAATTGTTCTGGCTCACTGACTAAAAGGCCAAGTTAATGCGTATGTGTCAAAGTAATTTAACGAACTATGAACTAGAAATACATTTTATTTATATTTTACAAAGGGATCTGGGAGAGATGCTGGCTTGACATCTTGACTAAGGATCAGAAATGACTGTGATGAGTCCTTCATTTAACATATAATGTGACCTAATACCTGAAATATCATCTATGGTGTTTATATATGGTGTTTACAGAGGAAGCACGCATTGAAGCAGGTTACCTGCAGGGTGGTCTTTATGCAAGGACGCCATATTTTCAGGAGTTTTAAAAGTATCCAAAAGCCTGTAGAAAACCCACAAAATGGAAACAGGTTCAAAATTTCCACAATAGGACAATTTCAAATAAAGAAGAGTATTCCCTGCAGCAGGTCAGTTTGGATTCCTGCCTACAGAAAGGTGAGGACTATTTCAAAACTGAGTGCAGGGAAGCAAGAGAAACTAAACAAAAGGTAGGTTGTGTTATAAAATAGCTCTGCGTGGTTGCGATTCTGGACAAGCCTTTTGTGAAGTATTAGTTACCTCAAGAACTGATTGGGTAGTGGGACCAGCTTTCCAGCGCTTACTCTTGCCCATCTGGCTAAGGAGCTTTGTGCGCTTGGCCAGGACATGACAACTTTCGGGACTTCTGGTGTGTGGCATTTAACTAAGGAGAGCAGCTGTTGCTTTTTGTAGAGCCAAGATCATGCCCAGTCCCCAACTGTGAGCTTGTCATATAACCCAGCCCCATAATGGAGGTAACAACGTTTGCCTTTCTTCAGAAATTACTTTGAGATCTGCCAAAGAAAAGGGCCTATTCAAATGCAAAGCCCGATGCTTTTATTTATTAATAGATATTGTGCCAGAGTCACCAATCTGCTCCTGGTGCCTAGTGCTGCTCTGAAAACAGAGGATCTGCTGCTTGATTTAACCCAGACGGTGAGCTGTGGCCTAGGGCTGCTTTGTGATATTGGAAGAAGCACAAAACAGCCAGATGTTTACCAGCAGCAACTCAAGCTCAGTGTTAACCAGAAAAAACAAGCTCTGCCTGGTACTTCTTCTGAAACTCCAGCAACTGTAGTCCTGCCTAAGTTCACCTGCCAGCAGCACTGCTGCTTCTGACAAAGAGGACAGAGCTTCTCAGGACACTCTTATTCACTTAGAAGATCACTCATTCTTGAAAATAAGAAAAGCAAAGGGAAGGGAAGGGAAGGGAAGGGAAGGGAAGGGAAGGGAAGGGAAGGGAAGGGAAGGGAAGGGAAGGGAAGGGAAGGGAAGGGAAGGGAAGGGAAGGGAAGGGAAGGGAAGGGAAGGGAAGGGAAGGGAAGGGAAGGGAAGGGAGGAAGGGAGGAAGGGAGGGAGGGAGGGAGGAAGGGAGGGAGGAAGGGAGGAAGGGAGGAAGGAAGGAAGGAAGGAAGGAAGGAAGGAAGGAAGGAAGGAAGGAAGGAAGGAAGGAAGAAAGAAAGAAAGAAAGAAAGAAAGAAAGAAAGAAAGAAAGAAAGAAAGAAAGAAGAAGGAAGGAGGGAAGGAGGGAAGGAGGGAAGGAAGGAAGGAAGGAAGGAAAAGAAAGGAAGAAAGGAAGAAAGGAAGAAAGGAAGAGAGAGAGAAAGAGAGAAAGAAAGAGAGAAAGAGAGAAAGAAAGAGAGAAAGAAAGAGAGAAAGGAAGGAAGGAAGGAAGGAAGGAAGGAAGGAAGGAAGGAAGGAAGGAAGGAAGGAAGGAAGAAAGGAAGGAAGAAAGGAAGGAAGGAAGGAAGGAAGGAAGGAAGAAAGAAAGAAAGAAAGAAAGAAAGAAAGAAGAAAGAAAGAAAGAAAGAAAGAAAGAAAGAAAGAAAGAAAGAAAGAAAGAAAGAAAGAAAGAAAGAGAAAGAAAGAAAGGAAGGAAGGAAGGAAGGAAAGAAAAAACTGTTTACAGGTAAAATTATCTTCTCCCTTGAGGAATTATTGTATATGCTCCATAGGACTCACAAGGGTGACTGCTTTGTGCTGTGCTGGTAAGCACAGCACAGGACTAAAGTGGGTTCACCCAGTACATTGCCATTACTGCAGCACTACCTGGTGTTTCTGGAGCCTCTGGCTCAGCTCAGTCCCAGCCAAAATTTCCAGGGAAGACAGGCAGAAAAAAAAAAAATCTCTTTTGAAGATTGCTCTGGCTTGATGGTGGGAGGTCTGCTTGTCTAATTTTGTGCTTTCCCTGTTTTCTTTTTGACTGCACTTTCCTGGTGTGAAAGGCCTGGTACTGATTTCAGTCAAAGCAGAATTTTGCTGCGCCATTTTTGCTGTCCTCAAGGGAGAGTTTTTATTCAGTTGCTCTCCCCGCCACACTTACAGTAACAGATGACTTTTTGAAACACTTCTATTAAAATGAAAGCAGAGGGTACATTTCCACTGATAAAGTGGTCAACAAACAGATGAAATAAAAGCGGAAGTAACTTTGCTAACGTACTTCTACAAATTTGGTTCCTAGGCCAGTGTGTCACAGCCTGCTTATTTTGATTTCTCACGTTTAGAATTGATTTCTCATATCGGAATATTGCCTCTACTGAAGCGTTTTTATCCCAGACATAATGCAAGCTGACACATAATTCCAACTGCATCCTTAACCCTTTCTGTAAGTCAGAGGAAGTATAGTAGAACATTACATGTGGGTGTTTCGATAATCAAATGATGGGCTTCAGCAGGATCAAACTAACTTCCTTTTCAAGCTCCAAACGAGCGTTTTACGGTCGTTTTTCCTGCGAGGGGCGGTGTGTTGAGCCGCGGTTCCGCGGCCGGCGGCAGCGGCCGGGCAGCCGGGAGGTGGCAGCCTCGGCCCGGCGCTCCGGGGCTGCTCTGCCGGCCGCGTCCTTCCAGGCGTTTTCCCAGCGGAAAATCCCCCTCGTTAAGTATAAAAATAAAATGCTGCACATCGTGTGTTGTCATGGATGTAAAGAAAAAGAAAACAAAGGGGTATTTTTAGGGGAAGGTCTTGCCTTGCCTCTGAACCTCCTGCGGCTGCTGCCATGGGCGAAGTGTTGTGCTGTGGAGAGAGGGGAATGACAGCGAAGGGAACAACAGCTTGGTGAGGTGGTTCTGGTTGATGAAGGCCTAATTTTCGCCTGGTTTAATCAGTGTCATTTGTAAGCCTTAAAAGAAGAGGGTCCCCGAAGCAAATCAGGAAAGAGAGGGAAAAAAAAAAAAAGAAAAATCACTAAAATAAGTCCTGTTTGCCTTGCTCTGATTACTAATACCTTTTAATGATGTTCTCCCGCACTATGGGGTGGGATTTTCCTTGGCTTACTTCAGTTTCCATTGAAGTAAGTTGGAAAATTCCAACAGCTTTGGTGGAAACAAACTCCAATAACTGGGGATTCTCAGAAGTGTCCCTCCTTTCCAAGAAGCATCACCCTTTTGCAATTGAGCTTTATCTTTCACAGTTTAATGCTTCTTCACTTTTGATGCTGAAAATGTATTGCATCAGAAATAAAGCCCAGTGCAAATGAGATTATAGACTAAGTTCCCTACTCAATGAGATTAAATTGCACGGCATTTTAAATATCTTGCATTAATATTATTTGATTCTTCATTTCTTTTCTTTGTCTGACATTTGAAATTTATTGAATAGTCTGAGTTACCCTCAGTTTAATTCATTGTCTTCAAGGAGCTGACATATACAGTGTATTTAGCTGTCTGTCTTTAAACAGAGCTTTCTACTTCCTATTAGCAAATTCCTGGAGCTTTAAATGCTTCTTTGGTTTTTATACCTTCACAGCATTGCCATGAATTGACAGAATTACTCAGAAAGCAAAGCTATTTTCAAGTGTGTGCCTGGTCAATAAGGAAAAATGTTCCTCTTGCAAAAGAAAACTGTTTCTCTTCTGCGTGAGTCACGGCTCTGCTTGTATGCACAGAGCAAAAGCCTTCCAGCTTCTCAGGCTCCACTGGCATTCGGGGTAGGATCCAGCCAGCCAAGATTCACATGTGGAAACTAAATATGGTCATAGGGTTACACTCCCATTTTTTGCCCATTACTCAGGCTCCTGCATGGTGTATTTCAGTGCCTACTCCCTTTCTGCTGCTCTGCATCTCCCTCCATATCGATGGTTTGCTCTGTGGTTAAGGCTAGTAAGTTCTTCGACACCACCAGGTACAAACAAGTAGTGTGTTTCATCTTCTGCCTGGGAGTACTATACAAATAAAAAAGACTCAGTATTATTCCTGGGAGGGAAGCTAAAGGCTAGATACCTTTATAAAGCTACAGGCTAGAGGGTGTCATCTTAAGTCTCACTCCAGTTTTCAGCTGTAGTTTGCCACAGTTTTCATGGTAGAACCTGCCAAAAATAGAAAAACAAGAGGGAGGGAACATGCTGTTTTTCTGAAAACAAAACAGCCTGTGTATTTTCAGCAACAAGAAGTCAGAGGGACGTTTTTATAATTATATACAACAGCAGAAGGGTTCTGATGTCATGGGAGCCAGAAAAACACATCCTAAATTACACCACATTTCACCTTGGATGTTAATCAGTGAGCCAGCAGCATTTTTAGGCCACTCTGAAGGTGTTTGATGCCTTCTTAGGACCGGTCAACACGTGTGACTGTGGAAAAGCAGTGGTGAGCACAAACTACCAGGGTCTATCAGCTACTCACCACTGCCACAGTGACACAGCTCTAGTGTGGCACTGGTTCCCTTCCCATCAGTTCTCCCCGAGAGCCCTTCTCCCCTCCTCAGGTGCTTTATAGAGCTGTGTGGGAGTAGCAAGGGGACTGATCTCGTACTTTGGGCTCAGCTTTGGTTTCCTCAAGAGCTTTGTGCTCTCCATTAATCTCAAAGGTCATGCTACCTGGAGACACAAATCTCAAGGCATCCCCCAGTGGAGAGGTGACATTCGCTCTGGTCCCAGTTCCTGTCTTCGACCTCCATGCAGAACTAATTACAAAGTGGTAACAGCACCATGACCAAAGGTTTCTACAAATCAAGGCCATTTTCAGCAAGGCTTTTACATAGTGTCAAATGCATAAGTTTTTCCAGCAAATTATATGAGACCATACTTGATTAAGACAGATTCATGGTCAGGATGGATTCCCATTTTGCTCAGGAGATATTCTGTTAGCTGATTATTTACTCTTGCACTGTACAAGTTCTGTGTGACTTTGTGGCTTGCTGCAATATTTCTATCAGAAACCAAGCCCAAGATTTTTATACAATAGCCGCGGTAACTACATGGATTAACAGCCCTGAACTAGAAGCATCTTATACAAATTTTTCAGCCAAACTTTTTTGATTACACTTATTCTTTTCTGCATTTTTTTGGTATTTAACTTAAAATAACTTTCAAGTAAAAGAAACACAAAATAATTCTAATTTTAATAAGTTAGATAGAGCTTATCGCTTTGAGAAGTGTCACGCACTAAAGAACCACAGAGTACAGAGTTTAAATTCACATCACATTCACCATGATCGCATTACTACTCTCTTGCTGTGGAAGGGTTTGCATGGCAGAAGTTGTTCCAGTTTCAGTCCTAGGTCAACACAACACAGAAATTACCAGAAATACACCATCAGTGTTGGAAGAGGTAAGAACCAAAAAGTCCTGCAGCTTATTTCTTTACTATGAGAACCAGTCCTTTGAGGAGACATGAGATAGACATTTCTGCAGAGGAATATGGAAGTCGTTTTACTTCTACTGTGTTTACCAACATTTATTCTGGAAACAGACAACTTGTTTTGTGAGAACTATTACATTTCGTGCCCTTTTCCAAGACTATTGAACTGTCTTTAGAAATATTCAGACATGCTTTATGCCAACTATTTGCACCTGTTCCATTATTTATGCAGAATTAAGTCATGGACTGTAAAGTTCCTAAGGGACTTATGTTCTGCCTCAGAAAATCATTTGGTGTTTATACATACTGAAATTTGATAGTATGTGCCATGAAAAGGGATCAACATGGCTGCTTATCTGGACTGCAACTACCCACATACCCTTATTTGATAGATAAACTGTTATTTTTTAGGATGAAAGCATCATTTCTTGACAGCCTTTTATCAATAGTGGTGTTATGCAACCCAGAAGGACAGCTGAGCTTGTGGGGAAAAAAAAAAAATCCATTTGACATACTTAGTGTTTATGGGGCCGTGGCATATAGCATCATGTATTGAAAGAACAGGATTTAATACACGGGTATTATCTGATGACATCGGTCATGATCTGATGGGCATTTGGAAACAATTCTAGGACTCAACAGACAGCAGTGGAATGGTTATCTAGTAGTTCTTAGCTGCTTTCAATGTGATTTCCTGAAAGGAATAAAGGCTTTTTGCTTATACCTGGTGTTGGTAAATAGAGCCAAAAAAGAATGTAAACTCTACCTAGGAGAAGGTTGTGAAATACTATTGAACAGGGAGAAGTGTAAGTAGAGAGTGATTTCATTTGCAGAAGTGTTCTACCCAGAATCTTCTACATAAATGCTGGAACCTCACGCTGAAATGGAGGCAGAGACCAGAACAGAAACAGGGCAAGGACTTAATCTTTAAGACTCCTTCTGCAGACACTGTGATGAGCTAACTGGAGGTGATTTTCAGAGAAATAAATACCTTGAGCTGAAGCTGCTACTTAGAGCAGTAGGGCACTGTGTGAATACCCTGTAAGTGTCTTGAGACAAGTGAGGTAAGGCTGAGCATCCCTATGAGGTCGTGTCATGTTTGTGTGAATTAAGGAATTCTTGGATATCATGGTGCTGTCACCACTGATGGGGAAACAGGGGCAAGGTTTAGCTGACAGCAGTGACCACAAAAGGGCAATAGCTCAGGCAACCTGTGGCTGTGAAACTGAGGTTTGGTGCACAGATGTACAGCATGCACATTTAATCATTGCTAAAACAAATATATGATTAGTTCAGCATTGTTAATTCTTCCCAAGTTTATTTTACTTTCTCTTGTCTCTATACAGGCTTAATCTTGTAAATGAGAAACACGGCTTATCAAGAGAGTGAGGGTTCAGTGTCCCCAGGACTCACAGTGGGATTTCAAAGCCAAGGCTTTTACCAGCATTAAGAGGAATTCCTCTGCATTTAAGCCCAGAGCTTGCTGCCATCAGTAACAGGGTTGCTTTGAGTTTCAGTCCTCAATAATCCATGAATCAATTAAAATTTCTTTAAAATTTATTTTGTATGACTATTCATGAACAGGATAGTTTCAACAGTAAAATTTTTAGTCCCTCAGACAGAAAGGAGTAAACTGATGTATGGAGATGTCCAAGTTTTTGGAGAACTCTGCAATAGAAAGGGTTTCTCCACGCCACAGAAGAGCCAGGCAGTGCTGGCTTTCATCTCTTTCTGCTGAATACTGGTATTTGGCTAGACTATTCTGCAGCCTAGAGGAGTAAATCTGTATTTGCAATGGCCTTCCTCAAAGGATGCTTGTTAGAGATACACAAAAGGATTTTTTTAACTACAGAAATGATGCTCTGAAGACACTGAAATTCATACCAAAAGACCCAGTCCTGCTCAAATCTGACAAAAACAGCTCCAGCTTTTTGTGTCTAAGCATCCAGTGTTCTTTGAACTGTTTCAGAAACTCAGTACAGATGAAACAAGCAGAATTTTAGCTGCTTCCAAATGTAGTTGAATCATTGTCTAAAAGGGAGTAACACCACCTACTCTTGTTAAGAAAACACAGTTGAATTGACAGATGTCTGTAACAGTTGAATCAGAGTCTACACATCATGAAGTAAAGAGATGAAATACTGTACAAGCCAGAAGATTAAAAGTCAAGAGACGACAAAGTATGAACAAATCTCAAAGGCACTTGTCTCAACCAACAAGCACTCATTTGCTCTATTCAGTTATCAGTTGCTATTATTGGAATATTTACTGTCCTACAAGGAATCTAGACTACAACAGAGGATTTCTGTCAGTGAGATAGATCATATCTATAGAATGAGTAGACTGACAAGGCAGCATATGCTTATCACAGGGAACTCAGGCTAAGTGTTACCCACTGGCACATTTGGGTTGGGCTTTGGGATTGCATAGAGAGTTCTCCTGCATGAGTCTGACCGCTGCTTGCAGCACTGGCTGATTCCCCAGCCTGCTTCCCAGTGTTCTTCTCCATGATGGGAAGCAGTTTCCAGGCCCGTTTGTCTGCCCAGCCAGGCTCCTGTTGTGTGAATCTGGCCATACATATCATGTCCAAAGTAAGTTCTGAGTTGTCAGTGCACTGAGACCTAGCTCTGTCTGACTGTGGTGAGTTGACCCTAGCTATACACCAGGTGCCCATCAAACCACTCCATCACTCCCCTCCTCAGCTGGAGAGAAGAGGGGAAAATACAATGAAATGCTCTTGGGTCAAGATCAGGATAGGGACATCACTAAGCAATTACTGTCATAGGCAAAACATTTCCCCATGGGGAAATTAATTTATTTTATTGCCAAATAACAATGGAGTAGGATAATGAGAAATAAACCCAAAATCTAAAGCACACTTTCCTTCCATCCCTCCCTTCTTACTGGGCTCAGCCTCACTCCTGAATTCTCTACCTCCTCCCCACCCAGCAGTGCAGGGGGATGGGGAATGGGGGTTGTGGTCAGTTCATTACACCTTGTCTCTGCTGCTCCTTCCTCCTCATGCTCCTCCTCATGCTCCTCCCCTGCTCCTCCCCTGCTCCAGTGTGGGGTCCCTCCCATGGGAGACAGTCCTCCAACAACCTCTCCAATGTGAGTCCTTCCCACAGGCTGCAGTTCTTCAAGAACCACTCCAGTGTGGGTCCCTTCCATGGGGTTCAGTCCTTCAGGAACAGACTGCTCCAGTGCAGGTCCCTCATGGGGTCACAAGTCCTGCCAGCAAACCTGCTGGTGGGTTCCACTCTCCATGAGGCTACAGGTCCTGACAGGAGCCTGCTCCAGCACAGGCTTCCCATGGGGTCCCAGCCTCCTGTGGGCACCCACCTGTTCTGGCATAGGGTCCTCCATGGGCTGCAGGTGGACCTCTGCTCCACTGTGGACCTCCATCGGCTGCAGGGGGACAACTGGCCTCACCATGGTCTGCACCACAGGCTGCAGGGGAATCTCTGCTCCAGCATCTGGAGCATTTCCACCCCCTTCTTCACTGGCCTTGGTGCCTGCAGAGCTGTTTCTCTCACATATTCTCACTCCTCCCTTCAGCTGCTGTTGCACAGCATTTACTGCCTGCCCCACCCCCATCCCCCCCTTCCGCCCCCCCGCCTTTTAAATGTGTTCTCCCAGAGGTGCTACCACCGTTGCTGATGGGCTTGCACTTGGGCAGCAGTGGGTCTGTCTTAGAGCCGGCTGGCATTGGCTCTGTTGGACACGGGGAAAACTTCTAGCAGCTTCTCACAGAAACCACCCCTCTAGCTCCCCTGCTACCAAAACCTTGCCACACAAACGCAATACATTGGTCATACCAGTGGTCAATCCTCTTCAGTGCAAGTCAGTAAGTAAAATTTGTACATTTTGGTGATAGTTCAATGCCTTGGTTATCACTATCTCTATCAGTGCCTGTCACTATACTGCTTGTATTTGCTCTTCTATATGATTCTCTTTTGATTCAGTATTTACCTGCAAAACACTACAGGTAGGAATTGAAGAAAGGTATGAAGAGTCATCCCTCTCCTTTTTTCCTTCCGAAAGTCTCCATCTGTCACTTTCAGATGGAAATGTGCCTGCTGTGCACAGCTTTTCATTCCTTGAGTGTGCAAGGCAGACCCCTGAGATTCTCTCATTCTGTCATTCTGCCTATAGAATATACCTGCTACCTTTGATGTACTGCTTTTTAGCACCAACTATTTAGTTTCAATGTAACTTTTTTCACTTTGGACTTTCTGTCAGTAGGATTTCTGGCACTATGTACATCTGGAAAGCTACATCTGGAGCTCTGGATGCTGAACACGGGCAGTCTGAATGTTTTGATGAGTAATAGTCACAAATGAACACCTACATTCTGGTAGCTGCCAAAAAGTTACACAACTACAGATCCCTTGGTCCTTTAAGGTTCCTCTGAGCTGATCCTCTGGTGTAAAGCATTTTGTAGCTCAGAAAAAACAGCCAGGAAAATATTATTAATGCCTAGATGTGCTGTAGGGGTACCCCATATCCTGGATAAAGTGAGAAATGTGATTATCTGAGAAAGTCACAGCTGTGACAGCCTTAAATTAATCACTGATTGCCAAAACAACCCATGAAAGTTCCTGTCAGTCTGCAGAAAACAGCCTCAGTCCCTAGTCTTTCAAGATGGAAAACACAAATAGAGAGGAGTGCTAGAACTGGAGACCATAATGCCTTTATTCCCCTCTGCACTGATGATGGCTTGATAGAAGGGAAAATCCAGATTCTGAAGACTTTGGACCAATAATGGTGTCATAAGACTCAGGAAGTGTCTTTAAGGCAACCTGACACCTACTGGAAGCCATTGTACTGCATCAGGGGTCTATGGTTAGTTCCTGCATGGCACGCGAGAAGAACTGGGCTTATAAAAATTGGATCCCTAGTAGTCAGCACAATGAGCAGTGAGCAGCTTAAGTTTATACCTAGGAGTGCAGAGAGAGGAGGTTAAGTCTTCTCTGTCTCAAGGAGTGAGTTGCTGGATGACATAATTTCTCAGCTCTGGTTAGTGATCCCTCAGAATACCTATCACCTCCTGCTCCTGCAGGAGAAGGTGACAGCTAGAGGAAAACATCATTTGTAGGTCCCAGCAGTGCGTAGGTGTTACCTGGGCATCCTCCTAATGAGTTTTACTGGCAATTATGTGCCACAGAAATTCAGGTGTCTGTTATGTAAACTCAGGTTCTCAGAACAAACCCCAAATTTCCTGCTGGCACTGAGCCTAGGGCCTTTAGTGAACAGTGTCTTGAATCAACACTAAAATGTGTCTCGACTATGAGGGAGGACACAGGCTGCTACTGAGCCTAATCACCTTCTTCCCACTTTTGTCGTCCTTAGTAAAAGCAGTTACAGATCTAGTAAGAATACTATGCATTTATGTATTGACATAGTTATCAAATGTAAAACTTTTTACCAGTGTGCTTTTTACCAGTGAAGGCCATAATAGAGGAAAGAACCATGAAGACAGGATGTGTCAGTTGTACTACACAATTGAAATTTTACTTTAAAATTCTATAAAAGAAAGCAAGATAGAAATAACATAACCTGTATCACATGGTATCCCAGTATCAGATAACACAAAGTGAAAGATTTAAGGTTTGTAAGACACAAATGAAGATGGCAAAGGTGTATAGCTCAGCAAAGACTTTTATTCTGTGCCTCTTTCCTCCTTAGGAGATGAGGAGAAAAAGAACGGTGCAGCAGATGCACAAGGCAATGAAAGCAAGTGGAGTGCTGGAACACGCTTCCCAGGGAGGCAGTCAAGGCTGCCAGGAGCTGTCACAGCCCTAAGCCTGACAGTATTCAAGAAGCGATTGGACAACCCCCTCAGATGCATGGTGTGAACTTTGGGGTTGTCATATGCATGGACGGGAGTTGGGCTTGATGATCCTTGTGGGTCCCTTCCAACTCAAATTATTCTATCATTCTAAGTAATTGAATGGAGAACAGTTCTAGCTTAACATAAGAGAAGGTCAAAAGATAGTTTGAGTGCAACTATGGAAATTCTCCATCGTTAATAAAAGCCTATGATTTGTCATTAATTCCAATGAATTCATTTCAAAAAAATATTCTGCTTTTAGTCCACTGTTCATAAGCAAATTCAGAGGGATCAACCACACAGCCAGGCAGTTCATACTCTCTCAAAAATTGGGTGCTCCAACTGGCATTAACTGGAGTGTTCAGCTCCCCCACATGTTGTCTCACAGTATTCAAAGGAAAATAGTTCAAGCTAAACAGCACTATTTAAGAACTGGTGACCCACAGGATAAGTAAAGCGGCCAGCCACAGCCAAGGACATATGACAGACTACCTTAAGCTGCTATCTGCCATTTGAACATTAAAATAAGGTGAACAGATTTGTAGGCCAAAATGTAATAGCTTGTTTTGTTGGGCTTTTGTGTACTAGTTTAACAGTGTGACAGGTATTGTGCAGGAACACCATAGAAAAGAACTGTCCTGTCACAAGCTAGGTCTATACACAGCTGGATAAAAGCTGTCCTTCCTCTGTTTCCATACATTAAATGCTTAAGCTAATAAGCTTTTATTAGGAACAATCCTGTTTCCACCGGACTGAAAAAGAAAACTTTAAACAACTTTGACTGAGGAACTATCATCGGGACAATCTATGACTGAATTTTGCATGGCCAAATTATTCTATGTAAAATGAGCTATAACCTATATTATGATACCATTCTGTTTATTTGATATCAAAATAAGTAAACATTATTATCCTGACTTGAAATGTAGGGAAACTGAGGAACACCAAGCATTTAAACAAGCCTAGGCTCCCTATTTAATGCTGTATTCACTAGTCCTGCTGCCTACTTTTTTTAGCAGTAGAAAATATTTACTTGGGGAAAAAATGTCACTTTTTTATTGGGAAGAACCTTCCTGAGTCAGATCTCGAACCACAAATCAAGATAGTTTTGTGCATTCTTTCTTGAGAAACAAATGACACCACTTTCTGTTTCTGTATCAAGAAATATTAGGCTTTTCTTTCTAATAAAATCAGACTTTTTACATGACTTCCAAGGAAAAACAAGTCACACAGGAGCTACCATTAAAGATCTTTTTATTGTAGTCTTTAATGTACATGCAGAATTTTAAAAAAGTGTCAGTTATATCTGTAAGCGTATAACAACAATGTAAATGTCTTGGATCAGCAATGTATTTGGGTTAGGGGCTAATAACTCTAAGTGAACAGACATCTTTCAGGATATACAGTTTATATGGTAAGGTATCAAGAAGGTATCTTCAGCATGATTTTCCTCATAAAAAGATAAAATATTTCTTGTTTACAATCTTGCTTGTTTTTAATACCGAAAAATATCTATAATAGTACACTCTTCATTATGTACATAGAAAAACATAAAACTATATCCATACCAGTGTCTGTTTTAAATGCAAACAATAGTAGTTAATAGCTTCGTAATTTTTTTGTGCACCCTCTCCCCTTTTCCCTCCCCCAATAAAAAATGCAGCATTTCTTAAAGCTTTCAATGCTTTGGCAGAAATTGAACCGAAGGCACTCCTGTGTTAGGTAAAGCAATATGTGAAAGATCAGCGCTAAATAAAAAAGCTGTAGGTGTACCAGACAGCTCCATGCTCATCCCAAGGGCAAAGTCTTGCGCTTTCCGAGGTCAAGAAGTGGTTTGCTGGAGATCCCAACTGGAGCAGGCTCAGGCCCCAACTTGGTTTACAATAAAGCTGATCAGCCTCACAACTATTTTTACAAATGCTTCAGGCAAACCATATGAGGATGCAGAGAGCGTCTCTGAACACAGTACTATTGTGAGGGCAAAAAGCTCCTGAAGGTCACAGCATCACAACATGTCGCAAAGGCTTTGCTTTCTAGGCCTCGCACTTTGCAACATGGCAGTTTCACACAACACCCTCCCTTTAAGACTTCCTGATGTTGCAGCTTAGTTAAAAACAAACAAAACAACCCACAAATGTGTAAAGTTTCTAAACCACCTCTAGTGATGGATTAGTTTTGACTCAGGAAAGATCAACTCTCCTGAAAATAATCTATGTACTAGTGGCATGCTGACTGCTGCTGGTAGGGACATTTTGAAAGCTGACAGAAAAGTTTCTCTCCGGGCAGCCCCCCCTTGGCCTCATATGGCTTGTGCTTGGCACACCTTCTTTTTTCTTGCAACTCAGGGTTATCTCTGGCAGACCTGCAATATGCATTTATACGAATACTTTGCAAAACCAAAAGAAGCCTATGAGATAAGCACCTGAATGCTCTCTAAGGGAGGTGTTATAAGTCACAGTTGGGAAAACTTTCCCATAATGACCAGTTTGAGTTCTCAACTGCACTTTGCTTCTGCAATCCTAGCAAAGGTTGAGAAATGGCTGGATGCAAACTTCCAAGAAAGAATGTGACAGAAAGGCACCAACTGAAGCTTTTTATGCACATGAAAAGCTCTCACGTGTCTATGTCTCCAACCTGATAAAGTGTTAGATTTTCAGGACATATATTAGTTAATTAATTTTTTTACTTAACTAATTTATTCATAGTGCACCATATCTGGCCATGACTGTAAATAGCTGCAGTCAACTGACAATCCAATTGAAAAAGAACATTCTGCTAAAACCTGCCAGCTGGTCACGTTCATTCTGCTTCAATAGCTCTGTGCTCTTTGGCCACAATAAAACAAATGGCTTTACAGTGTTGGAAAGCATTTTTGTCGTTCTTCAGTATCACTGTGGATTTATCTCACAAGGAATGCAGGGTGAGATAAAAAGTCATCCAACAACACTTTAGTCTCTAACTGAGCAGCCAGCAAAATGATATGCAACTGGCAGGGAAGAATAACCATTTAAGGTTAATTTGAAATGCAGACTGAAGTTAAAAAAAAAAAAAAAAGAAAAAATACCCGAAGCAAGTAGTCCAGTAAGAATAAACAGTAGAAAAAGAAACTGAGCAAGTGATTCTTTGTTTTGGGCCAGTATATCCACCACCAGTTGCTGTACTTTGCTTTGGGAAACACAAAACTGGCACCAAAACACTCCAAACAACACAAAAATCCCGCCCCCTTCCTAGGCTGATGGGTCTCCTTGAAATGTCCCTCAAATTTCTTTCCGTACTGTGGCTCGGATGCTGCTGAACATTTTGCCTATGGCCTCAAACAGTGGGTCGCAGAACGTGTGGATGCAGATCGAATAGACGCGGCTAATGCACTGGATCTCAATCAGGTAGCTCCTTATGCAAGGCACCACTGCCCAGATGTGCAGGAATGACAAAATGGCAAAGTAGATGCCCCAGATGAGAGCCATGGGAATGCCAAAGATTGCTGACAGTAAACGATAAAACCAGTATTTCGTTACAGTGAAGGTGGTAAAACTGGCCTTCCAAATCCCATCAAAGCTGTGTGTTCCCTCTGGCTCAGCAATCACATCTTCAAAATCAATCTGCAGCAAAGAACACAAAGTCAGGTCAGTCAGATGTTGGCATCAAGGGTGGATTCCAGAAACACCTTTTCTGAAGAGCAATGGTCTCCTGCAACAAAACACGCAAGCATGTACATCCTACATCCCAACATGATTCAACGCATTTTAACACATCATTTAAGCCATGAATCTTCAGCAACTATCTTTTTTCCAGTGACTACCAGGGAGCCTTAATGATAAGCTCAAAATTAGACATCTAACTTCTAGATGGAGATGTCCACAAAACTGTATATAATTTCCTCATCTCTTACAGTCCTAAGGGACAAACCAGGTGAACAGAATCGTGCTTTCATTGGCTGATGTAACTGTTTCACATCTTTATGAATGGAATAAGTGCTGTCACTACTCGGCTTTTTACACACCTCAAGCATGCATCAATAAAATGTGTTTTATTCACCCCAGTTTTCCAATCCTTCCTTGTGTAGCCTTGCTGAATTTTGACTGTGAATAAATGATGAGGCTAGCTATTGAAATACACACTTTGAAACAGGCATAGATAGTCGTCAGTTGACTGAAAAGTAAGATGCTGGATTTGGATCAGCATCAGGCAGAGCAAGCTCCTCCTTACTCTAAAAGAGTTAGGGAGCTCTTCCATCTTATTAAACTCAAGGAGGCTCCTCACATTAGAGCCATTTTGTTCTAGCCTATACTGTTTATGTGATAACACTGTTCATGGAAGACATGGGCAGGATAACATATTAATATTTAGAAGGAAGACACTCTTCCACATATTTCATAGTTTTTAACTATTCATAAATCTTTCAAAAAGTCACCTAAGGAAGCAGTGCATTCCAGCAGGCATATTTTACTGCTTTCTGTTGAAATACTGAGCTATTCAGGAAGCTTAATTGTCAAAACATTTCTATTAGAAAATTAACAGAATTGCGATGATGGTTCAGCTCCTTGTCACACAAATGTGTTTGACATAACCCACAATACAGGATATTTAATTTAGCTAGCACAACCAATTGTATAGGTGCTGCATTCAACAGGAAAGAGAACATTACAACACAATTCCTCTGCAAGAAACTAAATGGCTGTTTAAATCAGATGAAAGAAAAAAAGAAATCACATTCCTGGGACAGGATCCCAAAGTGAGATGCTGCTGCTGCTGTAAGTGAAGATTTACAGGAGCAGGGTAAGCATGACATGGGCCAACAGCCTCAGAAACTCAGGCAACAGTACCTTAGCACGCTGGAAGGAGGTAGAAGTATTGCTTATACTGTAGGAAAATGCTCACAATCACTTCTATTAATCTAAAATTTATATAAAAATGGGAAATAACTCCTCCCTCTCTCCTGTTGAGTCTTCAATCGCCTCCAAACAGAAGCTACCATTTCACTACAAAAATAAAACCAACAAACCAAACAAAACTGGACTTTCCAGTTTCTTCAACAAAAACAACAAAATTCTGAAATTTCTGAGTCAGCTGACATTAACTACCTTGAACGCCTATTATCCAGCTGGCTTAATTCAACCTATTGCTGGGCTGAAATATCACTGACTTCTCTGTGCTGTGCCACCAACACTGTCTGCCAGTGCTTCTCTCTGGACACCAGACAACACAAACTATAAACCTTCTGCTCTTCATCTGCTACTCTGAACTGGCTCTGGTGATCTGAAAGCGATCTATGATTCTTCAGGATGGGAATGCATCATCACCATCATCATCACATCTAAAGGCAGCAATGAGTTGAAATTTTGTCTCCACAGAACTCAATGGCAGAATTTGTGTTGGCTACGTACATACCCAACAAACACATCTCAGTGCTGTGCACTTGTCCGCAAAGATGTACAGAACCAAATGCTTGTTTGGACTTTCTGAAACTGAACAGCATAATTTTAAATAATAGCTACAAAAACAGAAAACAAAAAGAGAGTTTGAGTCATAGCTCTCTTTGCAATAGTTCTATGCATATGAAATAACTTCTGCTTCTGTAGGTTGTACGTATGAATTTTTAGTACAAACCTTAGGAAACAGTTTTCCTTGAAATCACTGTCTAAAGACACCATAAAAAAATACACTACATTCACCACTGAGTTCACAGGAAGTTGGAAATTATTTGGGCTCAGTAATTTCAGCAGGTGCAACATTGAAGCTCTGGTGAAAATATCTCTGATTCTGGGAAAGGCATCTCAGGCAACAATATACTCCCTACATTCATTATGCCGTCATCAGATATAAAAGTTCATGTTTGGGGACTAAACAACTGACAAAAAAATAGCTTTTTGAAGTACATTGGCCATAAAATAATTACTTGAAAGAGCCATTAAATGTTAGCTGCAGTCTAGTAAGACAGAGCAAGAAACTTTCCTGGATGTATTGTGATCTTTTTATTAAATGAAGCAATCAGATGTGCTTTTATCAGTCACAGAATTTTAGGAAAGAAGAGAAGGTTGTAGATATATACATTGGGAAGTCAATATTAACAATACCTCCTGCTGATGGCATCTAACTCACATCCATTCACACAAAAAAACCTATTAAGATGATTTAAACATGTGCATATTGTTCACTGAAATAATTCT
This sequence comes from Patagioenas fasciata, assembly GCF_037038585.1. Lineage (NCBI taxonomy): Eukaryota > Metazoa > Chordata > Aves > Columbiformes > Columbidae > Patagioenas > Patagioenas fasciata. The sequence goes on along the minus strand of NC_092520.1, from coordinate 188,407,423 downwards.
TATTCAACTGACTATACAAGTTGCAAAAATGTACACCTGAGTTCATGGGGCAATTGTATTTTCTTTTTGGAATATACAAGCAAACATGCTTATATTATATGTTTCTGCAGCTACTCGAAAGCAAGCTTTTCCTTGTAGCCCGTGTCCCATGGCAGCTCATTTTCAAAGCAAATGGCTTATTATCAACTTTTGCCTCAAAATCAGATAACAAAGATAGGTAGATGATGGGAAAACCCAAAATTATTTCAGAAAAAAGAAGTCGCTTCTCAAAAAATGATACTATATGAAGACTACATGGTTGAGCATAGCCCTCTTATAGTAAAACTTCGGACAATTTATTGCGTGCTTCCCACTTGTTGATGCTGTGATCCTTGGCAGAGCCAGTTTGTGCACACAGGCACCATACAGCTGTTCAATGCAATGAGGACTACCCAAGGTCATGCCTAAAGTCTTAGTTTTCAGTTCAGTTGTGGAAGAATCTCTCTTGTATTTTTTTTTAACTGGCCAATAAACCCAGCAGGAAAGCAAGCTTACACTGAGCTTCATCAGCCTTTTCATGGTTACATCTTTAATTTAGCTGAGTGCGACCTATTTTTATCAGCAAAGTGTATTTTTGGCATGCAAAGAGAAAGTATAGGTTAATGTGAATTTCCTAGACTTTTAAAATAGATAGTAAAACTGGCCTGTTATTCGATTTCTTTCAAAACAATTCATGATAATGAATGTTTTACTGAAAAATAGAAGCCAGTAAATTCATTTGTTTTACAAGCAAGGAGTGAAATTTCTGTAAGCGTGATTCTCATTAATGCATTTAGTCTGTTGTGTGCTCCAAGACATTCAAGGAGTTCTGTTCAGCTCCATGGGGAGCTGACAGAAGAATCATGCCATATAACATTTCCAGATGGAGAGCCCTGTCCTCATTCCAGGAGATTATGCTAATATTAGAACATTTATGATATATCTTTGGCCAGGATTTCCCAGCTCAAGTCATACACAGTTGTCCTAAAAGTACACAGGAATCAATCTGTCTGTGAGATTATAATAGTGGTATATTCATGTAACCAAAAATTGTCAAAAGGTTACTTCCTTGGAGCAATTTGAACAGCTCTTGGAATGTTTCTACCAATGCACAGAAGCTGAATAGATGGTGCTATAGGAACCACAGCCGTATCTTTCCCATTTCATTATTCCTCAAGTCCCCTGTTCCACATTGCTCTACTTTGAATAAGGAAGAGACCAAACTGAACTTGAGAGTGAAAGATCAGAAAAACAGCCTGGCAATTCTAAAAACTCTCAGATGAGTACAGAGTCAAAATGAAGCTGTCATCTCCCTAAAGTTGTAATAATGTTGTGAAATTATATACATGTCAAGAGAGTCCAGCTTTGACTGGAACATGAACATGAACATTAGGAGACTGAGGGGTGACCTCAGTTTACAAATATATAAAGGGTGACTGCCATGAGGGTGGAGCCAGGCTCTTCTCGGTGACAAACAATGGTAGGACAAGGGGTAATGGGTTCAAATCGGAACACAAGAGGTTCCACTTAAATTTGAGAAGAAACTTCTTCTCAGTGAGGGTAACAGAACACTGAAACAGGCTGCCAGGGAGGTTGTGGAGTCTCCTTCTCTGGAGACATTCAAAACCCGCCTGGGCACATTCCTGTGTAACCTCATCTAGGTGTTCCTGCTCCGGCAGGGGGATTGGAATAGATGATCTCTTGAGGTGCCTTCCAATCTCTAACATTCTGTGATTCTGTGATTTGTGGTGCTGTCCAAAACCAGACTTACCTGCAGCAGCATACAGTCTAAATAAAGACAGGCAAAGAGTTGAGGTAATCTGGGCTCTTCTACTTCTCAACTGCTAACAGATCATGTACAGATCTACTGGCTGCGAAATGCTCTATTTGTTTCACTGTTCAGGCAGTAGAGATAAGTCCTTACACTGCAGGAACTGAGATATCACCCAGATTCTTCCTGCACTGAACCACTCCCATGAAAGATCCTGTTTTTCACTCACAGGGACCAGGAATAGGTGACTGGATGCATTTTGCCTTGCTATAGGTTACATTACATCACTTGGATTTCTCACTCCTCACACTCTCCTATTACTCTCCTCTGGCTTTTAGTTCAGTAGCACTTGCTGTCGGTGAGTGCCATCAGACTGATAACGAGAGTCCAACTGAACTAAGTAAAAATAGGACTGACAGGAGAAAGAGAAGTGGCCAGAAATATGACCCTAGAGAAGAAGGACACTCTTAATTTCTGGAAATGAACCTAACTGGCTTGCAAGGATAAGATACCTTTTTTTAGGGTATTGTTCTCAAGGCCACTTTTGCCAAAGCATCACGTGCACGTAGATCTGTGAGGAACTCTGTTTTATCTACATAAAGGCATGCTTAGGTTAGGCACCAGTCTCGTTCAGCATATTGCATGTTCAGCATGCAGTTTGTTCCTCTAGAGCTCTAAGGGTGTCCTGTGAAATCACAGTCAGTTATTTGTAAAGCTAATGAAAATACAAGCACGTTCACTTGTGACAGGAGAGAAGTAAAGGAAATTTGTTCTGACCCTCCAAAGGATGCTCATAACTTGCTATGGCCTTCTGTTTCAGCCAAAGCTATTAAACACTATCAACTACTGTTCCATGCCTACAATACACTTCCTGACTTCAGCTATTCTTTGTTTCCTACTATTCAGTTTGGTAAAGCAAGTTTTTACATTGATTGAAGCTTTTGTCTGATTCTGCTATGAGAATTACCACAGCTTCTTTTGCTCTGCATATGTTTATTAAACATGTATCAGGAAATTAAGGAACCTGCTTTGATTCTAAAAGAGATTTATTTACAAGAAAAGGAAATGGTATGGGGAATTTGTCTTCTTTTTTCAAAGTCTGTTTAAAGAAAAAAACCTATTAATTAAAAAAGCTTTGCATTGTGAAGTTACTGTTTTTTCTAAAAAATCTCAGCTGACTCAAGGATATAAGCTTTATATATTAAAATAGTTGACCTGTTGACCTTGCCACTCTATTTCCTATGTATCAAAACCTGGCAGGCTGGAAAAGTGAGTTATATGCCAACCTCAAATTGTCTACTTAACAGCTGTGCTTCTCCTCAGAAGTTTGTTTTTTGAGGTCTGTAATATCCATTACATAGAAAAATTTACCATGTGAAGGCTATCAGAAAAAATTATGAAGTCCATTAGCACTTTATGGGGGCTTTGACCTTATCTACATTTCTGTGATTGCAGCTATAATTAGTTAAACCTGCAAGTGTGGTAGCCGCGTGTTCGCATGGGCAGGCACCACCGCTACTCCACTGACGAGGAACCCAAACAAGCACTGAGGATGTCTACATTTTTGAGTGCCATCAACACCCTTTGGAGTCAATGAAAAGATGCTTAGATCCTTACTGGATCTCTCTTGATTGATCACTAATATTTCCAGTCAAGCAAACTACTTGAATATGCACACAACCTGAAAAATGTGAACTGTCCCACTGATATCAGTGTGCTTACATGCTCTGCCAGACCAGGGCTATAGTCAAGTCTCAATAGATATTTCTATAAGAAGGAGTCACAAGCTAGCTTGTTTTGTTTTGTTTTGTTTTTTGTTTGTTTGGTTGGTTGGGTTTTTTTTTACATTTTTAGCACATAATATGGAAACTTTCTTTACTGTTCACCCTTTGCTGGTTTTAGTCATGTTTTCTCCTGATACCAAGACTGTAAGTATAATATTGTTTCACCAGATTGTTTTGTGTCCCTGTAAGACTTAAAACAGACACATAGAAAAAAACCCACACATGTTCTTTTTTCTGTTGTGATAAATGCAATTTGTAAAACTTCCCAACGCATTCCATTTCCTTTAAAGAAACATTCATCAGAAGAAAATGTATAAAAGATCATGAGTCACATTTGGGAGGTGATGTTCTGGACAGGTGCAGCACCACTAACTTTGGAGAAGACTGTGGTGCATGTTATTGAAAACTGGAAAATGCATGAGCACCTGAGATCATTATTTGCTTGTGTACTTCCACATACTATTTGAAACTTTGAAACTGACAGTTACGGTGCTTGGAAAACGAAAGTATCACAGTAGAAGCAAAAAATCCCCTAAGCAATAAGATCACGATCATTCTGTTAAATCAGTGATATCAGCTACACATCTAAATATTTCCCTGACCCTTTGAAATATCATGTTACTACATCTGCTAGTGCTTGTCTTCCTGACCACTACCATGGTTTATCAGAAAATGATGAAAAAGCATATTAGGTTGTTTCTACTGAATCTAAGGGAAAGAGCATGGGAGGTGTTGGGACTCCTAGGGGTAAAGCTGCTCCTCTCCCTTCCCAGACACCAACAGACTGCACTATTTTGAAAGTGTGCTGTGTATCACACAGTAGCACCTCATGGCTGCCAGGTCTACATGAAAGAGTAAGGGGAGGACGCTTGGTTGCCACCACTGCAAAGGGGTCCAGTGCTCTCCCTGAAGATGCACAGCCATGGCTTGGTTGCATGGGATTATAGGAACCTGAACAGTGTTTTCACTTGTTTCTACTCTAAAAAAATCATTCACCCTTTTAAGAGAGCTGTGTAATCTCCATTTAGCAAATGTTTGCCTGCAGTTAGTGGAGAAGCTGGCACTTTGTTCCTGAAAACACAGAGCTTCACGATGCCTAGATGTTCTACTTCCTCACTAATAATTGTTTTCAACAGCAAACATTAGGTGCTGTCAGGTGTGTTATTAAGGTAAAACTTATTCTATTCCAGCATATTCATGTGAGCCTCAGGCTATATCATGGGTGACTACAAAACATGAACATCCAGCAGTGTCCAGAGACGGGAAAAGTTCCACCACAAGGCAATAAATCAGCTTGACTCTTGGTATGGTGGCAAGCATCTAACAAGGGAACCCCAAGAGCCCCTCTAGACTGGGTTACAGCACGATGAGGCTCTGCCCATCAGCCTTGAACTCTGCCTTCAGAGCACATTGCTCTTCTGGGCACTAGCCAGATCAGTGGGCTCATTCCTATCAACAAAAAAAAGAGGTGCCATAAGTGCAGGTGGCTAGGACCATAGTTTTGTGTAAAGCTGGTTAAATGCAGGAAAATGACAAGCAATTTCAAGGCAAATTAAACTCTAAACAAGTAAGCAGAACTGTTTCACCCCAGTTACTTGTTCAAACTGACCAATGAATTTGCATTACATTCCCTGTCTACCAGTGCCTGCTTTCCATAATATGGCAAGTAAAGTGAGTTCTTCTGGCAGATGTCGTGATAGATATAGTGAATCTTTCCTGTGCACTACAGAGTATCCCAGAAAAGCAAACAATGATTTAATAAACAAAGATATTCGTGTTGGAAAGTAGATTTGAAGGACTACACTTTTCTCAGCCAGAAAAGAAAACCAGTCCAGTCAGGATTGACCCCTACTGCATACATAACAAATATTCCAATGGATTGTGAACAATTTAAATAAAGCCATGACTTAGAAATAGGTTGTGATTGCAGGTCACCATTTCACAAAGTGAAAATTGACGAAAATAACCAAAAAGAAATTTCCTACTAATTACTGAGAGAACAACCTCCTGCTCCCTGCCCATGCTGAGTTACTGATTACATATCAGAAAAGCCCTGGCGATGGGCTTTGTTTTATCAGATAGGCAGGCTCCTCAAAATCAGTGGAAGTATTCGTGAGGAAAAAGCAACTGATGCCAATGTGTCAGCACTGGAGCAACCGGGCATTCTCCAGAGATCTCTTCCTGAAGCCTGTCCTGTTTCCATACAGTCCAGCAGAAGGAAAGACTATCAGTCTCCAGGAGACACCTGTGCTCCTCTGAAACACAGTGAGACTTCCTGCGCAGGTGGGGATGTCATGTCAGCCAGTTCCTTGAAAAATACATGGATGTTGTCAGAGTAAGCAGTCAGAAAAAAAAAAAACGTGGCTGTTTTCCTCCCTGGAAACTGGGAGACTGTAGCAGTTTTCCCAAAAAGAAACTCTGAAGAAGCTTTCTTCATTTCATTATTTGTTACATGTTCCCCAATTCCTTGCTGGATACAGCTGTTCTAGCAAAGAACTCAGGTACATCTGTATGTACATTCGCATATGTCTGTCCATCTCTATGTTTAAAGAAGTATATTCATCAGCGAGAACATTGAGGTGAAGTTTTGACTACGCTAAAGATAATAGGAATTATTTTATTGATTCCAGTGTGGCCCGGAGCTAACAAAAATCCAGAAATATTGACAAATGTGAAGTTACCATGTAAACAGATTTTATATAATATTTTCACATTTTATTTTATACATTATTTATATCATATTATTATATTGCCCTCGATGCAGGTTTACAGACCTGATATTAAGGTAATAAACTCCTATTATGTATAACTTTTTAGAGCTTGCTCTAGCTTCACCTGTCCTAAATTTAGGCACTAATGGGAAAAGGAAATATAGTGACCTTAGACTCTCTCGTAGTGTGTGGAGAGAGACAGGCAGCTTTGCAGTGTGCTTTAGCTGTGGAAAACAATTTTTTCTCTTTATCGTTCGTAAAGGGAGTCTACGGAGAGGAGAATCTGAAGTAGGTATACTACCCACAAACACATTTCTGTTAACCACGGCAATTCTTGTTAGCCAATCTGTTTAACTTGTTCTCACCTTTTCTCACATTTCTACCTGAATATGCTTCTTGCTGATGGTGAGTGAGCAGCAATGCCTAGCTGCCTCTCCATTCCTTTTAAAAAAATTACCTCTGCTTTTCTCCTGTTAGAAGGTGGTCTTTCCTATACAAAATCTTAAATTACTGGTCTCTAAATACAAGGTAGCTATTTCTTTAATGTTTCATAAATACAATGATATCTTTAGTCTGCAGTTCTGATCTTGTCCTAAACTGCACTAGGAACAGAGGTACATGAAGTTGGACTTCATAAAATAACAGGAGACTTCATGGCTGAGGTCTACAGGAGATATTAACCTCATCTTGAAGGAACACTGTTTTTTTTTTTCTTGTAGCATTTGCTCAAATTCCAAGAAGGGATTTCAAACTTGACAGAGGAAGTGTTGCAATCCCTCTATGAAACTTCCTTAGGCTTTTCTGGAACTCCGAGTATGAATTCAGCACAGTGGGAGTCTGGACAGGGAATGTGATGCTTTCACCTTCAGCTGTGAGAGTATCTTCTCACTTCTTATCTATGAAGATGAATTCTTCAGTTCCCATTTATTTGAAAATAAAGTGCATGGGCCAGGTAAATAGAAGACTATGGACAAACCCTGTCATTGTACAGCCCCATTAAGATCTATAGCACAGCTCCTTGACAGTCTTGAAAAAAATTGAGTGCAAGTTTTATCAAGCAATGTGCTCATTAGAGTGGGGATGGTGGTACTGAAACTATTTGTCCTTTTGATTGCTAATCTGATGACATAATTTCTGACAAGCATGATATTGCATAAAATTCAAAGTTTGTTCTGAACTATCAAAAGACACTTTCATAAGAAACCTGCCAGAAAAATTTAAAGAGACTAATAGTTAAACCTGCCTCCCCAATAAATTAAATTTAATAGCATAACTTTTATTTAATCTTAAAGATGACAAATCCTTTTTAGTCCAAGATGGTTTCTATGACTGCCATTTGTCTGGAAAAGAAAAGAAATATGGTAGTTCTAGATCAAAAAGCTCAAAAAATCAGTTGCCAATGTAGATTTCACCCCACTCTGTTTATTACAAGGATGTTTGAGAGCTGTGGGAAATGCAGACTTATCTTGGTTCAGAACTATATTTTGCTTCAGTTTTCTAGAGATCACAAGTTTTATGGAATCATTTAAGTTTATCTGCATTTTCTTCTCTCTGTTGCTTAAAATAAAACAAAGATCAAATTCTCACTGGGGACCTCATGGGTAGATCACTCTACTATATACATTTATCCCTCTTTCCCCTGGAGAGTTTTGGATTTTAATAATTTTCTTCAGTTTTACATGTCCATACTCTCTGCAACAGAAGATGGTACTTCTAACCATATATTGGGCTAAAAAAATCTAAAATTAATTCATATTCTTAAAATTTTCTAATGTATTACTGAAGTCTGTTGAATTTAACAGAAATTAATATTATTTGTTTCCTCTGAATCTAAGATAGCATCCAATAAATTCTAACAAAAGGAACATCCATGCTGAATCCTTGGCTCTGTCCCCATGGCCATCTAATGAACATTTTGCTATGGAGTTATGAGTCATGTTCACCATGCTAAGCAAGAAGGCCATGCATAAGGCTTTAATAATACTATGAGCTTAAATGCAAACACATTTTTTTGAGAAAGATGCTTTCATTATAACAAATGCTATTATTATCTGTAATCTTACGGACACTCAGAAATTCCATGTCTGGGAAGTCCTAATGCCTGTGAAAGAAAACTGCTTTTCAGAACTCTAAGGCCTTGCTCAGTCCTCATATAAACTGACATTCGTAATGACTGCAGGTCTTAATTTCTCACTCCCACACTAGCTTTGGATGAAATATTTGAAACAGAATTGTAGCATGTGGATAACCAAAGTCAAACATTTGAATATTCTTGCATTTTAAATATAAAACCCACGGCTGGACATTAATATGAAACAAAGATTAAGAATTATTTAATCTAAAAGCATTTGTGTAAAAGTAAGGTGTCATGTCAAGGCTACATATGCGATCAATGGAGGGAAACACACTCTTTGAAAGCACTGCTCTTTCTGTCCTATGATTAGGCCTGAACTCTGTGATGTGAGCCTGGCTCCAGAGGTATCTGTCTTCCACCACTGCCCGTAGCAAGGGTCCAGATGATAGGCTTGGATTAGAACACACACAGGCACATTTCTATTCATATATTTATCAACTTATATATTTACCTGTTTTCATGGGACTTTTAGCAACACCTGAAAGCAATGAAAGGAGTCTGCATTAAAATTCATTTAATTCCTTGTTTCAGAAAAAGCACCTTTTCTTATGGTTTACCATGTTGAAGAGCAGAATTATGTTCCTCCCAGGCTGATGCCTGCTGTCACATCAGAGTGGTAGCCCTCAGTCCCTTAGCCCTCCCATCTGGAAACAGCAGGGGATGACTTCTGCTTCCCTTCCAGGAGGTTCTCAGGTGTGGAGATGGGAAGTGCTCTGCCTGCTCACCTCTCTGTTTCACTTACACCGAGCTCAGCACAACAGTGAGGGACCATAATTGTGAAGGATTAAATAAAATGGCAAACTGTTTTTGTTTTCTTTTCAAAATCTTGTGGGTTTTGTTTGTTTGTTTGTTTGCTTAATTAGAAAGGGGCAGAAAGTGTAAATGGCTTTAAAATGTCTGAGTAGGGCTTTCCTTCCTAATGCCTATGTAAGGATGTTATGGTATTTGTCAACATCCAGCTAAAAACTCCAGACTTTTCCTTGCAGTGAGTAGCTTTAAGTGGAAGGCACGAATACATAACTGTTTAAAACTTGGTACAAAAGCTCTGCGTCCTTACATCTCTAGCCAAGTACTGGAATTTTTTTCCAGAGAGAAAAGCACTCTTATGCAACAAACAGCAGATAGACACCACTTGTTTGAAACAAAATAATAATTATGTTCTAGATGGTAGGCCAGACACAGGCCTTTCTTCCTGGCACAACACTGTCGGAAAAAACTGTAATCTGGCTGCAGATGTGCCTGCACATTTGGTCCTCACTAGTCCCAAAGGAGCAGACTTTGCAGGGCTGGCAAGTCCATCCCCACCCTGAGCACGGAACACGGAAGTGCTGAGAAGTGCACGCTGCAAGAACATTGGGTCTCTCCTCTGCTTCTCCCAAATTCGGTAAACATTGTGCAGACGTGACCACAGATACTTTGAGAAACTTTGAACTCCAAAGAGTTGGAAGGCTGTAATTTAGCCATACTCTGGAAAACACAAATATTGTCTTGGGAAACAGGGACAGCAAAGGCTGAACTTCAGGCACCTTCATGGGAGTCCTGGGTCATCAGGGAACGAATGAGGGGAAAACAAAACGAAACAAACAGCTATCCTGTTTGTTGTGTGGCATCACATGTAAACAAAAACTGTGGGACACAAGTCCAACAGTACAATCATCCAGTGAAAGACATATGAAATAGATACAACTGTGAGGCAAAATAGCTGTATAATCACTAGCATGACTCCCAGCAAGCTCCCAGCTGCACAGAGCTTGTTTCTTCCTCGCCACATTCCCTCCTTGACTCCTGCAGGACTAGCCAACTTCACAAGCCAATGACTCAAGGCATGGGACCACCATTGCACGTTCTCCCCCTGCCAAGGTGACGCACGAGAACAGCCGTGCAAGGAAGAAACTCCTTCCTTCCTGCTCCCCGCTGAAGGAATTGGAACAGGAAGGAAATTCTGGTCATCTGGCTACATCGTGCTTCCTCCAGCACAGAGCTGCCAACTCCGTTGTCCGTGGACCTCAGGTTAGGTAAGGCCTCATTTCCATCCTTCTGTGAACAGAAATCCAGTAATTTGCCCCACTTTTCTGGAAACCTTCCAGCACTTAGCTTCCACTTGGTAGCTCATTTGAAGATAAACCATAAGCAAAGTCACGGTTACCAGTAATTTAAGTATAAAGCTGCTCCATGCATCTAGTTTTCATACAAGGATCTCGATCAGGTCTCTCCCTCTTGCCTGGATCCCTATGACATTGCTGCCTGCACCCTGTACCTGCTGCAGAGGAAGCTGAGCAGATGCTGTGTGTTGCACATCAAGGGAATGTGTCTCTTGCTTCTCACAAGCAAGGGTTATTTTTTAAATGTGCCATGGGAAGTATTTGAATGCAGATACACTGAGGCCTTTTAGAGAGCTGCTTACAGAGCAGATTCCTCGTTCTCTGTCTAATCATTTCTATTTCATGGCTGACTGATTTGTCCCCAGTTTCCATGCTATTGTGCCTCATAGTCAAGTGGCAAGAAATACATTAAATGCTGGGTAAAAAGCAGAAGGTTCTGAATCTAGAAAAATGCAACAGCTCTAAACGAAACTGAGCTAAGCCTGAACCGTACTTCTGGCTTACAATACCAATGAACACTTTTTTTTTCTCTTTCAGTAGCTGACTGAGAATGGGGACTCCTTCTGTTGTACAAGTGTATTTTTTAAATTCTGCCTGGGTGATTTAAAACTAAAGTAAGGGCAGATACATGACAGAAGAGGATCACAGACTGATATCTAAGGCAGTAACTGAATGTGTGCATCCTCACCCCAATCTGAGCCTGTCACTTGGGTACTGAGTCTGAACTTCACAGCTACTTCTAACAAGCTGAACTGGAAAGCAGTGTCCAAATAAACTCAAATAGTGGGAAAATTCCTCTCTCTACTTTTCAGGCTGAACCTATCCATAAAATACTCATAAAAATCAAAGCAGTTCTTATTTATCTTTGTAACAAGAGAGAACACTGCTACTTTACAATGTTCTCATTTTTTACAAATGCTGCTGGTTTTATGATGCAAAATAGATACTGTCTGGCTAACATCAAGTTCATTTTGATACATTCCTGTGTCTTGATGTGACTACGTGCACTACCAGGAGCTCTCCTGATGACGCAAAGTTGGTACTGGTGTTCTGGTTGTTTGCTTGTTTTCAATGAATGTGTTTGTCCACAGTTATTTCAAAAAGAAAACCCAAAAATCTTGTTTTTCTATTCCTATAATTCTTACTTTTCATCCTTTTTTGGATGATTTGATGTAACAAATTTTCTTAATCATTGCCCCTGTGGGAGGCAGAGAGGGCAGGATGGGCTTTGTACTCTTCAGTTTCTTTCAAGTCCGTTAGGAGTTTTTTCCATCAGTGGTCTCCTTTTTTTTCCCAGTAGGATCTTTCTTTCCCTAGCTAAGTTCGTGGACACCCAGATTCCGCTTGCTTGGGGGCTATGACTCATCCTCAGAAGGTCTGGTTGCTTTGGGGACTTCTTCTGTTGATGTACGCAATAAGACATGAGGCAGTCTCATTCTTCAGCTGTCTATTCAGCTGCTCTTCCATGGGTAGGAGAAAAAAAAAAGAATTGTTCTCTCCTTTTAAAAATCAACCATTTTGACGGAAAATTTGTGCCAATAGGTACACAGATGATTTTTTTTTTCCTAAACAAATAAAAACTTCATGCCTTTTCTTTCTAAATGGCAAAACAGTCAATGGTTCCTTAAAGATACAGCCTGCTCCAAGCGATAATTCTTAGTGTTGACCCAGCATAATGGCTGGTCATATTAATCACCTTCAAATTGTGTTGAAATCAGTGGAATCTGAGGTTACTTGGGACCTTGCTATATTGTCTGCACATAACATAAATCATTTTACTGACATACATTCAGGAACCAGAGTTCAACTTTTTGATTCTCTGGAAACAATAAAATGTTTCTATTTTTCAGTAATGGCACTTACTGACCAAAAAACATGGTGAACTGCACACACTCGGACTCTACTGGACACTAAAAAGCCAGTTAGTGGCTTAAGACACCCACGGCAGCTGGGCAACTCCCATTTTTCCTAGGTTCTGACAAGCCCAGATGACACCATCCTCAATTTTCACATGCATAGTATAAAATTCATCTGCTAGGAGGAAAACAATCACTATTATTTTTTCTGACCAAAGTGACTTCAAGCAAAAATGTCCATCAACCCTGATTTGTCGAAGCTCTGATCATAAAAATCCGAACAAAAAATCCAGACAAGGGCACAGTTAGATTTTCCTTATCTTATTTCCTTTTTTTCATTTCTTGCAGGAAGGAAAAATACCAAGGAAAACAAAACAAGGAAACAAATCCAAACGTCCACGAAGACCTCTGATTTTTCACCCACTTGACTTAGGGAGCACGATCTCTCCCGCAGGCCATGCCCAGCAGCACAGCAAGCTCAGACTGCACTGATCTGGTACCAGCTCCCTTCCCTGCCTCTATACGTGCCCGAAGGAAGGAAAACCTCTCTGCCGGTGTTACATAAGGTCACAAAACTTTTCCTGCCTCCGCTCCCCTAGTCCCGGGAGCGACGTCCCAGCTGCAGGGCTGACCTGCCGGCACACCGCTGCAGGAGCTCCGCACCGGGACGCCCCTTGTTCCGGAGGGCCGCCGCAGGCTGGGTTCCCCAGCCCGGCCCGCTGCCGGCCGGGAGAGCACGGGCAGCCCGAGGGAGGATGCGACCCGTCTCTGCAAGGAGCTCCACCGAGCTGCCCTGCAGCGCTGCCCGCCTCTCTCCTGCACCCTCTCTCTTTAAAAAAGACAATTTTCGAAACGCCCCCCGGTCCTTTCCCTCTTGCAGCAGGTGGAGGGAAACGTTTCGCCGGCTGCGGTCGCCCTGGCAGTGCCCGTGTACTTTGCCTCGGCAGGACAGACAGCTGCCCGGAAAGGGCATCACCCCTCGTCCCGTCCCGCCTCGTCCCCCTCACCTTGACCACGTCGTCGTTGAGGTGCTTAGGGTCTCGGTTGACTAGGTCGATCTCTTTGGTGTGCACGTCGTGCACCGCCTTTTCGTTCAGCTCATCTGCCATCATCTTGTTGTTGGGCTTGTAGATGTTGCCCTGCTCCCTGATGGGCGCCGTGTACAGAAAGCCCTGCGGAGAGGGAGGGAGAGCGGGAGGGCAGAACCGAGAAGGGGAGGGGAGGATTGAGCAGGGCAGGGCAGGGCAGCGCCGCGCAGGAGGGCGGGCTGGGGGGGGCGGCCCCGGGTCCCGCGGAGCAGTGGATGCCTCGCTGCGGGGCAGTTCTCGCCCCGGCTATTTAACTGCGGCCGCAGGGCGCACACCACACCCCCGCGGCACCAGGCACGGCACCGGCTCCCGCCGCCAGGCGGCCCTGGCCCGCGCCCCGCCGCGCCCCACACGCCCCGCACCACCCGCGCCCGGCCCTGCTCCGCGACGCTGCCCTAGAGCGGAGCGCCGCCGAGGCCCCCATAGGCAGCGCGGGGAGCGGCCGGGGGTCCCCACACAGCCCCCTCCCCATCCTGCCCTCCCCACTCTGTCCTTGCTATACAGCCCTCCGCGTGGACCGGAGCCAGTGCGCCCTCACCGTGCCCAAACCACCCCAACGCCCTCACCGTACTGTCCTCACTGTACTGTACTCACAACACCGCGCTCCTCGCACGGCCATCACCATGCCCCCTTTATCCCGGCGCTCTCGCCGTAAGCGCCCTACGTATACTGCCCTCACCGTACGGCTGCCACCACGGCGTCCGCACCGCGGCCCCGGCCCGGCCGCAAGGGACAAGCCCCCGGGTGGCTCTGCCCCACTGTCCCTGCCGTAGACGCCCCGTTGTCCGCCCTCCCCGCCTGCCGCTGGTACCACTGGTACCGCCGCCGAACTGCCCCCGCGCCCCGCTCCTCTGCGGGTCTGGGGCGCTGCAGCGGGCGCGAAGCTCGGGGTGCCGAGCCGCTGCAGGTACTCAGCGCCGGGCGGGAGGGCGGCGGGGCAACCAGCGGGGCTGCTCGCAGCCTCCTGGCTCCGTCTCCACGGCGGTCCTACCTCCGAGTCTACGTATTTGGTACCGGACATGCTGCCCCGGGCTGGCTGGCGGCTCTGCCGTGGGTTTCTGCGCTATAACGTGTAGGACCGGAGGCAGGAGGATCCCGCTCTGCGGAGCGGCCGGCCAGGGGGAGGTAGCTGGGAGGGAGACGGCTGGCGGCCGGCCAGGGGCTGCTCCCTGCCTTTGGCTGGGGTGGATGACAAGCCGCGGTAGGGCCCGGCATATCGCAACGCGGCTGGGAGCCGCCGGGGGTGGGAGGGCAAAGCAGCCCTGCCCCGGCAACCTGGAGGCGGGCGGACCTGATCCCGGATGCTTGGGCCATGCCGTGTGTGAGGACAGGGACACGACAGGGCCAGGGACACGACAAGGACGGGGTGCCCTCGGCTCTGCCCTCCCTGCCCCGGCCACCCGCGACCCGCGGCAGCAGGTCCCTGACGCTGGGCTGGGGGGGGGGCGACGATGCCTGCGTGCGGCCCGGGCGGCGGGGTGGGGCGAGGAGGAAGGGCAAGGGAGGGCAAGGAAGCAATGAGGAGATGGAAAACTTTAGTTGTATTTCATGTCCAGAGCGAGCGAGGCGTTTGGAGGGCTCCGTTCCCCCCCGGCATTGACAATAGTTTACACATAGTCATCACTGCCCCAGGAACAATTGTGGAAACTTGGACATCCTTGGGATGAAGAAAAAGAGATTTTCTCAACTGGTTCATTTCAAAACTATGCAAATATTTAACAGTCCTGCACTTTAACTGTACTATGTTTTTCCCAGGAAGAGACTGACTATGACCATACATGTCTGCCATGCATATTAACCACTGGGATTTGCTTTTAAAGAAGAATGGTGGGTCACTGACATTTCACCATGCTCCGTTCTCAAGGTCCTTTGTAAGCTACGAGGTATAAAAGCTATACAGATTCATCACTGTATTCAAGATGATTCACATTAGGGTTGCAATGGCACTATACATCTATGCTTACGTTACATGAGCTATATTTTGCTCTATTTTTTGTGTGTGTTTGCAACTATCAGTTTTCTGTTAGGAAATCAGACCATGGTGAAAGATTTATAGCATTAACAGAAAAATAGTGACCTTAGTGTTATGCCATTTAACATAGAATTGCAGCAACAGAAGTAGAAAATTCTTAACTGCAGTATATTTGGCTTTGACAGTTCATCAGAGGAATGACCTCAAAAAAGCCACTGGCAAGGATGGATGTACACTCCACAGAAGTAAATAACTGCACCTGTTGAAAATGTGGTCCACATGGACACATATTACTGATACGGTCATCAGTTAGCAGTGAACTTTAAGTTTATGTTGCTCATAAACTTTAGAACAAATGCTTTGCATGGATATTTTCCAAGTTTCCAAGTTAGTTGGAATTTTTAGAAGTAACTTTTTTATTGATGTGATAATTCACTCAGACCATCATTAAAATATCTTCGGCTGTCCAAGCATTTCAGTGTGTGCATAGGGTCAAATGGGTGGATTGAAGGACATAGTCTCTGCAATCTTTCAACTCATCTGAAAAGCAAAAAAAATCCTCCACAAGACAGTTCTTTGTTTTTATTCTTAGGAAAGTGTTCAATTAGTCAGTGTCCTGCATGTGAATAGAAATATTTTGACCCATCATTCAGTATTACTGGAAAGCTCAAGGATGACTAAAAAAATGAGATATATTTGTTAATTTGAAATGCTGAATTGGTCTTGGAGTTTTTTCTGCAGAACCACAGCCCCCTTTGAAAGAAATTTCTGAATCACAGAGCACTACCACAGCTCGAAGAATATTTGAAGCTGTAGGTATTTATAAACTTTATGAGATGAATCCCAGAATAGCCTGCTTATGTAGCTGAAATGGACCATCTCATCTGAGGAACCTTAGGAGTGCTCACTTGAGCTTAAATACCAAGAAGACTGCCTATAGAAAAAAATGGCATGGGTACTACCAAGTACTAAGAGTGAGGACATTCCATCTGTAGAGATGGACAGGGATACAGCCGTAGCCCATTGCCTCCAGCACTGTTGTCTGAGAAATGCCCACAAACTTAACATCCAGATACTTGGCACAGGTGCACACAGGAGTTCTGCAATAACCTCCCGTTTGTCACTTCCTGCCCAGAGATATGAGTTGGGGGAGAAGTGACTCAGGTTTGTGGGTCCCCTTGGTTGGAAAACAGTACACACAACACTTAAGGTCTGTAAACAAAAGGCTTTTATTCTGAAGCTTGGCTGGATTGGCAAATGATTTGGTGGCAGAAGAATTTATGTTATTGTAGGTTCAATTGGTAAACATTAAACGTTTGTGGCACATGTGAAGCTGTAAATCTTATGTTACTGTATTACTTATAAAAAGGAAAGCAAGAGAATAGAACTACAGGAAAGAAGGAAAAGAGAGAGAAAGATTTTGCCATCCTTATGGCTCCGCTTTGTATATGATTATGTGCAGCATCCTCCAGTGTCATATTCGGCTCAGGTAGTGAGACTGCTGGGTGGAAGGGTTCTCAGGATGGTGGGTAGGTGCCACCAGTGCTTGCACAAGTCTTTTGTGCAGGCATTACTGAGGGGTGATTACGGAAGATAGAAAAGTCCTGAAGGGCCTTGGTCCATCTTGAAGGGTCTTGGTTTTTCCCTCAGTGTCATGCTGGGCCTATCAGACGACAGAGGTACACGCTCTCCAACATAACCCCCACCTCCTGTGTCAGCCAGCCAGCCTTTGCCTGTGGCTCATTAGCTTATAGTTGATATGTAAATTGCAATTCACCTTATCAGGAATGTCCCATCTCCTGCTACTAGGGATGTCCTGTCTCCTGTGGCTGGATGAACTGTTTTTGCCACAATGTTTGAACCATTGTCCTTTTCAGTCTCTGACACCATTACATACAGAGGAACAGTATAATTCTGGGAAGGGCCTGGTGAAGGCTTGCAGACATCTTTCTGAAAGTGCAAAGCTTGTGGTCCACTCTCACTTACTATGAATGGACTATCCAGAGGTAATCTAAAATTGCCAGGGGTTGTAGACACCCAAGCTGCCCTTGTAAATGCCACCCAAACTGTCTCCTCCTGCATCTTCAGTAGCCCAGGTCAGCTGTTGAACAGGAATACAGGCTCCTTTGGCTGCCCAGCTCACTGCTTTCTTCTTCATCATATCAGCCATAGGTATTTTGTGCACAATTTAAAACAGTTTTTTGTGCTCCGAAGTCTTGCCTTAACTGAACTTTCAAACCTGAGGATTATCTTGAGAACTTGCTCTAAACATGGAGCAAAGTATGTGCAAGTTGTGAGCTCTTCTTTTCATTTTGCGAAGGGGAAAGATTTTCATATGGGTAGGAAACATTTCTTTGTAGGAGCCAGTGCAAAAAGATATGGATTGGACAAAATTCCTCTAAAAAGTGTCAGAAAATGAGTCATAGAACTGAACTGAATGTGCATGACTGCTCACTGTGTGTCTTTGTTTGGTACCAAACATTCCCTCTTCCTTCATTCCTCCCCTCACCTTTTCTTTTTAACTTGTGTAATTATACCAATTATGGTATCAGCAATACTCCTGATATATTCCAATGTCAGCAAGATCAGAATCAGCCCTGGGAAACTGTAGTCTTTATGTATAGTTTCAACAGCAGCAAGGCTCTTAGATAAGAGGCTGTCAGCAAGCAGCCTACCTTATGCAGAGCGCTTCAAAACCCGAGGCTTAGGAAAGGAAGATCACCACTTTTTTTAGTGTCTCCTGCTCAAGTGCTTTGTGTGCATTTTTGGATATTTTGCTGGATGGAAGCCTGAGCTGCCAGAACCTTTGGCACTGAGCTTTTATCAGTCATACTGCTGTCCTCACCCTGCTGCGTGATAACAAACATTGAGATGGGTTTAACATGCAGGCCAATGTTTTGCTCATTCTATGATTTACAGACATGTAGTCTGGAGGATTCATGGTGGCTATCCTGTCCCTAGTGTCTGTAGATTTTCTGTATTTTAAATTATAAGTCATAGGATTAGAACTTTTCCACTGAGATGTGTGCCTCTTGCCACCAGTATATAGGACTGCACTTTCCTGCATGTGTTTGTTATTTAGCCTGCTCCTCATGTTGAAGGAGTAGTTGTACCAGGAGAGGTGGGGAGATCCCTTCACCTTCCTTCTTTCTCACAAGCTCTAGTTAGAATTGATTTCCTTTTACATGGAAGCACTGTTGCCATAAAACATTTCACAATGGACTGAGGGGTAGAAGAAGTAATCCAACACTTGAGAGACCTGAAATCAATTTTTGCCTGTCTGAGGTGCGCTAGTGTATTTGAACTCGCTCCTGGGAAAGTGTATTTTGGGTAGTGCCCTATTCTGCTGATGTGCAGTTAACTGTATTTTAAAGGGTCTGAGGCATTCTCTTCCTTTATTTTGGGATCCTGACTGGGCTTAGGTGCTCAAGCAAGGGCAGTTTTGGGCATGACAAAAGTAAAACTGTAAGCAGTGAGGGGAGGTTACATGAAAGGGAGGTGCCTTCTGAGTTTAGACATGTTCCTCGCTGGGTGGCAGTTGGGGAGGGATTACAGTTTTGGATGTAAATAATGTAAATGCCTGACTCTCATCTCAGTCCTGCAGTAGGTGTGTACATCTTTTATTGGAGCTAGTCCCTATAGGTCTCGATCAAGGTAGCTGGTAACTGCCTTGGCTAGAGAGGCAAATAGATTGAAAGTTTTAATTCTGCAAGACCTTGTGCGAATCAAGTCACTCTTTTCTCAGCCCTTTTTGGTATTAAATTCCTTAACAAATACCGAGCTGAGCCATGAGCACTGGTCCATGTCCACGGTATTCTGTATCATTCTGACAGTTCTGGCATATTATTATCTGTTCAGGTGTCTTACAGAAATATCAGACTATGAGAACTAGTCTCATTAATGGGACTTAAATACCCGCTCCTTAAGCCTTACATAGAATGCGGCTTTATGTCACCAAACTTTGCTGTCTAAGCATTTCGTGGTCACCTCTAGCTTATAGTTGTACCATTGTGATAGCTCTGATAGTGTAAAGTAAAAGCAAGGTGAAGTAGGTACATGGGTGAAAAAGCAGCTCCTATTAAACTGAGGCTTTTGGAAAAATAGACAAACTTTCCTCAGAATTTGAAATAAAATTGTGAATCTCCACATTTTGTTCTATTTAAGTGTCTAAAGTGGGATCTGATTCATTGCCTTGTGAAGAGGTCCTTCTTTCTCCCACTTGGAGCTGGAGGGGGAAGCCAGATGACAAACAGAACCGAACACCTAACACAGGTGACACCCACCTCTGACCTCAAGTTGTGAGAGAAGCATGTAGAGAAGAGCCTGTCCCACTACTTACATGAAGCTCTACTTGCTTCCATAGGCCTACCCAATTTCTGCAGCAAATACCTTTTTATGTAGCAGAAGAAAGAAGCCAAGCCAAGCCAAACATTTTACATTAATCAGTGCAGAGACTTTTCTGTGGAGGATGGTTCTTAGCTCCTCTGAATTGTCTCTATGGAAGATGTTTTCTTTCTGTTGCAATAAGCTTAGGAAGATCAGTGTTGCCAGGCCAAAACTAGCCTTTATTAATTCTCCTATCAGTTGTAAATCCCTGCATGAAGAA
Source organism: Patagioenas fasciata (assembly GCF_037038585.1). Taxonomy (NCBI): domain Eukaryota; kingdom Metazoa; phylum Chordata; class Aves; order Columbiformes; family Columbidae; genus Patagioenas; species Patagioenas fasciata. The sequence goes on along the minus strand of NC_092520.1, from coordinate 188,387,381 downwards.
AGCACCTAAATTTTTAATGCATAACCACTGGTTCACTGTACTCATTGGAGGTCTTCAGCTCTGATTTTCATGAGAACACTGTACTAACAGAAAACACTGGTAGAGCATCTGGTGTTTGACCTTGTTTCATTTGCATTTTTATTAAAAAAAAAAAACAAACCACATATACTTTTCCATGTATTTTTAAAAGAGAGTTAATACAGCTTAACAGCAATAGTTTTATCTCTGCAGGTGGGGGAATGACCACGCCCTGTAAAAATAACGCACTTACCATTCTTTGGCTTCCACTAAATATGAGTGTGTGGTCTGAGGTTGCAGAGCTGCAGAGATGTTCTCAACTCTTGAGTCAGCGTATGCCTAAGTGAGCTTTTTTGATAGGTAGGAAAAGGCTCCTCATTTACTAATATGTCGAAGTTTCTGTTAAGAATGTATTCCAATTTACATGGTGAACAAGTAGGGCAGGGAAAGATAAGATACAAATATAAAAGTTAAGAGTCAGATTAGAAGGATTTTATGAAATAGCCCTCATAAGGAGGCATGTTATATTTCTTTGTGAATTAAACCAAAAAAGTCCATAATCGCAAATATGAGGTTAGTTCTTTAGGTTAGTTGTGATCTTAATGAAAAACAAGATGCTGAAATATTTTGCATGACAGAACCGAATCTTTGGCTCATGAATATAAATCTAAGGTCTGCAGTAACAAGAGGCAGGCTGAAATCAGAACATATCACACTTTTTATCCATCCTCCTACCTTTACCATGATGATGGAAAGTCTACTCTTGTTAAGAGCAATAACATTTTCCCCATTCCACAGAGGGGAAGAAGATATACTGAAGTAGATGACCTGAATTAGGTATAAATTTTCCTACATTTATTCCAGACAATGAGGATAAGTTTCTGGACTCCCTTCTTGCCTAAATTCTCATTTGTAAGTTGGTGTTAAGAGATCAGCTGGGATAGTTTGTCCGCATTTCAAATGAATTGGAGATGAACTTGAGGAACCTACCCCTACATCAAAGCTCACAGGTCAGTGACAGTTCCCTTTCTGTCACTGCTGCCCAGCAATGCTGTGAGCTACTCACCATATCAGCTGTGGCAGAGCTTTGGGATATCTGTCAGATCCATAAAATCCAGAGAATACTTGCTAGCCAGAGCTGCCTGGGGCAGATTCACACCAAAGTATCGAAGAGTCTGCATTTAGTCATACTTCCTTCTACACCTTTCATAGATGGAGTAAGCATATTTGCCGAGCATCTAATATTTTACCCTAAGCCTAACAGTCCATTTGGTATTTTCTTATAGTAGGAGCACGTCTGTTCCAAATAAACATACTGCTACAAAATATGTAAGAAACGAATAGCTTTAATTACAAGCTTGAGTCTTGTAACAGCTAGAGGAATGGTGAAAAGAACTAATCAATGACAAGCCTAAATCAAAATAAGAACAAACCAAATAATTCTACTTGATTGTCTGTGGTAGCTAGAGCTGGATGACTTCAGTAAGCTATTTAAGAATGCATTTATCCAGGAGTCCATGACCTAAAATCATACATTTTTTCTCTAGAGAATGGCCTCAATCTCAAAGCTTGGATCCAGACCTGAGTTTTCTTAAAGCTTAGGCTTTTATAGGGCTCCTTTTAGACACAAGGACTAGTACTGATTGATTTTTTTAAAAATGAATTCATCAAAGGCATATTTTTCTATGGAAAATATCTTTGTAAAAATCCTTGGATGTTTTAAAAGAAAATAACTCTCAAAAGAGTTCAAACCTAGCCTGACCATTTTTTTATTTTCAAAAGAGATATTTCCATTTTTAACATAAGAAAGGTATCTTGAAGAGCACATCTGAACAGCAAGATAACTTCTTGCAGAAGTAAAAAAACTCCAGAGACATTTCCATGGGCACTAATCACTAAGATCCAGTTTTCAAAAGCTATATGAATCCCTCTCTAAATGGCACAAATAGTAGAAATATTTTTAACATACAAAGATGTTCTTAAGATACAAAGTATATACAATGTCAGCTAGCTTCTGTAGGCCAATAAGCAAGAAAAGGAAAATTTTGCAGCTCATCTGTAAAGAAAGCATGCACCTGTAAAAACTATTACGAATTTTTCTGAATGTAGCCAAAATTCTGCAGAGAGACCTACTTCAGAGAAAGCAGTCATTCTGTATGGGCTTAATTACACACAGAGATACATCATTTTCTGCTATAAATACATTAAATGCAGTTGATAATAGTGGAACTGTCTTGATGCTCATCCATTTCTTTTTCCTCTCCCATATTTTGGAAGAACTGCATAGTATTCTATGCTGTTCGGCATTTTAAGAGCTTTTTAAAAAGTTGAGAAATCTGACAAAATTAAGCTGAAAAAGCTGATGTTTTATTATTTCATTATGTACTTCTTGTTTGATAGGAAATCTGTGACATGGTTTTAGAAAATAACATTCTAAATCATACAAACATTTTACAATTGCAACTTATCAGTAATTAAAGAGAACAGCAGCATAAGCCCATCAGAAGGCTAATGTAATTTTAATGTACCTCTGCATACATTTTGTTATTCTGGTTTACAAAGCCATATTAGGTGCAGAAGGAAGAAGGGCTTTTTTATGGGTTAGGCTTTGAAGTAGCCAATAAGCAACATGGACAGTCAACAGGTGAGGAGAATTAGACAAGAACACCAATTAGACTCACTTGCCTTCTATAAGAGCTTGCTACATAGTTAAAGTGCCAGCATAGTGTCTGTCGTTTTAAATATCACAATCTTCACACAGAGAATACACAGAAATAGGCAGGGTTGCAATTACTACACCCCATTTTTAATAAAAAACATTTATCATAAACAGATACTTCAAAATCTTTTGCATAGTCTTGGATGAAAAAACTTTAAATCTTTGCTTTTACATACAACCATGTTTAATGAATATACTAGAATTGCACAGCAACACTTAAAAATCTACATAATTTAGAAACTGAAATTTTAGTTATCTGAAGTAATTTTTGCAGTGTCTCACTCTTGCTGCCTATTAAGTTGGTTAGAATTAAAATACTATAGAAATAATGCTTCAAAGAAAATCCATCAAGTGCCATTTACAAAGGTACAAAATATACAGCAAAATTAACCTCTCATTAAATAAAATACACAGATTAGCTGATGTTCCAAATTATTAACTAACACCTTATTTTAAGGGATAAACTTCCAGAGAGCTTTTTCTCCCCAATATAGGAGAATTACCCAACAGTTCCTTTCTCTATATGCCTATGCAATGAGTCACATTCATTTTAACTGCTGATAATAAAGGGCCAAAATCATCCTTGGTGGACTTACCATAAAGTCAATGGGAAACCTTAGAGATGTTTCACCTAAGGTGAAAGTTATAGTAAAGTTATAGTAATAACACAAATCTTTATCACTCTAATGGCTGTTAAACCTCCACAAGAATTCTCCTGTAATCTAGCAACCAACGTACCATTAAAATAAAGTGTTGCCAACACACTCTGCATTCACTCTGTTGTTAAGATAGTGAGCTATGAAAACTGCCTACTTATTCTTAAACTGATCTCCCTGAAGAAAACGAGTTTTAGAAAAAACAGCATGTTCCCACTTAAACCAGCCATTGTAATTTAACAGTTTGGAATGAATGGTAAGTGTTTTTATGTTAGGTTAGCAAAGAGGTATTACACCAGCTATAATTACAGCAGTGTTGCATCCCTGATGTTTACTCTTGGTCCAGGCGTATATTAACCATGGCAAAGCATCGGCCTATGCTCTGAAAGAATGGCACGACGAAAACATCTGTCAGGCTCTTCCACACCGTTTGCACTGAAGGCAAGACCATGAGACAGGTTTTCACGAAAGGCACCACAATCCTGTAAGAAAGAAAACAGCAGATTTGAAAATTTCTGTTTCTATAGCACGAGGAAATCAGGCTAACCAAATGCAAATGTGAGACATTATGGAAGAGGAAGCGGTTTTGTAACTCTAAATAAGTTGATTTTACACTCTTGCACTCATTCGCCATCATTTTCATTTACTTACAGCCTCACACCTGCACATGCAGAAGCATCGTGATGCGGGTGGTCCTCTGGCCAGGATCATTTGTGTGCAACACAGGGGACAGGAGATGCTGGATTTCTTTTCACCATGTCTCTACTTTTTCTTAATTGGCAGCGCTGAGCTAACTTTTGGAGAGGTCTTTTATGGGGCTGAACTTTTGCTGTTCTCTCCCTGCTGCTGTAAGGGCTGGAGAATGGGAGATGCTGTAACCCTGATGCCACCCCATCATGGCTGAGGAGCAGACTCATCTGCTAAGGACTCACTTGCGCTGTAGGCATATCCCAGTGTGGGTCTTTGGAGTTTAACGGGAACACCACGCTTCCCAGTTAGATCAACTGGAAACAGTGCTCTTTCTAATGTGCTCTTACCCTGCTGTCTCTCTGGGTGTTTCTTGTGCCCCTCTTTCCCTCACACACATGCAGAGCACACCTGCACCTCTCCAGCCCCTTCTCTTTTCCTATCAACCTAGAATCGCTGTTACAAGTTGCTACAATGAAACAGATACAGCAAAGCAATGTGTGGTTACATCAGATCACTGTAGTACAGACACATGCTGAACCTCAGGAAAATGTGACATTGCTGATACTGTGAAGTTTTTCATTTGTGGGTGGGAAACTAAGGTGGAATGAGGTCAGAACTCCTGGTCAGGGGAAAGACCTTTTTATTCACTTAGGGTCCATACTTGAAAGTAGTCTTTAATCTCCTAAGCACTAGGAACCATCTGGGGATGCTTTCCATACGTCCCAATTCCAAAGCAATGTCATTAGTGGGGCCTTAAGCCAAGCATAGCAACAGTGCAGGCAAGCCAAAATGCACATAGGGCAGCTCGTGAGGGCCAGTGGATACATGATTTTAAGTTATTCTCCTGTTTTAATCATTTACTGGCCAAAATCCCATGTCACTTCACTATGCTGGATATTCTTAATTGTGTACAGACAAATTAAATGTATAAATAATTTACGTAGCAGCGAAGTGATACTAGAGCAAGGTTTTAACACAATCTCTCATGCCACATATAACACATGTATGTTCTAAATTAGGTAGAAGCTATAGATTCTCTGGATAAAGATGATAAACTCTGTTCAAGTTTGCTGTTGCTTTCAAAATTTAAGATCCCAGTCTTGCATCCACATAATTCCACTGCAGAGCTCTCACTGACTTTGATTGGAATGACAGGAAATATTTAAATTACTGTCTCATCAGAAGTCTGGAAAGTGTGTAAGTATTGTGTATTTCCAATGAGTACTGCTCAGAATAACAAAGTAGAAAAAAAATTGTACATTTTTTAAAAGTTGAAGCTTCTCTGAAGAGTCAAAATGAATTATTTTCAGTGTTTGTCTAACCAGATTCTCAGCTTTTATCATACAATGCAAGCCATATACTAGCATGTCTATGCTGCACTCTGAGCTAACCCAGATGGATTTAAACAAGAATAGTTTTTCTAAAACCTTCTCTTCTTTTGTCTCTGCTGAAACAGCTAGTAATATACACACCATATAGAACTGTGAGCATTCCTGGAATAATGTGTACCTAGTTTTAAACTGAACTCAGTAAACTATGTGTTTTATAGCCACGTATAGTATCACTGCATATAGAATGGATAATTTCTAGAGAATAAAATCAGGGCTTCATGTGCTAGAATACAGTTGATCAACATTAGTAATGTGAAGAGAAAAAAAAAAAAATTGTATTTCTCCAAGCAACACAGAGAAAACACCAGAAATGGCTACTCAGCTTGTGTTGACTTCACCCCTTTTCCATTTCAGTTGGTTTATAAAGGCTGTGTCACTGCTCCTTTGCTGCCATCTAAAATTACTTTGGCTGGCATTTTTTTTAAAACCTGACTGAATTTCAGAGAAGTGGAAAAGCTGACATTTCTCTTGGATCAAACAAAATTCAAACTAAACAAATACCCCACTATGCAGAAATTTCACAGAAAGATGTAGTGAATCACCAGGATGCCATTAGAGAACTGCTACAACTGCTGTGGAAGTCGTTGACACAGTACCAGAACGCAACCTCTTTTGATAATGTTAAACAGAATAACTATCAAAATGTTTTGGTAATGCTTTATAATATTTGGTAGTGTTTTACAATCTTTTATCAGTTGCTATCCAATTTTATGGAATTGCACATGAAAAACAATGTAGGAGGAAAAACCCTGTAGGAGAATATGTGAAACGTGATAGCAACCAAAGCTAATTAATGTAAATAACTTTTGATTTTAAAATAAAAGTCAGTCTACTAAGACAACAATCACTCAAACACTTTTCCTCAGAGAAGAAAATCCTTTACACCAAACAAAGAAGGGAAAGCTGTTTTCTAACTTTGAGAAAACGTGACTGTATCTTTATAGATATCAGTATGTATGTAAGTACACATCCTGTTCTGCATAGGTTATGTTATCCTACCATGTGGCATTTCCAAATTGTCAGGGGATGTGCTGTGTCTTCCATTGACTGACCCAGCACACTTTAAAAGTAAATAGCCAGGCACCATTAGAAGCCATGTACTTGTTTTTGTGACCTGTCAAAGAAACATTACTGTGTACATACTGTGGGTTTACCCCAGTCTGCACTTCTATTGGCAGAGATGGTAACTGCTTGCTTGAGTAATGTCTGACAGCGGAAGCAAAGTCAGTGTATCCCAAGGATATCAACATTTACTGCAACACTGGTACTACTAGTGTTACCACATGATACAGCGTTGGGAAGAAAATCAAAGCTCTGTTGAATTTGGCATCTAAGCTGAAGTGTAGCCAAGGTATCTCAACTACCTGTATGACCTCTCACTGAATCTTGCTATGCATATGTGTCATAAAATACCTATCCTTTCACTAAGTAGAAGGAATGACCTCTTTTGGGAACTGCTGAAGTGATAAGAAAAAAATACCCCATTTTTTTCCATCCTATTCTACTCTCTCTTCTTTCTGTTCAAGGCATGCCATCTACAAAATTATACCCAATAACATTTCTCACTTTTGCTCATGCCACTTCCTTTCTGCTAATCTGAACACCTCTTGGAAATGGCAGAGCGCAATTTAAGTCCCACTGATAAGGGTATTTTCAGTTTAGAGCAGCTCAGTTTTTCAGAGTTGATCAATATGGTTGGAGTAGTCATTCACTATTAATTAAATTCCTACTTCAAAGTGAAGAATCACACCTTCTCCCATAAAGTTTTTTTTCAAAATGGAACCTCAGACACATCTTAATGCTATTTTGCAAATGCTATACCATTCAGTGGTTAAATTATCTAATTCCAAGTATGTACATGTACTACAACATGATTTTGACTTAAAGGTCTTGCATTGCTCTACAATACTAGCAAGCATTCTGAGCAGATGGCTAAATTTAACCTAGCAGTTGCAGAGTTTCTTGTCAAGTCCCATTAACACTTAGGGTATTTATAAGTGAGGCAAGAGATGACCACGAAAGCCTTCCAGGACCCATACATAGTACATGAAGTGCATTAACATCAAACCTTAGATATCCCAGGACCTAGGTAGACTGGAAAAGATAAAACTAAAGAGGAAGCAAGACGACATCCACCTTCTGCCTCTTCAGAGGACAAGGGATATATACTGGACATGAATGAAGAGACATGAAGGCAAAACCAGATGATAAGGTGGGTCTTCATGGCACAGCTGTATTGTAATTTCTTTTGATTTCAGAGAGCCAGTAGGGAGACATTTTTGGGGTTGAGTATGATAGCAGTAAATTATGTACATGGAGTTGTAGAGAAAGAGGTAAGAGGCGATGCATATCCATATCTTCTCTGCATGTTAAGTCCCTGGCTACATCATAGTACTGCGAATGGAATCTCAAGCTGAGAGCAGCTCCAAGTACCTACTGCTCCAGCTGATGACAAGGGCATAAAGCTGGCTGAGTCCTTGTGCTTTAGAGTCCATCTCAGATCCAGGAGTCAAGTTAGGGATCCTCAAATGAAACACTGATTCTTAGCATAAATATGCAATATACCTGAACATCATTCAGTCAAGACTACAAAAAAAGCATATATGAGATTCAAGTGTTAATTTCCAAGAGGTGGCAAACATGTGGCTTGGAACAAGAACCAGTCCCTGATCTATAATAAAGATAATGATTTTGCATGTGCTGCCTGGAAAACCAGCAGTGTTCTGCTCATATCCAAAAATCAATTACCTTAACAGCCTCAATCTAAGCACATCTTTCACAGAAAGGTGTTAAAACTCAGTCTGCCAAATTCTACCGAATTCTGTCTGTGGTGAGAATGACAGTCATCAGTAAAGGAGAAGAAATGTGCAGAAGTAGCCTTCCTTGAACTGGCTTTCTTGTAGGTCACCAAACTGGTATCTGGCACACTTTCAGCCCATCAGTATTTCTTATCAGATAGTGTAAAACTGGATGCTGGCTCCAGCAGTCAGCTGGAGAACAGGAACAGAACATGCTCCATCTTCAAAGATAAAAACGAAAATTTGAGTGTATTATTACATATTTCTTACTCAGCTTTCTTTTTGTCTTCCATTAAGTCTCACATATTTGCTTCATTCTTTAGCAATCTTTTTGCTGGCAAAAGACAACACTTAGTAACAGGTATGAGGGGTACAACTCACGAGGTGTCCTTGATGCACGAGGAACACTGAACTGAGCCAGACTTTTGTGGGTTTTCAGCATGCTGACAAAGTGCAACAGCATGTGTGACAATCAACAGAGCTTTGTGCCTGAGCACAAACTTCCAAACAACTTTCAAAGTTGTTGAAACATGTTCGAATTTAGCCTTGGGAAAGGCTCCTCTGTGACAGATCAACATCATAACCTCACTGGTTTGGATGAGGAAAGTGAGGCACAGAAGCTGTGACAAGCCCTCCTGCAGGCAGCCACATGTGAGCGTGAGCCCAGGATTTTCCCATGACGTTTCAAGAGCTCTAGACAGAGTTCTAACAGAACTCCCTGTCACCCACAAAACCAGGAGTTACTATATTTCTCACATCCAATGGGAGCCAGTACCATGTGTTTAGGGTCCCTATACTGGCACTGCTCCTGTGCTACCCTCTCAAATGCAGAAACTTTGAACTTCTTACTCCCAAGAAATCTGGAACATGGAGAGCTGCAGAGAAGATGACTTATTCTCAGTGTGTTTCACCTTTGTGTTGGCTGTGGGAAGAGGAGGCTGTGCTGGCCTTGGATAGTAGCACTGGATGGGGCCATGGGAGTGCAGATAGTGCTACTGAGTTACACGATTCTTTCACACCCATCCCAGGCGCAAGGAAGATCAAAATGAAATATCACTTCAGTAGTGGGAAAGAAAAGTAGTCATTGGGGAAGCAAATGCATTCACAGAAAGTCAAGGGAAACTTTTCAAACCCAGTGCCACATTCAGACAGTACTATTTCAGATGTACTGAGAACCCACAGTTCCTGAGAGCCACTGGGGACTACTTGCGTAAATATAAACTGACCTCTGAGGCCTGGTTCAGTGAAACTCATGTCTGTGTATCCAGGCTGTGAAATCCAGATACAAGATCATTCTGAAGCACAAAAACTTACTAGAGTCTTAATAAACTGGGCAACAATGAATTCTTTCAGAGATATTCCACCACCAGAAATCTCTATGCCCACCAAATCCTTTTGCAGTAACATGGTACAGTACAGCACAGTGACAGCTGACAGACACACACTTTTGGGCACACTATACAATGTTCATAATTTGTGGAGCAGCAGGTGAGCAGCTCTAAACTAGACTGCAACTCCTTTAGATATTATGCAAACTTTATGCTTCAAATTTCAAGTTAATACTTTTTGAAGTAGCTCATGACAATGTCATCGATACAAACTTCCATTTCACTTTTGAAAACTGAAATCTGCATCCAAAAGATTGCAACCACAGGTTAAGACATCCAATGTATTCCTATTGCTTTGAGTTTGTTTCTCAGTTTCTGAATTGTATTTTATTTTCCTTAACAACTTCTTCATGGTCCCAGTGTTACCCAAGCCAAATGAGACTGCCCACTGGTTTGCGGGAATGACATTGATAATCTGTATTCGCCCCTTCCTTTGTGGCCTGCTGAATTACCTGTTCTTTCCTCAACCTCCTTCTTTCCCCTGCCTTTCTTCCTTCTCCACAGTCATCTGCCTTTGTGATCTCAAGGTACTCTAGCCTGATATTTTGTCAGTATATTCTGATTAAAGTACACCAGGTTTGCTGAGACTTGGAGGGCTCCTGTATTTGCCTGTGAAACTGGGCTATGGCCAGAAGCAGCTTTCCTGAGCTCAGTGGGGGTTCTTTGCTTAGGTAGAAATGCTTTGGGGCATGCACCTAGAGATGGCCATGGACCAGATGCAAAGCATTGACAGTAGATTTTGTGGCACTAGCAAAGAAAGTATGAGCTGGGCCCTCAAAAGCTTTCTTCAGTCTGTGAGAAAAGAAATGAAAGAGGTAACCAAACTGAGAAGATGTCAGGTTGAGTAATACATCTGCCCAGGACTTTCATTTCAAATAGACATCTAATAACAATTAGCTTAAAAACAAAACAAAACAAACTAAACCAAACAAACAATAAAACAAGCAATCATTGTTTTTACTCCAGAAGCCAGCCAAGGCTGGAATGCATTACAGTAGGTACCATACAAATGGTAAAATAGGCTCTCTGCCCCAAGAAGCTTACACAGACAGGACAGCCTGCTGGTAAAAACAAGACTGGGAACTGAATCACAGAGAAAACATTCTAATTTATTTCCCTTTAAAATTAAAACAGATAACATAGGCTGATCTGACTACTGGTTGTAAAGACAGTGATCAATAGTTTGGCAGTAATGCTACAAGAGGAGAGGTCTGCTGAGCTGCCTGCAGAGCCCACACACTGGCAGCAACAAAACGCACTTACCAGATGTGCAGACAGCTGAGCACGGCGAAGAGGATCCCCACCACCAGGGCCAACGGTATGGCCAGGACCAGCGTCAAGAGCCTGTAGATCAGGTACTTGCTGAGCTCAAAGAGAGCGTGGCTGCAGATCCAGACTTTGTCGAAGGAGTGGGTTAGTTCGGGCTCCGCAATCACATCCTCGAACTCCAGCTGGAACAAGTAGCAGCTCTGCCGTTACGCGGAACTGGGACGCGGGGAGACCGCCGGGTACCCCCGCCCGCCGCCCCACCGAGAGCCCCGGCCCCGGCGCCGGCCCCGGCCCCGCCCGCCCCGCGGCTCGGCGCAGCTCCCGTCGAGCCGGGCCCCGTGGCCGCGGTTTGGGGCGCACCTGGAGGTGGGAGTTCATCCCGTGGGGGTCGCGGTCCAGCTCGTCCTCCGCGCACTTCTCTGCCTCCGAGAGCGCGGGGCCGCCGCTGCGCGGAAAGTTATCGTCGTCCATGAAGATGTGGGTGTCCGCCTTCTCCGTCTCCAGCCCCATGGCGCTGCCCGCCGCTCCCCGGCGCCCGGCCCTGCCCCGTCCGCTGCCGCGGCGCCCGCGGCCCCGCCGGGCTGGGGCGGAGCGGGGCTGCCCGGGACACGCCCCGCGGGCCGCGCCGGGAGCAGGAGCCAGGGGGAGCGGCGGCATCGGGGAGCGAGGTTTTCGCCGGCCGCAGCACCTGCCGGCAGCCCACCCGCCCTCCGGGACTTCCAGCCGGGCTCCCCCTCCAACTGCCCGGAGCCCCCGGGCGGTTTGGTTTCCCCGGTGCTCTCACTGCGGCCTCCCGCCTGACTGACATTTCTAGGAGCAAGCGTTTGTGCCATTGCAACAACAGGCAGCAGGGGAAAAAAAAAAAAAGTAAAAAAAAAGTTGAGGTGGTTGTGCCTTAGGCCGTATTGGGCCTACCTGCTGCTCTCTTTACAGCCATAGGGAGCATGTGGAAAATAAGGGCGGAAGAAAGGTGTGTTGCCGCTGCCCACCAAGGTTCCCATGGCCCGCCCATCCTGTCTGTCGCACACTGACATGAGTTACCTGACTTATGCTCCCTAAACTGCCTAATTGTTGCTGCAATAGAACACTGCACCCATCATTACAAACTATTATTGTGCCCTCCTTGGGTTTTAGCTTCAGTTCATACAAATTGTTTCCTCTGCTTTATTTGAGACTATGTTTTAAGCCTGAGAGTGATCTATATAATAGTGAGCAAATTGCTATAATGACTGCTAAAAGTATTTGATAATATCGATATACAGTGTGTGCTCATGAGCTGCCAGGAGTACGTTCTTGCTGCATTCAATAATCATGATGACCTGTCACTCTCAGAAAAAGAAGTGATATTATTAATCAATGATCCAGGCTTGTTAAATTAAAAAGAAGGTATTGGTAACTTTCTTTAATTTTCACCTCTGCATTAAATTAAGGATAGCTTTAAGCTTTAAAAAGCTCACAGGAAAGTGACATAAAAATAACTACGCACGGTTTGGGTAGGAAATCACCTAATACAATGCTCTGGATCATATTGCATTGTTCTCGACCGGATAACTTCTGCAGAAAAGCTTCGCATCTATGTGTAACTCGTGTTGATGTTTTTTTCTCCCACGCTGATGGGTTTAGTGATACTGGTATCACATAAATAGTTTGGATCCAGCAACATAGCTGTGGCTTATTAAGTAGAAAAGCCTGCGAATACAAGTTTCCAATAGGTTTAAATGCAAGAAAAGAAACAGCATGATGACTCAAGACATACTTATGAGCTGCGTTTCTACTCCCCCAATTCCTCTTTGTTCCATGAGTGGGAGGAATAAAAAGCCCAATTGACAGACTTGAGGTTCAGACCCTCCCTTCAGGGTCCTTCTGTGCAGCAACTATTATTTTTTTATCCTCTAGATATGGGGAACCAAGTGCAGCCTAAAGGCATTCAGCAGGCTTCTGGTGGCTGCTTGGGCCAGACACAGAAATTTGGGTTTGCTGCTGCTGAAAAGCAAGGTAGGAGCAACCAGCAGAAGATTCCAAACTAGCCCTGTGGCTACTAAAATCAGTCCATATATCAACTACTTTCTACCTTCCCCCTCATCAGAGGCATGCATTGGGGTGCCTGTGAACAAACAGGGAACTGCTTTTGAAGAGCTCTGCCCATTTCCCAACTACTCCTACTGCATCTCGCTCTGCCAACCAGCTGGAACAGCGAGTCCGTAGCTTCACTTGCTCAGCTCCAGATTTGCTGAAAGCTAAGATTGCCCAAATCACAGTCTGCTACTGGAGGGTGGTTTTGCAGTTTCAGCTCCCTTTATAAAAAGCAAATAACATATTTTTGTTCATGTCCATCTGTTTTTTGGAATCTGTTATCGTAATAGCTGATAAATATTGATGTCTGTCAAGACAGCACCATGGAAAATGAAGAGTTTTCCTTTGTAATCTCCTAGGATTTGAAATAAAGCGGTGATGCAATTGCTCCTGAAAGAATAATATTTTTCATGAAAAGCCGGTTTGAAAGCAATAAAAGCTGAAGGCTGCATCCAACTTGAGATGTTGTTTATTAAGAACCCCTTAAAACATGCTGTTCTCAAAAGCTCTGGTAGATATTTTGAAAATTATTTATATATGAAGTGAAGTTGGTGGCAAAGCATGAGCAGTGTCAAGCTCTGATTTTCTAGCAAAGGTACAGAAAACAAAGAGGCATATACAATGTTTAGGAAGGGGAATTTTTCCAGTTTCCTTCGCCAGGCTGCCAGGCTGAACTTTCTGCCGGCATGGCTGGACAGAACAGTTTGAAGGACAAAAGTAAGATAGCGAGCAATGACTACAAACAGGATAGAAATCTTCTCAAATCTTATACAATGTTCTGTAACATCCTTTGGACAGATATTTTTAAATATCTGTGTAAGTAATAGCCAAATAATTATATCATGTGACATGAAATGCATGTGCTTGTCCATCGATGTATGTTGTCACATTTTGGCTCAGGCATAGTTCTTTATGGTGCTAAACTTCTGCTGGAAGGTACCATCAGCTATTGAAAAGCTACAATGTATCTCTTTTTTTTAAACATTACATATTTTGCTGTGGTATTTTTTACAAGTGGAAGGGTGAAATTATTCATTATTACAACTTCACTGTATCAGAATATCCTCTCAGAACTTACTGTAGTATGGAGTGCATGAACATTGAATAATAAGTAGTCACTCAAAAAGCTAGTAAGCAAAATTATAGGCCCAGAGATGGATGATGGATACAGACATACAGATGGGGCATCCCAGGAAACAAGCACAGCTGTGGTAGGCTCAATATTTTTATTACTGTGTTTTCATTCATGTTATTGGAAAGGGAGTTTTAAGATCTGGTTTGGAGAAGGATTATGAAGATACATTTTGCATGTTCACAGCAATTCCTGTGAGGCATGAAGTGCAGTTTAAGGGGAAATAGCTCACACACAGATTTTTGGATAGGAAAGTTCTCAGCAAATAAAGTTTTCATATTTGTCTGTGGCAAAGAATGGGTTAAGTTGGTTACATTTGGACTGTAAACAGTGTGTGATTTTATTGAAAAATGTGGAATCAATTCAACATTTGTTTTATAAGGATGTTCCTGTTTAATCTTTGAGCATTACTTTGATTATTGTAGTGCTTTACAAGCAAATATAAACTGTCTTTCCTGACCATGGCAGGGATGTCAGTTATATGTCTTTTGGCAAAAGCTTTCACCATTATACTTTGCATTTGAGCAAGCCCTCCTGTCTTTGCAACAAGACCGTAGATAATGCCCACTTCAGCCTCACCGATTCTATTTTGCTTGTCACCATGAATTCAGCTCTCAGGATGTCCTTTTCCTCTTTTCTATCTCCTTTCCCTTTTAAAAATATTTGTAAATTCATTGAAAAGAATCACATCATGATTATCATAGAAATAACACTTTACATTTTCAAAGACATAAAGGATAAGGAATTCTATTAATTTCTCTTGGAGTAATTTAATTGGGGTTTTAACAGATGCATACTTCAAATATGTTATTTTATTTTCAAGATCAGTATTGAAAATCCTGAAGATTTCACGAGAGCTGTGAGAGGAGTCTTTTGTTTTATTCTCATATCTCTCTGGCGTATCTGGGGAATTTTTGTTACTACCATTTCATAGACAGACTACTGGGATACAAAAAGGTCAGATGGGCTCTAAATATTCGTGTGCATTAAGAATGAGGTGTAAAGATGGTGGCTGCAGCCCTCACCTGACCATGGGGTGAGGGTGGAAGGGACAGGTTGCTGCACAGCTGAGATTTCAAGAAGTGAACCTGGCAGTGTTAGTGGAGAGGCTACAACCCTTTTTCCCAATTTTTCTTCTGATAAATGTATGCCCGGGTTAAATCCATGTGAAGGAAGGAGGAGAAATTTAGGTGGCATTCAGGGACATGCAAGATGAGTTCAAATGAAGCAAAACCTGAAGGATCTTGCAGATTAAAGATACGGATTAGAATCTAGATTTTATTGTTTTTACAGTGGGCAGATAAGATACTCAGATTTGACACATATGGAGAGGTTTAAACTGCAGACTCCAACACGTTGTCTTGATGTAGCCATATCTGTATAGGCAAAAAAAAAAAAATTACTTGTTTGAAGAGTGTGGATAAGAAAATCTGATGAGAGACTTTTGGAAAAAGTGAGTGCATCATATGTATGCTGTTTTTCACCACTGAAACAGTGATTCTTAACTTGTTCCATGAAAAAGGATAATTAGATCCTGTCTCTGTGGATGGAGACTCCCTTGCTCCCAGTTGCTTTTCTTGTAGTTTTCTGCCCTGTGCAGTATGAAAGTCACTGTTTTCAGTGATCAATAAATGTAAATAAATGTAAGCCACAGCTAAACATCTATTTATTTTGCCAAATAGTATCCAATGCTGCTGAATTTAAGCCAAAAGCTCCTATGATGGCCAGTTTTATATGTGTTAGGGTGAAAACTGCTTTGAGAATCAGAGTAGAGATGACACGATAAATGCATTTGGGTCAAAACCTAGTTGCTGGAATGATTTTAGGATTTTCTGGATCTCTTTTAGGCAAGCTAGGTTAGTGGTAATAGAGATGTTTATACTAGCTTTCAGCCTAGCCTCTGATTTCTAATATGAGAAAGGAAGAAAGAAAGTACTCCCATGAGGTCTCCTGAGTTACTGTTTTGATGATTTACCAGTTAGTGCTCAAATGGTCCCCAGTGAGGGGATGGGTTTGCTGTTTAATACCGACAATGGTAATACAGCTTCTCCAGAACAGATGGAGAGCGTGAAGAATAGCAAAGGGGCTGGGCTCAGACATTTTTAGATATTTCTGTTTTCTTCTTTCCCATCAGTAGAAGACTGGAAATGTTTTCAGTGTGTTTTCATAATTCATTCTCTTTCTTTTTTTTTTTTTTTCTTTTCTTTCCCAGTTTTTTACTTCTCACTACAGCTTATAGGATGTATCAGCAAAGCTGTTATTAACATGTCAGCATGTGTTACAGGGTAAAATTCACAATGACTCAGTGGGACCTGGCTCTGAATGCTGACATAAGCGATGATCTAGTGAAAAAGATCCCAGGCCGGGATTTGGGGTCTGACTGCACTTGAATGTTTATAGCACTACAGGAACTGTTATAACCAATGTCTCCTGTGTGCTTAAGCGTGTAAAAAATTATAAGGAACCCTAATTA
Source organism: Patagioenas fasciata (assembly GCF_037038585.1). Classification (NCBI taxonomy): domain Eukaryota; kingdom Metazoa; phylum Chordata; class Aves; order Columbiformes; family Columbidae; genus Patagioenas; species Patagioenas fasciata. The sequence continues at coordinate 188,370,774 of NC_092520.1, read as the reverse complement.
GGCTTGAGAAAGTATTTGAGACAGGTTCCTGCTAAGTGGGCTGGCTGCACATTGTAAAAGGTTGGTAAAGGGATGTAGGGTGTGGAGAGCTACTTGGCTCTTGATGGCAACTTGAGAACCTGTTCATGCTCCAGACCTGCCAGAGATGTGGAGGGAAACTGTCTGCTCCAACCTTGCAGCATGGTGGCCAAAGTCAGCTACTACTGTTCAGCAGATCGGTAGCAGCTTGTTAAAGTGTGATAACCAAAGCATTTATGACTATTTATTCATACAAGCAGAGCAAAGAAAGGCATCAAAATTTGGTGTAGTGTGAAACCAGAACCTGAACATTGATCAGAACTTCAGAGCTTTTGCTGTTCAGTCACTGAAAAGAAAAAGGAAAAGTGACATTGTGGAGAAGATATGCAAATGACTCTGGTGCTGGTGCGATCTGCAGGAAGAATCAGATGATTTCTCCATGGGCATCCAACAGTTAAACCAGATTCTGATGGAAAATCATTGTACAAGCAGTAACTGTGCTTGCTATTCTCCGATGCAAACATTCTGGGATTAGCTGGCAGTGATGGAGGATCCTGCTCTTTAGCCTGGATCACACCATGTTTGCTGGAGGTTGCTAAATGCTCTGGTTTAATTAGGACTCTGCTAATGGTTGGTTTATTCTTCTATTGATGGAGCGTCGCTTTGCAGGATGCTAATGTTCAGTGGGAAGCAGGTGATGACTGGGGGTGTGAAGCAGAGTGCTGTCATTGGTGGATGAGTTTTTAAAAAATGAAAATCAAACCCTTCGACTCTGCTATAGCTGGCACAAGCTGACATGCCTCGGACATTTAAAAAAAAAAAATCCCTGATAACTTTTTCTGAAGGTGCAGATTCCTATCCTTTCAGCAGCTGGATCAAATGCATCTCGGAGCTGTTTATGAAAGCTGTCCATCTGGAATCTGACTTTAAATGTGACAATCACTTGATTTAGACTAGCATGGTTTAGTCTGCATTTCTAAACCACACTTTGGTGGTTTACTGCCACTAAGTTTTCCAGATGATTTCTTCAACTTGTTATTTAACAACTTCCTATGTTGAAAGTTCTTTGATTTTCTCACAGGTTTCTGCTTTTTGCATGCTTTGGATATGGAAGAGGAATAGTGAGCATGTTATGCTTGAATTAGGTCATTCTTTTGTGCAGTTGCTTTACAGAAATACTTATGATCTGATAAACTGCTTATCCTAAGAATACATTTTTGGTCTGTTTACAATATGTTGATGAGCCATGAAGTCTCCAAGGAATTTAGGACATTCTCAGCAGTAAATTAATCCAACCCTGGAGAAATAACAACACTTTATTTTTCACTAAAATATAGAAAAATATATTTTCCATTCTTATTCATCATATAGTTTCAGAATAGGTTATGGGAAAGCCAGACATGTATATAGGTTAGCTGCGTACAGAGTGATGAGTTTTTCCTTTCCAAGGCATTGATTGTTCCTTCACTTAAGGCTCATAAGGGTCTGACTTCTACTTGCACAAGAAGTGTTTCACACACATTGTAGTTTTTTTTTTTTCTCAATGTAAACTTTATTTATCTTTTTATAGTCTGATAGCTTAGTTGAATCTCAGCTTCTTTAGGTAAATTAGACACTTTTGAGGTAAAAACCTTCCTTTATGAAAATGGATGCTACTTTGCCAAGAGTGGAATTTACAGAATACTTTTAAAATGACATAGAATTGAAAAATACCTACTTTGAAAACTCCACTGAGAAGAGAGATGAGCAAACAATGGAGGACAAATGCCCACGTGAGCAAGTGATACTTTTACTAACTGTATTGAGTCAAGTAAGTGTAGTTGTTCCCAGTTTTGAAGGTGCACTTGGATTACAATCCTTCTCTCTGTAAGACTTCTCTGGTATGACTTGGACTGCTCCTACATGTCCATGTAACTAGTCCATGCATTACTATGTATATATAATATATATATACACACACATACGTACATTGTATGTACAAATGTATGTCTGTCACAGTGTTTTGCTCTCCAAAGGAAGGAGACAGGAGTAGGTAGAATGCAAAGTTACTTTCCAGGCAGGATGTATATAGTAAATACTCAAAGTCTAGCAGACTGTGATTAACCTTCCATTGGATGCTTCTGGAGTTTTTCCCTCTAGGCTGCTTCCTCCTGGTCACAGAAGGCACTGTTCTGTTTCTCTGTCCGTCACATAGATTTCTATTAAATCCAGACGGAATAAGTAAACTCATGTCTAAATGAGTCAACAGCACCAAGTGAGTTCAACGAATGCTGAAAGAAATTATGTGATACTTGCATCTTAAAATTTCCTTCAATGTTTGTGCTTGTGGCAGCAGTGGAGACATAGCAGAGGACTTTGAATGGGTTAGGGATCAGTTAGTTCTGCAAAACTGTTTTGACCAGAACTAGATGATCCTTGAATAAAATGCCAGTCGGTTGTATGTAGCAAGGAACATTGAATTGTCGAGATGAACTGATAAGAACTCAAATAAGAAATTTTTAAGAGACTTACTGTAGACAGGTCTGTGAGAAGAAAACATTGGTATTCCTAGAATAGCAGATCTTTTACACAGTCCATGCTTGGGAGACTCCTAAGTCTATTTTGGAAATCCGGCATGCATTTTTCTATTCTCATTTAGTTACCCTTCCTCTTTTGCCATAAAAGTCCCTCTCTTTTTGTATTTCTGTCTTTCAAGCTGTAAATTGCTGTAGTTCTTTAACTGTCACAGAGCCAAGGTCTTAAAAATCCAGTTCTATTTTAGTCACTCACTATGTATCAGTCTCTCCAGCTCTCTGATAATTTTTGCCTTTTTCTGGACACTTTCCATTTTCTCCCTCCTTTCTGATGGTTATATGGCGATTATGCACGTAAAATTCCTGGCAGGCACACAGAGAGTAAGGTCATCTACAGATAGATTTTCACCTCCCTTCTTTTGACATGATGTGTTCGTGAAAACATCTCAAAAAGGTTTTGTTTATATTGTGAATAATGTGTTTAGTTTTTAAATATGGGCCCTCTCAGGCATTATAGCTTTAAGATTAATCAGAATAAATGATTGGCCTCCACTGCTTCTGTTTATGTCATCTGAAGGTCTGCCCCTTTTAGTTTCAGTAAGCTGCTTCAATTTATAGCTGAGATTTTTGTTTATTTTTTATGAGTGTTCATGTTCCTTCTTTGATGCTATTTATCACTTTTCCATTACTTTCTTCTTTTCCTTTTTGACAAAGAATTCTATGTAAAGACTCTTATCCTACAGTGAGAAACCTGCTACTCCTAAGGCTGAAATAAGTTGGAGCTCCAGCTTTTGCAGCTAAACCTTTGGGAATAAGGGCAGAATCAGAGACTCGGATGTCCAAGTACTCGATGCCTGTATCCAGGCTATATATGGTAAAACAACTCAGGCAATAGTCTGAATTCTAGGCCACTCCTGAGACTTAGCTCCATCTTGCCCTTTGGGGCAGTTTTTCCTCAACCTGAGCTCTGGTTCCTTAAAAGTCCTGCTCACGTTGGGCGAGGTGATGCCCTGACAACCTCCCTGGGACCCTTCTAAGGAAGCATCTGGGAAGAATCTCTGTTGTCCCCAAAGTACAAGGACAATGAAGGTGCATGTGTATCTACACTTTGTTTTGGTGACTAGCTAAAACATATGCTGGGCACTCAGAGCCTTTGAATCTCAAGTTTATTAGATAATATTCACATATTATACTGAGAGCGTGGCAAGCCTGAGGCACTTTTTGAATTGTGACTCATTCTGTTTTCCGTTGCAGCAGATCCAAGTTTATTTTGGTGCCTTAACTGAGTATTTTAGATTTGTTTAACTCTTTTCATTGTAGGATTTCTAGTTTACTTTTTTTTTTTTTTTTTTTTTAATTAAAAGAGGTGTAAAAGACACAAGAACACAGCTTTTGAGGACATTCTAACATGAATATGAAAGTACCAATATGGTCATCTGAACACAGAGAACTGATAGACCAGGGCTTTGTTTTTCTCTGGACATGACTTCCGGCAAGACATCTGTGCTTTTTGTGTTATATTGTCATCATCTGTGTGTCTCATTACTATTTCATTCTGTAGAAATGAAATGATGCAGTTTTGTCAGTGTCATGTTTATTAATACTGTGAAACATATCGCAGAAGCCACTTGCCTTTATAAATGCCCAGTGTGCTATTTAAATATATGTTAGTGTGTGCTGCACAATACTGTATGCATAACTTCAAGCTGTATCATGAAAATTCAAAACTTTCTGGCAAAATCCCCTTTTTTCTCAGATTAATATTGTAGTCCATATCCTGGTGACATTGTATGAGTACCCAAATTCTCAGAAACAGCGTATTTAATCTTTTTAGTTGCTTAGTTTGCCTCATTGGTATGGCCTTTGCTTCTTGATCTGATTTTCAGTAAGGAAAATGCTGTTCAGCATGCCTGGTAGGGAAAGCTATGAGGAATGTCAAAGCTGTTTTAAACAGACTCTGCCTGGTGTGTGTGCTAAGATGGATGCAACCTGCATCTTCACAGTGAGTATGAAAATACATTGAGGACTCCGCTCTGGGATCACCACGAAGTCTGATGAAACAGCAACATATCATGTTGTTTACTGGTTCTTCTCTTGCTCCAGTAGAGACATAGTTTGCCCAGTCCTTGATTTGCAGCAAATCAGGTCAATGGTATGGGTAGGGTCAGAAACCCCACCACTCTTTTCCTGGCTCGCTGCCTGATCATCCCACTGTTAGGAAGCAGATGACCGGTTTCACTGATGTGTTGTTGCCTGCGATGATCTTTGTTAATGCTGGGAGGAAAACTGAGATGCAAAGGGACACAGAAGAGTCCATTGCTACCCACAGTGAGTGCACAGGAAGAACCACAAGTCTACCCAGAACAGTTACCAGGAGAAATCATAGAATCATAGAATAACTTGTGTTGGAAGAGACCTTCAAAGCTCATCTAGTCCAACCTCCCTGTAATGAGCAGGGACATCTTCAACTAGACCAGGTTGCTCAGAGCCCCGTCCAGCCTGACCTTCAATGTCTCCAGGGATGGGGTATCTACCACCTCTCTGAGCAACCTGTGCCAGTATTTTACCATCCTCATTGTAAAAAGTTTTTTCCTCGTGTCTAACCTGAATCTCCCCTCTTCTAGTTTAAAACCATTACCCCTTGTCCCATTGTAACACATCCTTCTAAAAAATCTGTCCCCATTTTTCTTTTAGGCTCCTTTTAACTACTGAAAGGCCACAATAATGTCTCCCTGGAGCCTTCTCTTCTCCAGGCTGAACAACACCAACTCTCTCAGCCTGTCCTCATAGGAGAGGTGTTCCATCCCTCTGATCATCTTGGTGGCCTCCTCTGGCCCCTCTCCAAGAGGTCCATGTCTTTCGTGTTCCAGAGCTGGACACAGTAACTCCAGGTGGGGTCTCACGAGAGTGGAGCAGAGGGGCAGAATGACCTCCCTTGACCTGCTGGCCATGCTCCTTTTGATGCAGCCCAAGATACAGTTGGCCTTTTGGCCTGCAAGTGGACATTGCTGGCTCATGTCCATCTTACATCCACCAGTACCCTCAAGTCTTTCTTGGCAGGGCTGCTCTCAATCCCTTCACATCCCAGCCTGTATTGATACTGGGGCTTGCCCCAAGCCAGATGCAGGACCTTGCACTTGGCCTTGTTGAACCTCGTGAGGTTCACACAGGCCCACTTCTCGAGCTTGTCCACATCCCTCTGAATGGCATCCCATCTTTCACTTGTCAGCTGCACCACTCAGCTTGATGTCATCCACAAACTTGCTGAGGGTGCACTCGATCCCACTGGCTCTGTTGTTGATGAAGATATTAAACAGTACTGGTCCCTGTATGGACCCCTGAGGGACACCACTTGTTACTGGTCTCCATCCAGACATTGTGCCATTGACCACTACTCTCTGGGTGTGACCATCCAGCCAGTTCCTCATCCACTGAACAGCTCGCCCATGAAATCCATACCTCTCCAATTTAGAGAGAAGGATGTTGTGGGGGACCATGTCAAAAGCTTTATGGAAGTCCAGATAGATGACATGCATAGCTCTTCCTTTGTCCATTCCATTGTAGAAGGCCACTAGGTTGGTCAGCCAGGACTTGCCCTTGGTGAAGCCATACTGGCTGTCTTTAGTCACCCCCCTGTCCTCCATGTGACTAAGCATAGCTTCTAGGAGGATCTGTTCCATTGATCTTCCAGGCACAGATGTGAGGCTGACAGATTGGTAGTTCCCAGGGTTCTCCTTCCTATCCTTTTAAAAAATGTGTGCAATGTTTCCCTTTTTCCAGTCACCAGGGACTTCACCTGACTGCCACAACTTTTCAAATACTGTGGAGAGTGGCTTGGCAACTACACCAGCCAGTTCCCTCAGGACTCTGGGATGCATCTCATCAGGTCCTACAGACTTATATATGTTCAGGTTCCTAAGGTGGTCACGACCTGATCCTCACTTACAGTGGGAATGAGTTGCAGTTCATCCCCTTGTGAAGTGTGGGAAGAGAGCTTGGCAGTGAGGACTGAGGCAAAGAAGTTGTTGAATACCTCTGCCTTCTCCTTGTCCATTGTTACCAGTTTACCAGTCTTGCTCATCGGGGCTACACTTTCTTTGACCTTTTTTTTTCTGGTTGACATATCTGTAGAAACTCTTCTTGTTACTCTTTGAATCCCTTGTCAAGTTCAGCTCCAGCTGCACGTTGGCCTTCTGACCTCATCCCTGCAAAATCAGGCAGCGTCCCTGTACTCTTTCCAGGATACCTGTCCCTGCTTCCATTGCGTGTGCATTTCCTTCTTGCTCTTCATTTTGACCAGCAGGTCTCGACTCAGCCATGCCGGCCTCTTGCAGTGCGACAGTTAGGGTTAGGCATTCTGCAGATTGACCAAGATGTATTTCACTGAAAATGCTTAATCTGCCTAGGAAGACCTTCTATGAAGGGCTGACTAGGAGGGATCATTAAAACATAAATGAGAATGCAGTTACAAAACGAGGGCTGTCCAGTCTAACTGTCCCTCTAATAGGTCTCAGAAGAATAAAAGACTCACCTTCATCTGTCATCCATAGGGTACAGATTATCCACATTTTAAAATATGCTATTTTAAGAAAGGCCTATGAGAAAATGTCTTTTCTTTCTGTTTTGTTCCATGCAGAGACATTATTTCCAGATCTCTGCGACATGAAAGAGCATGTCTTTACAGAGTATTACAGAGTGTCTCTGACAAAACATAGCTGAAGGCAATATAATTTGGGGAAAGATGCCTCATAAATTCCAGCCTCTCTCATGACCCATCCAGCAAAGGTGGTTTTGTTCAGACACTGATCAAAAACCAACTGTCATCATGTAAGCAAGAAAAATTAACAATAGGCAATGTGAGCATTTACGCAGAGCTCATCAAGGAATGGGTGGAGAGCAAACATGTGAAGAAAATTCAGAAAAAAGCTGAAGCCTGACATGATGAACAGAAGCATGTTTTTGTGATTAGCATATTCTCAACAGCCAAAATCTTTTGCTTCTTGCTCAGTGCTCTGTACAATCAGCTGGGCAGTGAGGAATGCTGGCCAAACATTGTTACATTTGCAGAGAAGTGCCACATGCCTCCAGGGCGTGCAATGTTTGAGCATGCTGCAAAGTTATTTTTCCTGTAATGCCTGCAAGCAACTAATCAGAAGAGTACAGTACTGGCTATGCCATACTTCACACAGATAAACTCAATATCCTTTATCTGCTCTGGCAGTGTTGTGCTCCCAGCATCTATGTCCCGAAGGCTGCTAAATGACACTGCAAGAAAGCAGACACGGTGGCAAAAACAGGTAAGCAGCACCACTCAGGCTGAAGTGGTAGGAAAGGGGTAAAAATGAAAGGCAGGGAAAGGAAAAAGCCTGATATCAAAGCAGCAGTGTATTTTACTTTTGGACATTATACAAATCTCTGCTAATAGCCTGTCTAGTAGGAATTTATAGAACACATTCTGTATGGAGAGGAATTTTGCCTCTTGTGTGCTCTGGGTCTAATGGCTTTTACACACAGTTTCTGAAAGTAGCTGAGCAGTGCCCAGGTTTTATGTTTCCCAGGTACAGAAGTTACAGGAACAAGGAATCTTGTCTGTGTTTTTATCTCAGCATGCCTGGCAGAGAGAAGGGGGCTTGGCCTTTGGAATCCACACATAGCTTGGACAAATACTTCATGTCAACTCAAGTTCAGGGAAAACAAAGAGAGATTCAGCACAAAAAAGTTGTTTACATTCTGGGGCCACCCTTTTGCAGGTGGAAATCAGGGTGGCTCTGTCTTTTGAAAGCCTGAGGGATGAAGAGGTTGAAGAACTGAGAGCACCTACCCCTATTCTTGGTTATGCAAGATGGATTTATTTGGTCTGATTTCTCTGTGAGGACTTGAAAGATACTAAAATAGAAATCTGCATGGTAAAGACTCCTTTTGAAGGGATAAATTTGTGGTTTATTAGTTGTATAATGCAGTAATTTAGGTCAACACATGAACCAACATTTGTTGCTCTGTTTTAGTGGCCCAAGAGTTTGATAGTGAAGATAAGCAGTTAAAAAATTTGTTAAAGTTTCTTATATTCACACTAACTTTCAAAGCATATCTGGTGACACCTCTGAAGACCTGTTCCTGCACAGGACTTCTCTGCAATCTGAACTGAGGAGAATTGGGGACATGTACAGCAACTGAAATGGAAACTGGGGCTTACTTGCTTGCTGGGCACAAGGCAGCAGGCAGGTCCAGTGTTTCAAAGGAAACACTGATCCCTACATTCAGATTTTGGACAGTAAGAGAAAGGAGAAATAACATTAAAAATTTTTGCATTGAAATGTGCTTAAATGTGCCCACCTATGATAATTGTCTAGCAGCTGAACTTTGGAATTACTGATCTATCGAAGCCCGGTTCCATTTCTACTAACTGTTCTGACTGCTGAGGGTTACTGGTGGTTTTTGAAGAGCTCTGGAAGCAGATCAGGTTTGATAATGACTATACTAACATCTGTCTGGGTGGTTGGTTAAGCATTTTAATTCCATTCACCAGGTCAGAATTAAAGATTTAGGACGCAGCCCATTCATTCAGGAAAGGCAGCCTCTCTGTCTACCGACTCCATCTATGAGCACAAATGTGAAAACATAATAGAAGCTCTTTTATGCCTCCAGCAATGAACCACACACTTTTATGACAGGCAGGTAATTGTTTTGGGTATGCCAAAAGATCAAGTTTAGCAATTTATGACCAGATAAGAGAGACGTAAATATTGTTTAATGGGAGCTGGCCAAGCACTGACCTGTAGCAGGGTTATTAATCAGAGTTAACTCCAGGGACTTCACAGCAAGGTTCAGCCACTGCCAGGAGAACAAAGACAGCCTGGGGGTACCTCTTGTGGTCGCTCCCCACTCATTTAAAGGGAACCCTTATTTTTAGTGACGGGTTTATAGTTTCATTTTGTGGAATGTAAAAATGTTTGCAATTTTTTTCATGTGGTTGTGTGACACCACCCACACCACATATAAAGTTTAATTTGTGTGAGGTTTGATGGACTGCTGTATTCACAGGCTTCCTGGGTGTTGCTTCTGTGTTAACTCTCCATGCTTTTATTTGGCTGAACCATTTTAACTGAAAAATTGGCATGCTTTTGATAAAAGTAGGTATTTTAAAAATTTTCAGTGAGGTGGGAACATTGAGATTATTTGTATTGTGTGCCAGCAGAAACCACAATTTCCTACTTCTTCCCCCATGTTGGCTGGTTAGGGTGCTTCCCTGTGATTTGCAGGCTTTAATTTCCAACTTCCTGAGGCTGAAAAAGCTAACACAAACCCCAAAGCTCATTTATAGCATGGTTTTGCTATCCACAATGATATTGTGCAAAGATAGACAGCACCACAGACTTTTCTGGTCTCAAAGGTATTAATATATGCTGGCTAGAAGGATATCTACTTTGCAAATTGCAGATATTTTAGCTGGAACTTTATCAGCTCAACCCAACCAGAGAAGATGAATTCTTTTGCGTGAGAACAAATGAAAAGGAGAAGCTAGATGCCAAATATAGTATAGTGATATAATGTATTATTTCCACATGCAGGGACAGGTTGCTGTACTTCTAGTTTAAACATTTAGCAGGGAATTTTGTTTAGGCTGTGAATTTGCCTTGCTGCTAGACAGCAGGGGAGACAAACTGCTCAGCTCCTTTTGGAATCACCTTTGGAAAAAAAAAAAAGAAGGAAAGATTAGCAACCCAAATATGTGTCCAAAATGCTGCCTTTCAGAACATCAGCAGAGTTTTCAGTACTAAGACTTTTACATTCTGGTGCACAGATTTCTTTTTGTCTTAATATCTTGGTTTACAGCCTTTTGTCATCAGGCAAGGAAGTGGAGAAATATTATTGCTCCTAATTCCTTCTTAGAAGGAAGAAAATGTATTTGTCTTTATGAGGGCTTTCTATCTGTTTCACTGTAGAACATTGATCTAGAACCTGTATAAACGGTCTCAAAGCAAAAGGTATTTTGTACATATTTCATCTAATTTCCTGTATTATATGATGGAGATATGAGTAGCAAAGACAGAAAATCATCACTGGAAATAAAAACGGACCTTGATAGGTATGAGGTATGCCGAATACTATTGCCTGGTTTGATTTTGTATTTCTGTTTACGTTATCACTACCATGCCACCATTATTTTAAATTGCTTTGTGTCCTGCAGAATAAGATAGTAACATACTTCCCTTTGGCTTTCAAGCTATAATAAAGTTTGGTTTAGTTTACCATTTTAATGAGGAGAACTCCGTACACAATTCTCTGTATCATGCATAAACACAGATTCCTGTTTATTCACCCTGAGAGATCTGTTAATACTGTATTATACTAACATCTGCGTCTTGAAACAAAATGCACCCGTTTTTAAAAATCCGTGAATGAATAGCATGTGTAGTCAGGTTTATGGAATATTAAGCTGATGAAAGGTTCAAGTCTAAACAATCAGGCTAAGCCACCTAAGCTTATTTAATTAACATTCAGAAAAATGTGAACATGTGGGGAGAAATATTCCTGTATGTTTTGACACATTTCTTTGTTCTTCTACCCATCAAGATACAATCCCTACACAATAGAAGTCTCGGGGTTGTTTAACGTCTGGGTAACTGAGAACAGAAGAAGGGCTATACTGCCTGTTTGTGTGTTGTGTATCTTGGCTCTGTATGGCAGTTGCACATCCTCCCGAGATAGGGAGCCTTCAGTGGGGCAGTTGATGGCTCTTTACCACCTTTTGTGCCCCGCTGTGCCTGTCCCCTTGTACAGATCTAGGGTTGTACCAAGGTGCTGACAGTAACCTCCTCCCCTGCCCTGGCAGAGTGACTTCACCTCTACCAGCTGGTGGGCAAGGAGGAGTGGGACTCTCAGTCACTTGACAGGGTCCTCAACAAAGGAGGTGCCCTGAGTAGCTGAGAAATTTCTGGACCGTGCTGTAATGCCCACAGCCAGATTTGACCAGGCTATACAAGGGGGTGCTCGCTGAAGACCCTCTTTGAGTGGTCTTCTGGGAGCAGCAGGTCTGTTAATTGGAGCCCTCCCCTTAGACTGGGATGCCATCTAAGAAGACTTCCCACTCCTGTGGTGAGTGGTTATTTACTGGATATATCCTTGATTGAGTCCTTGCCTAACCCAGGTAAGTGTGAGCCCTCGCCTAACTCAGATGAATTTTTATTTCTTCTGGGTACCCATGAATGAGAGGTCTCTGGTTTTGTTTCTTGTGAGTGAATGCATGCACGCTGTGGATCCTCATCATTCTTATGTTGTCGTACCCCAATAATTTCCTCAACTGATATCTCAACCTGTATTTTATGTTGTCAGAGTGCTAAATAATTGTATAAACCCTGTTTCTAGTTGGTTTATTGGCTACACTTTTCTGGCTAGAATAAAGTCTGCTTTGAAACTTGTTCACCTAAAATTGACTTTTGGGGTGCCTCCGTGACACTCTGTCAGGAGTGTGCTGCAGTCCCCGTTCAGCCACCTTAGCTGGGCTGCCTTCCTGTGGCAGCCTTATCGTGATGGGGAGGGGGGCAGGGCAGCCCAGCACCCATCTGAGCATGGACTGAGCACGTGGGTCCTGTACCTCTGAAGCCCTTACAGCTCCCACAAGTGAGACATAACCCTTGTGAGCAACAGGACTTAATGTGGGAGGCAGTGCTGGTGCAGAGAGTGGAAATGTTTCCATCCCGCATAGGCTGCAACAACAGGGGTGACTTGAATTTCAGTTCTTACACTGAAGTGAACATGGGAATGGCTCCTTGTCTATTATTTTGATCTAATGAGGATATGTGAGAAGTCAGAAGAAAAAGTACATGGCTTCATGAAGTGTCCTATGATGGAACTATCTGGATTTACTGTAGGAAACTTGGCAGTGGTTAAGGGGTGCTATCTATTCTAAAAAACCTGTTTTACCAGGCCAAGTTTTTATTTGGAGAAAACTGAATAATAGGAAAGCCATTTTCAAGTGGTGGTGAATTCTCTGTGAATGCAAGTAGCCACATCTGAGAATATTGTTATTGAGATTCCAACATAAAAGTGAAATATTGAACTGGTGAATGCTGGAGTGTGAACAGTGGCTTAAAAATTATGTTCTAGTAAGAAAATGTAAGATAGATTCTATTTACAGGAGAAAAGAGAAAGCTTTTTACAAATGATTTTGTTGTAGAATGTGTGCCTGTCTCCATGAAACAACTTTTGGAGCTGCTGGAGAACTGTGACATGGAGAACAGTCCAGCTCCAACATTCCCTATACACATATGTTTAACATTTCACCTAGAACATTTTCACTGACTGAGTGCTGTCATTATTTGAGTGTCTATGATGCTAATTTGTGTCTATGGAATGCTTTTAATAGTTTTATAGGAAAGAGCTTTAGGGTGGTACAATATGAGATGGCTGTGGAACTTTCTCAGGATCCTGTAAAAATAGCAAATTTACATTTTTCATGAAATTGAGGCATTCCTTGAGCAGACATTGTCTGGCTTCTTAGTAAATCATCCCCAGTACCTTTGGTACACATGAATTTACCAAGAGCATGTCTCTGAAGGGTCAACAGATTGCTCAGTCTAGTCAAAACATCTTTCCAAGTTTTAGATTGCACAAACTTCATTCTTGAGAAATATCCCCTTGAGTGATTCCCTTTTTATAAAAAATACTGTGTTGATTTGCCAGTGAATTTTTAGTATGCTTCTTCCTCTTGAAACATGTTGCTAAGGCACGCTGTCTTGTTTTGTGTTCAGCATTTGACCAACACTTCACCATGCACTAGGAAAATCCCTTTGAGGAACATGGGCTGCTGAGCAATCCAGCACTGATGACCTGCTGTTCATGACCACCTATAGGACAAATGTGTCCACCAATAAGGTGGTAGGCAACATAATTTTGTTTAGATTTTGTTTACTGATTGAGTCAAATATTTCATTTTTTAGAAATGATGTGCTTTGCAACGAAGAAATCCTTGATCCCAGAGCTGGGTCAGTCAGCAGAGAATACATTTGGTTGTTGAGTGCTGGCACTGTAATCGTTATTTCCCAATGACCTGTTGCAGTACTTTCCAGCCTGACATTGTTCGTGCCTTAATCGCTTCCCATCTTAACTATTCCTGCTGCCACTTTTGTGCTCTTAAGTTTTATAGCTTCTCAGTGTTCAAAGTTCAGTGGCTAAATCATGGACTTACTCAAGGAAATGGAAATGTTCCACCCTTCTCCTCAGTCACTTTGCACTGGCCTTCTACATGGCTTCAAGGACAATTCAGACTTTGCCCTTTGTCTTCCAAACCTCTCCTCTATAAGCTGAAATACAATGTCTACTCTCTGATGATGACTTTTACTAGATTTCAATTGAGGTATTCAGGATGTTCAAAGGGGCCAAAGGCTACCACCTTTCATATTTTTAATTGGGAATAAAAATTCTCATGAACTACAAATGTTGCATTAGACAACACTGTGAGAAGGAGTTCCTCAGGTTATCTATGAACACTGTCTTCTGGACATGGTTTTTAGGAGGTAGTGTGGGGATGGCAATAAACTCTACATATCTTCTGGAGATCCTTGGAAGAATTTGGTCTTCAGTGGTTTTATGAAACTCTGAGGTTCTCTCGGTGGCATCAGCTACATATTTAAATATCAACAACCATTGTATACAAAAAGATGGGGTGAAACTGTGGCCATCTTGAGTCAATAATACAATGTGTAATAATTATTTCTCTCTTCCACATTTAACTGTCTTAAAAGTGGAAATTCTATAATTTAGACATTTAGCCAAAGCTAGTTCTTCTGTGGTTAGCGGAGGGAAAGCCCTTCAGAATGTGATTTGGCTAGCTATTTTAGATGTGTGTTTCCTAGTTAGGTTAAAATGCCCTTAGGAGACTGTTTCTCTCCCTTAGGAGTTAATTTGTCTCCTTTGACTGCAGGCAGTGCAAGAGACAGGCTTCGAATAAAACCCAGCTGTTTTATAGCTGGTTTCAGCTGTACATTGTCTTTCATGGTTTTGTCTGTATAGCCTTGGGCTCAGTCCTGCACTGTGCACTGTGTGATCCTGCCCAGAGTCCCCTTGATTTTAACTGAAGAACAGGTGGTGCTTTTGGGCCACAAACCAGGTTGCACAAAGAAAATTATATTTTTTTCCGTATTTTGCTAAAATGGAGATATTCAGCAAGTATAAATAAATTTTAATGCTGTTTTGGTAGGAAATACAGAAATACCCTGATTCATAGGAAATAACAAGACATTTTAAAATTCTGTGTTTATAGCTTTAAATACATTTTGTATAATTTTCCACAAGATGGTAAATCTCATTCCTGAAAAGCTCTGCTCAAGGTACAAACTTTCTCTGATATTTTCTTTACTGTGAAAACAAAGAACTGTCCAACTTGACAAGTAAGGACTACACAGAATTTGGTACAGCTTACTTTAGTTAAACTGTAATTGCTTTGCAGAAATTTTCCAATCTCAATAATGTTTTTAAAAATTAGAACATATCGGAAAAAATGAGATCCAGTTGCATTTTAATTCCTTCTGTCAGCATATTGTATTGCATTTCCCTTGGCTTTCACTCTTCAACCACTGTTTCTCAGTGGTTGTTTCTCCTTTACCTCAACACTTGTTTCTCACTTCGGTCATGATTTTGTGGATATATTATTGCAAGCTAGGTGTCGATTTACACCCAGTACTTATTGTTTGGTAGGTGTTTGTGTGCACACACCTGCCACAAGTAAATGAGAGGGGTTTACCAAATTTCTAGCAATATCTAATGAATTAATGAATGAAGCAAAGTTGTAGAAATCAGTAAAAATGGAAAATACAAACTTAACTGTGAGAGATTCAGAAGCTATTGGATGGTTAGGCTTTATAAGAGTCTTCAGAAGTGGCAGCAGATTGTAGCAGAAGGTAGAGATTTCCACTTGCTTCCCTCATCTCATGTTCATAAAATTAGTCATCCCTTGTTTCCCCTAGTTCTGCCTTACACAATAGATACAGAGGAATCCACTGGGATAACCATGAATTTCCAAATCATTTAACTATATTTACTTAGATTACAAAAACAAAAGCAGCAAACCTGACTGATGAACATCACAGACTGAAGGAACAATGCCTTTAGAAACATGCAAATAGATTTCCTTTAATTCTGGAAGGAGGCCTTTGAAATCAACAGCATGGTAAATTATTTAGCCTCTATTTTTTTGGAGACTGAGCTTGCTAATGTTCCAGATGTGAGAGAACAGGAAGTTCTATAATTTCCTCAGAACTTGTGATGTGTAGCCCATTTTTTTTTTCATAACTGCAGATTGGTAAAATAAGAATAAAAATAAAGCAGTCATTCCCTTATACAAATATGTTATTATATTAATTATATTCATTACACCACTTTTTCTGATTTTTTCTTTTTGCTTAGTAGCATAGTTGTTTTCTACGTTGTTAGAATCAGTCCAGCATTAGAGACTAATTTTTACTGCAAGTGCAATGAGAAATCATTAGGATGATACTTGGAGATTACAATTACAGAATATTAAGCACTGCTAATAATAATAAAACAGTATTACTAAAACAATCAAATTATGTTGGATGTTGATGATCATTAGTGTATATGCAGAAATATATTTTCCATTACAGGTACTGTAAAATGTTGTGTGGCATCCTTGATTAGACAGATTTCTCCATCAGTTTGTGTGATTAAAAAAATCTGTGTTTGAGAGGTAAAAGAATACAGATAAAATTCATATAGATAACTGTAAAATTGTTTCCAGTCTGATAGCAGCTAAAGTGGAGTAGTTCTCCAATCAATCATTTCCTCATTACTTCATTTTAATGGCAATTTTTTTCAAGATTTTCTTGTTCTATACACTCAGCTCTTCAGCACTGTGCACTATTCTAACAGAAAGTACTACAGTCAACTTTTTCCCCACCAAGATATATTTCTATGTTTATATGTGTAAGTTTTATGTATTTTTCTTAAGAAAAGTAATGAACATGAGAAATGCTGAACATCACCATTTGATCATCCTTTTTAGAGTCCCATTTTGCACCTTGACTCTGGTTCTGTCAATGGAAGGACACCCTCAGGGTTGTGGATGCTGAGTTTGCACAGGTTAGCTGACAAAACAGGGCAAGCAAATCTGTAGGAAGTATAGTACTGGCCTCAGATGTTCACAGCATATTGAGTAGGAACAGAAGGAAGCAAAACAGTATTAAAAATAGTTCAAAACATTGTCATTTAATGAGTTTTTGCTCTGTAGTTCTTTGCAATCTGATAATTTTACTGATTCTGTAAATGCTAGGAAATCCTCCAGGGAAGGTAAAACTTGAATTATGCATGAATTCACACATCCTGAAGAGTAAAAGAGACAAGCCAACATCTTTCAAGAACATCTTTCATTGGGTCGTATTTTTTAAAATATTACAACCTATTGGCATTCCAAGATAAATGGTTTTCTAGATAAAGACATGAGTGAGTGGCCCAAACACAGGAATCAAGCAAATTCACCAGAGACCTTACAGAACAGGGATCCCCCTGGGTCTAGTGAGATTTAAACCTTATCATCATTAAACATAGTTAGTTTGATCTAATCTACTGAACTATACTTGGATTGGGTTTACTATAACTGTCATTGTTAATGATTAGACATGCTATAGCTGAAGTTATCTGAATTCCGGGCAGTACTGATTCCATAAGAATCTAGAATCTAATTCGGGTACAACTTGCACAGAGAAAGATGGGTTATAATCCTGTCAGTGTGCCAAGTCTGCAAGGATGTCCTCCTGCCTTTGTAAGCAAGCAAGCCTGACAGTAGGTATGTGATACCACAAATAAAGCAGCTGTGTGGAAAAATACCAAGGAGAGGCTTATCAGTGCCCAGCTGGAGCTATACTGAGCCCTGGATGGCACAGATCCTGAAGAAAAATCTGTTTGTAGTCTGTAAGTGTGTGGGCTGCTTTAGTATGGAAACCAGATTTTATTTTTCTCTACCTCAGACCAGGGCACTTCCATGTTACAGGGTAATAAATGATCATACAGACAAGATGGAAAGTAAATAGAACAACTCTGTGTTATATTTGAAGAAAACAGAACATCAGTTATTGTGTCAATATCACTTAATAATTTAGGATTATTTCATACTATGTACTTACCTCCAAAACAAAAAAAAGTTCTTAAAACACAGCAATATGGCAGCACATTCAGATTTGTCTCTGACAAGAGTCAGAGCTCAAAGGGACTTGTGCTCTTCAAGGTGCCTGAACTCCTAAAATTGCTGAGATATATTTTGAGAAAGCTGCTCTGTAGAAGCACCTAACAGAATATCAGTAAATTAATGGACTGTCAATAAAGAGTCTATCATAAGTTGGCTTTGAAGAGCTTGACAATAGCCAACTGCAAGTTGTGCTGTGATAAGGCAAATGGGGCACACAGACCTGGCAATAAATACTGCTTTCTTGTAATGAAATGGAGCAATGAAGATAAAGACATACATTTGGACACCCAGTTCTAGCTCAAATGTCACCTGTAATTGCACTGTAGTTGCACTCCAAAGGCTTCATAAAACTGAAGCTGTTTCCAGAATTGGATATCAACAGTATGGATATGCCCATACTTAGACACGCATGGAACTACGTTGTGCTGTTTCAAAAATATGGATGAAACTGAGGCACAGTGACATAAGCCTGGACTAATTTAGGGAAATTGATGACATTACTCTGAAGTTAGCGCAAATTTCAGAACAATTTACTACCCCAAAGGTCCACCTTTAAGATCTGTCTGAAAAACAGGAACCTTGGACTATAGCAAGGAAATAAATAGCTTCTTTCCACTCCACAGTTGTTGACTGTGCTTATACATTGTTTTTTGGCTGAGAAACAGCCATGGAAAGAGGAATATTTTCCAAATGCAAATATAAAAATGTCCTTAGGATGCAGGCATTTATTGCTCTTTGGGAACAGTGCATTCTTGTTTAGATATTAAAAATTCAGCATAGAGTACATAGTTCACACCTATTCACTAGATTTCTAATGGTCATTGACCTAAACAGCACTGTGCACGGCAAGGATATAAGGAAGGAAAGACCTGATGGAAATTAAATGGCTTCTAAATATACAATCTTCACAGGATTATGTTTAAACAGTCGCATTCTGGTTCCAGTTCTCTTTGTGAAGTCCGTGACAAAACTAGTGACTTCAGTGGTACACAGGCAAAATCCTTTGCTTTTAGCACAGTATCTTGGAAAAGTCTGTGTGTCTAAAACAGTAAGACATATTTTATTACCCTGCAGAAGAGGATAAACCACCATGAGTCAATATCCTCTACACTAAATCATCTTCTTGTTATGAAATATAATGTTCTGCAAGCCCTGAGTCATTTAAAAGCAAGAAGAATACCCAACAGAGTTTTTGCTAAACAGTCAAAGAAGAAACTCTATGTAAGAATTATTTCGTTTTCAATGGAATTCTAAATTTATTATAAATTAGATTTACAGGTCCTGTTTAAAGAAAAAATGAAAAGTTACAGTCTACCTTGTTTTGATTAGGAATGTACTGTATTCTTCTGGAAGAACTGTTTTCCAGGAGAAAATATGATCTAATGATATTGAAAAAATATCTGAGAAGATTTATATTCAGTTGAAACTGCTCATGGAAGCCAGACTTGCTACCAGATTTTCATCCAGCTTATCGTCCAATTCACTTTGTCCTATTCACTACCTATTTAGTGGCTCTGTTGAACTAGAATAAAAAAGAAATAACCTTTGGTATCCAGGAAAATTTTATATTTTCCATTTTTCATCAAATTCAGAGGAGAAAAGGTGGATATTTGATACGTAGTGTTTAGACCCCATCCCAAACTGCTTACTGATCCAGAATATTTAAGAAAAGCCAGGTTAAGAAAAGCCAGGACATTCTGATCTTCCAACCAACCTTGACTTTTAATCTCAAACAACAATCTGCAAGGAGATGAGAGTGGAAAAATAGTGTCAATAAATAAAACCACTTATTTTTGACTTCTTTCTCTCAGGTTTGACATCTATGCAATTATGTTATCCTATCTAGAAACTGATACAAATATTGCTTTGTTACAGAAACTATGATAATGTGCCATTAGAAGTTATATTAACATCTACTTCGGGGAAAGTGCCAAGTGACATAAATTCTAGAAAATATTCACAAGAGAGTTGACTTGATGGCTGCTTTCAGCTATCTGTGGAAGCTGAAGCAGCTGCTAGTATTAACGTTGGAGACACTGCCTCTTCATTGACCCTTGCAGCAAGGCTGGAGCACAGCAGAGACCTCACCCTAGATGTGATCAGTGAGTGGTCAATTAAAGCAAAACATCATATGTTGATATTCACATTACAGATGCATTTTCTCACAGTTTCCTATCTTCTCCTCTAGCATTCTTCAAGGGCTGCCTTAAAGCCATGTCTGAGCCTGGACTTCAGTGTGCCCTCAGGCTCATGTTTGTGCACAGCATATGGATAAAGTCTGGAGATTAATGGCCAGATGCACAATTCAGTCACCTATGTTTCTCTATAAACCCAGTTTAAGAAACTAGAATTCCTTGGGCAATCCGTGTAAATCTTGCCTGGTTTGTATAAGTGCTCAGATACTTATCTCAAGCCCAAAAGTTTACTTGGGTACCTTTAGTGGTGTTGCTACACGTGATCGGGCCACCGTTTTTGGCTAAATGAATCAGTTTAGGGCTTCTCTCTGGAAGGGCTTGATTTGCTAGAAGTGATCTAGGCACTCCTGGTATGGCAAGGGATATCAATAAACAACCTAGGGAACAGGGAAAGGCAGTGGCCATATTGTCCTGATGACCTGGGGGGAAAGCACTTGCCTGGGAAGTGGAAGATCTGATTCAGTTTCCTCCACATCCTGAGGAAGTTCCAGTCCCCTCCCATTTCCCAGTTTGTGGGCTAGGCTGGGATAGGGTCACACTCCATCCTTCCTATTGCAGATAGACTACTGATAGGCCAGGTGAAGAAATCATGAACCCAAAGAAAAGGTAGACAAGAGGGGTCCCATGTGGCTTGTGCTATGTTAGGAGTAGGGAATCTTGGCTTTGTTCTGTGATGAAGAGTGAGTATGTAAACAGCTTGGGAAGTGGGCATCAGAGTCTAACTTACCTCTAAATGAGTAATGTTTTTCTTCTGGGCAATACCACAACCTGTGATTTTGGATTGAAGTCTGCAATGTGGCTGCTTTTCTGCAGAGATCACCACTGTCAGTGGAATGAATATGTCAATTTTGGCCCACTTAGTAAGTTAACAGAAGTTATGAATAACATGAGATGACTAATGAGTTAAGATTATTATTTTTGGTGAGAATATGAAAAGACATTATACTTTTTTCAGAGATAAGAAATTTAATAAGCTTCTGGACTGCAATTAATGGACAGTGCTAAGGGAAACAAGAAAGAAAATGCTTGCGCATATCCTCCAAAACAGAGGGCTGAAGGGTTCACACTTCTCATAGGTTAGCGAGACAAGAGAAACTCATGCTTAAGAAAAGAAGACGGAATAAAGTAGCGAAAGTCTGTCCCTTTATGCAATTTATTTGCTGGGATCTGTATATTTTTCTTCATCTTTTCCTTCTTCCTTTCTGTTCTACTTTTCTCATCTGAATGGAGCAGAACAGGAGGTGTTGTGATATTGTAATTACTCCAGAGCATGGACCAACTTTAATCTTAAATGCCTGTATGTGTTTATGCATGTGTGCATGTGGGTATATTCATGCACTTGTACAAAATTCCACCTGATGCTGACAAAATGCATTCAAAGGAAGGCCTGATGGTATTTCCTCCTTTTGTTCGTGAGATGTGTAAGACATTTTTTTCTGCATATAAGTGCTCCCTATTCTTGATACAATCACTTTTGAATGTGCTGTCCCACCCAAATTAAGATTGCATCCTACTTTTCTCCTCTGGGGCCTGCAAGCTTTAACGTTTAGGGCTTGTCTCTACAAGTACAGTCTTTACTTCCCTCTGCCTCCATGTAGCCAAAGAGAGAGGAGAATCTGGTCCTGCATCCATTGTGTACATCACCCACAGTAAACTGTTAATCTTGAAAAAACAAGGTACCTCTTAAAACCTGGGTGGAACCTCAGGATGGATAGAGGAGAAAATATTTAACTTTAAAATTACGTTTAATAAATAATAAATACCTTCACTCTGAGGATTTGGTGTTGTTTTTCAATGTTAGTCTGCATTATCTGTTATCTTTTGAGCTTGTATCTCCAGGGACCACAGAGGTAGGCACTGAGCCTGAGGCTTTTTCTGACTCAGAAAGGCACAGAGCCAGGAAAAATGGTAGTTCCCAGCCCTTATTAATGAGAGCATGGGGAGATCTTTCTATTTACAGGATCAAAGACCAGCTGACACTTGTTCTGGCACTGAGAAGATGATAAATAAGGATCCTGCTTTTGTGAGTTCCTGAGCACCTTCACATCTCTTTGACTGTGATGAAGAGGAAGAAGAAATGGTAAGCATAACTGTCTGAAGATCTTCTGTGAAGTCCTTATGTTCACGTGGGACAGCAGTGAGAAAAATCAGGAACTTGAGCATCCTTAAGATGCAAAGACCTCAGGACTGTTCCAGTCAGACACTTTTTTTTGCTGAAGCCAGCATAATATTTTTGAAGTACAAAGTTATGTTTTTCTTAAATGACCATTGGAAGAAATGACCTTGTGATATGGGTGAAGTTGTGTTGAATGTCTTAGATGATGAATGGTAACATTATACTGTAACCAATTGCAGTTCTTGAATAGGCACAGACTGGCTACAGAAAGGGTATTAGCTTGGATATTTATTACCACTTCCTTTTCATATTAAGAAAACAAGAAATACACAGATTGACTGAATCATAGAATCATTAAATGTCTTGAGTTGGAAGGAACCCACAAGGATCATTGTGTCCAACTCCTGTCTCTGCATAGGAAAACTCCACAGTTCACACCATGTGTCTGAGGATGTTGTCCAGTCTCTCTTTGAATACTGACAAGCTTGAGGCAATGACTACCTCCCTGGGGAGCCTATTCCAGTGGTTTAATGTCTTTTGACATTCTCACCAAAAAAAACCCTTTTCCTAAAGTCCAACCTAAAACTCCCTGGGCACACCTTCTTGCCATTCCTTCAAGTTCTGTCATTGCTCGCCAAAGAGATTGGCACCTGCCCCTCCTCCTCCCCTTGTGAGGAAGCTGTAGACTGCAATGAGGTCTCCCCTCAGTGTCCTCTTCTCCAGGCTGAACAAGCCAAGTGACTTTAGCTGCTCCTCATACGGCTTCCTCTCCAAACCCTTCACCAACTTCATAGCCCTCTTCTGGACACTCTCTAGTAGCTTTATATCCTTTTTATCCTGTGGCACCCAGAACTGCACAGAGTGCTCCAGGTGAGGCCGCACCAGTGCAGAGCAAAGCGGGACAATCACCTCCCTGCCTGGCTGGTAATGCTGTGCTTGATGCACCCAGGACACGGTTGGCCCTCTTGGCTGCCAGGGAACACTGTTGGCTCGTGTTCAATTTGCCATTGACCAGAATCCACAGATTCCTCTCTGCAGAGCTGTTTTCCAGCATCTCGTCACCCAGGCTATATGTACAGCAAGGGTTGCTGTGTCCCAGGCGCAAAATCTGGCACTTGCCCTCATTGAACTTCATGTGGTTGGTGGTTGCCCAGTTCTCTAGTTTGTCCAGATCCCTCTGCAGGGCCTCTCTGCCCTCCAGAGTGTTGACAGCTCTCCCCAGTTTTGTGTCATCAGCAAACTTACTAAGTATTTCTCAAGTCCTGAGTCTACGTAATTTATAAAAACGTTGAAGAGTGCTGGCCCTAGGATGGATCTCTGCAGAACCCCATTGAAAGACCATGGAGAACAGTCTTGCTATGATATCAGCCAGCTCTTTAAGTACCCTTGGATGAATCCCATCAGGCTCCATCAATTTGTAGGGATTTAACTGGAGAAGCAAATCCCATCCAAGTTCCGAATTGATTGGGAGTTTATAGTTCTCACAGCCATGGTTTTCGAGCCCAGGGTTATGGGCCCCCCAAGTCCATCATCAGTGTTGAACACCGAGGTGAAGAAAGCATTAAATGTCCCAGCTTTGTCCATGTCCCTGTTAATAAGCTGGCTATGCTCGTGAAGTAATTGGTCAATGATATTTCTAGTTTGCGTTTTGCCATTAATATATTTAAAAGAGCCCTTTTTATTGTCCTTCACAGTACCAACCAGCTTCAATTCTAATTGAGCTTTGACAGCGCAAATTTCCTCCCTGCAGTGGTGAGCAGCATCTCTGTAGGCCTCCCATGTTGTCTGACGTTGTTTACACTGACCATGTAATTCCTTTTTTGTTGTATTTCAAGAGGAACATCCCTGCTTAACCAAGCTGGACAGGCAACTACTGTTGCACGGGACAGGCCACTGGGAAGAAATGCACATTGTGAGAGCAGCTTACCTGGTAAGCTGGGAAGCAGTAGTATCCTGATTTCAAAATGCAAGCACAGAGGTGGCAATTGAAACCATACATGAAGTCTAAAGCACTCCCAAATACTAGATGGACAACTGTAAGTGCTAGCTTGACTTTTTTGACCCTTTTTCTTTCCTCCCACATTCAAAGAAAATGATCTAAAAAAATCACAATAATATAGACACAGTCTCTGTCAAGTTTCAGTTACACCAGGATATTTGGAAAATTCTGTGACAAATGTAGGCTGAGCCTACAAAAAGGCTTTCAGATTAGATGCAGCAGGTCCTAAGCAGATCAAATGATCTTAATATGTGTTTTATAAATGTTTATGCTGACAAAAAAAGTCTGTAAAGGAAAGGTTAGATGGCAAATTCACCTGTATTCAATGTTGATCTCATGGGAGATAAGATTTCAAAAGAGAACCTTGTTTACAGTACTGGAGTGCGTAACTTGGAGTCTCTTCAAATGAAATTGTTTTGGAAGAGGTTTTTTCTTTTCACTAGTTTCCTGAGCAAAACTTGCAGGCTGTCAGATATAAACACATATTTCAGTGGGAACTGTTTATAATAGCTTCATTCTAATGTAAATTTATACAAGTTTTTCATTGGTGTAACTGCTGGCTCCAGATGAACGTCAGTGGAAGTGAGATCCTGATTAATCCCTGAGAAGTTGTAATAGCAAGAAAAAAATGGTCACGATACAGTCATACAATACTCAGTGTATATGCTTCATCAGGTAGTTATATAATACTGTGTGTGTATATGTTGTATATACATTTTACATAGAGAGATTGTATATCTATACAGGTGAAACAATGATGTGCACATTTTTCTGGTGTGGAAGCTCACTTTAATAACAGTTACTGACTTAAAATAAATTTGACTCAAGGCTAAGATTAACAGGGTGTAGGAGCAGTGTGCTAAGGAGGACTCATTTGCAGAATTACATTATTCCACAAGATTTATGCACTCAGAGCTCTCACTGATGGTCTGGTTGCCCTTCTCCCTGCTGGGCCCCGAATTGTAAAGAATCAACCCATTTTTCTGCCCTGGAGCCAAATCCGATCTGGCCAGGCTGAGGGATCTCGCCATGGCTGCTTTTCAAACATCTCTGCTATTTTAGTCTGGATGTATTAGTTCATATTACTCCAAATTCAATCTGATTTCCCATCCATTTTCCTCCATTGGTCCCTGTAGGTTATTTCCCTGTTCTAACTGCACTCCAATCAGCTCCATGCTGAATAAATGCTCTGTTTACCTTTTAGTCCAGATTGTTAACAGCATGACCCCAGTGCACAGAGTTCAGTGGCTTTTATTAGGTTTAAATTGGTCCTTTAATAGGGCTGCTTATTCCCCTCGAAGCCTGGAAGATTGACTTCATTTTTTTTTCTTCGTATCCAAAGCAGAAAAATAAGGAACAACCAGTACCTCTAGCAGTTATGTTTCAAGTCAGTACAGGTTTGCTTTTATTTCTGGGATTTCCACTGGGTTTTCCAATCATAATCACTTGCTCAAGCAACAGTTTTTTCTTTTTTTTTTTTTTTTTTTTTTTTTTTTCTGGCAAAGGAAAACAAACTACCTTTCCCCTCCCCAAGTCTTTTGTACCACTTGTAGCATAGTTCTTTGCAAATTGGCTAAAGGTGAATGTTGGAGGACCTGGATTGCTTGCATTTACTGGAATGAGGCTGCTAATCTCTTCCTGCATCTGATTTATATGTAAATAGAAAGGAGGTGCCTTGTAGGGAGTCCAAATAGGAATCCCTTCTGTTATAGGAAGCCACAGCTATGAGTCACTCTGAATGAGAAGCTTAGTGAAAACATCAACATCCCTAAAATATCTGGAGGAAAAAAAATCCGTGCAAAGGAAAACTAACCTGCTGATTCTAAATCTATATTTCAAGGTTGATTTTTTTTTCTGAATATTCATTCTCATTGCTTGAGGTAATAACAGTGCTTTACTACAGAAAGTGATTTTAAATTGTACACAGAGCCAAACCTTTGAAGCTTAATGGCAATGAAGGGATGAGTGAAGCTTTCATGTGTTGCACCCTCAGAGGATCACTGGCATGAACAATCACTGCAGAGTAAAAGTGATAAGCAAAACATGAGCCTTACATTTACAGTGGTACTGTGAAGTTTATGGCTCTGTTGAGATGCCAAGCTTTTACACATTATCTACAATCCCCACTGGAGCCCTTTAAAAGTGGAAAAAAAGAGAAGGCCACAGAGAATTCCCAGTGCCTTTTAACTATTTACACTTCTGAGCTCTCGTCACAGAAAATTCTATTTACAGACTCAAACTACTGTCCTTTTCTTGGGTTCCTCACCCCTGCTTGGTAACATATTGTCTCTCTCTTTGCCCGCCCCCCCCACTTTTTGATGCTGTTACCAGAGCGGCCTGGCCATCGTGGCGTTCCTCTCCAGGCACAGCAGTGCTGGGCACCCTTCCCTCTGGGCCACCAGAAGGAGACAGCAGCTTGCTTTGGGCATGGCCAAAAGCAGAGCTCACTGTGTCTTTTTTCCCTTTGTTCTGCCCTTTTTTTGTGTCAGCAGGTTATTGTATCTCATCTGTTTGTGGGTGGCTTGCTGACGATGCTGAGCAGTGGCTGGCTTTTGGGTGTCCAACCTGCCAAGCTGCCTCTGGGAACCTGTCTCAGCTAGCAAAGCTTTGTAGGGCACCTGGAGGCCTCAGGTCCTTGTGGAGGATCCCCACCATGCATGGTGAGGAGGGAGATAAATGGAAATGGATGCTGTAAGGCCAAGGGGTTCTGACATCTGCTTTTCTCGTTGATGCTGGAGGAACTTCCAACTGTGGCACCGAGAGCCAGCTGCCAAGCTGGGTCTTTCCACCCACTGTCCAGATGAAAGTGATGTCATATAAAACTACCAGCTTTTTTTAAACACAATGTGTAGTCAGGAAAAGTCTCAATGTATTTGTAGTTAATGAGAACACATAGATGTGGCTCCTATTAATGTATCAATGTGTAAGTTGAAGTTTTCTGGTTCTCTTCAGGAGATTCTGTATGTTACAGAGGAGGGATTGTGACACCGTTCCAATGATTCAGTTCATGCCATCTGAGTTCCATACCTTAGTGTAAGTAATCACCACTTAGCAGCACTATCAAAAACGAACAAAATCCCAAGATATCTAATATTTATTTTTTTCAGTTTAATTAATAGGTCATTGATGTGATAATTTATTTGGTGTGTAACCTCTTCACCATCACATAATTTGAAGCAGTATCACTCTAGCTGATAGAGAACAGAAAATAAGGGATCAAATTAAAAAAGCGTAAATCTAACCTAAGTTTTCTATGTATCACTGCCACTGTAATTTTATTCAATCTTAGTCCACCTACTATTTAAACATCCTTCTTAATTTGGTTATCAGCAAAATAAAATATGGAGTTATTTACCTAAATTTGTGTGCCGTACATGTTTGTTTTGGCGACATTTCACAGAACGTATGTCTTCATAAACATTAATAACTCTTGTCTGATATTTTAATGAACAAAGGCTAAATAAATCTAGCAGTTCTTATCTACTTTCTATTTGAATCACAGCTGTAAGAGGAGGAAAACTCAAAAATTGACTTTAATCTGAAGTGACCAGCAAGCAAACATGAAGGTGCGGAATCCTGCCTCATGGTGACAATTAACACGCCCTTGCAAAACTCGGAGCTGTGGTTTCAAAGCCTGTGTCCTTGTTGGAAACCTCCTCCTTTGTGCTCCTCCTCCTTGCATAGCAGTATTGCTAGTCTCATCTCTGTTTATTTTTCAGAGGCCCTCTAAAATATTTATGACTTCTAGTACTTCCAAGTTGTTCAAAGAAGCTATGGAATGAAGTTTAGGTCATTGGCGTACCCATCAGCTTAGGCTGAAGTCAGTGGAATTGCGTCAGGAACCAAAGAAGTTTGGCATTTGACATTTTTGATCTAATACTAACTTCTTGGTTAGTATGATGCTTATGCTTGCTGTGAGTTGAAATATTCTTTTCTCTTAGGTTTTCTTCTGTGAAATTAGAGATTGATTTAGAGTCTCATTTAACAACAATTTGCTAAGTCCTCTAGGTCCTGGATCTGGATATTTGGACTATGTTCAGACTGTCTATTCCTAAAGTAATTTTTTTTTAAAGATCATCATTTCTGTTTTGGTTTGGTACTCTGCAGTAGATGATGTGAAGTGACCTTTTGTCACTCGTTCTGTGGCTGATGTAGCTCTCACCCAAACAGGATAAAGATGTAGCTGGTCACTTATGGGTCTAACGCTTCAGATTTTCAAAGTGTGAGCACTCAGTGTCACAGCCCAGATCATCCAAGCAGAAATGCTTTATCAGAACAAAGAAGTCTCAACTGTGTTCTGATTGTCTTATCCATTTTCCTGCAGTGGCAATTGGTCTAACAGGACAGAAATTTTTAATTAGATCTAATATCTTCCAGGCTATATCAAATCAATTCAGTCATACATAACGCAGCGTGTCTACTAAATGCATTTTTTTTTTCTCATACTGTATGCTAGGGTATCTGGGAAGTACATAACATTGGATCCAAATCCAAGTGAGATGGTTGATCATTTGCCCTTCTTGAAAGCCTCTATATTTTTAATAGCAGAAAGACAATATGCACTAATGGCTTCGGAAAAAAAGTATGAAAGAGCATGAACTAGCTGTAGGAACAAGAGCACTAATAGCTTGTCGTAATGTACCTTCCTGGTACTGCAGTAAAACTTGTAAGAACTGCAGCTAAAGCTGTGAGACATCCTTTCATCCAGGTATTTTAACAGGACGGGAATAAAAATGTTAACATTCTATGCTTCTCCAAAATCTTTATTTTTCCCTTGCCACCATAGAAAGGGTTTTATCTCTCAGAATGTAAGAAACTTCCAGAAAAGGAAATTGGGTTTTCAATGGCTGAAAAACCAAGGAAGCTCTTCTTTCATAACCAGCCCAAGGGAAAAAGGTAGTAGAAAAGAGTTTTTAGAATCGTAATATCAAATATTTATTCTGATCACTTTCACACTGGAAACAGTCAGCACTTGTGTATATTCTTCAATTGGACGAAAATAATATCCACAGTTCCATGATTTCAAAGGCTCTTCAGTTACTTTGTAAATTACCAGGCAGCTTTTATATGCAGTTGGTGAAATCATTAGCATAGGTGTAGAAAAATAATGGAAAAAATAATCAGTGGTATTTTTAGAGTATTTCCCATCCTTCTAATTCCTATCTACTTCAATTAGAATCGTACTGAATGAATAATCAAATAACCTTTTTCTTTCTGCAAGAGTGAGTCTTTTTCCTATTCTTACTTCCACTGATTCATTTGCATTTCAGGAAATCAATCCTTCAGCTAGTGTCCCCCCAAAAAAAAGATTTTAAAAAATCAATTTATATAGTTGCTAAAGTTGTAATTATTTCCACTAATCTTCAATTTTCATTAATATTTGCAGTGTCACAAAGGTGGATTTCTTTCTTCCCTTGTATTAAGTTAGTAGAGTTTACTGATTCTCAACCCAAACCCTTCCAACCCAGCTCCAAAGTTCTCCACTTTTTTTCTCCTCTATTTGCTATCTAGAAAAGCCATAGTAAATGTAGTAGTTTAAGCATCTCTCCTTGAGAGACTGGGAAGAATTCTGTTGAGCCTGCTGAGCTTGATTTAGAACTAGCCTGTAGGTAAAATCTGTGTTAGGACAGAAAGAGCTAGGAGCCTCCTCCTGGAGAGAAGCCTTCCTACACTCTCGCTGCCAGCCCAGATACATCAATGGCCTTTCCACGTTCTCTGGTTGGATTCCTCTTGGTGCTCCAGGCTGGGTGACACAGTTTGCAATGCCTCTGCTCTGCTGCTCCAGCATTTTTCCCTGCGTGTACCTCAGCCTGACCACAAATGCAGTAGAACTATTCCAACAGGCATAAAGACAAAGGAGAAGCAATGGTCCAGCAAATGCCACATGGAAGCAGCTGTAACAACATCAGTGTGGTGTCCCAGGAGGGAAGGACAACTTTTTTTTTTTTTTTTACTAGAAGAGGTGAGTCATACGCTTTTTGCTTCAGAGAATTTGTTTGAGAATAGTTACCACGGATTCTGCTGCTGAATTTACTTCCTTCCTACTTCATAGTAAAAAGCAATGGTAAAATACTCCCTAAACTCTTTATGGTTTTAAATAATGGGGTATTTTGCCCTTATTAGAGTAGACTAAATAAGCCATTTCAACTGTTAGTTGCTCTTAACATATTACTTCCCAGATGAGAAACTCCAATGGACCCATAGCTTTGAAATATCTCTTCTGGTAGAGAGATGCTAACTGTAAGTGCTGTCTTTCAGCTTTCTTAGCAGCAATGACTCACAAATATATTTGAAAAGGAAACTTCTTCAGAAAGTTCCACTGAGAAGGCAGCTTGTTCCTTCCATGTCACTGCAGAGCCCATGCAAAATGCACAGCTGCTGCACATGTCTCCTGCTGCTGCCCTCTCTGTGCCACACTAGATTCTTGGGATTTCTCTTGATCAACTTCTTGGGAAGTTCATTTCAGGTTCTTTGCCATCAATGAACTTAAAATGCAAAGCAACAACCAGAAATAGCATCATGTAAAGAGTTTGGAGAAGGGAAAAGAGAAATTTCTCAGCTGAAGTATGGTTGTTAGCTGCTAGATTTCACAATGAGCTTCCAGAAGGAGTAAACATTTGCTAGAATACACTTAGGGGAGTCAGTGATCCAGCGTGTTGCTGAGTTCTGTTAGATGAGAAAGCTGAACAGTGTGGTTAACATTACTGTGGACTGAAATAAAAGGCATAAACTTTACCGAGACCCTTAATGCACTGAGTGCTGATCACACATTACATCTTAGTATTTTGGCTTATTGGCATTTTAAGCATTGGTTGTTATAAAATAACAGTTTTCTCTCAAAACAAAGTAAAAAGGTTATTATACATGGCTGCTTGCTCTCTACCAGTTCTTCTTGAGTGTCTGTCAAGTAAAGAAGAAGCAATGTTGCATTTCATTTGTAGTATTAAATGAATTTAATAAGTTAAGATAATGTATGAGCATTTTTTGACTGTGGAACAAGTATATCAGTGTTATTTAGTCCAGTAATGACTAAGGGAAGAATAAACTGCATCTCATGACTTGCATGTGCACCTGTGTCTACAGGTCCTTTGTTGTAATTTTAAGAAATATATTGACGGAATTCCTTCCTCCTTTAAAATTAGTGATGTTTGTCACACACTTATTTTCAAAGCACAGTAGTACTCAAGAGTAATGTTTTTACTTTTACTAAATGCACATACAGATGTTTATATCATGACTGGTATAATTCACAGGAGCTGGAGGCTTCCTTGGTAGGACCAGTGCACCTGGACACCACTCTTCACTTCAGTCACACACTTGCAAACTCTCTAATGTCAGTAGATGGGAACACGATTATTTCTTTTCTCCTAAAGAGCTCAGAATTAGTAGTTTTTCATTCTCTTTAGTTATATACAAAAATAGAGATATCAAAGACTACAAGTGGTGTTATCAGAAACAGCAACATCTGTCTGCATCCAAGCACAGAGGGCTACACGCTTCACTCCTTCAAACCTGCCACAGTAGAACAGGAAAAGCAAATAAAGCAAAAAATCTTAAATCTGTAGCATCTAGCAGAAATCTAATATATATTTTTCTCTTTAATCCCAGAAAGTTTCCTGCATTGCTTTGGTTTGCTTGTACTCCTGATAATGCTGAAATACTTCTCCCAAGCACTGTCCTGGCTGACTGATTAGGGGAGAGTTACCCCGGCACAGGCGGGATGCAGCCAAGATTAGCAGAGCAGGAGGGTTTGGAGAAGCCTCCCTAGGCCCCTGGTCTTAGCTGTTTTCCAGGATGCTACAGGGACAACTCAGGGCCAACAGCACAGTTGTGTTTTGCTTTCACTCCCTTTATCAGCATGGGTGAAAATATGGCACTTGTTTAGTGCTAGCAGTAACTACAGGAAGATGCTGTTCCAACTGCAATTCTGATTTCTTTGGGGTCCACTACAAATTGTAAGCAATCCTTAAGGGCTGTGAATATCCATGTGAATGAAAAAAAAGGAAGGTTACTTTGCTGTCCGAGTTTTGTGCCAGTCTGAACTTTTAAGCCTGTTAGCTGCCAAAACGAGTTGCAAGTAAATGCAAGTTTTCTTTGTGCCGCATTTTCTTTCAATGTTACTTTAATCACAGAAAGTCTATCCAGTTTTATTAGTATTATATCTGGAAAATAAATGAAAAATTAAAATAACTCTTGTTTTTTGTAACAAAAATCAGTCAAGCTCACTTCAGCCAGTTGATTTGCTGTAGTCTGTGCTCTTCTGGGATGGCATGTGGCACTGTATGAAGCAAACAGATGGAGCAGATCAGAGATTTTCCAGTTTCCTTCTCAGAATTGAGGAAGCATGGAAAAAATTAGAGCAGATGGCAGACAGTCTCGTGTTGGTTTCATGTGTGGTTGCATATACTACACTACATATATCAAGCAGAAGTCAGTGGCTGAGGGAATGCTATTACATATCTTGAATTGTCCATCTTTAAACTTGCTTTCTGAAATAATATACCAGAAAGAGAGGCAGAACATACAGCAAATGCCATTTAAAAGTGTATTATTTTTATTCATACATTGTTAATATTTGCTTGTTTATTTTGCAAACAGGAGTAGCATATGAGAACATGTATTTTCTTAAGCACGTACTGTTTCAAGGATCTAAAATTTCTATTATTAGTAAAGGCATATCAAGTCAGCCAAATTGTGGATTATAAACACATGTGTACAGTAAATTAAGAGAGTTCTTCAGATCTGGCAAATATGGTCTATCATTTGCTATTTTCTCCTCCTTTTACATCAATACTTCTTTCCTCTTACACAGGAAACAGGAACTCAGGTGGGCTACACCCCTGTGTTTTCAGCGTACACTGGTGACTGGAACAGCTCCACATGAGCTGGTGGCATTGACGTGCCCACACCGCCATGCGTGGTGCTGACACAACTGGACACACGCCACCTCTCCGTTGCCCCACACTCACTATTCAGTACCAGTTTTCACAATCCCCTTTATAAACTGGAAAAATGTTTTATAAAACTTTTATTGCGTCACTTCTACCGCTCTGCCCCAGTAATCCACTTGTTTCTCCAGGCAGGTGACAGCCAGCCCAGAGCAGTCTTGCCTGTAAGAACCATGGATTGCACTTGGAATTCTGTCTTAGCTACGTAAGTGAAGAGGAAAGAGAGACAAGAATAGAGCAAAGCTGTGTCAGGGGACATTTTATCAGCTGATAAAAGATGAGCTATCCGATGACTAGTTTATAGACTGCCTAAACTATCCGAGATTACTCTTCCTCAGTTTCAGGAAAGGGTTGGGTTTGAAGTGTTTGCACAGTGCAGCTCTCCAAAGTGAATCAGATTGAGCCCTTGCGCTTGGATCCCAGGCTGGAACATTTTAAGGAAGAGGTGCTGGTGGACTTTTAAAATCCCAACTCTCAGACAGCCTTCAACAACATGACAAAGTTTCTGTTCCGCATTTTTCATTTAGATTATAGCTGCTGTTAGAAAGAGCAAGTTTTGAACAACCACTTCATTCTCACACATGAGACTTCATCAGTCATACCCCTCGCTCTCACAGCCTGCCTTCTAGAGACTCTAATCTTGCCTCCCCGAATGTGTTTCCCATGGGTCTCTCACATACCCACACAGACCACTTGCAAAGGGAGGATGAAAGCACATCCAAGAATAAGCAATGCCAAAGGTCAAAGCTTTTCCAGGCCTTGATTCAGAAAATTGTCATTTAGAGATTTTTCAGATTCTGCAGCCTGCCATTTGAACTCCCTGAAGGAAACTGCAAGGAGAGAAGATTTGGCAATAATAACCAACTGGTGGGTTGCCGTATGGACTTCCCACCTGCTTGCTCACCAGCCTTCTCAGGTGTCATGGGACCTGTTACCAAGGGTAAAACTACTGCTACAGCAGGGCAGCTAACATTGCTCTTTTTAGTGACAGTTAGAAAGCCCTGCCTGAGCACTTCCTTGTCAAAAACTGCCTCCTGCTGGGACACTGGGCAGTTCCTGGTCATTAGAGTAGGACTGGGTATTGTGGTACAGGTGTAAATGCTAACACGCTTATGTTTGACCCAGCCTGTGAATCAGTCTGCTGTTTTACCTGTTTGCAATGCTTCTGGTTGACATAGCTTTTATTTTTATGGCTTTTTGTAATGAACTACAACTTACTAAGTGCTGTTTTCAGTTATATATCCGTAACATATGCTCTGGCTGTAGCAAAAAAAGTAGCATTTTTAATTGAGAAGAGTTTCCAAAATAGTTACTCTTCAATCACAGAGGCCATGCTCTCTTCTTTACTTGAACAGCTGCTGATGTTAATTAAAATGAAAGAACACCCTGATCCCTATGGTGTGAGAACTGTGTGTGGCTCAGAGATCGCCTCATCCCTTTGGAGGTGTCTCCTGCACACAGAGGCTGCCAGGTCCTCCAGGGTACAGGATGACACAGGTGTGTGACCACATACCCTGCTTTGCCTTTTCTTCAAAGAAAGTGTTTACTGAAGAGTTGCTATGGCCATGATGTTCCAAGGGTGCCAGAAACAGAGAGATATCTTTTAGTAGAATAAATCTTAGGTGTTATATAAAAGCACTTAGTCAACAATTTGCTTATTAAAGATATTTTCTCTTCCCATAAGCTCTGTCCTATTTAGAACAAAAACATTTTAGAAAAAGTTTATCTCAAAAACAGTGGACAGCCTGCCTATCTCCTCATCTGCACTTGCCTTTCCTGGATCCAGAGGACTGAATTCCCTCCACACAGCTTGTCTGGGTCAGTCTCTCTGTTTATGGGGCATCTCTGAAGTCCATCTTCCATTCCAAGAGCTTCTAAAACACTTTCAATCTTCCCTTGAGCTCCCAGGCTGTGTAAACAAAATGACTGGTATATTGGAGTCAAGGCTTTTAAACCTAACCGTTGGCTCCTATTGCCATTGCAGTCTCTATCTATGGAGATTTTCAGCCATTTTGTTTTCTATATAGTTACTATGTAATCCAGACTACAAGGAAATACAGTAAATATTCCTGGATTCCCTCACTGACTTACATCGCTTCATTCACCTTAGAAATACTTAGACAATATAAAGTAGCTTGAAAATATTATTATTATTATTGATCAGTATTCATACAGATGACTAATACTGAGTGATTCTGGCACTA
Source organism: Patagioenas fasciata (assembly GCF_037038585.1). Lineage (NCBI taxonomy): Eukaryota > Metazoa > Chordata > Aves > Columbiformes > Columbidae > Patagioenas > Patagioenas fasciata. Next base: position 188,335,582 of record NC_092520.1, on the reverse strand, counting down.
ATTATAATGCTATAGAGTACGGCTTCCACATCTCCTATAAACATTAGAAGGCTCTGGATTTATAATGCAAGAATCCAAAATGATCTGAAAACATTCTAACAAGGTTAAAATGAAATTAAAAAGCTAATGGCAGTTTCCATGGAAGAAAATATTTTCCTTATTGCTACATCAATAGTGTGTAAGTCTGACACTTGACTCCATGGTCAACAGCTACATCAATAGTGTGTAAGTCTGACACTTGACTCCATGGTCAACAGCACTCTCTGTGTTGGCAGACACATCAAACGCTTTAGCCAAATAAGCTAAAATGCCACCTGAGCAGGCTGTATACCTTCTTTTTCATGGACAGTGTAGATAGAGAACAGCACAATTCAAGTGGCCTATAGCAGGTGCACGCCAAAACTTTGAAAGTAAATATATGCAATACACTTCTTGTAATAAGGCTCTCCAGTCCAGCTGAAACATAGATTAACTGGGGGCTGCATTTCTCACATTTTCTTACCCTCTTTCAAAACCCTATCCTAAGTTTTGTTGTAAGGTCAAGAACATCAAACTTGCAAGCAGAAATTAGAATGCAAATGGGAAGCGAGCAAGCTAAGGATAGGCAATTTGCGATCAGTTTACAGGCAGTAATGAGAGTTTTGGACTAAGTATTTTCAAATACAGAACAAATGTCTATTTCCTGAACCTTTAGGCTATGTTAGCTGGGAGTGGAAGGTACCAGGCAAAGGAGCATCTTGGGAAGGTTGCATAAGACTTTGAAAGAATGAGTTACTTTGGCTGGAGTGTCTCTATGACACTGATGGTACAGGAGTAAGTGGCAAATCCTTTTGCATAGGGGGAAGTAGTGTCTGAGATTTGAATCTGCCTTATTACCTGTGTAGTTTCCAGTTCAAACTGGTATAATCTCTCACAGGTGAATTATCTGCATGCTCATGAGGTCTATCAAAGGCACAGAACTACTATTACTGGTCAGTAGAGGAGGGAAGATCAGGATTTGCAATTCCTTATTCTAAATTGCTACCATTTATATCTTGGGAAGGTCTGGAAGAGGGGACCAGGTGCAATCTCTGGTGAAAATGAATTTTTTTTCATCACGATGTCCTCAGATGGCCAGTGACTGGGAAATTTCACCTGTGACTGTCACCACAAAGCTGATGGCAAGTAAGCTTAGGATTTTGTTCAAGGAAATGAAAAGGAGCTTGACTTTGACCAGACAATCTTGTCTTTTTCCCCAGACCACAGTGCTACTGCAGTTCACAGATTTTCTTCCTACTGTGCTCTGAGAGCAGCTATAAAAGTATGGAATAAAGATGAACAGAGTTCATTCTCTGTAACAGCCACAAGTCAAAAAGACAGTCAGCTGAGTCTCACTAACAAGTTGTTGCACTTTGGCTGGTGTGACCTTCCTGAAAAAGGCACAATATCTTATCAGATCTTCCACTGTGAATTAATATTCATCAGTGCCCCGGAGAGGACAGATTCTTTCATCAACATATTTGCATTCACACGAAACAGCCTTGTCTATGAAATTTCATGTTCCTAGAGTGAAAATGAAGGATATGGCATTGGGAAGTTTGACAAGCACCATTTCAATTGTTTTCTTGTCTGTTTTGGTTAAATTTTGTTTTTACAGACACAGCTACATGGAGGATGTTCTCTGAATCCTATACTTCTCCTGAGTCCTTTGCTCTGTGAACAGGTATGGTGGTTTGGGATCTCAAATGAGCTAAAAGAACACGTTTATTTTTTCTTCTCCTGTCATTTCCAATGGAGAGAGTCTCATTTAAAATGCTAAACTTGGAATCTCAAAATCTGTAGTTCTGACATTCTTTGATACTTTTGGTTAGACCTGTGTGACCGTTGTGTTTATGAGTCTACAAATGCTGTAACATCAGCCATCAGCCTCTTCCTCGTGCTCTACAGTGTGAAATCAATATGTTCTCAGTCATAGGGCACTGAGGGTTTACTGTCTTAGGCATTTTTAACAAACATGATGAAGGACATGAATGCATTAGCTTTGGCTCTGGGCCATCAGCAGAAATGAGGCAAAGAGTTGTGGGTGTCTCTGCCCTAGAAGTGTTCAAGGCCATGTCGGATGGAGCTTTGAGCAACCTGGTTTAGTGGAAGGTGTCCATCCTCATGGCAGATAGGTTGGAACTAGGTGATCTTCTAAGTCCCTTTCAATACAAACCATTCTATGACTCCATGAAAGGGACATTTGGTTTCTCTTCCACCCTGGCAGAGGGAGCTGAGCAGCAATGGGATGCTACTGGCAGAGAAGAACCCAACCCTAGAGGACATGGCAGGGACACAGCCAGCACCATGCCATAGCCCTGAGCTCCTCCTGCAGATCATTCTGGTGATGAGCATCAGGACAAGTGACATGATGGAGGCCTGACAGATGAAGCCTGCTGGCAGAAGCGCCATCAGCATCAACTGATGGCTGCAGTCTGAGGATGTTGCAGCCTGGGAGTGATCAGGCACCCAGGGAGCTTCTCCTTGTGCCAGTGCTGCTGCGGCATTGATGGCCACTGTCATTTTTCAGTGAAGGACTTCAGGGAGAAAAAATGTGCAGAGAATTGTTATATAAGCTCACTGAAAGAGACAGAGATTTAACCTAGTGTAAAGCTGAGTGGTTGAATTGTTTGCAGCTGAAATGTAACTGATATGCAGATGCAAGTTTCCCACACAAAGCCCTAGTTAAGAAATCCTGGAGCTGTGGTGTGTGGCAGGCTACATACTCCGTGAGTTAGGACAATTACAAAAAAGATTTGCAATTCTTTTGGAGTGGAGAGAGAATCTAATGTCAGCATTTTAACTTGCAAATATTCTAAAATATCTCCTACTGTAGGAGGGGTAAATCTTATCTTTCCAGGCACATAACAATTCGTACTAATTAAAGGAGTACAGGACACTGCTGATATCTGGGTCCAATAAAAATAAGTGAAAAAAGCAAATAAACATGCAAATGAAAAAAGATCTGATATGACATGGTGTAAAGTTTAATCCAAATAAGGCTAAGCGTGGGTCCTTCGTGGTGCTTCATCGACATTAAAAAATGTAGTCAAGCCAGTAAATGTACAACAGCTGGCAAATATTATGTGCCAAGTCTTACTTTAGATTAGTAAGAGAAAAATGTGGCTTATTAAACTGCTGCTGTGATTCCCAGGACAGCCAGTTGGAGATTTTAGAACATCTTTCTGATGTTGCTAAATTACTACACTTCATCAGGGAACCTGTGGCTTTGAAAATGAAAGAATAAACAGCAGTTGTTGGATTGATGGAAACAAAGCAAACAGAAACCTGAGAAAGGCAAATAGCACATCCCACCCTCAGTTTACTGAAAATGACTGAAGTGGGCATGAAAGCAATTCACTATATAGCTCTTGTCATTTCTCACAGACGGGAGAGCATGACAGTCAGTTCAAGAATCCCTGAGGAGTTTTAATCAAATTTCTCCTTTAAAATACTATTTACAATCTGCCTGAAAATGGCATCCATTTTAGAAAAGCTAATTATAGATTTTTTAAAGCACTACAAAAGTTAAAATGGATACTTTTTTTTCATTTTTTTTAAAAAACAACCAACTGAAAATACACCTTGGCAAAAAAATAGCAAAAATCTTATTTCTGGGGAATCTAGTATTTTTTTTTTTCTCTTATTCACTAATAAAAATATTTTTAAAAGTGTTTAAGTTAGGACTGTACCCTCAGCCACTACCAGATAGAGGGAAAACATTTTTTAAAGACTTATTTAAATTTCTGCTGAGATAAACAGTGTAACTCAGGCTGCAAAATGACTGAAGATGAGGAGCACAAACCGATGGTAATGCTAATTGTGTCAAGCTGTGAAGAAGTTCCCACAAGACTTGTTACTCGGTTTGGTTGTGTACAACTTCATTGAAGTAAAGGCACTACACGGAGAAGCAATGAAGGGTCTGTTTTTTTTTCTGTGCAATAAATGTTGCGCATCCTCCATTTAAGGGGAACCTGGTGGGTGAAATCTCTGGTGCTCTGAATCCACAGTCTGCAGCCCAGGTCAAGGTTTGTGATCACTCAGGGACAGTTTTGCTTGTGATGATGTGAAGAGGTGGTGGCCAAGGGGCTCCCTTGGTCCCTTGCTGGTGCTGCCTGGGATGCTTGTCTGCCCCACGCCTGGATGCTGGGTCTGACCTTCTTCCTGAAGGGTTCCTCTCCCTCACCTGCCAGATTTTGGGGGGGTTCATCTTTCTTTAGCTTTATGGTGGTGCTCTGAGATAGCATGATTTCATTTTTCAATGAGTGGTGCCAGGAGAACTTTTCTGGAGCACCATTGACCTTGAAATTCTCCATCTCTCAGCCTGGCACCGCTGGATTTTACCCACCTCCTTTTGGCATGAGTATGCCTTGGAATTCAAAGGGTGATTAGGCAGCAATACGTGATTATAAAGTCTGGGTTTTTTTCGTTTCAATTTGAGCGGACAGACTGCATGCATGGTAATGAATTTGGGACGTCTCTCCAAGATTCTTTAGAATGTGCTTGTAGAAAGGACTATGTGTCTTCAGACATAAACAAAAACATGATATAAACATCCTTACTTGATGTTTTATATTTTTCTTGGTTTGTTTGTGTTTTTGTTTTTTTGCTTTACAAAGCGATGAACTCCTAATTGTAGAAATGTGGACAGGAAATAACAAAATGAGATTCAATCTGGAGAACTGTGGGCAAATACATCAGATGAAAAAATAATTCAAAACATATATATTCAAGAAGAAAAAAGATAATTGGAAAGCAGTAGTACAGAGGAGACCTTAGGGTAGCATTATACAGGAAATTACAAAGCCATTTCAAATGCAATGTAGTAATAACATGCATGGAATAATAATGATATTTTGTCCACCTGACTGAAGATCTCAAAATGATTCATGGGCTTCATACATTGTAATCATTTTGCCCATCACTGGCAAACATTAATCTTCAAGGTGGTTTCTCCTATATTTTATATTTCTCCTACCTTTTAAGTACATATGGTTACTTGTAATTGCATTTTGCTGCTCCAGTCTCTGCTGCCTGGTGATGGGGGTGGTGTTACAACCCCCAGGGCTGTTGCAGGGTGAGGGCACTGGCAGAGTTTTGCTGAGGCCACGTTGGTGTCTTTGGAGCAGCTGCTGGGTAGGAATCACCTTTCAAGAGACCTGCCAGTCATCCTTTTAAAGCTGCCTTAGTTTTGCAGGAAGCATTCAGGGAAATCTTTCTGAAGAAAGTCCACGTCGTGGGCAGCCCCCCGCCTGCCCACAGCTGGTCAGGGAGCCCCAAGGGAGAGGAGGTTTTTCTTGGTGGACGTTTTCAGGCAAATATTCAATTGATTTGGAGAGAAAATGGGTTGTGCCAGAACATCATGGGTTTACACTTTACAAACAGAGACTAGCTTTGAGCGATGTTATAACACCCAAGTGAATGAACAGAACTCATTAATTATAAGCTTAACAGAGGATCTACTATTACATGTTAAAAAAATAAAAGTGCAGTCTAATTTGTCATATTTGTGGGTGACAAGCTCTTGCAGGATGTGCTCATACTTAATTCAATAATCATACAGCACTCTTTGTGTATGTGAATATCTAAATCAAACACTGAAAAAACAGCACCAGGGTGAACCTGAGGAATATATTTACTACAGTTATTCTCTGTTACTTCCTGGAGTTCAATTTAAGGTTAAAGATGTCTTTTAATTGCCTAGGTTTTCTAGACTCATTCATTTCATCCATAATATTAAAATTACAAGAAACTAGTTTTCTTCTTATCAGTACTCCAAGATTTTATTAGCTGGCCTTGTTTAGCTTAAATGCACAACAATGTGTTGTAGAGCACACACAGATAAAAGACTACTCACTTTACTGTGATTTTTTTTCAGAAATCTTGTAAGTAGGGATACTTGCAATGAACAATACAGTAAACATCTTTCTTGAGGAAACACCCAGGGTTCAACGATAACAGCTGCACACACATCACTGTAATGTACAGTACAAGCTGTCAAATGGTTTATTCTGGGGAAAATGATTGCTCTGGTTCCTGTGCATCTGGAAAAAATGTGAGAAGGAATATTTTCAGATACAGATATGAGTATTTATCATTCCTCTACCGGTATGTACCTCTGCATGTGCCTACGTACTAGTTTCCATTTATGTAACGGGGATTTTGCAGGAGGAGATATTCACCACTGAAGTATTTAGATCCTGTGCCTGCATGTACAGCTTTAGGTTTAGAAGTTGGAGAGAGCCCAGATGCTTCCAGCTTCTGTCAGCTCCTGCTCTCTGAATTGTTTTGGACACTTGCTCCAGCTCCTACAGCCAACATGTTGTCCTTCTTGGGGTTAGTAAAGTGTATCGTCCTCACACTTTTCTACTGGGCTAGCTTTGGAAGATACAATGAGCAGGAAAAAAATATGTCTTACAGCATATAAGGCTTCTTATGCCCTTTTATAAAGAAAGGATACTCTGGAGTGATTGAAATTCAAAAAATAGTGGGATAGGCTGGATTCTGAAATGCAGATGTCATTGTGGAGGGTCTGCCCCAAGGCTGCTGGCAATGTGAGCACCCACCAGTCACCCCTGCCTGAGATTTGGAGGTTGTACAGACATCTCGGTAGATGGAAAAAAAATTCAGGTGATTAAAATGACATTGCTTTACTGACACATTGCACATCATGTATCTTCAAAGCTTGCTGAAGTATTGCCTATAACAACATTATGGATCCTGCTCCACCTCCCTGCCCATCTCAGGAGTCCAGAGCATCCTGTCTCATCAATGTCATGCACAATCATAATCTAGTCCTGGGTTAATTACTAAAAACACTCACATACACTTTAATGAAAGAAAGTGCCACCTAAATGAAAGTGAGCAAACACTGTGAAGTTCTTTCTAATTACATTAGTCACTGACTAACAAGGCAAAAAAAAAAGGCTTGAAAATGGAGAAGTCTTACGCATGTCTACCTCTGATTACTAGTGAGTCAGAATCAAAGAGAAAAAAGGCTTGTTCACAAATAACTTTTTCAACAGTGGGCTGAAAATCAACCAAAGAAACTGTTCAGGAGAATGACCTATATCAATGTATGTATCTTCATTTTATTAAGTGCAGGGAAAACAAACATTTCTTGGGAGGTGGCTGTATGGCTTTAACTAGAACTGAATTTAGGCCAAAAATTAGGGTTGTTTTTCATAATGAAGGGTTGTTAAGAAGTAATGATCTTGTTGGTCAGGAGTTCCTGTGTGATAAGTATTTCTGCTGGATTTGTATATCCAGATCTATCTACAGTATCTCATGGATGTATCACATCTGAATTCATCTGATAGCTTGGAGATTTGGGGTCTGTTTACTGTTTTGTTTTGATCCAGTCTGTAATCTCAGTTTTCTGATTGAGGGCTCTATATGGAGAATTTCATGTGAAGTCAGAGGCTTCTGGTGATAAATGCTTTAAGTCATATTTTCTGCGGTTTCTCAGTTTGAAGCATTTGGTTTCTCAAATGTTTGTAAAAGGCTTGTTTCTAAAGATATTAAGTTCCCAAACATCTCTTTTCATCTTATTTTCATGTTATTTGAATATTCTGTGTGTGCTGTGGAAGTTCTTTATCAGAAAGAACTAAAATCCACAGGATTAGTAAGTAAATGCTCTCTCACAGTGGCAACTTATTTCTGTGTACTTTGCTTCCAGCATACCAAGACATCATTGCAGGCTCTTTTGGAAAATTATTTATAGTAGCCCAACTTTGCTTAGTTCCTTTTGACATTAGGGATATTTCTGAGATGATTGTTAAACGAGACATAATACTAAGAATATTTTTGTCTCCCTTACCTTTTCTTTTACAACTTGGAGTAAGTGGGAATTTAACCGCTTAGTTTAAATTAAAAAAAAAAAAATTTAGATAGTTTAACTATGTGATCATGAGTCAGTCTCACTGTTGTACTTTACACTGGGCACTAGGAAGCAATTTCTTGATCCTGTGCTTCAGCCAGCCATCTGGTACACACATCAGTGGTGTCCAAAATGATCAGATGGCAGAACCGTCTCTGACACAGGTAGGTCCTTCGAAGTGACCAACATCCGCAGCCTGGAGCTGGGACCTGGGACATGGAACAATGCTCTGTTCTGAGGAGCTACAGGAGTGGCACAAAGGATGCAGTGGTGAACAGAAAGTCACAGGTAGTATTAGTTATCCCCTCTGTGGAACAGCTTCCTTCCAAAAACTGTTGTCTAAAATGCAGCTTAAGTCAATCTACTTTTGTTGTCAGCTCTTCAGGTACTATACAGAAGGCATGACTCACTCAGTCCATTCCAGGAAGTGGAGGTAAGAACATAGGGCATGCTCTGCTGGGCTTGATCAAAGATTTGCCTGGCCCAGCATCCTGCCACCGGCTCAAAGTGGGTGCCAATGGAAGCTTGCAAGGGCAAGGCAAATGTGTGACAGTACTTGCCCAGCATGTTTTCCCTGTTTCCAGCTCATCATGACAGAAAGGGTTTCTATAGCTGTGGGGAGCATCTTTCTGCGCCACAGTCCTTGGTGGCCTTTTCTTCCAATGATGTGTCTAGTTGCTTTCTAATCCCCTGTAAACTTGTAGCTGCAGTAACATTTTCATAGCTCAGGGAGGCATTTCTCCATTCATCCTTTCCATCATTGGTGACTTCAAGGACTTTTATCAAATCTCCGCCAATATTCTCTGTTCTCAGGAGGAATTGTGCTTGTCCACTTAATTGTTCTTATTCCGGATATGGAAGCTGTTCCCTGTGGCTGGGATCATATAGGTAGCATTACTCCTGTTTTCTAGATCTCCTATACCTTTTTAAGATAAGGAAATCAGGATTTGAGATACAATTCAAAAGTGGTCACTGAATGGTTTTGCACCAGGGACACATATAGTATGACAGTCACCTGAGCACATGGGCTCTGTGAAGGGGGAGCCACCCTGTGCCACTCATAAAGCAAACTGGCAGGTCCAGCAAGGAGTTCAACCCACCTTCCTCTCTCCATGCCATTGCTCTGCAGGTGATGAGAAGCCATTATACTGCAGGGTCACCAGTACAGATCCTGCTAAGTGCCCCATAATAAAGCAAAAATAAATAAGCATCTAACATATAGAGAAAGAAGTGTCATGAGGTAAAACACAGCGTATTTGAGAAAATTATTTGAAACCTGAGTTTCTGTGGTCAGATAATTTCTAAATTTTCTAAACCACTCACAAAACTACTCACTTGTAACCTGTGGAGAATAAGTACTAGAATAAAATGAGTTTAGAAAGTAAACATGACAGTGTCATATTTTATGTCTTTATCTTTTCATCTGTGCATTTTTCTGTAGGCCACAAAGTACTCAGCAATAAATCATACCTCTTGAAATTAGATGTCTTTTCCTGTAAGTTAACCTCTTTGGATAAATACTACACTTCGGACCTGCCTATTAATTTATTTTTTTTTTTTAACCTGTAGTGCAATTTACAGTGTAGTTGTCCACTTTTAACACTGCATGTGTTCATGTTAGGAGCTTAATATTTCGCACAAGGAAGGAAATAGAGGCTTGATGTAAAAGCTTTCAGCTGTGCTTACCACACAAAAACCAAATGTAGTTAACCACAGCAGTGAATCACAGAATCATAGGATGTTAGGGATTGGAAGGGACCTCAAAAGATCATCTAGTCCAATCCGCCTGCTGGAGCAGGAGCACCTAGATGAAGCTACACAGGAATGTGTCCAGGCGGGTTTTGAATGTCTCCAGAGAAGGAAACTCCACAACCCCCCTGGGCAGCCTGTTCCACTGTTCCGTTACCCTCACTGAGAAGTTTCTTCTCAAATGTAAGTGGAAACTATTGTGTTCCAGTTTGAACCCATTACCCCTTGTCCTACCATTGGTTGTCACTGAGAAGAGCCTGGCTCCATCCTCGTGACACTCACCCTTTATATATTTGTAAACATTAATAAGGTCACCCCTCAGTCTCCTCTTCTCCCAACTAAAGAGACCCAGCTCCCTCAGCCTTTCCTCATAAGGGAGGTGCTCCACTCCCTTAATCATCTTTGCTGCCCTGCACTGGACTCTCTCCAGCAGTTCCCTGTCCTTGAACTGAGGGGCCCAGAACTGGACACAATATTCCAGGTGTGGTCTCACCAGGGCAGAGTAGAGGGGAAGGAGAACCTCTCTGGACCTACTAACCACCCTTCTTCTAATACATCCCAGGATGCCATTGGCCTTCCTGGCCACAAGGGCACAGTGCTGGCTCATGGCCATCCTGCTGTCCACCAGGACCCCCAGGTCCCTTTCCCCTACGCTGCTCTCTAATAGGTCATTCCCCAAATTATACTGGAACCTGGAGTTGTTCTTGCCCAGATGCAAGACTCTATGCTTTCCCTTGTTCTGTTTCATTAAACTTTTCCCCGCCCAACTCTCCAGCCTGTCCAGGTCTCGCTGGATGGCAGCACAGCCTTCTGGCATATCAGCCACTCCTCCCATCTTCATGTCATCAGCAAACTTGCTGGTAGTACACTCTATTCCCTCATCTCAGTCGTTGATGAATATATTGAATAATACCGGACCCAGCACTGGCCCTTGAGGCACTCCACTATATACAGACCTCCAACTAGACTCTTCCCCGTTGGCCACAACTCTCTGGTTTCTTCCCTTCAGCCAGTTCACAGTCTGCCTCACTACCCAATCATCCAGACCACACTCCATCAGTTTAGCTGTGAGGATGCTGTGGGAGACTGTGTCAAATGCTTTATTCAAATCAAATAGAGCACATCCACTGCTCTGCCATCATCTACCCACCTTGTTATGTCCTCATAAAAGGCAATGAGGTTGGTCAAGCACGACTTCCCCTTGGTGAAGCCATGCTGACTGCCTCTAATGACCCTCTTATCCTTGATATGCCTTGAGATGGCACCAAGGACAAGTTGTTCCGTCACTTTCTCAGGCATGGAGGTCAGGCTGACCGGTCTGTAGTTACCCGGGTCCTCCTTCTTGCCCTTTTTGAAGACTGGAGTGACGTTTGCTTTCCTCCGGTCCTCGGGCACTTCTCCTGTTTCCCAAGACTTGGCAAAGATGGTGGAGAGTGGTCCAGCAGTGACCTCAGCCAGCTCCCTCAGCACCCGCGGGTGCATCCCATCCCGACCCATGGATTTATGGATGTCCAGATTGCCTAATTGATCCCTAACCCAGTCCTCATTGGCTAAGGCAGACTCCTCCATTAGGCTATGTGGATGTTAACATGTTTAAACAACTTTCCAGCATTGCAGGCTGCTACATCTTTCCTGCCGTGGTTGCCCCTAAAAACTGGATCAAGCTTGCATGTGTTTCCATCATACCTTCTTCCTGCAGTGTAGACATATTCTTAGCCTATTTTATTCTCCTAATCCTTATGACCAGCAGCAATTCAGACAAAGTGATTCATAAAAACATCAGATCCTAAGATAAAATGCTGGATCCTGTTGAAGATTGTGTCCCTCAGGGCTGTGAAGTTTCCCAAGATTACCAAACAGAATCACTGTCTCTCCTCCTCAGTTTCCCAATTACTTTGGATGTACTCAGCAAAACTTCCAATCCTTTGTTTTACTACTCTTCGTGCAGGGTAGAAAACTTATGGGAAGCATGTTTAACAGTGGATATGGGTGGCACTTTGATGGTAGAAGAACTGACATCTTTTTAGGGGCTTGCCTCTTCTGTTATTAAAACTGTAAATAAAAGGAAAGTCATGTCAGTGTTAGTAATGTGTATCTTTAAATCAACTCAGCTTAAAATGACATGGTTTCCCAGAAATATCTATAAATACCTAAGTTAACAGGGTATTAGCTAGCAGTGCAAAGTGAAGTGCTCTGAAGTATAGAGAGGTTATAGGAAAGCTCTAACATGAACTGTAGATGTGTTAGTTGGAAACTAGGTTTCAAATACTCCTGCTCAGCTGCCTAAACTCTGGATGCCTGAACATCACTGAGCACTGACTCTTTTTTTACTCCAAAGTTCCCCAAGGGTTTTCTGTGAAAATGCAAAACAGCTTGGCTGTCTCATGACTGAGTAATTAGTAATTATGCATAGAGAAATACCTAATGGTACATCTGTGCAGAGTACTCCCAAGGGGGCGTCCTTACTGCCAATCCATCTGTTATGTGAGATGAGGGCATGGGGAGAGAAGGCAGGAATGCATTTGTACCTTTCTTCTTGAAACTGCCTTACTGTACAATGGGAAGTGGGGGAGGAAGTAAAAATCTGTGCAATACAGTGTCTGACAAACTGTGAGGACCAGAAATCAGGTCTCCTCTATTTCCTGTGGTCCAAATGACTTCCCTGGTCAACAGGGTACGAGTCATCTTGCTGACAGCTCAAAGAATCATAGAATAGCGTGGGTTGGAAGGGACCTTTAGAAGTCATCTAGTCCAAAACCCAAATTTCCCTCCTTCTTAATTTCTTTTCCCATGCTCCTCCTGGCTACTCCCCACTGCAGTGCAACAATCTTCCTTATTACTCCTGTTTCACTTATCAGCTCTCCATGGTCAGGACACAGTTTCTACCTTGCCTTCACATCCCGAACGTTTAAGCAGTGGGATCTCAGGAAACACACAGCTTTCACATCCAGATCCCTGAGAGTGGTCCCCTGAGTAGTACAGTTGAGTAGAGAAGCTTAAGAGGGTGGAGAGTCAGTGGGGAAACTACAGACCAAGTTCCAATAAAACTCTATTGTCCATGGGAAATGGAGTTTCTCAGGGATTTGTGACACAGTCAATGAGTGATTTTTCTGAGGGACTGCAAAAAGTACATCCTACATGTTACCCTTTTATTAAATCCAAGTCCTTCCGTAATACTAAGCAAGCAGAAGAATTTCTCAATACCAATGCTTTAATTTTTTTTTTTTTAATATAGGGAGAACATGTATTTTCCCTTGACCTTATCCAGGGCAACAGCTACAGCTGGGCTTTTAAAGCTTGCATGTGAAAAAATAAAAAAGGATCAAATTCTCTATCAGCCTAAAAGTGCATAGAAACTGCATCTGCTTAAGCTATTGGCAAAACTGGCCATTCACGTCTTCCTGAAAAGCATTGCTAAAAGATAACAGTTTTTAAAGCAGTTCTTGGGATGGATAGTGAAAGGGAGTACTTGAATCATGTTGATTTAGGTAATGTTTGTCACATAGCACTTGCCATTATGACTTTTTCCATAATGTTAACAACTTATCTGAAGTGCTTTAGCAGAAATGTTTTCCAGACTCCCCCTGTTTCTCACTTCTGCATTTTAATCCATTGAATCATCCTGAATAGTATCAGGATGCATTTTTGCAATTTTCATAATCTTGCCTACTGTTTTAACAACTCATGTGCCTGGTACAGTTCTGCCATATGGAATCCAGTGATAGGTGGCAGAACAAGATGACCCATCACAGACTTTTGCTGAGATTAGAAAAACTGAGGATGTGCAATGAATGCCTGTACAAGGCTAGAAATATAACATAATAATTCCCCCCTAAAATGCTGGAACTTTAAAAGAATAACAGAAAGGGCATCTTCAGATCCTATGTTTACTTTTTCATGAACAACACTCTTCAAAAGAAAATCAGCAAAGAAAAAGTGATTTTGTGGGTCAAGATAAATGAGGAGTATGTTGCCATTCACTTGAGCAGTGTGAAGGTCATTAGTGAATCAGTTTCGTTGTATGTACGCCTCGCTCAGCTGCTCTCCTGGCTGATGCAGCCTAGCAGAAGCGGAGCTGTGTGCTTTGCTTCCTTCCCAAGCATCTGCCCTTGAGGATGTTTTCGTTTGTGCCTGCCCCAGTAATGCAGGAGCTGAGGGCTTCTTGCTCCCTCCTCACCCAGGTCTGGGCTGCTGGGGAACAGCCACCCCAGCTTCCTCTCCTGCTCACAGCATCAGGGGACCTGATGGTCTTGGTGGTGGTCCTGGCTGTGGCACCTCGGGGCTGTGTTTACCTTCCCTCTCTGGGCAGTAAAGGGGGACGGGGCTCAGCCCCTGCCAGGAGAAGGAGATCACTCTGACTCAGAGACACAGTGGAGGAGGAGGCTGCTGGTCACAGCCCAGTGCTGCAGGGGACAAAGCTGCTGGCCCTGGCACACATCAGTACAGCACAGGCGTGCTGGCACTTGTGCAAGCTGCTCCTCACTCCTAGTGAGGGGTTACACCAGTGGGGTTACATCATTGCGGATGGTGAAGCAGTGTGTCCCAAGCCTGGAGGGGGTCATAGAGCAAATTAATCCCTCCAGGGCACTGGCATATCCTGGCCCGGTGTGCCGCTGCCAGGGAGTCAACAGGCATTTTGCAATATCTGCTCTTAGACCCAAACATGGAAACAAATCTTAGATAACAGAGTTCAGCAGCACTCGACACATGCTGCCTCCTTGTTTAGCCAAGTCTTTCCCTAAACAAGCTGGCCTTATGAAAATATTTGGGGAAATTTCTGGTTTTCAATGGAGTCAGCTTTGTTTAAATGCAAGAATGTTACAAAGAGAGCATTGAAGAGCAAAGTGGTGCTGAGCAGAGCTCTGGTGGCCAAGGGGCTCAAGGTTTGTATTAGCGATGCCAAACAGGGAGGGAAGCACAGTAATGCTGCTGTCTCTTTGTGCCCTCACAATTGCAGGCACATCCCTGTGTTTCCTTTCTATTTGTTTTGCTGCTTCCCCTCTAAACTTTTTGCATCATCCTGGCTGCTTTCCCAAGCTGTGGCTCAGCGGGCCAGGTTGCTTGCTGGAGTCCTCCCATTCCCCTTAATGTGAGGGCATTAAATCGTGTTGCCATGGGAAAGGTTGTTTGTTACCTATTGCACCAGGCTCTGCAGCTGAGGAGGACGGAGAAGTGGTATCAGTTAAATCAACACACTGCTTGACAAGTGCATGAACTTTTGTCATCTACATGTTGGAGACAAAAAAAAGGCGGATTTTGGCTGCTTGGAATGTACTTCAACAGGGCAGTGCCCATACCATATCTCTGACTAAACTGTTTGGCATGGCCGGGATCCCTGGGCTTCTCCTTGGAGGTGAAGCACAACACTACACATTACACCTCCTGAAACAAAAATACCTTAAAGGTACTGAGGAGGGTGACTTCTGAACAGCAAAAGGCCAAGCACTTGAGTAAAGTCCCTGTTTACCCTGCAATTCTGTTGTGGTTGTGGACAGCCTGGCTGAAGCCCGGCAGCTCTCCTGCCTCTGCGGCTCAGCAGGGAGTGCAGGCGGAGGGAGATGGTGGGTGCATAGGCTCTGAGCATACCGAAATTTTACCATGGAAATTGCTTTCGTGTAATTAATAAGAACAGGAAATACTTCTTGTTTTCTCTCAGGAGGGGAACATTAAGTAATGGCTTTATCTTAATTTGTCAGGCTTTGCCCTAGGGACCAAAATTAAATGGCTGGAAGCCAGTGGAGGACTCGAGAATTGAAACATTAACAATCCGATAAATAAAAAAGAATTCATTTTAATTAGTTTTCCAGCTGAAAAATAATGAAGTTCTACATGCCAAAAAGCTGTAATGGAGTAATGGAAAGGCCTGTGCTTATACAATAGGGCTTGATTGCAATCTCAGGGCTCCATTTGTATTCGTTTGTAGCGCGAAACAAAGGAAGGTGTTTGGATTCTCTGTCTTTATATAAAGCCTCTGCTTCAGCACTCTGGGCTGGTCTTCAACCAGGCTTCCCACAGTCCTGCTGCCAAATCTACAAAATTTTCCTGGCTGACATTCAGGAAAGTACTGCTTGGGCTCTAGGATGGAAAGTTAAAAGACTTTGCCTGGATACACTGAAACATATACAAACAGTGCTTGACGTTTTGCATTGATTCATCCTGCACAGCCTGTCCCTGATGTATCTCGGGGGGAGGGAATTGCAAAGCTCCTCAGAACCACCTCGGTGGCTGGTTTTAGATGTTAGAGGAATCATCTTAAACACTTATGGAAATGCTTCCCCTTGGGGGATTAGCAGCATTTAGCTGAACTGTAGCACTCATCAGATCCAGGGTGGTTTTAGCCCGGGATAAACAGCTCAGATGCATTAGGAAAAAAAGAATAATCCTACAGTCAAAGATGCCATTAGTCACTGTGACTAAGAGGCTGTCCTGACCAGTAGAGGAGTGATAGACATTTAGATGCTCAGAGCTCCTGTTGCGTATTGAGGAGGGCTAGCACAGCTTGACTTACAAACTGGTATTTATGTACTGTATCACTATTCAATTAGTAACAGATATAAAATAAAAATCTCTCTGCTCAGTGGAGGGTGGAATAGGAAATGTCTCACTCCCATGAGCAGCCTAACAGACATGTGCCTTGTTTATAAAATCACGTTGTGTCTGTGACGGCAATTATTTGCTGGGCAAGCATGCCCCTGCCTTTGCCTGGCCATCACCTCTAGGAAGCAGAATTTGGGAGGCTATTGCTGCTGTGCCAGTGTCCAGCAAGGAGACGCACAGCAGGCACAGGGCAGTGTTCCTGCAGCTGCCTGCTGCTGCCAGGCTTCTCCTGGCAGGAGTGGCAGGGACTGTTTCAGTCCCCCGATGCCACCCCCTCTGCAGAGGGAGTAATGAACACTGTGTGTGTGGCAGAGGAGATGGCTGCAGGCACCAGCATGCACTCCTCCACGCCAGGATGGGCTTGGCTCCTGCCACACACCTCAGCTTTTCTATTTGCTTCTCCATTAACAGCCTGGACATATAAGGGCAAGAATTTACTCTTTGTTCATCATTGCTTCAATCTACCTTTTGCCTACAGAGAGCAAAACCGTTATGTTGTCCCCACTCAAAGAGGACTCATACTCCCTGCAGTCAAAATGATGCTGAGGAGAAAAGCTCAATGCAAAACCAGCAACTGTCCTAAACCAGGAGCCCATGAGAAAGCACAATATACACTGTTGTCCATGCTTGGCATTAGAAAAATGTGAGTTATGCAGCAAAAAGCATCAGATTGGCTTAAAAACTAAGCAATGTTTTTTGTTTGCTGCCTGGCATTCAGGCTTTAGGTCAAGTTGACAGAGCTCTCTGGGGGCTGGGAACTCTCTTTAGAGTGAATTCAGAGTTTTCTGGACAAACTCTGTAGCTCTGGAAGCTAAGACTCCCCAGATATCAACAAACACTAACTAAAAATATAAAGCCAGCACTGAAGCACTGATGCCAATCCATCCATTTCCAGTTTGTTAAGTGTCAGTTTGGATGCACTTTCCCACTGGCAACTGTGAGGGAGAACAAAATATGGGGTTTTTCATAAAGATGAACCAAATTTGAATTGCAATTCAGCAAGAAACTTGGTCTATCTTTTTGAAACACCCTGTACTATTTCTGTACTGGCACTCCTGCAGCAAGGGGATAGGATCCTTTCTGTGTGAAGTTGCAACATGCAGAAATCAAGTGGAAAGAGATAATTTCCTCCTTACTACAACAAACAAAAGTCAGTCAGTAAGGAAAAAGTGTGAAAGTTAGCGGATAAGAAAAATGCGTTTATATCACTTATATTTGCTGTGTTACTAATCCCAAGAGACATAAGTACGAAGCAAATAAACAACTCTATTCATGAAGTCAAAAGAGATGACACATTAGTTTATATAATAGTTTTACTTGGTGAAGTGGGGTGTTTTATTTATTTCTTGCGAAATATTGCTTATGAGTGATGATGGTACTCAAAGTATAGGATAAGCACTTTTCTGTTTGAAAATTCAAAATATGAAAAAAAAAACGGAGTCAATAGACTTAAAAAAGAATGTAGCCACATGGGTTTTTTTTAGAACAGAGGAGACCCTCAGATTACCCTACCTGTCCTCCGCAACACAAACCAAGATGTTTTATCTTGTTATTTTGTAACAGATCTAACAACTTGCCTGCGGTTGAAGTACGTATTTCAGAAAGGCATCTGATTACAGATGTGAGCAGAGTGATAATCCACCAGTTTATGTGATTATTTGTTTAAATAATTATATATTATATAGATATATATTATATATATATTTATATTATAATTATATATATTATATATCCTGATTTTTTTCATTCAGTTATGTTTTTGTTTGAATTTGTCTGCCCTTCTGCTGGTTCTTGTTGTTTGGCCTCTTAATGACTTTCAGACCTAGGAATGACTTTCAGTAAGATGTTTATGCTCATGTGTGGCAAAAACACACAACAATTTTTCAAGGCTAGTATTTTTCTCAGGAGAAAAAAAAAAAAGAAAATAAGTAATTTTGTATTGGATTGAACTCACCTGTTATGAAGAGCCTTCTGTGCCACGTGTATAAATTATCAATGGGAACCACATCTTCCTGCTGCTTTCAGCTCTATAAATCATCAGATGATGTGAATGGTTATAATTTAATTCAGTAGCTGTATCATGCAGGACCTGTGTCATCATGGATCGAAAACTTAGGAATAGGGCAGAACAGATTAACTTCCTTCTTGGTGATACAGAAAGCAGTTGACCAAACTGCCTAGTTGTTAGATACACTGAGAGCAGAAGCACAGCGTGGCAGTGGAGGGGTCTCCAGAGTCCCTCCCCAGGCAGGCTGAGGTCCTGCTCCAGCAGCTCCCCCGGGCTCCCTCACAGCCTCCTCCTTTTCAGGGCAGGAGAGAAGTTTGAGGGATGGCAGGCTGGGTATGGCCAGGACACTCTAAAGTATTCAGCCCCATTGGGGAAGCACATAAGGCAGATAGCAAGGTGCTACATGTGGCTGCTCTGACACCGGCTGTGCTTGGTGCAGTTACCAAAACACAACGCCCTCACAAATAAATGCAATTAGTTACCGAAAAAATATAAGGGGATATGTAGACAGGCTTAATGAGAAGCACGGCCTTTCTCCTTAGGGACATCTTTATTCAATATTTGGAAAGGCTTCAGTCATTATTCTGGTGAATAATAATTTTGCAAAATGTGTTGGTTTTAAGTAGACAGGTTTTCATACTATTTATGTGATTCAACCAAGGCTGTCAAATTGAACGTTGCACAGACCCTTGTTATTCTGTGTGTAGCTGTTTAACAATCCAGTGTTGAGCCATCCTGCAGATCTGAAAATGTGTTAAAAGTCAACTAAAATGAAGGAAATAATTTTCAGATATTATTTCTTTGTATCAGCAGTTGCAATGAGTATGTCACATAATCTTAAATAGAAAGAGTCCATGTCACAGCACAGAGAAGCATCAGCGAACTTTAAGCCAGACCTGCTGTTTAGGACCATAAGATGGAACATAGAATCATAGAATGTCCTGAGTTGAAAGGGGCCCACAAGGGCAATCGAGTCCATTGAACACTACAAGTACAAACCTGATGGACAGGTTAAGTTTAAGTAGTGCAGAACAAAGGCTAAAAAAATGGTGATTTGATTATAACCTGTTGCACTTCCACTTACAAAAATGGTATCTGACACAAGACAAGTGTAATACAGATCCAGAGGTTTTTAACTGATTAAAAAAAAAAATGCAGCAACAAGGAATACTTATCAGCCAAAAAATTGTTATAATCTGGTAAAATATGTATGCCAAATGGTTAGTTTTGTTTTGTGAAACTCAATTGTAATTGTAGCCTTACTGGCTAGAGCAGTGATTTTCACAGATAAACTGCATGTTTCAACAGCACTTTCACCTCCCAACTTCAAACACTTCAACCCATTGTGCTGAGCTTGTAGGAAGTGATGTGAGAAGTCCTCAAAGTCAACCTGAAGTAATGGGTGGTGGCAGCAGCAAGCTTTGCTGCCATGTCCCTTGTGTAGCTGAATCTTGCAGGTCTGTGCCAGGGCTACTCTAGCAGTATTTGTGCAAAACACCAGATGTCTGTATGATGTGATGTTCTGAGAAGGTGCTGGAGCCTTATCACGATGTAAGTGATAAAAAACAGCTCCAAGACCCTGTGCTGAGGGAGTGTACTTCAAAATGTTGTTTCTGGAGTAAATTAGCCTTCCAGATGATACTTTGAGAGTCAGATGGGGTATTTCTCTGGGTGTGACAAACATTGGCTTCTCAATAAACTTATTCACAGCTAAGAAGGCTTTTACTCCATAAACAGAATATCACAGATTCAAGGTCTCACAGCACACATACATGAACTGCAAGTGTTTAGAATGGGGTGTGATCTCTAACCATTTACTGTTTTAAAAGAGGATATTAAAAAGTTGAGACAATGAGCATAAAAAAATTCACAGAACTCATTTTACAAAAGGAAAAAAATGGAGCTGCCAAAAAACAGGAAGTTCTTGAAAATGCTTGAATTTGTAACTGCTATTCAAATTTAACAATAGGCTCTATGAGAATGGCATTCTTGGTATAATAGCTGTTAGGACTATCAGATACAGAAAGGAAAATGCACTGCTGAATAAGAGATCTATCCCAATAATTTTCAACACATTAGAGGATTCAAGTGTTCACTTTTGAGCACCCCTGCTTGACATCTGCAAAAATCATTTCCTATCTTCTGACCTAAAAAACAATGAACATAGTTTCCTTGTTACTCACACCTGTGTCATATAGGAACATGCCCATTTGAAGTCATTTGAGAGAGGCTGATGTAACTGAAATGACAAACAAGTCCAGTGTGTTTGTGGCTATAACCAGAGTGTATTTATTGGCTTAACCCTGAGCACTCATATAGTGTCACTGTCATCATTTGTAACCTACTTTCTGTGTGTTTAAGCTGGGAATGCTTTTGGTACTTTCACTTATCGTATTTTCACAGCACTTCACAAAGTTTTCAGTTTCTTGATGTTTTACTACCACAGAAAGAAGAAAAATAAATATTGCATAAAGCTGCAAAAAACCCCCTACACATTTCTTAAAATGTATTTAGGTTGGTATTTTTAAAAGTTATTTTTCTCATTTTGTGCCTGTGTTCCTTGATTCACAGGTTCTGTGTCTCATTCTACTGTTGTATCCTGAGTTATCATGGGCACTTGGACCTGGGTTCAGCCTCCCTTTGCTTCCCACTGAGCAGAGATGACACGATTGGGATATCTGTACAATGGAGAGAGGTGAGGAGTGTGCTTGAGATCTCATGTCTGTCTCTGAGTAAGAATCTGATGAAGTGACTTCCATTGTCCTCTACCATAAAGTGGATGTGATAGAGTTGGTAGGATTTCTGTTGCCCAAATTTCTGTTATCAATAGGTAAGTGTAGTCATAATGAGGTCAGAAACTATGATTCTCAGAGGATTTTAACACTGGGAAATATGACACTGCTGCAAAACCTAAAAATTCTTAAATTTTTTTGCAAAAGAATGTTTTGGATCAAAGCTTATTGGAACATCGTTTTGATTTTTTTTTTTACTAGGTATAAAAAAATATTTACAAAATAAAAAGTCTTCAGAATATGTTAACCAAATATTCTATGTTGAAAGAGAAAATTAGGCTAATTGGAATGTTTTCCTTTTTACGCAAATTATTTGGTGCAAAAGCCATCTTTTTTTGAAACGTGTCCACTCACAGAAACCAAATTATCTGTTTGAAAGAGTTCCTTTGAATACCTTTAGCCTGTTCTATCTAGAAGACTATGGTTTATGCTATAGACAGGGAAGAAATTAGTTATTAGAAAGCTATGTCAGAGCCACTCTGATAAATTCATGCTACCATACTCAAATTTCAATCCATGGGAAAGATAATCAGTTGGGAAAGGATGTAAAGGAAACTAAAACCACAACTCCACTGTCATCACTTTAATGTCTGTACCTTACGCTGTTTTGCTTGGTCAAAATAATTTGCATAACTCAGGCTGTTCATCACCAAGGCCCATCTGGCTTGATTTCTACCTGTTGACAGAGGCATATCAAACACTTCTCCAGTGAACAGATTGCCTCTGCAAGCCTATAGCTTTCTGCCAGATTAATTTGTTTTGGGTAGTTTATTTGAAAGCAATGAATGTGTTTCCTGAGGCCAACGCCATATTTCCAAACCCAGGAGGCACAAACAGGTCTTATGGCACTTACAAGTAGGACCATAGACCTGATAGAAATCGTAGGGTTTTGCCAGTATTTGGGTTCACGTAGCTGATGAGGGTGGGGATCCCAGCTTCGCGTGTCTGAGAGTGTCTGGTTTGGCTGAGGCATCGTGAGAGGCATTGCCGCCGCCTCGCTTTGTACGTTTAACATTAGGAAGATGGTTCTCCAATTGTTCTGATATTCAAGGTAAGAGGAACATCCACAAAGCAAATCAGAACAAAACATCTAATGCTTTGAGGAATGTGCTACATTCTGTTACTTTTTTTTTTTTTTTAATTTTCTGGAAGTAAAACAGTGAGATAAAGCTCAAGGACTACACTCCTTTGATAATATCCATATTTCTTCAGTTCAGAATATTTAATTGAAAAAATCCTAATCAGCCCTATCGAAAATTCACAGAAGGTCAGGATAAATAAACCGTGGAACAAATTTCTGGGGCAGGTTTCTCATCATTTGTTGCCTTTAAATCAAGACAATTTTTCTTGCTAAAAGATATATGATTTTCCGTCTGCAATTTATGGGATTCGGTGCAAGAATTGCTGGGTAAAATTTGATCGCCTGTGGTGTGCAGGTCAGATTAAATGATCACAATGGCCTTTGACCTTTGCAGCTATTAATCTTTCATGAGAGCAAAGCCATAAAAGACAGATGAACTGTAATGAAAAGGAACTGGAGTCTCTGGAGGACTATTTAAAGGATCACTTGAATTAGCTAATGCAAGAAAAAGACTTCTTCTGATAGAAAAGCTTTAAAACCTCTGACGTTACACAGATTATTTTTCATTTTGGCAAAAGGAGAAATTGCATTTTGGTTTAAAAAAAATGTTTGTTTATATTCTTCTTGTTTCTCTCCATTTGGGGTGTGGTCATACAGGGGAGGAAATTTAATGAAAAATAGGAAGTTGAAAATGTTGCAGGATGTGCCGTTTCACAGGTTTAGAAAAGGTTTTTCACTGAAAAAGCCAATTTCCTTTGAGATAAAAGTAGAAACATGGTGTCTCCTCTGGTGTGGCCAGGATTTATAGCCCTGGTTAAGCCAGGGGCAGTCCCTTGGGCCTCCCCGTCTCCATCCAGGATGCTCAGCTGGGGCTTGGGCAGGAGATACACTGGCAGTGCTGTTCGGGAGTGTGACCCAAATGCTTTGCTCAGGTGTTGGTGATACTCAGCTAGGAATGCATCATGCTGTGCTCAGGGAAGGCTTGGTGCTCAGGAGGTGCTCAGATCTTTTGTCCTGTCACAGTGAGCGGGAGGAGCTGATGGAAACCCAAGGTGATGCCTGGAGCCCCGTAAGCCATGTGCTGAGGAAAGAGGGGGCCTGACCTCTGGGCCTAGGCCAGGGAGCAGAAAGACTTTCCAGAGATGCCTGTGACTTACTATGGGAGGAATCTGGATGTGAGAGGACTAAAGAAGCTTCCTTCTATTAAAGGGAATTATCAGCCAGCAGGGCCATGAATCCCTGTCCAAGATGGACTGAGAAAGGTGATGACGGAACTGAGACAAATAGGAGATGTGTGAGATGCCTTTCTGAAAGATCAGACCTTTCTTGCTAAGAAAGTGCTGGAACTCAAGACTGAGAAGGACAAAAGCATCAGAAAATGAAGGGACCCTATGAGGGCTGAATGCTGCTTGTAAATACTCTGCTGTGTATGAGCTCCAGGGAACTACCCCCAAGAAACCGATGCAGGGCTTGCAGTGCAACTTCAATGTGGTTGGGCTGAGTAAGGGAAGAGAGTAAGGATATGCAGAATGCAAAAATGAGACCCTGAAGTCATTCACTCTCATGTGATGAGGAGGGTTGGTGGAATGGAAAAAGAGGAGAGAGCACAGTGAAAATCAACACCTGTAGTTTAATGTATTTTAAGAGTGCAAATAAATAATATGAAAAAGTAATTCAGTTTTTCTGCTGAATGAAAGCAACTCAGAAAGATTGAAAAATAATGTGATAGTCTCTTCTTGCGATTGTTTTCACAGAAGAGATATAGCATTATGTGCATTTAACAACATACATTAGCGCTGACAGAATAAATTGCTGTGTAGGGCTGAGAAAGGCTGAGAAGATGATATGAATTGATCAGGGAAAGTTATACCAGCAGAGAAAGGAAAAACAGAAATAAATCTAACTGAGCAGTTTCCAAAGTACACAGGATGTCTATCACTAACTGCTAGGATGTTTCAGCCCTTAAAAATATTCCTGATACCTGCAATTAGAGACTTATTAATTAAGTTGCTACTGTTACTATTTGTCCCTTTTAGTTGTTTTCTCTGCCATGAACTACATTATAATTTGAATACATATACTGAAATTTAGTAGAGGGCATAGTACAGGGTGTTTCAAAAAGATGGATGAAATTTTAAATCACTGTTGCTTTGAAATTGGATCCACCTTTTTGAAACAACCTGTATGCTATGGTACCTGGAAAGAAACAATGCATCTCTCCCTAAAAAATATCTATTAATACTTGGCTGTTGAGATTAATTTCCATAATCTCATGGAACTTTTATAACTCTGTTGAAACTCCTTCTGAGGTAATAAATGAAACTCCTGGATCTACTGATAACTTGAAAATGAGTGCTATATCCCAAGCTGGTGCAAGTAGCAACAGTGAAACTGCAGCAGCTGGTTCTCCCTGAGGATCTCATCTGACTAACATACAACTTTGTCAAATAACCATGGTCAGCGATGAGTGCAGGAAAGGCAAGTCACCATCTCTGAGCTCACTTTCTGACAGATGAGATGGAGCTAGAAGGAAATTTTTTTATGATAATCACATCACTGGCCAGAGAGCAGAAAGGGACAGCCTGTGATGCAGTCCCACCACCAGCAGTTCAGGTCATTGCAAATCCCAAGGCTGGCTCGTAACCCATATGTTGGTTGGCAGAGCAGAACCGTTCTTTCTTTTCCAGTTCTACTTGTGGTCCTCAGCCACATAATCCCCACCATCATTCTTATAATATGCATTAAAGAATTTGTGGGTTTTTTGTTCTTTTTTTTTTTTTTTTTCTGATATCTGTGTGTATTTTTCAGTTATTACACAAATATGGCTTCTCCAGATAACTCTGGTTAAGGTGTTCTGCTGGCTCACAGGTTAAGCTGTTCCCACAGGGCTGTTTAAATTAGGTGAAATGAGCAGACCATGTCAGGTGAACAGCTTTTGTTTTCTGCCTGGTTTCAAGTCAGTCCCAGCTACAAGCGCACGCTGGTAAGTGCTCAGCTCCTCATTGCAGCTCGTGTTCCTGTTCCTGGGGTCACTGACTCACACTCTCCAGCTGAGTCAAGGTGTAGGAATGGGTAGTGGAGGCTGCCAGATGGGCTCGCAGGAAAAACACTTGGGCTTGAATTTTACAACAAATGGCAAAGCAGTTGAGCTTAGCTGGTCTGTTTTATTTCTTGTCCTCAAATAAAAGTTTTCGTTGTAGTCTCAGCTGCTGCTCTTCCCTTTTGTATGTTTATTCGTCAAGGTTTGAGTGTCTGTTGTTCTGAAACAGAACTAACCTGGGCAAGCACATGATGAAACTGGGAAAAAGTCTCCCTCCACCAAAAATCAAATAGTAATTTGAGGGTGAAGGAAAGTAAGAAAAACTATAGCTGGAATTCCCACACTGCAGCATCCTTTCCTGGCAGAATATTTACTTCCACTGTCCAAGTTGCCTCCTTTCGTTCAGCACCTCATTCTGCTCTTCCCCACACAATACGCAGGGATGGGGACATGATTGTATGCCTGGATATGTATGTCTGTCTGTGGTTTTACTCCCACTCATAGGTTATTGAAACAAAGCACATAAAGAACAAGGTTTTTCAAAGAGTGGCAAAAGACTGTCATTTTTCAGGTGGGCAGGATTTTTGTGAAGCACTTGTGACAAGGCTCATTCCTCAAGATACTCTTCATAACAGGGTGAAGGCTCTGTCATTTCATATATAATCCATCACCAGCGGTTTGTGTTTCTCCTCTGCAGGGAAAACATGTATTTTCAGACAAGCTTGTGTGAATCTTATCTTGGCTAGAATCAGCAAATAATCCCATGGCTTTTTCAGCTAAAACATGGAAGTCCTTGTCCTTTAGGTTGAAGAACTGGTAAATTCATAATTTGTCCAGGCTTACATCCTCTGTTATTTGGGAACAGTTACACACATACATACAAGCAGCTTACACAAATTTAAAAAAATATTAAAACATTATTCACATTCACTAAGAATTCTAGATTATTTCCTTAATTTTGGCATAGTAGCATCATTTAGAGTGGGCAGAGGCTGAGTACTTGTAACAGAATTTATAAACTGTACATTAATCTTCAAGACTGGCATGATGTTACTAAAGCTGAACACATGATGTAGCCAAAAGATGTTCCTTTACCTTGCAGGCCATAAATTACATGTAGATGGTCTTCTCATGCGTTTATACAATGCTTTGCACATGCAGCATTTGGGCCAATAAATTATATTGCTCCAAAATTGATGCAAGTATTTAGAGATCTTGCTGGGTTAGTGCCTTTGGAAAGTCAGGTACTTCCCAATGGCAACCTAGTTTGGTTGCAAAGAATGCGTGAAAATTTCTGTTATGCTGAAGTCGATAAGGAACAAGAAGGGCCAGCTTTAACTCTCTTTACAGTGAGCAGCTGCTCTGAAAGAAGTCTTGTCTGGCCTTTTCTTCCATGCCACACTCCCATCACTCGTCTGCCTCTTTGATCCTGGCTATTTCTATCATATAGACAGAGTTTCTGAACAGACATACTCCAACAGTCGATACTAATGCTTGCCCTGCAGAAGCCTATAACCAAGCTTCTTCCCCCAGCAGTGGTTTGCACTTGCTGAGAGTTTGTTTTCATTCTGACAGGTGCTTCTCAGAGTCAAAAGCAGAAATATGCTCAGGACCTGATCAATGTCATCAAATAGTCAAAAAAAAAAAAAAAAAAAAAAAGTAAAGCAGTCTCTTTTTTGTGCTGCTATAAGCTATAGGTGGACACATACTCGATATTTTATTAAGGATCAATTCTGCAGAAAAACAATATCAAGTAGAAAAATCATTTGGCAGGAGCCATCTCAATAATAAATAGTGATAACAACAGTAATCCATAACATTATCATATTCCATTAGTAATTGACATTGTCATAATATTATTCAAAGTTGGGTTTAATTTATTCAAAGTTGAGTTTAATTAGCTCCTCTCCTCTCCTCTCCTCTCCTCTCCTCTCCTCTCCTCTCCTCTCCTCTCCTCTCCTCTCCTCTCCTCTCCTCTCCTCTCCTCTCCTCTCCTCTCCTCTCCTCTCCTCTCCTCTCCTCTCCTCTCCTCTCCTCTCCTCTCCTCTCCTCTCCTCTCCTCTCTCCTCTTAGTTTCTTACCTTTCTTCTCTGTTCCATTTCAATTGCACAATTTCCTGACCTCGAGCATATTGAAAAAGCTAACATTACCCTCTTTCCATTTAATTTGCTTAAGCCAGGAATTTGATATGCCATGCTGTATTTTTCCCTTTCTGTCCTGTTTTCATTTGCCAAGAATCCCAAAAGAACCAACTTGACATATTGCTCAAAGGCAAGTGAGACACAAAAGCACCAAGAGTAAGAAACTTGTAGGCTTTATGCTGGCTTTATCCTTCTCCTAAGTGAGGCCAGACTGTAGGGAGGGCTGGTAACTTAGTGGGTGGTAATCACACAACACTCAGACAGCACTTTGCTCATCGACTTAGGCTGTTATATCCACAATGGCAGTACTGTGGCTGCCTCCCTGCACCTTCCCCTCTCTTAAAGAGCAGGTCTTGAAGGTAGTTCTCAAAGTTTCTACACCAGCACTGCATAGAGGTTGAAGAACATAAAAGCTTGTGACCTGTACAACCTCTCTTGGCTTGGAGAAAACCACGCACCATCAAGCAAGCATTTCACTGAGAGCAGTAGATTTTATACTATTACCCCTTCTGTTGTGAATGTTACTCCAAACTCTCCTCTCTGATCAATTCATTTTATTAAGGTTTCTGGGGCCTTGCTACATCTCATATAGAGATGTAATTTACAGTTCTGCAGAAAGAAGACTGTATTCCAGCAAATTCTTTTTTTTTTCCCTTTCCTATCTGTCACAGCAACCTTCTTAACCTTGATGGAAGGAAACCATCAGGCTGCTTGTATTAGTCTTTAGGCTGCTTGTCTTTGAGCCTCATAAACTGAGCTCACTCTTCAGCTTCTCTTGCTCCACAGTGCTCTCCTGCTCTTTTTGTTTGGACACTGGTTGCGTGCATTTCTTTCTATTGACTTCTTCCTGGTGGAAGGTGGAGGCCTCTCAACCACAGAAATCCAGTAGTAATCAGGTACCAAATCCATGCACATGGCTTGAAGCCCTCCAGCCTTGTGTGTTATATCTGGGCTTACAGTGCAGCTCTTTAGAACCTTACAATAGCTAAAATAAACAGTAGCCTACAATTTCTAAAATCTATACTTTATTACTCACTCTAGATAACATAAAAGCACATTGCCATTCACACAATGCTGTAAGTCTTGAGACAACCTTCTCTGTTTCTGGCATTTTGGCTCATGTCTTTTCATACTCCCAGGTCTTTTCTAAGTTCAAGTCAGATTCCTCTCCGTGTCTGTCATCTTGACTCTGCAAATGTGTCCCTCTGCCAGGCCCTGGGTTTCTCTGTCTCTCTCAGAACTGTCTCCACTGACTGATTTTCTACCACAGACTCACTCCTTCAAAGGCTCCCAGCCTTGTTATGCTCCAGCCTGCTCTTCCTGAGCAGCCCGAGACCACACATGTGTCTGTTTGGGGAGGGGGACATGGGGTGGAAAGAATTTTTAAATTTCCAAACAGACACAGAAAAATTGAGTCTAAGAGGCTGGGATCTACAAAGCAAGAACAAGATAGTGAAAAGCAGAAGTTTTCAGTTACTTCTCTTCAGGTCAGCTTCTCAGCAGTAAACCCATTGCTTAAGCCGTAGGTCATACATACATACAGCCAGGAAGATGAAATTTGAAATGCATTTAACTAGCATCATTTTATTTCAGCCAGTGAATCATTTTTATCTCCCTACTTATTTCTATGGCTCCCTTCACCATTGTATTTGTAACCCTCTCAAATAATTATGGTTTTGTCATCACAACATTTCTCCAAGGTAAGGAATTTTTATGAGTTTATTGGAACTGGAAAATAGAAGTGCAGAAAAATTAACTACTTACTCAAGGTCAGGTAAGGAGTTTCAAACAGAGACTCAGTCCCAGTTCACTGACTTTCCTTCCCCATTTGTACAGGTTTGTATATACATGTATGTACATATATATATGCTTTTTTATATTTGAGAGTTTTATAACCGTCAAATGACTTATTAATAGCATTTCACTCATTTATAAAAAAAAAAAAAATTAGAACATTTAGTACTGCTGACACACTGAATTGGAATTCCTGGCATGAGAGTCACAAATTACATGTATTATTCAGAGGCTTCATAGACAGCAATACGACTACAGTTTATAACCCTGCTCTCCCAAGGGACAAACACTAATTTGTTCTGACGGAATCACCAGGAAAAAAAAAGTATGTATTTATATACAAACCAATGCTAGGCAGACAGGTGCTTTTGGTATCTGAACTTCCTCTCTCTTTTTGTGACTGTATAGGCCAAATAGCTTACTGTGCTTCTCTCCATGTTTCTTTATATTTCATTACATATCCAATTGTCATTGTTGCAACAATGATTGAATGTGAAAGGTTGCAATTCTAATAAAAAAGTGGAATGACCTACTTTGTAAACCTATGGTTTTCCATTCTACTACAGACCAAATTATTAAAGTAAATGAGTTTTAATATGGAGTTTCTGGATTCTGTAGAAAGGTCACTCAATCCAAAGTCAGCAAACGCATGGAGCTGTGCAAATATTTTTTTTTAGTTCAAAGGTTGAATTAAAATATTTAATGAACAACCCCACTATCCTTAACATATTAATTTCTAAAATGGTAATAATAAAAGTAATTTTAAATATTCTGATCAAACATCTTGCTTGATCAGAAAAATGAATAATTTATAGCATTTTAAATAAAACCACATAAAATTCAGTAAAAAATAGTATACTATTTTACAGTTCAGCACTGGTAGCCTTACTCTCCAAATGTTATAGCATCCAATTACAGTGCAATAGGGAACACAGAAATACTTTCTCTAACCAGTTTTAAGTAGAAATTGCAACTGTTTCAATCTGAAACAGGTCAAAGCTTTTTAGATCCAGAGAGGGTCTAAAAAGCTCTGCGGGTATTCACATTCCTCCCTGTTCATGATTAAGTGTTTGAGGACAGCACCATTTTCTTTCTTTCTTTTTCTGACTGGGACATCATCACCAAAATAATTTCTAATCAGGTGATTGGAGAATTAACGTAATCTATGGTGATGTTCTAATTTTTATTTTTAATAAATAAACCCCAAATTTAGGGGCTCAGCTCCATGCTAGGTTTTGCTGCACTTGTGCTTACCTGTGAATTCACAACTGCTTTAAACTGCAGATGACTGTTATTTTTTTTCTCATTTCATATTAGTTCCCTTTAGATGACTCTTCTTCCATGTAGTTTCTGAGTATTATCCAGGGACCCTGAGCATGCATGGCTGAGGATGCAGGAGAGCTAATTCTGTGAATTAAACATAGCATTGCTGAATTAAGGAATGACAAATGTCTTCCTTATCTCTCTGAAGACAATTTCTGTTAGGTTGCAATGTGTCTTGATGGTAAAAGCTGTACTTAAAAACAGAAGTCTTGGAGCTTTAAACAGTTTTGATGAGCTACTAAAATATGCAATTAGTCGATGAGTGCATTTGGTGAATTTCTTGCTCAGTTACCTTCAACAGGAATTTTGTGATTGCAATGGACTACCAAATTCACCCATTTAAACAAAATAAATAAATGGACGATCTCCTTTTTCGTTGTTGTTATGGTAACACATTTTTCTTATATAATTTTCAAAATATTAAGGAATCATTTAATTTCATCCAACTTGCATGAGCCTCTTGGAGTATACGTTCCCCAAGAAGACCCAAATTCAAACCCTAATCTTAATCTCAAAACCCCTGTCTTTCTCTGAACTGGCCTCTCGTCATCATTCAAGTGCATGTTGCTGTCTCTAGGAAGAACCTCTGGTTACGGCACGTTCTGAAGGCAGCTCACCCAGAGCAGAGGGAGGGAGGAGATGTGGGTGTTTATTTCCATAGTGGCTAATTTCCCAAATGAAGAACCTAATTATTCAACTCCTCCACTGGGTTTATGCCTGTGAATACAGCAAATGTATGTCAGTAGCTGTGACAGAGAGGGCTCCTGGTTCTGGAGAGCAGATGCTGGCGGGGTCCCTGCTCCCCAGCAGCACCTGTTGGACCAGAGTTCGCTGTTGAGAAACCCTCCTGCAGCACAAGGGGAGGTTATGTTGTTGGGTACATTTTAATTCTTGCTGGTATTAGTCACAGCCTTGGTGACTCATCAATCTGGCTCGCAAAGTAAAAGCAGATTTACCCTTTATAGGGTTTGGCAGTTGGCAGATTATTGTTTCCCCTCTGTGAATCAGACCTTTATTTATTTAGTGTGTAATCAAGAAGGAACTGTCTGTTTTGTGACCTTCTAGGTTAGTGAAAGGGAACAAAGGATTTCTCTTTATTATTATTATTTTTTGGCATCATGCAGTTAGCAGAACAATGCAAAACTATGATAAAGGATCATACTCTGGTTGGCTGGCTGTTTGGACTGTAGCTGCATGTCATTATTAATCCAGTTGGTCTGATGAGTTCTTTTGCGTTAGCAGGAACAAATATTTTACTATAAATAAAGCAGAATCCATACTCTTTATATTCAGTCAGGAAAAATTACTCCCTTCCAGCAGATACCTGGATAACCATTTAATGTGAAGGGCACTGAAATTTCCTCGAATAACTTTGCTAAGCTGGACAAAAATAATAAGAGAGTTTTGCAGCTAGCCTGGCTATTGGACAGAGCACATCATGCCTGATTACAGACATAACTCATTCAAATTACAGAAAAAAAAAAATCAGATGACAGGCAAGGACTGTGGCAAGCAGCTCAAGGACAGCAATCTTCATTACAGACCTAAAACACATACAGAGATTGCTCAATGACAGTGGAACTCAAAGAAATTATAAAAAGCTAAGAAAAATTATCTAGAAATAATTAATTGGTTACTGCTGCTTATCTGGATAAAGAGAAAATGCCATTTGTAAAGTTCATGCAGTTCCTAAACTCTGTATTTTGTTTAAAGAAAATGGCTTCACCAGCATGAAGCACACTAATTCAGTCTCTGGCACCCTGTCGGCATTTTGCTGAGACCTGTAAATGATCTGCAATATGTTCAGGGAATGCCAACAAACATCATTCATCGCTACAGCTGCATTTGTTGCATAGTTTTCAAAGCTGGTTATTTCTAAATGTTTTTCCCTTCTGTGTTTAGCTAGTAGAAAGGTTTCAAATGCGGTGAAAAATGTTGGTGCTCAGTGAAACTAAGCTAGATTGAACGACGTGGAAAGAATCATCACCAATAGTAAAGTAAGAAAGAGGGATTTTTTTTTCAAGTTTATTTCAAGAAATTTTCCTGAGTGTCCCCTGTGTTAAGCTGCAGCAGGGCCCTGTGTCCCAGTTGGGTGGGTTGGCCGCATGGGAGGTGCACCTGCCGTGTGAATCACTGGCCTCTGTGGTGGTGGTGTGTGGGCTCTGAACAGTGCACCCCTCAGGGGAGGGCTTCTTGTCCTCCTCACTGCATTTCTCGGTGGCCACACTGTGAAGATCATACATGCTCAGTTTTACTAAAAGCCTTGGTTGAGGAAGAGTATATATGGAAGAAATATTAGGAAAACTTTAGTTTGTCCGGCTACATGCTTGAGATGGTATATTGCAAAATAATCTGGGCTTTATATAAATAACCACTTTCTAGGACAATAAAGGGCTTCAACTTTGAGATGGGGAAAAATTCGTGTTAGGTATAAGTAAAGCGTGGCTACCTAATCAGTATAGCGAGATGGGGGAATTACAATGAAAAATCCTGTGTGCAGTTTCTTTTACAAGCCAGTCTTACTAAGATTAAATTACCAAATTAAGGGTCTTTCCAGCAAAGAGCATGCTTTGCTTAGCAGTCTGTGATCAATGAATTACATCAAATGATGAAGGGATCATGCAGGTTACTCTTCTTTGGGATCTATAAGGACAGAACAAAAAAATCATCTGTGGACAACGGTTTTAGTGGAAGATGGCGTAGTGATCTCTTCAGGTATCTTTCAACCTTATATTTTTATTTGTTAAAGAAAAGATAAAATGATGGAAAACAAAGTCTGTTTATGAGAATTCAGAAATGCATAATTTGACCTGAAAGAAGATCAGATCCATGTCTGTTAAAGTCAGTGGAGGAATAGACCACAATTCATGCTTTAATCTATAGTGTTTTTTTTACTTAAAAGAAGACTTAAAGAAGTGCTTATCTTGAAAAATGTACTTGAAACACATTCCCAAATTCTTTACTCTGACCCCAATAGTACTGAGACACACCACTGTGATCATTATTGTTGTGTGGCTTCACCTGAAACACTCCCAAATAAAATGTTACTGAATTTCATACTGTGGGCTACGGGATACCCTCTTGTAAATAAAATAGTCAAGTATACAACGAGACTGAGGAGAAAATTACATTTGAGACACAAAAGTGTACATTGTTCTTCCACTTTCTTTTCCTCAGAAGCATAATTCTCCAGAGACCAGTGGCTGTCAACAATTGTAAGAGTAGAAAAAATACTTGATATTAGTTACCTATTGTGCTGGGTGCTGTGTAAAGATACAGTAACTGAAGTTAGTAATATTGAGTATTTCATTACAGCCTTCAAGATTTTTAATGTTCTTCAAGCCTATTTTCTCATTTACTTGTGCTATGCAAGAGTCACAACTATTGCTTAATGATAATTAAAAAATCTAATCACATAACTGTGCAGGATAGCATTAACAGTTAAAGAACAGAAAAAAGATATTATTTTTTCTTGTTCATTTCTTAAGTGTTACAATTTTAAATTCAACCTTGAAGTTTATTTGTGCTTGCTGTGGATTTGGGGGTCTATCAATACTAAGAAAAAAGCAGACAGTCTGCCAGACAAACCATTATGTCTACATGTACAAGATAAGCAAAGGGTGAAGGAGGTTAACTATTGTTCAGAATGTGGAAATGAAGCATAAGGAGATTAAATTGCCAGTACTTTCAACCCTTGGCTGTGTAGATAAGGTCAATGCTCAAGAGAGCACAGAGGCAGCCTGCGGGAGAGCTGGGCACAGACCCTGACTGCTCCCCGGGGAGACAAGTGGCATCAGGTGTGGATGAAGCAGAACTCACCAGTGCAAACGCGGAGTCAGCTGCAAAGCTTAGTACCTTCTTAATGAGAGTCACTGTGAAAAATCTCAATTAACTGCCACAACCATCCATATTATTGTCTTTAGGTTAAGGGAGGTAGGTGTGAAACAAAGAAGAGCACAATTTTTGTTCTTCACAGAATAGTTCAGCTTTGGAACTGCTTGTCACAGGATGCTGTGAATGTTGGAAGTTTACACAGTGTTACTGGAGAACTGGAAAAGCCCATGGGTAAGAAATCAGTAAATATTACCAAATAAAACCAAAACCAAACCAAACCTAACAACTGGCACGTATCGATTTCAGGAAAATGAGTTTAGTTTTATCTGAATATGACTCAAGGGTGAGAATGCATTTCATTGAAATATCTTCTTTTTCCCTGTTCTCACACTCTTCCTTGGACACTGACTTGTGGTAACTGCTGGAGACAGGATGTTGGTCTAACTGGGTTTTTGATGTGACCTGCTACAAATGTCCCAAGGCTATGGTGGTATGAGGGACACTTCCTGACAGAACCTGAAGATCTAACCCATCAGCTGTTGAAAGTTCTCTTAGATGTTATGCGGTTTTTGTGGCTACCAAGTAATTTCCAGAGACGCCTTTTCCCAGAATCTCTTGGCCCTACAAATAAAGCAATTCTGCATGGTTCTAACTACTTTAGGCTGTTTGTGAGTCACTTGTTGGGATTGCAGCTCATGGAAGGGGTCAAATGCTCCATTAGCAAGGATAGGCTCTGTCATACTGGAAAACCCTTTTTTTCCTCACTATACCCTTGATAGCTCTAAAATGGAAGAAATAGGTTTCTACAAATAAACAACATCTGTGTGTTATCAGTGTTATCCATCTTCAGAATGTAACACATTCATCTGGGTAGAGCCTGAAAGCCCTCCCAGGAATATTTTAAATCCATTTCCTAGGTAAGGCAAACAGATATTTATGCTCCAGCCCTACATCCCACATCGGCTCCTGCATTCACAAGGAAACCCGGTGACCTCTTTGGGTCCACACAGGCTAATCATAACGTAGGACAGTTCATTACCTTTTATAATTAGTACAGTATGTTTTTTTGATGAGTATACCTCAATTTTGTCACTCCTTCTTAATGAGAAAATTAAATTTAAATTGGTATTAATTAAAATGCGCAAAGGGTCTTAAATGAAAAAGTGTTAAGTTTCCATGAAAGCTTAAATCAGCTATCTAAACTGTCAGATGAGAAATGCAGCTTTTGAAAACAAAGGCAAATCAGTAGATTTATTTAAAAAAAAACATTTTGGTGTGGTTGAAAGAAAGATCTGGAACTGATATAAATAGTTTGGAAGCAAAATAAACCATACTGTAATAATGTACTAAGAAGAAATATGTGTGAATCTCAATGACTTGTAGAAATATAGTCCAAATTTGTGAAAAAATATCAATTTTGCTAGAAATGATATTTTTTCTTTTTAATAGCATGTTTAGGGAAAATACAAGAAAGAAAAGGTAAGTGGTACTTCTATTTTCAGTATTCATTCAGCAGACGAAAGTCTATGATAAAATAAAAACCTAGAGAATGCAAATCAATTGGTTTCCTGAAGCCTTTTAACTCAGGTAGGAGTTACTCTTCCAAGAAACTATCCATGTGTGAATTATTTCTTCAGCAGACTGGCTGGTGGATTTAATTTAATCAAACTGTGGCTCAAACTCTAGGGCATGCTTACATTGTGAAATAATTATTTGCCAGCTAAAAGAAAAGGAAATGTAGTAAATGGGAAAAATCTTACCTTTTTATTCCTCCCCACCCACCGATCAATTGGCAAAAGACTCAGTAGTTCTTCAGATTGCCATTTCTAATTCCCTTTGCCTTTGTGACTGCAAGATGGTACCAGCTTGCAATTATCTGGTAGTGATTGACTGCTCCAGGCACACTCCTAGCCTGTTGCAAATGTGAAGTAAAATAGGTTTATAAAAAGTCACCCATGAAGACTGGTGAAGCTGCCTGTTTGACTGTGTGTTTGCAATGGGCCAGTCACTGTGCCCTGACTGAAAGGCAATTAAGATGTGAGAACTTGTGCTTGTGGAAGCATATCATTAAACTGCCTTATCCATTACTTCACCTCATGTATTGTCTCAAGGTTGTGACAAAAGTTATTGATACTGCATGTAAATTCAAACCATGTACCAAGGTAAATTTTCCATCTATCCGCATTTTACCCCAGTTTCTTATGATTAAGCTTTCTGTATCTTCCTTCCAGTACCAAGTGTGCTTCCAGAGAAAAAGACATCACATATTATCACTTTTTTTAGGATTTTTATTAGCATTCAGAGGATCTCAGGACCACACAAGAAGGTCTTTGGCAAACGTCAGATAGAGTTTTCCACAATGCTGGGTGGCTGCCTTTCTGAGAATGTTTAGCTGCAGTTGCGAAAACATTTTAATATGTAAAAACTGAAGTGCTGTGCTCTTCTGTCTCAACAAGATATTAATTCATTGTTAGTGGAGGCTCCATGTCTAGATAAGAGCTCCACTCCTAATATGCAGCTACATCTCCCTTCCAGAATTATTTCCATCAGAGAACTAGATATAAATTTACCTTCTCTTTCATCACTGTGGGTGTGAGAGTAATCTGCAGATTCAGTAATAGATAGGAAGAAATTGTTTCTCTCTGACAATGTGGTGGCCAAGTGGTTTCATTCCTTGTGTAATCTTAAAATAAAAGTTTAGGGGGCTGACAGCATTTATTTTCTCCTTCTGCTTACATGTGATAATGGAGAGATTCAGGCCTTGATTTTGTTGTCAAATGATTTCAATGTTTTAATCTGAAAAGGTCTAGTGTTTTAAACAGAATCCGTAAAAGATGTGGATTACGTGTTAAATCAGTACATATTCTGCAGAAATTAATAGATATTTAACCAGAATTACTTTGACTCTCTGAGTCAGGTGTCTAGTCTAAGTTAAATAGCTACCATTGAGAGAGACTGAGGAGAGGAATGTGCAGCTACAATTCAGTTCGTTCAGAGATAAATGTCTGAAAGAGAATCACCCTCTGGAGATGCTTACCTTCTCTTGTTAGTATCAGGCTTAGCTTTGATGATTAGCTTCAGTTTGACACCTTACTTTGCAATGGTTATAATTAGGGGACATGAACCTTATCTGCCATTATCTGTTTCCACCCAATACAGCAAAGCGTTTAATAGCAAGCTTATACTTCAAAGTAAGACAAGTGCCAGAAATCTTTCTAAGTTTTGCTGGAGGAGGTCCAGAGTGCTCATCAGTTTGCAGGTTCAAACACTGTATCCTTAATGGTTTTTAGCTCTTTCATGGTGTCTAGCACTTGAAATTCCTATTGATATCATTGCTCAAATGTGCAGTTACAGATTTGAAATGTGAAGGCCAGACTCATTTGTTGTCTTTACCAGAGGGAAGTGAAGGTGTAGAAAAAGAGCTTGCACATCTCACATTTGTCTAAATATTGAGTATCTGAAAATTATTTTCATTTGGGATCTTCTTAAAAGGGCAGGAATAGATTTCACACACAATTATTAAATTCACTTAAGCTTACTTTAGGCATCTACTGTATGTGCAATTCACAGAATCACAGAATCACAGAATGTTAGGGATTGGAAGGGACCTCAAAAGATCATCTAGTCCAATCCCCCTGCCAGAGCAGGAACACCTGGATGGGGCTACACAGGAATGTGTCCAGGTGGGTTTTGAATGTCTCCAGAGAAGGAGACTCCACAACCCCCCTGGGCAGCCTGTTCCAGTGTTCTGTTACCCTCACTGAGAAGTTTCTTCTCAAATGTAAGTGGAAACTATTGTGTTTCAGTTTGAACCCATTACCCCTTGTCTTACCACTGGTTGTCACCGAGAAGAGCCTGGCTCCATCCTCGTGACACTCACCCTTTATATATTCATAAACATTAATGCGGTCAACCTTCAGTCTCCTCCAAGCTAAAGAGACCCAGCTCCCTCAGCCTTTCCTCATAAGGGAGATGCTCCACTCCCTTAACCATCTTTGTTGCCCTGTGCTGGACTCTCTCCAGCAGATCCCTGTCCTTCTTGAACTGAGGGGCCCAGAACTGGACACA
The DNA here is from genome assembly GCF_037038585.1 of Patagioenas fasciata. Taxonomy (NCBI): domain Eukaryota; kingdom Metazoa; phylum Chordata; class Aves; order Columbiformes; family Columbidae; genus Patagioenas; species Patagioenas fasciata. Next base: position 188,297,258 of record NC_092520.1, on the reverse strand, counting down.
GTATTCCAGGTGTGGATTCAACAGGGCAGAGTAGAGGGGAAGGAGAACCTCTCTGGACCTACTAACCACGCCCCTTCTAACACAGTCCAGGATGCCATTGGCCTTCCTGGCCACAAGGGCACGGTGCTGGCTCATGGTCATCCTGCTGTCCACCAGGACCCCCAGGTCCCTTTCTCCTACGCTGCTCTCTAATAGGTCATTCCCCAACTTATACTGGAACCTGGAGTTGTTCTTGCCCAGATGCAAGACTCTACACTTTCTCTTGTTATATTTCATTAGATTTTTCCCCGCCCAACTCTTCAGCCTGTCCAGCTCTCTGGATGGCAGCACAGCCTTCTGGCGTGTCAGTCACTCCTCCCAGCTCAGTGTCATCAGCAAACTTGCTGATAGTACACTCTATTCCCTCATCTCATTCGTTGATTAATATATTGAATAATACCAGCCCCAGTACTGGCCCTTGAGGCACTCTACTAGAAACAGGCCTCCAACTAGACTCTGCCCCATTGACCACGACTCTCTGGCTTCTTTCCTTCAGCCAGTTCACAGTCTACTGACATACAGGACATACAAGTTTAGGAATTCAAACTTCCTTTACAGTCCACAGGAGAAGACACTCAGAGGGCCAGTGGGAACATCAGAGTCAGCTGCCTGTAATCTCCAGTGTTACCCATTTTGCTATTTAATTGCAACAGTAATGCCTAGCTGTTTCCTGGCAAGGTATAAAGTACACATGGAAAAATAAGATATTGCAAGAACACAGAGCACCTTTTTGAGCCCATTTAACTCCCCTGTGAATTGGCAAGCAAACTCTGCTTTCACTGGAATCTTGTGTCTAAGCAGCACAAAAGTGTTTTTCACACAGTATTTACCATATTTTACAGTATTATTTCACACCAATCTAGATAAGTGGCTTGTATAAACTACGTCGCAGTTTCAGTATGGGAGGCTAAACTCCATTTGTGTACATATCATAAAGATAAAATAAAAGCAACTTAACGATGTTATGCCTTGGCTTTGAACATGTTGAGTATAGCATATTATCATCCTGCCAAAATAAACATGTTAAATTTGTGAAAAATTTCCAGAAAAATAGATTTCTACTTATTTAACCACCCAGTATAGTTTCCAAAATGACCTGAAAGAGTGAAATACTTCTCTTGCCTACATTATTGTTTTTTTAGGCCAAGGAGAAGACTGGCTTAAGTAGCCTGCTCTGACTTTTATTATACTGTTTGACTTATTACAAATCTAGTCAAAACAAAGAAAAGAAAACATTTCAGATTTTGAAGACTATTACATACTGACTTATTTACAGCTTATCTAAAACGAGACTTTGCATTTACTTCCCTGATTCCAGTTTCCACAATAGGTGTTTGGCAGTGCTGCTCATCCAAGATGACTCACATTTTTTGTGAGGTTCTGCTGCAAATAGCTTCATTTTGAGAAAGGCCTTGTCTGAGATTGTGGCCTAAATCTTTACTCTCCAACCATGGCAGGAGGTGAAATATCTGCTTAAGGTGGCAGATGTTGACTGATCAGTGTGCTAGAGAAGTGCACCACCAAAAAGGAACCAGTTTCTACACTTGTGTCACTTCCTTACACAAAGGAGGAGGGAAATTACCACCTTGATCTATTTGTTGATATGAAGTGTTGTTTATTATTTTAAAGAAGAGACCTTATCCTGCCATGCTTATTAAGGTAAAATGTGGATGTCATTATTTCTGATAATGCTTAGACTTGCCAGTTTTACAGACCACTCTGATATTGAGAACTGAGCTCTGAAATCAAACAGCTGTCTAACAAACAGCCACCTCTACCATTCTGAAGGAAAGAGTGGGAGCAAAGGAGACTTGCTGCAGTTGTCTGCAGGACCCTTCCACCACCTCAGATATGGTATTAGTAACAAAAATGTAATAAAGGAAATGTCAAAGAGGACCTGTTTGTGATACACTGTTCGTAACAAGCTCTGCATTAAGCTCTGGCCTTGCAGAGGTGCACAAGACAGCACACAAGAGAGAAAGAAGTTCTTGCTCCAGTAGGAGGGTTACAGTCCACTCTCAAAGTCGGAAATCAGTGGTTTGGGTTTTCACATCCCTTACGATGCCAGAGATATCAGAGTCCAGCATCACATAAATCTGAGCCTTTGAATCAGAGTGAAGCACAGATCTTTAGATGTCTGCTTCCATGCCTACATACCGGAAGAGATGATACCAAGTATGACCTCAGACACCTGCAGAAAAGTTCAGAGATTTCCTCTTCACCAGCCCATCATCTGCATGTGATTGTGCTGACATTGCTGAGGGACTATAAAGTCAATCTAATGTCAGGTCATGTCTAGGCTGCTAAATAAAAAAGACCAGAGGTGGAAGTAAAACACTAGTCTCCTCATCATCCACACTGTTCAACAGTTTTTGCTTTGCTCTGTTTTGGCTATCTTCTAATAGCTCTTTCTAAGTCAACACCCAGTGTAGTCTGGCAGACTAAGAGACAGTCTGTTTTGGGGACCCAGAAGCAACATTTTTCCGAAGGAAACCACTTTTGGCTTCATCCCAAAGCAGTTTTCTACTATTATTCACCAGACTTTGCATCATCACTTATCTCCAAATGGTCTCATGCTACTTTTCCAGGCATATAGTGCATTGAGCCTCAATGTCATGCTCTAAGTCAGCTGCTGCACAGTCCTGATAGTAAGACCATGCAGCAAATTGTGTTTTAACCCAAGAGAAACTGTCAGCTGCACAAAGACATTCTGAACAATGGGCTTTTCGGCCTTTTGTCCTTAGTAAAGCAAATTCTTACTCCATGACATTTTCTGATCTAAGCCCAAAATAAAGAAGTCCCTCCCAAACCTGATAGTTGTCAGGCAGTTGAATTGGCTGCAGACTGGCACAAGAATATGTGTGTGCAGCTCGTCAGGTCACGTTTCTGTGTCTTCCCTTCTGACACTTGCTCTTGTAGGGGTCAGCAATAGCAGAAGTGATGGCATTGCTTAAGAGCTGTGCTTATACAAAAGTTATACCTTCATATTTCTTGTCCACTTTATGTGAAGTGAAGAATCCTGTGAAAATAATTTGCTAGCTTAGATTACTCAGATCTACGGTTGCTTCATTTATGGATGACAACCATATCCCTGTGGATGTAAAGTGAAGGATATGTGGTAGCTAATGAGGTGGGGCTTTGACATTCCTCAGAGGCTTCTAGTTCCTGTCCTGTTACAGGAGTCTCTAGGGGACCTTTCCCACAGAACTCCCTCTTCCTATTGCCTCCACTAATAGGACTGAGACCTGCGTACCACCACGTATGACAAATTCTGGCAGGCTTCTTCGAGATGGGACTCTTAAATTCCACGCCCTATTCCGTTCCCACAGACTTCTGTCAGTAGGAACCTGTTCCTATCAATTTGAAAGATGAGGAACTTGCAAATACAACTTTTTCTGCATTAACAATATCTTCCACTCTAAAGATATTCTCTGAATGATTAGCAGTAACATTGCTGCCATAGCAAACAATGCTTAGAATCAGGCAAGCTTAATGAGACCATTTTTTATTATTTTCTATTAAAGGATGCTTTTAAAAAAATTATTTAATATTAAAAAATTATTTAAAATGTTGGCTTACGTAAAGTAAATAAATAGTTGTACTTAACTCAGTGCACAAGTTCAATTGACTGAACTAAACAGTGAAAGTTACCTGCAGTAACAGCATCAGGGTATTTCTGAAACATGAGAAACTGGACCTTGAGCCAAGATTCAAAGCATGGGAGTTGAGATGCATGAGACAAGAGCCTCAAAGCCCATGTCTAATGGTCAGACTGTGCAGGCCAAGAAAGCTTCCATACTGAGTTTGGTGCAACTGGTATGCTGAGAATGCAGGCCATCACCTAGAGTAAAACATTTACCACCTTCCACCTTCACATTATTTTAAAGTTATTAATTGACCCCAGAAGATTCCAAAACATTAGTGCTGCCATTCTCATTTAAAAAAACAAAAACGAAACATGACCATGGAATTAGAAAAGGCAATGGCTTTCTACAGGTGATTAGCAGTAAAGGAAGAAACGCCAGCCCCAAAATGATACCTCAGGAGCTCTGGTCCTGCATGAACACCATTAATTTTGTAACTATCACTGGAAGTAAGGGTGGTATTATTATCTTGCTCCAGAAGTGCATTACTGGAATTCTAATTAAACTAATTAATTAATGAACTGATTAACTAGCATAAGCATTCTTGAAATTCAGAATTTCCTATCCTCTGAGATCTTCCCACTTTATACTACAAAATTGCTTTTCTGACATAACCAAAGCTGACAAAAGTGTTACTGAATTTGATCCTACAATTTTGTTTTTCCCTCTACGTATTCCACCATAAGTAGTTTCCAGTAAAAAATCGTATTTCCTCCAAACCACTCACAACACAGCTGATACTGCACCTTTTCTTGCTAAGTGAAACAAATCCTCAGTGTAGGGTATCACTTTGGGTCAGGTTGGATGCAGCACAGCCCCGTCCCGCTCTGGAACAGCGTGTGCCTTCCAAGTCTGGTCAGATGCATGTTGTGCAACTGCGCCTGAGGCAAGTGGCAGCCGTTTACATTAAGAGCAGAACTGGGCTTGGGACAGTGAGTTCAACAAGCATGAGAATAATGCTGCTTTCTTTAGCCATCTCCAGGCTCCACCCCGTTTCTCAAAATTGCTGAACTATTTACAAATGTTTAAGAGAACCTCTGTGTTATTAGAAGAACATTTACACTGCCATGCATTTCAGATACAGGCAGAGCTATACAACCAAGGCCCACCCCAAAGACCAGAGCTGGGCTGTATTATCAAAATATGTACTGGTTCTAGTCTCCACCACCATACAAGGCAGCTCTGCATTCCTGCTGGTAACCTTTTATTACCTCCTAAGTTTTCCAGATCACTGCCAGATTTCTTGAACTTCATGGAATGATTACAGGCCTCATAAATATAAACCTCAATTCTGTTTGGCAGTTTCATATGGGAATGCCAAAATGAAGAAAATAAAAAGTATTTCAGAAAAGCCTGTTAAGACCTTTTGTATTGTAATGGCTGCAGTTATAAAGTTTATAGTTCCAATAAACTTCACCAGTTAGAGTGAACCAAGCCTCAAACTTCACTGTGATGTTGCCATTACACCCATCTTCCGTAGGATGGTAGCTGAGGTGCAGAATGCCCAAGGAATTTAGGCAATGTCCCATTGCATTCAGCAGAGGAATTAGATGTCAGATGTTTCTGCTTTGTAGTCATAGTCTGCCATCTACTAAATCATGCTGACTCCTCATGCCTTTAGACAGGAAGAAAGTATTACATAAAAAGGATTCCAAACAGCTTATATTGATACTCTCAGTACATTATGGCTAAATTAGAAGGGGCCAAGAGTCCATTTGTTTGTTGTAAATAAGGAATCCGTAGAGGAATATTCAGTTTTAGCGACAATTCCCCCAACATACTGAAAAAAAAAAAAAAAGCAGCAATAGAATAGAGGCAAGTCCACAAAAGCAGTCTGAAAAACTTCTGAATGCATATCATACAGAGAAGTTTTGAATTGAAATGTGTGCATTGAATCACTGGAATGAGAGACATTTTGTTTGTATTCTGCCCACAGTGTTCTGGCTTCTTATTCTGGAAGGTCATTTAAATGTTTTGTAATAACTGATGAACTGTTTACTGATTTTATGCTTACTGATTATTCCTGATTTCTGTCCTGAATACACTTTCAAAGTTATTCATTAAAAATGCCTCCCAGCTTGTTTCATCTGGAACTTCAAGCTATGTTGTTTTTTCCCATGTTTTCTTTGATTAAGGTCTGTGTCCAACTGACACAGGTTAAGCCCCAACAGCTTCCATAGAGTCCAATTCCTACACAGATTAATTCTTTTCTTTGCACCTGCAGACCACATAAAGGCGTAGATATCCCAAACTTAGCTGTCAGAATGTGTCATTTTCGGGTCCAGAATCTGCAACATGGAAAAGGTTAGTGCTAAAATAACCAGCATGCTGAACAGACAGTCAACCCACCAAAATACAGCAGTAGTAAATGTTGGACACTGACTTTTCAGCCCGTTCTGAAGCTCACTAGCATGAGGTAGAAATGGTTGCAGATCACACCAAAGTGCCAGCCAAGGCACTTTTGGAAAGACACTTCAGACTGAGTCATGTGTGGATGCATTTTCCAAGGGGGGTGTGTGTGAGCGAGAGACAGAAACAGCAAGACCAGGAGACAGAGGAGTCTCTCTCCTGTAACCTCAGCCAGACTTGGCAGAGGGATAGTGATCTAACACCTATTAAGTTCCTACAAGTTTTGGGAAACTTGAGAAACAAGTTTTGTTTGTTAATGCTGAGCCTCTGCTGTGCTTCAGCCTCTGAAAAAAGAAAGAGGGCAAATGAGATCTAATGAATTTGCTAACCATGGGAAATGCTTTAGTCAGAGTTTATGTATTAAATAGGAAAAAAACCTCAGACTGGACTTCTCGCCTGTATGGAGTCTCTGCTGCCTAGTAAAATGCAGACAAGGATAGAAGTCAGGAATACATTTATAAGTATGTTTTCCCAATTATATTCTTGGAATCCTGTAAGGGATAAACTCCTGCTGCAGCTTCATATAATACAGTTAGGTTGTCAATTAATCACCAAACCACTGGGAGCTAGGCTGCTTTAGTTTAAGTACTTGGGAAAGCTTGTTCTGAGTCCCAGAATCTAGCTGCATCTCTTTACTGGGGGCTTTGGGCTTAATTAGGGAAGACACTATGGAGCAATGATCTCAGCTGGAGGGAGAAATAGCACCTGGTGGGAACCTTCTTGTGATGTGCAATAGTGAAAGCCAGAGCAGGCCAGGAGATGCAAAGAGCTATATTGTGCCCGTTGTTGGAATAGGCAGGTTAGTGACAATAACTTGGCTGGGCAAGACCCTGAGCAACCTGATAGACCCACGAAGTTTGCTCTGCTTTGGGCAGGGGATTGGACCATATGAACCCCAGAGATCCTTTCAGCTCAAATCTTTCTGTGATGTTATGAGCCCTCAAACCATGAATTCACAGCTAAAATAAATTTGTTTTGCCATTATTTTGCTAAAGTGTTACCAGTGCATTACCAGGCAACTAACATGAACATTTGGCCTGGGTGCTATCAGCTTTTGGAAGATTTAAATAGACACTAGTGTCCTGCTTGTTTGGGAACATAGGAATCTACTTGGACTTCAACGTTTTCTGTCACTATCCTTGTGTTTCACTCCTGATTCCTCAGAATTAGATCTGCTTTCTAGGAAGTGTCATAAAGTTAACCTCACACAGCAGACTTCAGCACAGAACATGAACCTGTTATAACACAAAAAACATTTTGCTTTTTTCATTTAAATGGGGCGTGTATATTAACATACAAGTGTAACTGACTAGATTTTAGATGTATCATATGCATGCAGCATTAGGAGTGCAGATTACTACTGAAGAACAACCTTTCCTTACCATCTATCCTCTTAATGTCCTCTATCTCATAACCTTGATTATTGAAAGCTGTTCCCTAAGCTCATGGTCTCTGTTTTCTACCCATGGCAATTAAACAGTATCATCGACTTCCCTTGCTTAGAGCAATTGCCCTTCGCCACCTTAAGTTTTCTACCTTTTCATAATAAGTCAAAATCATTCCAGAGTGCCTTCGTGATTCAGCATTATCTCCCCTTACTTATTTCACCTTTTTCCCCCCTTTTTCTACTTTGATGATATTCGCCCTAAAATACCACCCCCGTGCCTCCTCTCCCTGTCTGAATTCATGATCATGCTGTTTTCTGCTCCTGCACAGCCTCCTGGACTTCCAGCCCCCTCCCCAGCTTATACCTTTCTGAAAATCTTCAGAACATCTCTTCTCTTTCAGTTCAAAACTTTTTCTTTTTTTCCTGCTGAGTATTTCACAGGGTCATTCTTGCCTTGTGGGTGCAGCACGTTTGCTCAGCGTAGCAGGGACGGCATCTGCTGGGTAACTGAAGAATATCATGTGGCTGCTGTTAATATTTCAATTCAACTCATCCAGGGCAACCAATGAAAACACTTGTTTTTTTATTGTGATGCTACATTTTTTTAACAAATGAAAATTTAACAAATGAATGAAGTTTGACTAGTTCCTCATAAACTGGGTGCAAAAGTTTTCTACAACAATGCTAGGCTTGAAGACAAATCTGAGCAATGCTGAGCTTAATCTGTAGCAGAAACATCCTCTTACTTGGGTAATTTTTCAATTGTTTGGGGAGGAATAGCAATGGAGGAAACTGATCTTCTGCATTTTGTTGTGATTGCTCACAGCAACAACAAAACTCAGCCCTGTTGCTCTGGTGGTGTCACAGTGAAGCAGGTACTGCCCAGGTACTCACCAGCATGAAAAGTAAAAAACCTCAGGCTTTTTTCTGTGATTTAAGCAGTGAATACAGGATGGCAGCCTACAACCTGAGCCTAGTCCTGGCTCAGATGGTTACAGACTTTTGCTCCCTAAAGCTCCTTTATTGATTGTTTTGTTAATAAGGACACTGAAAAAAACAAATGTTATTTTCAGTACTTTGAATATTTTTCTCTCAATTTCTCTTGGATTGTTGATGATCTTTCGATGATTTGTTTGCCTTTTAACACCTACTTCTGGGACCTCTTTTGCAGTACACCTCATTTTATTAAGTACCATTCTCAAGCCTTATACTTAATAAAATCAATTTACTTATTTACTGAAGGAGTGAGCAATGACAGACTCAAAAGGTTCTGGGCGTCAGGCTTTTTTGGTCTCAGCACTTTGAAGCAGTAGAGTAATACGTGTTATATATGAAAGCGGATGACCATTTACAGTCTCTGTAAGTGTGGAGAGTCTCCAGCTTTATACCATTAGCACACAGCTATTTGCAAGACAAAATCACTGAATCTTGCTCTGTGTGATCCTACTCACTGCTGACTGCTAATGACACAGCGATGCAATTTTAACAGCATATTTTGGCTAACATTCACAACCAGATGTCAGTTGCTTCATATGCAGTTTAGGTTGACTATGACAGTCTTAATAGCCAGGGCCTGCCTCCAACAGCTGGCATGAAGAGTGGCTGCCTGGAGGTGACACTACAGCTCAATGGTTGGGACATTCTCTCAGAAGGTGTGAGGCAAAATTCAGAGCTGAAATGCTTGAGGACAACCTCACATCCAGACTTCCCACTTCTGGAAGCAAATGCTTCACTCATTCAGACATATAACAGAAGGCGAACATACCCTCCCTGTATCTCACACAGAAAACTACAGTAAAAATAATGTTTGTGCCCAATGGTGTATGGCGGGTATGTGGGCAGCAAGCTTTCCAGCAGCAGCTAGAGTGGGTTCCCATCAGTTCTAGGATAAAACAGGTCACTCTACAGCCCTAACAGATGAAGAGGTATGTATGGCCTAGCAGAAGGTTTTCTGTTGGCCTGTCATATGTTTTTCCATGCGCAAAAACATTTATACATATTGGTGCCAATCAGACTGGAATCTTCTGATAGTGCTTTGCTTGGGCTGGGAAAGAAGACCACATTGGTCCCAGTGAACTGCTCTTGCGGAGGTGATTTTTATGATGGCTTTCCACTGAGAGGCCTCAGGGTACTGGGCTCTGCTGTGGTGGAAGAGCACACCCAGGATGAGATGACATCATACAGGAGTTCTCAAATCTTTGGAGCAAGTCCCTGCTCTTGAACTGCTGTATCCTCACACCTGCTCCCTTCATCTTGTTCTAACAGGGCAATCATTGTGGCCCCGTTCCCCTGGAGCCCCACTGCTAGTTGAATTGTTGATCCTTCCTAGACTGCCAACCTCCTCTCTGCTGCTCACTGACAGCTCTAGCATCCCAAAACCTGCCCAACTTGGCAGAGGTTATTGAACCAAGCGTTAACACCCTTTCACCCCTACCTCAACAGCTCTCTGGGAATGGATGGTCTAGTGCTTCTAGGCACATCGAGTTCCTCCTGAATGTAAACAGTTTTGTGCTAATGGTCATTACTCCAACAAAGCCAGCTGATTTTGCGGCACAGCATCGTGTTCTGTAACGCTCAATACCTAGGATTCTACAGGAAAAGAGAAAGTTACTGTGTTGCTTTTGCTCATTAACGTGTAATTTTAAGAGATAGAAACATTACATCTCCAAAGGTTAAACAGAAAAAGCTGCAAAAAGTACATTTTCATTTTCTTTGTAGCATATGCATAACCATAATAAATTTGTGAGGCAATCTTAATCTCAATAAAAGTTACAGGATATTCCTACCATGTATAAATATCTGTTCCTAATTCAAAGATGCATTTATTAAGCTTTGTTCTTTTAAAGTTATAGATGTCAGGGTTTTGACAAAGCCTTTGCCACGCTGGACTTTACAGATCCTCAGGATAACACTTGCTTAAATAAAAGGCAATATGGGATTCTAACTATATAATGGTAGTTGCAGTCCCATGAAATCCAAAGTTAACTGCATCTGTATGCTAAGGTGCCCTCCAAAATACCATCCTATATAGCACTGACTCAGCCTTGGCTTTGCCTTATCCCAGAAACAAGGAAATGGTCTGCCTAGAAGTTACATAACATGTTTTTGTAGCAGTGAGCCATAACAATAAAGAAAACCTTGTTCTTTGTACTGCAAGAGTGAAAATGGCATTATCATTTTTCTTCTTTCACACTGTAAAAACCCCAGTTGATGCACAAATGTTTGGAACGACACACACAAGAAAACTTTACTATATAAACTGGTTAAAGAAAGATTAAAATATCTCTGTCTCCTGAAGAGCAGCAGGAGTTACACGTGCTCAGAGCACCACAGGCCTCCTTTGCTCTTGGGCCACCAAAGATGCTGTGCTGCAATGCCTGTTGTGCTGACAAAGGCTCCTGGCCTCTGTGGTCAACCTACAAGTAATATCTAAATGCTCCAGCAAAGGTTACAAACAGCTTAAGTGAAACAGGACTTAACTATAATCTCAATGGCGTTTCACCTTGGCTGTCATTTTTGAGCACTATGTAAATTTCAAAATGTCAGGATGTTAGAAGTATAAATGGACAGAAACCTGGCTATTTAAGGGGCTCTTTAAAAACACTGAGTGCTACTGGTATACCAAATAGAAAAAACAAGTTCCCAGGTGTCCCAGTTCGGTCCAGGACAGAATAGTCTCTCTGGTGCCCTCTGCAATGGCTTAAGCTACTTTCGTTTAATATTAATTTTGAAAGTTGTTTTTCTACTGCACAGTTGTACTTGCTCTCCACAGCTAGTTGCCAAAAACACTTCTCTAAAAACTTGAACTTGGAGTCATAACAACTTACATTATTACAGTAACCACATATCATAGAATAAACAAAATAAAGTTAAGACAGAGAGAATTGCATCCTGAAGGTAAATCTGGGCTTTTCATTCTCACACATACTGATAGTGACAAGGCCAAACTTGTCTTCTGCTATGAATCTTTGTCTTTGTTTGGTACTTATCATGTGAAGAATTAAAATCAAGTAAGATAGTGGCAGGGACATGATAAAAAGAGTTGGTTTAGTGCCTCTTCAGGCTGCTTCTTGCAGCCAAGTAACTATTTCTGAAAGGACTACATTGTTATAGTGGGTGCTTACAAAGCTTAAGGCTAGAATTTCAACTTTCATACTTCAAGTTCAAAAATTCATCTGTAAAGTATGTACTTCTATTACTGCAGTATGCAAAAGCTTCCAGATTCTATTCTTAGCTAAGATAAACAGATCCAAAGGGATCTCCATGATAAAATAGCCAAAATATTAAAAAAAAATCCAACAACAAACAACCCAACCACACCCACAAAACCAAACACTTAACTGTCAATATTTTTATTATGGCAGTGACAGAATGAAATCTCCTTAATGCTTATTTTCAGGCTCCAGCATGTTGACATATCTTTCCACTAACACTAGAAGCATTATCTTCAGGAACATAAATTTCTTCCTAGCTCATTACAAGAGCTGTTCAGCAGTCCTAGTCATCTCCTGATCTATTGTGTAGTCACACAGGAACATTTTTGTCTCCCCTCTGGTATCATGAGCACATTACACTTGACCTGCCTATGACATGATCCTTTACAGTTATTGCATAGATATAGATTAAACTTTGGCTACCCCATAGCAGAAACACCTAGATACATCAGGATCCATGGAAGAGAGCCAGAAGGGATCAAGCAGGCAAGGGAAGATTAAGCTGCTCAAGACAGCAAGCCAGCATGCTTCAGAAGAGGCATGGAAAAAGCCAGTCCCAGAAGATAATGGACGATTGAGATGTTTGGTTCTACATGAATTTCCCTAGCAATTCTGTCTTGACAGGATGAGTAAGTCATCCTTTTAAATGAAGATTACACAATAACAAAGTTTAATAAACAAAACGGCACAGAACAAGATTTGAAGTGAAAAGTAAGACTGCCATCAGTGCAAGGAATCGCATTAAGGAAAAATAAAGCTGTTAAACTGGGTGGCAAGGGAAGGGCAGAGAAAGTTGCACAACAGCTTGTCAGAAAGCGTTCTTTATAAAGATCAGCTGCATCTTCTAGAAGAGGTGTTAGTGAGTGGGTAAGGACAGATGCGCTCAAGACAAGTAAAACCCAGACCCATCCTTATAGATAATAATTAAATAAGACCTTATCCTACCCCAAGTGGCATTTTCACAGCATATCCTGCTACACATTAAGGAGCACTTACATGGAAAAATGAAAATACCTCCTCTTACTGAGGCACTCCGCTTTTCCTTAGCTTACTGAAAAACTGGCAAGAACACAGCCCCATTGGTATGAGCTGAAAGACATACACTTTTTGATACATCCTAACGATCTCTGAGAAAAAGCTGTGCAGGCTTTCAGAACATGGAACTAAAGCTTACATCTCAATTTAGACAACATACCAAGTAGGTGTCTCACACTAGTATCTTATTTTCGGAGTACCCAAAGGATCACAATACACTTCATTTTCTCAGCACATTAGCTCACCTGTGTGAATTCAAAACTTCCCATGCTATGTCTCAAAATATTAAGGCCATAGTTTACGTGAACAAAACGTAAATTCATGTTAAGTTCTCAAGTTGTGTATTTGTAGAAATAGTAGAAATATACAAGACAGTAAGCACTTACAGTAATACAGGTCTTTAGTTTGTTGGCTTTTTTTAAATAATATCAAAGCTAAAGAGAAGTATGGAAACATCTGCCCTCCTTTTTGCCTCCCCTGAAGGGGATTCAACAAGAACAGAATCAGTAGACAATTCCAGTGAACAACACTAATTTTTATTTGTAAGTGTTACAATACAGCCACCATAAAAAAAAAGAGCTGAACATTAGACTTGCATAGATTTTTTTTATTTTTAGGCCAAAGACTCTCCATTCGCTGTTTGGCACAATAATAGCTAACAAGTTTTACTGTACATCTGTAATTCTCAAGAAAAGAAAGAGAACCACACATCTGGTTTATCTGGTAAGCAAAGCTAATACAGAGTTGTGATTTTATTTTCACTCAAATACTGGATGTCTTCTGGGAAAGACTTCTTTGTACTTTGGTTAAAAACTTACAAATCAAAAGCCTAAGTACGATCCTTTTGCAGAATTACATTCTTGGAAATGCGTACGGTATTGTGTGCTGTGTCCCTCTGATAGAAGGCACAATTTTTGATAAGAACATTCATGAAAAAACAGAACCCAGTTCTGAAAGGATAAGAGTAACACCCACTAACTGTATGAACTAGATGTGGGAATAGTCACTACCCCAAGAACCCCTGTGTCAACAACAAGCAAATGATTACAGGCATCTTTTTTAAGCTTCATTCTCCCTGAATCCTTGAGGTCTAGTGAAGAAAACTGTATGTGACAGTAAAGCTGATCATTTCATCTAAAGTGCTTGATGAAAGCAGGGAAACTATAAAAATGATACATTAGTGAAACTGAAAGTGGAAGAGATAACATTTATCATACAAAACAAGATAAACTGGAATATTTCAATTTTTTCTTCTTCCATTAAGCAAGATACAACAGAAAGATCCTTCACGGTGAAGAGCTCCCTTAAAGTCTATATAGTTCATACCACATTTTTTCTTACATTTCTGGGATATGAAATCATATGACATAAGACTCAGGAATAATATTCCAAAAAAGAAAGTATTATTATGGCTAAGAAACAAAGATTAAGTAGCAAGTTTTAGTCACTCAAAACAAATCTTTGGGAAAATGCTATTTAATACTTCCAATAACTTTAAATGCCCCAACACTATATATTTTACAGTAGAAATGCAAGAGCCTTTGGAATGCAGCAACACCTGGTTGTGTGCACATCTTATCTTAAGACATCATCTTTTTCTTACATTCCACTGAGCAGAACACCATCCCTTCCACCGGCATGAACTTCTGGCCAATTAGGCACTTGCTGCAACAGGAGCACAAGAAGCATTCCTGAGTGGCGTGCCAGTTGAAGTTGTTGTACGTCACACGCTGAACTTCCGGATCTATAGCGTTATGACAACCTTGGCAGATCTGTTTAGAAACAAAATGACACTGAAATGAAGCATACCCATCCTCTCTACAAGTCCAATAAAAGCTGGAATTCTTAAATGTTTTCTGAGGAGACAGATGTTAAAAGAAGCCTTGGAAATAAGCCTCCAGCTTTTGATTTTCCTTTATTTTTAAAGCAGAGTTTCCAAACAAAATACAGCTGAGGACACAAAACAAAACAATAAAATGCACACGAGATGTTAATTGCTTCTGGGATTAAACTTAAATGATAAAATCTCGTTATGCCAAACAGCACAGGTTTTCATATATTAACCCATACATTTGAATAGATGTTATAAATTTTCCTGGGCATTGACAGCTGTAAAGCAATGTCAAATAATTAAAGATTACTAGAAAGTTTTGCATTTAATTAAGCTTAAAATCTGGTTATCAAAAGTTAGATCTGAGGGAAGCTACTGTTTTAAGAGAAAAAAGAAAGCTTCTCCAAAAGGCAATTTGTCACACCTACCTCAGAAGATTATTAACTGCCAGCTAGAGATCTTAGTTTGCCCCTCCATTCAGAGTATAGATGCACATTGGACTGAACTCCCAACTAATAGGTAGTTAATTGGTAGACATGAATGGGCCATTATCTCAGATTAGAGACAACTACCATCCTTTCCCAAACTTCTAGCTTTATCCTGTCAGTCACTCTCCTTTATAACTCATGCGGTTAGAAATACAAAGAAACAAAGTACCTAGATTGCAGTTGCCACTACAGGCTTTTAGCAGACCAGCTGAAGGCGAATCCCACTGGTCTCAATGAACTGTGATTGACACAAACAAAACATTTGGCAGCATTATTCATGTTCACTTACTTTACTACTCCACTTACAAAATCCCACTTCACCACTGGCAAAGCTAAAGGTATTTTCAGAACAGCCTCACCCCTGCCAGTGGTTTTTTTTCAAGTTTATGAACTGACAAAATACTTGTCTGTTTCTAAGGTTTTATTCAAAGGGGAAAAAGAAGATTGACTTGAGCCTAAACTTGCATCCAATTTATACTCTGCAGATACTCCCACACTGGGAGAAAGGAGGAGTTTCAAGCTCCACAGATTTATGTTCCCTTCCTTCACAGCACCGGCATGTGTGGAAGGACCTTACCGCAGCGTGGTTCTTCACATAGCAGGGTTTGCAGACTGGCTTGTCATTCACCATCACATAGATTTCCCCAGCCAAAACGCAATCACAATCAAAACAGCAGAAGTGTTTCAGATGCCAGTTTTGACCTTCCGCTTGGGTATATTCATTGCTGAATATGAGCTATAAGGAAGACACAAACCAATATTAACATATGCATTTGAATGGTACTTATTTAAAGAAAGATAGCCTCAGGAGGTTTTGTAATTTCCAAGGAACTCCTGGTGATTTCACTGTTTCAAATGATGTCAACAACAAAAATAGATGCATTCATTTGTTAGAGTGTTTTATTAAGAGCCAGTAGACTCAAAAGAAGCCAGGCAGGCTGTTCTCTGTATGCTGCACAAAGTGTTACTTAGTAAGGCGCTCCCCCTAGTGCCCTTCATGCGGAAAGAGCTGCATAACTGGACTTCATAGAAGAATTTGCACTCACATATTCTATCTTATGTCCCCGTAGATTGCCCCAAAGCCCCACTAAATCCAAAGCAAGCTATGGATCTTCCTGAATGTGAAGTGTCCATATTAGTTTTAGCTTCTTGCAACCACAATCAGCTAAAGCTGGTGAAGGCACATCATCTCCCTGCACTGAAATATTTCACTAAAAATCATATTCACTTCTCAGGGGAGCAAACTTGTGTGCTAAAACAAAGGACTAGGATATTTCCTACCTCGTCACATCCAGCACAGCGGGGCTTCTCGCTATCACAATAATGTCTTCCACAGTACAGGTTACCATTCTTCCAAAAATAGATCATATCTACTAGAAGTTCACTGCAGATACAACAGACAAAACAAGCTGGGTGCCACAATTTGTCATATCCAGCACGTTCTGCATAGACAGCTGGGTCACCTTCTTTCATGTTCAGTTTGCAGCGATAGCAGGACTGGAAAGAGGTTATTGCCAAGTTAAATAAGTCTTTGAAGAGGTACATTTATAGCAATTACATATTATTTACATATTTAATAAATCCCACCTTCCCAGACTGAAATTGAAGCATAAGTTTAGCCCCATGATCAGATAGTAGTGTGACATGATGCCACAGTACAGGTTTATCCAAGTAAGTTACAATGACATACATTCTACTGGCATTGTACTAATGGATTATAGTATTTTGCCATATTCACATTCTTACAGCTACAGCCCAGTTCTTAAAAAAACCCCTCAACACCACACAATTAAAATTCATGTTATGTTCTATTAGCCCTGCATACTCAAGAATAAAGAAAGAGTAATAAGAAGCCTTTCAAGCTGACTAGACTATCACTAGAATGTATGACAAGAAAATGGCTGTACTTATAGGCCATGAAAAGATCAAGCCATATCTGCATCACTAGTGAGAAAAAGAAAGTGTTAATATTGCAAACTCATTCTGTTTAAAGCTGTGTTCTAGCGATACCAGTCACTCATGGCTGTTGTCCAATAGTCGGTGACTAACCACTTTAGGATAGGGACAGTGATTATAGAAAAGGGACAACAGAGTATATGAATACACTACACTGCAAGTAGTTTGAAAATGTCCATAGTCAGTCTTTTGCCTTCTACCTGCTTACACAGAGGGCTTTGTCATCAAGTCAAAAAAAACACAGGTGGCTTATGTTACTGAAACAAAAATTTTAATCTACAGTTTAATCACCAGCTTGGCATTTCCTGCAATCCAGTTGGTCTGTGCACTGGGCTGAACATCCTGGGAGGGTTTTCTCTATGATTCACATCACTACAAGCCCAGCCACAAATAGCCTCAGTTTTCAATTGTGTTTGTTCATATATATATACACACACACACACACACACACACGCATCTATATGTATTTTAGTTTTTTAAAAATGTCTTAACTTCAGGTATACTGATCAGATCCCCACACTTATTTCAGATAAGCATATTTCATGATAAACAAAGACAGACATCAAAAGGGGAGGAAGAACAACTTGGAAGAGAATGAAAGGGGAAGTATAAATATACATATTTATATATTTTTTGACTTTTCTTTCTACTTTAGACCTCCTATTCCAAGAGGAGTAAACTGGAAGGTTTAGTAGTTTTATAGACCCAGAATAGGACAAGACAGCTTACCTACCATTTGCAACACCCCCAGTCTAGGTGCTTAAAAGGGACATAAAGAGATTTGTTTCTTTACAAAATGAAATATGTTGGATATCCATTTTTCTGTTATTCAGCTTTTAATCATGGTGAAATAGATTTAATTTTTTAAAACACAATCAATTAGTATTGGAATATTTCTACTAATAGTGAAGACCTAGTTGTATAGGTGTTGGGTATTTTTAAAGCCATGTTCAGAAGAATTGCAATCCATTCCTGTAATGAAAATAAATTTTTCAAGAGATTCTATTTGCCACAGCTACAGGAAAACATGCTTGCAGACTCAGTCTGAAAGCCAGTGAAGAAAATTTGGAGAAAAAAAGATTCAGCACTAGCAGATAGAAAAAAAGCATAGACAAGGACAACAATTCTTCTGCAAGGTATTTAAGAGCTCTTCTCTGGTTTATTTTGAACTGTTAAAAAAAATAAAAAAAGAAACAAGTTGAGATAATGTTACAGCATATAGCCAAAATTCAGTCACATTGCAGAAATCAGAAAAAAAAAGTCAAAATGGTATATCTAAATCCTGATTATTTAGTACCAACAATAGATAAGCAACTCAAATGTTCACTTACCCTATTAAACATTTCTAAGTCTCTTTCTAAATCACTGCACACAGTGATGAGATGCCTGGCTTTAACGCTAGGAGGCATATCCAGCTGCTCAAGCAGAGAAAACTTTGGAAGTACTAAACAGGTATAGTATAAAAATGAAGTGCCTTTTGATACAATTACTCAAGAGGACAGAGTAACTTCTGCCCTTGACTGAATAGAGTCGAAGTCAGTTGGCCAGTGAGGTACAATGCAGGGTCAACAATTCTGCATGTCCTTCTTGAGGAAGTAAGAGAAGAATTGGTGTGGTGAATCTGCAGTAACCCAGCAGAAGCAGCTCGGTTACACAAAATGACAGCAACCTAATCAAGCCACAATAAAATAACTTCAGTATGTTAGAATGTCCATGGCAAGATAATGGCAAAAATAATTCAATAATTAATTTTAGAAAGTAGCTACAGGTAAACAAATGGCACAGTGTATGACAGATTAAGGTAAATGGGCATGTTCAAAACTAAAATGTAAACATTAATTTTATATTCCATATGAATTAAACCAGAAGTAATATCCTTTGTCAATTTAAAAAAAAAAAGAAAAAACCAAACAAACAACAAAACCAGCACACCACATCCCTCAATAATACTGAAAACCAGACTTCAACTACGTTAAACTTTTATCTCTATCTAGAACTTGAATATGCATTTTCTTTAAGTAACCTGGAGATTAATAACTTTGGGGACTCATACCTACAATAGCAACATTTCTGGAAATCAAGTTACAGTAGCTTTTGCCACTCGGAAGGTCTGCCTTACTAAACTAATATTATTTCAGTAATACTACCTCTATTTTGTATTCAGAATAGGTAGCAGAGACATGCATAGTAGAAGTTAGCAAGTTACGTCAGAAATACTTTATTAAGGCTATAGGTTTAGAAACATCAATGAAAGTGAGGTTATTACAGATCTTATTTTTTGTTGAGCTATTACAAAGCATAAAACAGATACCAAAGAAAAAAATTAGATCAAAGAAGAAAGATCCAAATATGAAAAGAAGGCTCATCAAAACACCGTTATACGGCTTGGCTTGTTGGAGATGCGAGGGAGAGGCATTAATGGATTAGTTTCATTTAATTTTAAATGCAATTTGTTAATAGGTAATTCTGGTGCTCTTCCAAGAAAGAGAAGAAAATTTGCTTCTAAAATTAAACTAAACTATTCCAGGGGAAAAAAGTGTAGCAATTACTCCATAAAACTACACAAGTTTCTTGATTGTTATTCTGCAAAACCCACCCTGCTACACTATATCTTTGAGCTAACATGTTTTTGCAATAAGGATGAAAAGGTCACTTAGTTATTTGCTGCAATGCACTAAATACAGACAAAAAACAGGGTTTTGTGCAAACAATGTTTTCCAGTTCCCCTTCTTTCTTTCCCTCCCCAGATTTTCACCATTCCAAATTCACAAACAGGTTAATTGGGCTAAAATGACTAAAGAAAGGACTCAGATGGTACTATATGTTCTTGTTTTATCTTTCCTTTATTATACTTACATACTGAGATGCCTTCTGATCTGGGGACTTGTCCTCCATCACTCCTACAGCAGCCGAAGTGCTTCTGTCACCATTGCTCACGTTATTCTTGTTGGCAGCTCTCGTTTCCGCCTCACCAGGGAGTTTGACATCTCCTACGCCAAGTGCCTCGTTTTTGTACTTCTTCACAAATTGTTCCATCTGCTTAACTTCGTTGGGGGAGAGCTCGTGGCATTTTGAAGGATCCTGATCGTGAGCAGGCAGCTGCTTGGCCAACTGCTTCTTCCTGTACTGGGCACCTTCCGAGCCAGCAACAGGCTGCTTCTCCTTGGGCAGCATCTGCATGTACTGCCTAGCCTGAACCAGGAGGAATAAGATATCAGATGCTGCTTCAACTACAGACCCATCCTTTTAAGCAAACACCCAATTAAAATCATTTCTACTGTTGTTAGCGACAGACAAATTTGTCAAAAATAAGGGGTTTTTTTTCCATAAACATTAAGGTCCTGAAACACAGTAGATGGAGATAAAATACAGCAGATGCATTAATTGGCTTCTTCCCAGGGTAAAAGACAGGCTTCCTTTTAAGCCTTTTACAGAACAGAATTATTACTTCTCAGAATAAACAATAATTAACATTTACACAGCACCTTGTCTCTTCAAAGCTATCTTAAACTGCTGATCATCAGTAAAGGTTTAAAAAGTAGAGGCTGAAATAGTTTGCCTGGGACACACAGCCCACTGCAGAAATAATTCTAGTTGAATAAATAAGAAAGCTCTAGTTCTAATAAAGCAAGTACAAGCCTAAAAATCAAAGCGATAACTGAATATTATCTACCAATTGATTTAGACACACAAAGCTTGATTAATTCACTGAAAAAAGATATTTTGAGAGGTAGATCAGAGATAATGTGACTCCAGCATGGATGACACAACACTGCAGTACAGTAAATTAGCAATCAAAGTTTGAAAAGCAAAGCAAAATCCTCAGAAGGCTATCTACCATCTCATCTACTTCAGCTGAAAACATACTAGAAGAGAGCTCTTCTTTCAGATGTCAACACTGACCTTGTTCTAACCATATACAGTAAAAGCTATAAGCAAGACAGTGTTCCCCTTAACTAAACAATGACAAATTGTTGTGGGGTTGTTCAGAGGCTTTTTTATTTTTTGTTTTTAAGGGCATACTCCATGCAATTTTTTTTAAGTTTACTAAAAAAGGCAGGTTAGTGAAATCGCACTCTAGGGACTCGGCAAATAAGTCTTAATCCTATCTTTTAAAAAAAACTTCATCTCCCCAGTTCTCAAGAAGTTCCACAGAGAAGCATCCATATCTGCAAGATGACACAGGCAACACTCATTAAGCAGGTACCATCTTTTCAGTTTTAAGGAGGAAAAAAAGAAGAGGTACACACAGAATGACCACAAGAGGCAAATTTATCCTTCAGGTATGCTCTGCTTCTCTACCTCCCATCAACTCCTGCCTTGCACATAAAGAACACTTGAGTTGGACTTACAAGTGTCTGATTCTGCACAGGAGGAGCCCACTCATAAGTCACGGTATTGATGGATATGTTCTTTCTGGCTGGCACTGGATTAGTCAGTATCATTACATTACGTTTATACATGGGAATGCCATCACTCTTCAGCTTTGCAATAAGGGTCGTGTATTTTGTGTCTTCAAACAGTTTCCCCACTTTCCGATCTTCCTCATTGCTTGTGAGGACATCATGTTCTTCCTGGCCACATTTGCAGTTGCGGCATATTTTTCTGAAATTTACGGAAACAGCAAGAAAGTTACAGTCTCAGCTGAACATTACAACTCACACCAGCTGCATACATAGTAACAACACCACTGGAAACCCAAAAACTTGTTTTCAGTGCTTTGATTAGGGAATATGCAAATTATCCTGCAATACATCAAACACCTCTTGAGAAGATTATTTCTTCTGTTGTATTACTTACATTATTTGTTCACAGAGATTGTAGTCAGACAGATATCAGTCAACTACACTAATGCATTTTGAATATGATGCTATATCATTCCTTCAGTTACATCTCAGTTGTGATCACACACATACACGTCCATTATCATCCACCTACCAGATTTAGTATGGGTAGTCACCCATGAGTTAACTTAAACGCATCCACTTGATCCCCCCAGCAACCATTTACTTGGGCTTTTAGTTTTTCAGGTTCTCTTTATACACCCAAAAATTACACACACATTCCATACTATTCTCTTCATATGCACTTCAGAGTTGCTCTCAAGTGGAAACAAATATCTCCTAGAATGGAAAAAAAATGCGTACAGACAGATATACAGTGTAATTGCACCAAGCGCTGTTCAAAGTTCAGCATCTAAAAGAGAAGATGAAAGAAAAGCAAAAGGCTTATATGGACATAGCCTTTCAAACAGCTCTGAACCAAGTTAGAGGTACTCTGGCACATGCTGTACGGAAAATTCTCCCAGATATCACCCTTACAAGGTAGAAGGCCTTCCTTAGATATAAATGGTATTCTTTGATATACAACACATTGGAGCTCCTTTTATTAAGGGCTATTAGATAGTAATTTATTACCTTAATCATAATTAAACAATTCACATACAATAAACAGAACTTTGAATTAGACAAGCTAGCTTACTATTTATTAATGGCTCTCCCAGAGCTTCAGTTCAAAGCAGTCAACCACAGTATAAGGAAATTAGTGAAGAGTTCTGGATCTCTAGAGCTTGAAAAGGAATAAGTAATATTTTACCCGATTATTTATTTTTCACATAGGAAATAGCATGAAACTACTATCTATAAAATACTTCTCAACTCTGCTTGCCAAAACCCTCATATTGTTCTGCATCTTGCCTTCTAAAGTCTAGAAGGCAAGACACATACCTTATGGCATTTAATAGGTACATGACAAGAACACACAGACCCATTGGGTGGTGGGAAAGGAAGGAAGGAGGACCTGCACAGAACATGGCATGTGAAGTGATGCACAGCCAGCCCAAAGATACACACTACACACATATACCGGTTTTCTGTGTGGGGTACAATCATTTCAGTGAGTGATGAATGCTGCCTGGTCATGTGATCATACAGCAACCATAATTCATGGAAACCTAAGCTATGAAGCCCACTCAAAATTAAAAATAGCTAACTCTGCAATAGAAATGAGCCACTCCACTCTAAAAATAACAATGAAATTATGAACCTTAAGCAGAATAGACTTTGCTTTGCAACACATAAAAACACAAAGAGTCAATAACTGAAGTGCAGGCTGTCTGACAGCTTGCATGACTTCCAACTCATTTCCACAACAGGAAAGATGCACAGAATTTCAAAGCTGGTACTCATTTGGACACCTAGTAAACACTGAGCACTTTGCAACCTCTCAACTTAGCAAAACATGAATTAGCATCACCCATTATGTCTAAACGCTGTACTATCCATCTCAAGCACTTGCAACATAAAATTTTGTAAGGTCTTAGCACCAATCTACATGAGTCCTTTACTTAACTAATACTTAGAGGCTATTTAATATATTAATAAAGCAATTTATACTTCACTCTGCTCACCTTTTAAGGTGTGCATGTGATCATACCTTATTACCAACTCTCAATCATGTAATCTTTGAGATCCAACACTAGGTCACAGAAACAGACCTTATTTTTAGCAGGTTTAATTAATTATTGCATGGTGATCATCATGCAGCTATATGCCTCACAGCACACATGAAACTTATATTCAAGTAGTTAATCTATTTGAATAATATTATAGCTTAGCAGATGTTTTCTTCACTTTTTCAACTTAAGCAACAGTATGTCCCAGTTTTATCCTTGCCTCTTTACAGGATGTAATCTAATAACATTGGTGAACAAACAGACACGCTCAGTCAACCTGCACACTAATGCAAGTATAGTCTCACTGCCCAGAACTGCTCTGCTTGCAAAACAGAATTCAGTAAGGAAAATTCATATTGCTGTACTGCCTGCATGGTCATGATAGCAGCGTGACAGACTGTGCAGCTCTCTCCACTCTGTACAGTGTCCAACCACAGCAAAGCAGCATCAACAGCCTGCAGAGAACAGACAATCCCCAACAAGCTAGAAGAACACCCTGACTCAATTGCTTTTATCTTCCTCAGTTTCACCTTGAAGGCTTAACTTGTTTCGCTAATTTCAGGATCCTTGAGATTTTCTGTCTTCCTGAAAAACAGATTAACAGATATTTGCAAAGAAGTGAAAGCACACAGCTTGTCCTCAGGTCCTTGCTGGGTCTCATTGTGAAAACCAGCATAGAACTACTGTGCTTTATACTTGCATTGAAAAGAATGAGATACTCAGTAATCTCCCCCACCCCAGCCTTACTTAGATGGAGAATTCGATTGTGTACATTTCAGTGTAATGTTACCTACTTGCTCTTCCAAAGATAAAGTGATTGACTCTTTGCCTACATGGAATTTGTAGGAAGCTGTTATAGGGGCTATGTTACAAAATTACAAGTCTAGTGGCCCTGGCTTGTGGATACTTAAGTCTCCAAATGCAGAAAACAATCCATAAAGAATGCAGAGACTGCTGAGTCATAGCTGATGTCACCATAACTCAGTAAATCAAAGGAAAATCCCTGAGGCTGTTGCCATTTCCCCCGGTTCTCAAGGCTCCCCTGGATCTCAGCCACATGAAGATATCTGTACACCGCTAACAGCCAAAAAAAGTTTCCTGTCCTGATTTATAATCCCTTTTCTTGAATAGTTTCCAGTCCTAAAAGATATCCACTTGACATTTACACACATAACTCTTCCTGCAGAGTACTATTTACAATTCAGTCATACCTTCTTCCACTGAGTTGCCACATCAGAGCCCTGTTCATTAGTCACTGTCCCTTCTGCAAAAGGGATGTGGTCAATTACTTAGAATAGATCATCTGGTCATTTCTTTCACTACAATACAGCTGTTATCACTGAAGTGACTAACTTACACTTCACAAGTCTGTCTGAAAACTGATGCTTTTTCTTTGTTGTTGTTAAAGCAAACACCTGACATGTGCCAGCAAAACCAGTTGTTGTTATATGTTTGTCTGTGTGTATATACACATGTATTTTTGTAGACTTTATCTCCTTTGGCTCTATCGAGAAGACAGGCAGTGACAATTTCTTGTTCTCTCCATCTGAACTGCTGAAAAGATTTTCCCTTCACTTGATGACATTCAGCAAGAATTTACTGAAGGAGATACTAAGGACTCCAACTTATGTGTTCATAGCCCTCAGGACTTCAAAGGAGAAAAATGTTCCTCCAGACAAATCTCAGCAGTTTGGGAAGCTTTTCCCATTCAAAACATGGAAGATGGGGAGAAAGCTTCAAAAATCTACGGAACTAAAAGTTGCATATCACTATAAAAGACCGATCTAGTAGATTGTACCTTGCTTCCAGGTCTTGGGTGGTTTGAAAGAGGAAGAAGGAAGGTAAACAGATTGCACCCTCTCTCCCAAGCTGGTGAATTCCTGTGTCCTGGATGTCTACTGGCGGCAAGGATCAGAGACTTCCAGTTCCTTCTCCAAAACCAAATGCCAACCATCCTCCTACTTTATCTTTTGGTGTATGGAAAAGAAAAATAATTCTGATCATGACTTTTCCTACACTGGCTTTGCAGTGGCTCTTTGTGACAAGAGGTGGCAGCCACAAGCACAGAAAAGCCCTCAACAAATACCTGGCGAATCCTAACTGTGCCTCAGTACTTGTCCATCAGCTGTAATATCAGAAAATGTAAAATCAGAAATGTATCAGCCCTTCCTGCCTTCAAGAGATTGTACCTGTGCAG
Organism: Patagioenas fasciata; assembly: GCF_037038585.1. NCBI lineage: Eukaryota > Metazoa > Chordata > Aves > Columbiformes > Columbidae > Patagioenas > Patagioenas fasciata. Next base: position 188,271,604 of record NC_092520.1, on the reverse strand, counting down.
AGAAAGTGAAAAAGGTCACTCCCAAGCTTAAGATTATTGTCTTCAGAAGCTTTCCAGTACCTTGGCAAGCCCCACCTGTGACAATTTTTTCTTTCCAGTATATACATGAACAGGATAAACCAGAACATTCCTTCCCGCTTTTCGCAGCTTCTAGCTTTGCTGTCCCACACCTCCCTCTAGTGAGAGATTCCCAAAGAGCAAACACATACCCTAACAGCAGCCTCTTAGAGCCAGCCTGCCCTGCTAATTTTGTGAAGGCTGTTCGCAGACTGAAAGAAGTCTAACACCCAAACTGAGAAGACCCTGCCTGCTGCCACTGCTACACAGGTAATTGTTCACCATTCAGCTACTGTTATAGACCACGGCTCTCATCATATTCATTTTGTGTTCAGCTCACAACACCGAGGCTTTCAGAACTTCAAAATTTAGGAACAAATTTTAAAAAAGGCTTTGTTTACCACCATTTCTGTACTAGCCCAAATTAATGGTCCTGCATCTATATAACCATCCCACACACTGTGTCAAGAATTATAGCAAAAAGTGCTGGGCACTTGCCACCCCAGAAGAGGCATTTTTCCAAACACTCCCATTATAGAGAACAGTGTAGGAACTCCACATAAAACCCTACTACAAGATTGGTATACTTGGATTTCTTTGTGCATTTTCCAATTTGACTCCCCCAAAGGCAGAATAGAGGCTCTTTTGTGCAGAAACACACAGAAATAACAACTAGCTCTTTGAGGTAGTACCAGAACTTTCCTATATCAGACCAGGGAACAAGAATTACATGATCTGCTGAAGCTCCTCAGCACCTCCCAGGAGAGGGCAGTGTCACCCTTACACAGAGCACAGCAAGGGCTGCAGCCTGGCCCTGCTGCAAACACAACTGCTGACTCACTTACCCTGCTGGGTCCAGTGGCACCCAGGTACCTTTCTCCATAGTGGCCATATGGTGCATGCCTTGGACAAATAGCTAAACCAGCACTGATAGCACTTGCTATTGCTGAGCGGTGCTTGCACAGTGTCAGGGCTCCTTTTAGGACTCTGCTCTTACTTCAGCAAGTAAGCTGGGGTGGGCAAGAAGGTAGTAGGAAGCACAACTGACTCTTAATTGGCCAGAGGGATACTCCATACCATTCAATGTCATACTCAGCAATAAGACAGGGTAGAGGATGAAGAGGTAGGGTTTCCAACTTCCAATGTGGCCATTGCTTGGAGACTGGCTGAGCACCAGTCTGCTGGTGGGATGTGGCAAGTGAATGCTTTTGCAACACTTCCCTTCCCGCCAGCTTTTTCCTTCACCTGTTCAACTATTTCAACCCGTGAGGTGTCTCACTTTTGTTCTTCCCTTTTGCTCCTCCACCCTGCTGTAAGGGGATGGAGAACAAATAGCTGCCATGTGTGCTTGGCTGCTGGCTGTGGTCAATGCACCACAGTGATCCCTCCCAACTTGTGACAGCTTCTCTAACTACAATTCCTATTTCAATACCTATTACCTACAGAGAAGAAAAAGCGAAATTGGTGATTTAACTTGCAGTACTGATCATTCATGTTATAAAAACAATATTCAGTCTACTTCTGCGAGTTTCCTCTATTTAAGAGTTTCAGATTTTAAGGCTAACATGACTAGGTGAACAGCTATTTAGGATCCATTCCTTTCTGTTCAAGAGGCAGAATCCTGAAATCTTGGTATCATGCAAAGCATATTATTTTTTCCTTTGAAAACTGTTAAAAAAATATATTTCAGACTTCAGATTCATACCCTTCCTACCCCCAGCAGAAACAGCTGTTTTCTGACCCATGTTTGAATTGCCTCAAATGGCTAACTTTTCCTCTATTTCAAATGTATGTGCTACATTTGTGTGACAGCTAGAAGATGCTTCTCAGACTACTTTCAGCCATCCTCTATATCAAGGTTTAATTTGAAAAGGTAATTAACTAAACAGCCACTGGTATTATGCCTTTTTCTTTCTTGCTATTTAATCCACTGCCATCTACAGGCTCTTACTTTCCAGGACAGACAGTGTTTAAGACCTGGCACAATGAGCTCTAACTGCAGGAGCACTGTGAAATGTGTCTGAAGAAAAATACACACACAAACCTCCTAATATGCATACCAAAGCAGACACATTCCAGCCTGCTAAATATGCAATTATGTGACTAAATAACTTTAGACATTTTATATCTTCTCATTGCAAATTCTTCCCTGTCAAAGAATAAGCTAGTAATTACAAGGTCTCTTAATAACCAGAACTAAGAAAAAGACAACAAAAAGGAAGAGTTAAGAAAAAGTTAACTGGCTTAGTCTTTTTTTCTCCCCCCACTTGTGATTTCCTTATTTATCACACTGGCCCTAAGCAAAGATCTTTCTCTCAAGTAGGAAGTGACATAATTTCTCATATAACCATGGATAAACAAGACTATTTACTCCTGCAAAAAATCTTATCCTGTTTTATCAAATCACCCACACATGTTAAGTATGTTCTGGTTTTGTAGTATCTTGTAGTATCTCTGTAGTATCTCCTCAGGGACTATCTGTACACTGAAAAAAAATATCTTTTCATAATCTAATAATTTCTTCCATCTTTAGATGATCAAGTTTGGTTATTAGTGTACTACCATTTCATGCCTCTTTCATAATTTATAAGTTGTTTTTATAGTTATGTATTACAGATATGTAACTGAAGCTATATCTTAACCAACTATAGCAAATGTTTGCTGTGGTCTGTTTGTCTGGTTATTCTCTAAACTGAGTCCCAGCTGCAGTCAAATCCTTAGGTAAAGACGTAAAAATCTCCTAGGCCTTATCAGATACTCTGTCTGGGAGGTAAAGACTACCTTAAAGAACCTCACAAAAAAAACCCTACTGCAGATACAGGTATGACTGTAGCTAAATAGCATTGTTGAAACATCACTTTCATTGCTAGCGTGTGCTTGTGCACATGTATGCCCTGTGCAGGCTGCTACCTTTAAGAGTAATTTTTTTTTTTTTTCCTAGTAAGTCAGAATCACTAGGCTGTACCTTAAAGCACAACCAGTATAATCAGTGAACTGAGCTGTTAAGGTTTCAGTAAGACAAGAAAAGTCTTAATGGAATATAAAATTTCTGCAAAAGTAACAAAGACTACAGCATATTTACTGCAAATATCATCAGCTCTTACTGGTTTAGGAACAGTGCGTCACCCAAGGCCAAGTACTATCTAACTTGCTTGAATTATGGCACCTCTTTCCCCTCCAAGTAATTTGTAGGTTTCAGTATCTTTGCAACATAGTGTTACCTAAAATCTGAGATCAAAGTGTACGCCTTTGGTCAGGAGCTGAGAAAGCATTTTATTACTGAGATAAAACACACTTCTTCCCCATCATCTCTCTTACTGTAGGGACAGAGATGTTTTCACAAACCTGCTTCAACTGTTCATTAAGCTAAAGCAAATGCTTCGGTAGAAGTACTAGCATTTACTTCAGTGCAAATGAAAGGTACGTTCGCAAGTGATGGCATACCTAAACACTCTGTTGTGCAGCTGAGAAGCTCTGGCCCTGAATCTAGACACAGTCTCTTTAAAGCATCTGAATAGTTTAATTGAAGAGAGAATAAAATCAGTTACTTATACATTTGCATACACGCCCAGATCTGTAGTGCTGAGTCACAGCTTAAGGGACACCTGGTGCCACTTACCTCCAGAAATGAAGCTCAAATCCTTCACACTTATCCTTGCATTTTAAACAGGGGGCACCAAATCCTTGCTCATGGCCCAAGCCCATCTATGTAAAAAAGCAAGAAGAAAACTACAGTCAGCTTCAAGAAATATGTTGCATGAATGATGTTACTGCCGCCCTTATGATCTGCAATCCACAACTAAAGGTAAAGATTAAGCATTTGACTAAGCTGACATCAGGACGTTATGTTAGGGTCCAATCACCTTTCCATTGTACCTACATAAGTGACAGCGTTTGCACAAACCTGTTTGCAGGGCTGAGCTAACAGACAGAAAGTTAGCCTTAGTCAAAACTAAGTATTTTTGTGGTGACTTGTCTCCCCAGCCCAGTTCTGTGCAAGTTCCACACAAGGGAGGAAGCAGATTCTTTTCAGCCCTGACTTAGGTCTGTGGCTGTAAAACCACAGCAAGTGAGGCCATAAGACCTCACGTCAAAGGACATTTAATCCAGCTGTCAGGACAAAGTGATTTGCAGAATATGTTTGGCAAGATGCAAGAGATCAAAAAATAAGCAAATGCCACATTCATATGCACTAACCTGGACATCCGACAGAAATAAAGAAAACATCTAAGTCATTAGTCTAATATTCCCAAGTCTATTTGAGACTACTCTGATAGTGACTGAGAGCAGAACATAACCTTTACAATTATGATTCAGCTGGACTAATATCAGCTTACTTTCCAAAGAGAAAGAGAAACAACACAGTTAGTGAAAGCAATGACCATAAATGATATGCAAACAGTTTTGCTATGAAAAGATTAAAAAGGCAGACGACCAATTCACAATGCAGGGGAAATATGAGAGAACATAAAAACCAGTGCAGAGTAAAGGCCAGTATTCACACAATATATCAACACATCAGCACATTTAACTGAGTAATGAAGTTCAAGGTGAAAAATAGACACCAAACTCTATAACATATGCGTCCATGTACTACAGTAAATTTTAAATGCCCTACTCCAGTTCTTTAAACCTTTAGGGAACATTGCTCTTAAATCAGGCAGATGAAGGACCATAGAATGGTAATCACAGCCTGGTGTGCAGGTTCATGCCCAACACATGGAGGGGACCCATTCCACCCTCCCACCACTGCTCCAGCAGCACGAGGAGCACTCCCAGTGAGCTGTGGGCAGATGCAGCAGGAGGGACAGTCATCACAAAGGGGACAGCTCACCTCCAGTCTGCCCTTTACCATGAATGGAAAGTGAGCTAGAGCTGACAAGTCCTGGTACGAACCTTAGTTCTCAGAACAATAATGCAATGTCAGGGTTAATTAGATTTTGTGATACAGTTTTGTTATTAGGAAGTTTCCAATATATGCCAAGAAGCCATACTGCTTTTGTTGTACATACAAGGATATAAACAGCTAAGCTTTCAACTTGTTTCTGTCCAAAATGAAGGAACACATTCACAAACCATTTGCTCAACAAACAGCACATAAGATGCAGGGAAGACTATAGCCTTAGTTATTTTATAATTTGAAGGATCATTGCTCCTCGGGATATTATAAAACCTTCCTGCAGATTATGGGCTATTTAGCGAGAGGAGATACTTCTACAGCTATTAATCCCTGCTTGCAACTGCAGGGATACATAGAGGGACGTGAAATTATTTCTTGCTTTCTTATCCAGAAGAAATACAAGCCTGATCATGGTGACATCTTGATCAGCCTAAAGGCTCAATTTCACATTCTAGAGGCATCAACTTAAAGCCAGAGCAGTAGACACCTAAAATAAACATAACTTTATGGTTCTGTTTTATCAACTACAATTTTGACTATATTGGATATATAAAGCTAACAGGTTAATAAAATCTGATCTCCACTGATGAGTGTTTACAAGGGTCTTCTCATGTGGAATCCAGAGTCTCACCATACACACACCCCCTACATCAGAAAACAACAAAACCCTCTTGTCAGGTCACACATAAACAGAGCAAAATATTGGCCAGGATGTTCTGTAAAGAGAAAGAGGAAGCCAGAGCAACACACAATTTTTTTTTTTTTCCAGACAGGTTGGTTTTTGGTTTGGGTTCCTTGTTTGGAGTTTTTTGGCTGCTCCCCGCCCCCCCCCCCCTCAACCTCCCTAGGAAGCTTTTAAAATTCAAATGTGCTTGCATTGCACCCTCCCCCCACCCCCACAAAAGCCAACATTAACCCATTCTTTCTAGCTGCCAAGTTCAGCTACAAACTGGCATTACTTAAAAAAATGCTTGGGCTCTCCCCTCCCTTGGAAAAGGAGGAAGGGAGAGAAAGAGCAATAACGATAATTTTATTAGCATCGTAATTTGAAGGGTTAGAAACTTAGGGTCATTTGTGTATAGAGCTATCACACAGTATACAGAGAAATAGCCTTAACATTTCCAGAAAGCCCAAAATAGAATCTGAAATGCAAAAAGATTATATATTAAAAAATTTAAAAAATAATTTTAATTTCCAAGCCTCTTAAATGTTAAGGGTTCAAGCTAAAAATACCTCTCCAGAAGCAAATTAAGGAGAGGAAATATGTGCTGTCTAAAAGCTCCACCCAAAACATACTCCCTTTCCAGTTAGATGGATAACAACCAGCCAGCCTACTTGGATCTTCACAACCAGCAGTCTCAGCACAGATTTCTTCAGAAACACAGGATTCCACATTCTCTTTCCAGTAATAAAGTGCACATCATTCAACAAATGCCTATGCAGTTTAAGACAAATAAACTGAATTAGCAAAGATAGACTTGTTTTGAAACATTCCTCAGTCTGCTGCAAAAGAGAAAGAAGGGGATGACCTTTCCATATGTGATGTCTGGTCACCTTATGGAAAAAGGGGCACATCGAGAATTGAATTAGACAACTCCAGATGCATGCACAGCCTCTGCCTTTGTTCTGATGGAGAAACTACGTGGTTACTTGCAAAAATCTGTATAAAATAACGATAGAGTCAAACCCAAAAGCACTGTGCGCTATCTAAAGATCAAGTCTCTGCCTGTCAAACATCCCTCCACAGTGCTGTAACAGAACCTGCTTCAGCAGCAAGGAAGTATCAGTCTCGGAAGTGACCGTTTCCTCTTCAGCAGCTGATTCTGCTGTAATTTGGGAAATTCAGAGAGCCTAAAGCCCCAGTGTGCTTCTTCATTGCTCCTGCCTACGTTTATTCCCCAAGTCTTCTGAAGGACGCAGGTCCATGCTGGCGCACCCAGGGATGCAGCACAGGCTGAGCATACCCTGGGGCAGGCATTCACACCTGGGAACAGGAGGGAATCCATTTTCCCCATAAACTGAGTTATGGGAGAAATAGCACAGACAGGTCTGCTGAAATTCTGCCAGAAGAAGGTTCCTGCCTGTCTACTGCCATTAATTTTCATTTCACAGAAAAAGCTATCCAAAACCATCTGGTATTACTAACATACCCAATAGACTTAAACAGGCTGAGTATGGAAGATGATAGCAATAAGATTGAGATCATCTGTTGCATGCTGCTTTCAAGATTAAAGAGTCTTCAAGGGCAAAGAATTTTAAATAGTTACAGTTAAAATGAGAATCAGCAGAAGACTGCCCCTTTTCAGTTCAGACTGGAACTCTGTGTCAAGAGTTGGCTGTCTTTATATTAAGGTAGAAGCTTAATGTCATCTTAAAAATCCAAATGGCCCAATTCAACTGTCTAATAGTTTGTTCAGATGTAGAATGGAAACACAGTAGTTGCTATGAAATAGTTTAAACCTGGATTATCAGAAGTGTTTATTGTTAAGTTTACTGAACATCGAGAATGAAAGTCCAACAAATGCCATTTCTTCCTCCTATTAATTTAAATCCTCTGGCAAACACTGAAATCCTGTTTTGTTGCAATTTTAGAACACTAATTTGGGAATTTGTATTCCTGCAAATACAGTAGACTTCACAGAGCACCAGACAAAACATCTTCCACATGGGATGCTATGAAAGAAATTCATTGAGGCAAATAGACTACGCACATAGAGGTAGATGGCCAGTTTAGTCTCTATGCTGATACAAATGTAATTATATTTGGTCAGCTACAGTTTCTCTTATGTGATAAATATAGATAAGTTTAACAAGTTTGCTCCTACATGGAACAGATTGTGCCACAGCTCAGAGCTCTGGCAAAAAAAAAGTATTGTGATGAATGGAGGATTAGACTTTTAATAGTGTAATGTCACAGAACTCAAGGTTATTGTTGACAGTTACAGGGAAAACAAAGATAAGCCCTAAGAAATCTTAGGTAAATTAAGACATAAGACAGAGCAGTAGTTTTTGAAGCTTGCTTATACTTGCTTTTCATGAGCACAGACTATTTTAAGTTGCAAGGGCTCTCTGGAGGTCACCCAATTGCCCACAAAGAGCAAGTACAACAAAATTAGACTTGCCCAGGGCCTTATCCAGATGCAGATTCAACATCTTATTATCATGCTGGACCACAGAGCAGAAATAAAATCTCTATGTTTAATCAGAATATCTCACATTGTGGCTTCTGCCCACTCTCATATTATGACTATACAGTGACTACAGTCCAATTCTGTATTTTCTGTTCACTCTCACGGAGCAGCTGGGTGCAAATTATACCAAGAACATCCTGGCAGTTCAACTGGAAGTCTTAATTTTAATAGTTACAATCTAATAGTCATCATACCTAGTACAAATCTAGCCCTCAAATAAAGCAACCTGCTCTGACATTCCTTCCACTTTACAAAGGTCTCCCTCCCACAACACTTTTACTTCTTCAGTCACACCAAAAGATCAGAGCTAACTTGGGTCTTGGCTTCTTTTCCTTCCTGCCCCCTGAAAGCTCTCCTGTACCACCAGACAGGTGATCTGCGTTAATCTTCCACCTTGCCATGGACAGCAAGACACAACACCAGTACGCAGCCTCTGCAGAAGATCAGTCCTTCCACTGCCCCAGGCCTCTTCAGAATTTGAAAGGTTGTGGCTATACAGTGAGAAGTTGTCATTAGTGGGCTGTGATAATTAACAAGGAGTCCCAGAATAGACTTAAATCCTTTTCACTGACCTTTTTGCAGATCTTTCTCTCATGCCCCTGAGTGCTCCAAGGCCAGAAGTGAAGAGATCGATGCTAAAGCTGGGTTTGGATTTACCATAAAGTCCCAGGGATCTTCTAGTTTGGAGATTACCTAACTTGATCCATTTGGATGTTTGCAGGGGCACATCAAATGATACTGTTTCCCATTTCCAATGTAACCTTGAGAAAAACACTTGTATAGCATAACAAAACAGATTTCTAGTATATCCTGATGTACTTTAGGAAGTTCCAAAGAAGAAGGTAAAGCCAAGTATACAAAGAACTGACCATGAGAACAAGGCACATTAGAAATCTTCTGTGCATGCTTTATTGCTGAGACCTGATCTTGTATCACTATGTTCTGTACCAGCAGGAGACTTCTCTAGTAGGGAAAGACAGCAAACTGGAAATTTAAATAGGTTACAGTATTTAAATTTTAAAAACCAGAAAAGGTATGTTATTTCTTAGGATTCCAAAATGGGGAAAAAAAGAAACAACAAAAAAAGCCAAAACACAAAGACACATTTGTATCTAGAAAATGCTCTTAAAAGACTTCTATAGACACAGTATGAAATCAGAGAAAAAGAAGTTTAATCTGTAGTGAAGAGCAGCATCCCACAGACCATTCTATATTTGTTATTATTGAACATGTCTATTTAAATTGATGGCAAGTCTGTCCTAGCTTTTTTTTTTTATTAAATATGCATTTTGATCTAGGGAAAAGTTGACTCAGATTAAGATGTAGAAGCTTGAGTAAGGAAGTCCATTTGCACAGAAGGAAGGATGCCAAAAAGTGATTGCATCCAAGAAAAATATTTGAAAGATGATCTTGGCAAGATGGGCAAAAGAATAAATCAAGGAGCTGCAACAGCCTACAATAGTACACAAGTACTAAAAATTTATTTTATTTTCATGTCTACAGCTAAATATCAAACAGTTCTGAATATAAATATTTAAGACACTTCTACACAGCCCACTGTCAAAAGGCTAACAGCTATTAAAGACATCCCAGCTGGGCTGAAAACAAGTAGTGTTTATTCACAAAGTCCAGTATGAGACCAGTTAAGTTTGAATGCAGTTGACAGGCACTATAACACTGTATATAAACCTCCAATACAGCACTATCCATCACCCAATACTGCAGATGCATTTTCACAATACATGTGTATTTTGTATTGTCATCAGTGCTCTTGTCCAGCTGCATCTTCTAGTACCAGGTTTTGAAAAGGTAATGTGGAAATCTACATACTCACTTATTATGGTCTGTAGTCATGCAAGAAAGGGCTTTTTTTTTTTTTTTTTTTCAGCTAGACAACCTCAGACTGGAAACAAGGCACAAAGGGAGGATTAGACAGACTTTAAAAAACAAAAACACCAGAAGTGCACATACAGCAGTACTAAGGTACAGTTATGTCTAACGTGATCTGAAATTACCATAATAAAAGCCTCCTTACTCCCTTGATCGTCAACCTATTCATCTGACCAAGCCTAAGACGCAAGATAACACATGCGACAGGTTTTCATCTGCATAGCTCTACTCTCCCTGCAGGTCTTCAGCACCTAGAAGAACCTCACCAACTCCTCATGTTAGTGGAAAGTGTATATTAGGTAGGGTGTTTCTTTTTTTTTAAACACATACACCCTACATAAAACATACATACACATCCCATACACGTATATATTAGTTACATACATAAACCAAACATGCATAGATAATTTACAATCTATTTTAAAAAATAATTCTTAAATACAGCACAGTATATTTACATCTACCCTATTACACCTATAAACTTTGTATTTGCTGGGAAGAAGACACTAATTTGCAAGACATGTTCAGAATACTTTCCTGAAGTAAACAAAATGTGTTTTTAAGCAACTTCTACAACTAAAATTTAATTCGCAATTGCGACTCACCATTATTATTTTACTTAGAGGAAAGGAAAAACATTTCTTTTTTTTTTTTTCCCAGGAACACTTGCAGAAACATATCTTTGTGCCTTTAATGACAGAATACTGTAACTTAAACAGTGAGATGGAAAATTAACTTACTTTAATACTGGGCTTATAATTATGCCATATTAAAGAAAACTTCACCTAATCTTAGAAACCATGCAGTTCTGCATCCAAAGAGTTTCTTGGCCTGGTATTTTGTATCATTGCATGATGTTTTATGGTCAAATACCTGGTGATTACTTCTACAACAGGAAAAGAAAAAAAGTTTAATTTACCCTTGTTGTCTCTGCCAAGCTGATACGCAGGCACACCAAGCAAAAAGTAACTTTGGGTGTGTATTCAGACAGGTGTTCCAGAAGAAAAAGACAAAACAAAAAAAACCCACACCACTTCTTTTTTTTCCCCAAAGTCTGAGGGCAAAATAAATCCCATCGCAATGTATGCAGGAAGTAGTCAGTTTCCCTGTTAACAAAACTGAAGTAGCTCCTCTCACATCTCCACGTTTGTTTTCATACTTCTTGCAAACAAAACTCGTCCATGAGTCACCTTACACTTCCTTGATCTTACTATACCTAAGGAACAGCAAAAACCCTCTGTTATCAAGATTTCCATGGCAGTAACACCAAAACAAACAGTGACATCAACAGGAAGCGGAGCCCAGCAGATATTACTAAATCATGCTTTGCAAAACGCGAAAAAGTTGACTTTGCTCCTATGCATACTTTATTCACTGCTCATTTATCAAAGTGCATTACAGTTGTTGACTTAAGAATGTCTAAAGCACTCTGTGTTTGGTTTTCCACTATAACACAACCAACCAAGTCTCACGCCATAGGAGAAGAATCACGCAGAGATTCCACACTGGAGAAGCTGCATCTCTTCCCTCAAACTCCCCTGACCCCCAACAGTCTTTTTATAAAGCAAGTATTATACAGTGAAAGCTTATACAGAACAAATCTGCTGCCAGATTCTTATTTTCTCCAGTGAAGCACAAGACCATGCTGTCAGCAGGATCATGACCTACTGATTCATTTTACCAAGTTCAGGGAGGTGACAGACAGGGCAGCAATCCAGACTAGCAGAACTTCAGTCTAACAGACTCTTCAATAAAAAGCATTAAATCTTCATTTTCCCTATACCCTCAAAGCAAGGTTTGAGAACACAGTGTACATTGTATTCAGGATAAATAGCAGTCTGTTTGTTGCACAAGTACTTTCCAAGCCAGAGCTACTGTTTTAAGGCTCCAGCTCTGTTGTGAAATCTCTTTTCAGATACAAAGCTATCTTCATGATCCTCAGAAGCAAGAGAAAATCTGACCCATCCTGAGACAAAGGAGAAAACTGTGAAGTCAGCCTTGAACTCCCCATCCCCTTAAAAGGGAAACTATATTGGAAAATAAAGTATCAGACTTGGTATTCATATAGTAACTAAAAAGACTGTCTTGCAACTACATTTTACCACATTATTCACTGCCTAGACGTTTGTCAGTCACTTTGTGTCTCTAAGAAACATAGTGACCTGACTACAAAGAAGTTATACATATACGTTTAATAAAGTATATGTTCTACATATATTCTCAGTGCTGAAAATTCATTCTGAAATTTGTGTTTCCTGCAGGCTGAGGTTGTCCAGAAGCCAGGATTTAGACCAAAAGAGACATCTGGTTACACAGTAGATTTGCTTCCTCTGGCCAGTTGTGAAGACAGCAATATCAGTCTTAACAGCACATAAAAGAAACCAAACAGAAGAAGTTCAATGAAAAGTCTGAGCTGAAGTAATTGTGACTCCTCAAGAGGCAAACACTTAAGAAGGGTATGTTACACAGGACCGCTGCTTTTCTCTTAACAGACAGCAAACATAAGCTATTCACTGCTTAAAGGATGGGTTAGAAGTTGTTGCAGATGAGGCAGTAGTTCTTCCTGTTGAAGGACAGGTAGGTTGAGCCTTCGTGCCCTTAGAAATGGAGAGGAAGAAATTCCTGTCAGATGAACTGTGCTGGAACAGTTACATTTGGAGAAAAACAAACAAAACACCCCCAAAAAAAACCCAAACAAAGAAATCAAACCTGACATCAACAATGAAAACAGACTTTCTTGAGGCATTTCAGAAGGGTGTTTGCTCTTCTTACAAACCCAAATACATAGATATGTGTACCATTCATGTATACATGCATGCTTCTCTCCAGTACAGTACCAGTTCCTTGAAGGCTAGCAGCAGCTTTCCAAAAAAGACAATGCACAAGATCACAACTAGACTATGGACACTTGGAGAAATCTCCGAAATGTCACCTTGGAAATTTCATCTCTTGAGTTTTCTAGAAGCAGAAAGCATTCCATTATATTACCCTGTGCAGTTATACATAAGCAGCTGCGGTCAGAGGAAGAAATTTTTCTTTTACTGTATTCAGCTGGGTGTCAGAGCCTCCACACCACACGCTGCTCCACTGAACATGGCTACAGAACAGCCAACTTCTGAACTGAGACTTTGAGTTCAGAAGAGGGAGGCAACAGCAACTTATTTGGGGACAATGCAGTAATTCATGCTTCCTTCTGCCCGGTGTTATTGGAACTTTCTACTCAACAGGCAGGTCTGCCGTTCATTAGCCCCCCTAACATTTACCTTCCTTTGCCAGGCAATGAATAGGTACAAGTCACAATAAAATAAAAAGTTACATAAGGCAGCAAGCATATTTTGTGAAAGGACTCAAACTATTTCAGCCCAGGGTGCAGCACCTAATGGCAGGTGCGAGAACCACAGCATATGGTTCAGTAACTCATTACTGCTGATGGACCAAAAAAAGAAAGAAAGAAAAAAAAAATAATTAAAAAAAATCTGTCAGGGTCATCTCCATCCAGCTGAAGACAAGTTTCTCTTAAGAGCTAAGTAGTTTACTGGTGTTGACAGACTTTCTGGGAACCTTCCCAGAATGTTCTTTCCCCTTTCAAGAAACAGGAGAGTTTGCAAAAAGAAACAAGTAAAGATAAGGAAACAAACATGATAAGAATAGGAATTTAAGTGTGGAGAATGAATGCATGCAGCTATTGCTGAGTAGATGTGAACTGTTATTCATTCTTTCCAGTGTATGAAATCTGAAGAAGTTTTAATTAAGTAAATATGGGTAGTCAAAAAAAGAAGAAAAGGATTTAGTACTGAGCACACTGGCACATAGAGAAGCTTCCCAGGTCTCCCTGCATTGACTTCTCACAGATCTGTTCTCTTGGGAAAGGAGCTTCACCTAAGTAATAAAGGGAAAGAGGGTGGTGAGGAGATGCGAACAAGCAACAAGAGAAAGAGGAAGAGCAGTAGATTTCTGAACATAGGTTAAATAAAAACAGAGAAAATGTGAAGTTCTTCACATCATAAGCATCTCCTAGAAGTATTAACAGTAAAACTGAACAGAACATACAAATTAATTTCCACAGAGCTTTGCTGGTTTCTTCTGCTGCACCAGCATCCACATCTGTCTGAGTAGGTTAAAAAAAAAATATTCAGGAATCTTTGAAGTTGATGAAAGAGAAAAGTTAAAGACGACCAAAAATAGTCAAATAAAATTACAATACAAAAAACTTCCCAATAACTACAGTGCAATTTAAGGTAGGTGCCACTAAAAGTTCACTCAAACCAAGAATCCATTATCAGCAGATCTTTATCAATATTTCACAGCACATACTTATTTTCTCTTTAGATAGAGAAATTCTGAATAGGAATGCTGTATCTTCCAGAAACATGCACCTCTTCATTCCTGGAGTTTAAAAAACTTTCAGTGACCAACCTCCATGAAGCCATCAAGTTTTAAAATGGGCTTCGAAAGTATGAGTAAATCTACTAGAGAAGCTTATCTTAATCACATACAAGTTGAAGTTGGCTGAGGGATGAGATATGCAGTTTCTCTAAACTAAGACCCTCATCTAGGTGACATCATCACCTGTGGTGACATCACTTGGAGAAAGCTGTAACTCAAGGCTAACTTGCTTCAATGGGATTCAGCCTTGACTTAACTGATAGTCTTCCACATGGCACAAGTATTTCCAGACGCCACTCAGTTTCTAGACTGAAAGTACAGGTACACAAAAGGCAGATGGATACTTTAGAACAACTTACTGCCCTTAAACATAACTCAGGAATACAAACCATGTGTGTCCATACAACATGCACTTTAAAAGACTAGTTTTGATATATCAGTGAGGGTTATGTACAGATTTAAGCCATGTTCATATAAAAAGTTCCTTCTGCCTTTATCAAATAGTGTTGTAACAGATACTATGAAGTTCTTACTAAAAGAAATAATCGCTTAAGTGCTGCATCTAATTTCCAAGAGCACTAGAAACAACGATTTAGAGGTGCGTCCCACATGACATCAGTTTCACATATCAAGTTTTAAACAGCGAATTTTGGAAGAGATCGAATACAACAGGATTACCTATTGCTGTTACTTGTTACTGCTTCTTGCCAATCTGAGTCCAAACTAACTAGTTAATATGTCTTTTTTTAAAAAAAAAAAAAAATCAACCCTAAGTTTCTGTCTTGGGTAATCCATACAAATGCTGACAAGACATTTGTAATGAACTAGTCACATCAAAAGTCGGAAATTATTCTTCAGCATACCCACGAACAGCACTTTGGCTATAATTTGGATTTCACACTCACAGAGCACACACCTGAACACAGCTATTAGGTCTCAAGGGTTTTTTTGGGGAAGGACACACGTTTTTACTCGCATGACAGGACAAGGAAAACTACTCGGCTACCTAGGGATCAAATGCAGCGTCTTAATTACTGTCGGGCGCAAAGGACAAGTTCGCTGTTCCGCCTGCGGGCGAGGCCAAGGCGGCGGCAGGAGGTCGCTCCGCAGGCAGCTCCCCTGCCCCTCATCTGCTCTCCGCTTCCAGATGGGGTGACGGAGAGGGAGGAGCAGGGCGCTGGGACGGGGCACCGCTCCGCGCCCGACCCCGGCGCTCGGGGGGCGATTCCAGCGAAGAGCAACGCCGGCTGGCGCGGCAGGTAACCCGGCGGGCAGTCCCCATCTTACCTTTTTCACTCTGCTCTCCAGGTCCATGCTGCCGCCGGGCCGGGCTCTGGCGCAGGGAGGGGTGCGAGGCGGCGGCTCCTGTCCTGTCCTGTTCTGTCCCGTTCCGTCCGGGCTGCGGTGCGCGGGCGAGGTCTCACCCGCCGCCGCCGCGCTCAAACTTCCGCTGCCCTGCGGCAGTGGCTGCAGCCGAACAAAGGCAGCGCGGCAGCCAATCCCCGCCCGGCCGCCCGCCGGCCCGCCAGCCAATCACCCACCGCCGCCGCGGCCCGGCCCGGCCTGGGGCTGCGGCTCCTGAGCCGGCGAGGGTAAAGTCAGGGGGAAGGCATTTGCTGACGCAGCGCTTCACCTTGGAGCGCAAACGCCTGGAAACGCGGACTCTGATAGTTTATTGACCGGAGTAGGAGCGGGAGGTGAGGGCGGGCGAGCCCTGGCCTTGCCGGGGCTGTTCCCTCAGGCAGCGCCCTGGCGGTTCCCTCAGGCACCGCCGTAGCGGTCGGGTCCCAGGAGGGTGCCTGGTGCCGGCTGGACAGCTCTTACAGCCGGTTAGAATTTCACCGTGCTGGGGCTGAGCTCACCTTGAGGCGACGGAGGAGCGCTGGTTGTGCCCATGGCACAGGGGATGGTGACAGGGCTCTGGTTGGGACAGGACCCCACTGCCCACCTTCTGCCCAGCCCGGTCCCCCAAGACTGTGTAGAACTGCTCTTTGACTCAAGTTCCGTGGCCCAATTTTGCCCCCTTTCACCTCCACTATGTCGGGAGGGAATTGCTAGTTTTGCCCGGGTGGGTTTTCTTCCACGTGAATCCACTCAAGAGGTTTTGCAACTCTGGAACCTGATCTCATCGTGTGTTACCACACATTTTACAACAATGAGTTTTGTCTGTTCACGGAACTGAACAAATTTTTTTTTCTCGTGTTGGCATTGGACGAATATCCTGAAAAAAATATAGACTGTGATCCCAGTCTTCAAAATCATATGCACTTGATCAGTCCTGGGATGCCACTGATAATGTAAAATATATTTTATACATAACATATATTTAATATAAAATGACAGAATAATTTAAGCATTTGCAAGATTGAATACTTCCATAAATATTTTCTTCTTTCGTATTTCTTTTGATCTTTAGAAAAAGTAACAGATGTTCATACAGACTTTATAGCTACCCTGTGGCCATGAATAATTTGGTAGATTATTTTGTCATTCATCTGCAGAATCTAATCCTTTCTCTCCACACATACCAACTTTTCTCAAGGAGGTTTTAGGTCATTTTGCTTTTTCCCCAGAGGCCAAATATACTTCTCTTTCAGTGTTTCATTTTTTTGTCTGCCATCACTTGTTGAAAGATGTTTGCAACAAAGCAAAAATGAGACTAGGTCTGTTTGTTGTCTGTTAACAGGCAAAAGCAAAATTCTGTTTGATTTTCTGCTGAGACAGGCATCATGGTGTATGGCATGGGCCAGCTGCTCCTACAAATGAATCTATGCAGCAGACCTTGGCCAAGAAGTTCAACACAAAACTAAGAGGATGATCTCAAGCCATAACAACAGAAAAAATGAGACAATATAGACCATCAGATAAAGCAGCTGAGCTCAGTGTGTGTCTGTTCCAAAGAGAGGTGAATAATAATGGCTGTTGCATGATTTTTGTTTGGTTGGTTTTCAAATTTTGTTTTTCATTTCTTGTTCTCATTCTGTCTGGTTTGGTTTAGTGGTTTCTTTCTGTTGGTTTTGAGAGTGAAAAACAAGGGGAAGTTAGAGTGCCTGAAATGTTGGTGTGCCTGGCACCAATATAGTTTGAATACCATCCAGGCTCATAATTTCTTCAGACTAAGATCAAAGGACTAAGCAGGACATTATTCTTGTTCATTGAATGCACTGCTGAGTGATATAATGTAATAGTAAAAAATGTGAGCAATTACAAAGACTTGCAAGGTAACTTTGACTGTGTTAAGCAGAGAAATGAAAGTATCATACTCCTCATTATATGCTTTTCACATGGAAATAGACATAGAAGTATATTTTCATTTTAGAAAGCTAGAAAAGTAAAGCAAAATCTTGCATTATATAACTGCATTTTGCTTATTCTTATCTACCTAGGAATAACAGCCTAATCATAGTTTTGATCATTATGAGTAGTTGTTGTTTTCCTAAATAAGCTATGACACTGCTGGGTTAATAATAATTTCTTTTGCTTATATTTTTCTTGAACCTCTTGAATTTGAGATGCTCTGGCTGTGATTTGAGCATCTTCCAGTTGTGTGACTTAGTGCCAAAATACAATAAACTTCAATAACTTTTCTGCCCAGGAATTTGTATATGAAGCCTACAAATTCATATATGTAATGGAAAATGCAAACAGAAATATAAGACTTCTGTTTTGCAAACCAGCAGATTGCTGTTGGAACACTCTTCCTCTGAGACCTGGATCAATAAAGAATGCACTTTAAGATTCTGACTATTTTCCGTGTTTTCTATGAGCTTAATTAGTTTGGCAGAAGTAACTTTGTATCCTGTGAATGTGATCCTGTATAGCTTTTCCCCTTAAGGATTCTGAAGTTGCCAGGTGCACAGCATTGAAATGTGCCAGGGCACAGAGCTGGGCTTTCTCATAACTGTCTAGGAAATATCAAATTCCTGTTTTAAATATTACTATTTTTTGAAGAAAGATCAAGGCGCATTCCAGCATCAACAATCCCACAATAACCTTCATGGAGACAACAGACGAAAGATGGAAAAAAGCTAAGCTTCTACCATACACACTTTGGGGAATATGGACAGTGGAGGTTGGACAATCTGTCAGATTGCTGTCCTGGTTTTGCGATTTTCTTTGCACTCAGATGCCATAACAATGAATGCATTTGGAGTAACTATGTACCTCCAAACACTGGATATGTAGATTATATGGATGATTTATAAGCCCATTCTTGAATGAAAGGATAGTATTATAATGACTGAGCAATGCTGAAAATTTGTCTCTGTAATAGTAAAGCTGCTATTTAATGAACAGTTCTTTATTTAAACTAGAAGCAAATACTTCAAACTAGCTTCCAGCTAAATTCTTCCAGTTGTGCAGTTTACTCAGTGCTTTGTATATTATAACAAATGATACTGTGTGCTTTCAAGATTTTTTTTTGTTAAGTATAATCTTAAGTGTATTATAAATACAAGTTTCTGTCTTGCCTCAAAGTGGTTTAATACACTAATTTAATTTTTTAAAAAAAAACATTTCAGTTTGAGAAAGGAATAACATTTACCTTTTTGTATCCATTTGAGTAAAACAACGGAATGTTACATGTAATGTCTTAGGCTAGGCCAAATAAAAAACCCAGAAGGGAACTTGGGTGCTTAAATCAAAAGTTGCAAATCTTACTGCATTACTTAGCTTCCCAGCTAAGCATATACTTAGTTCTCCGTTTTACATTAGTTGTTTTGCTTTTTGCTTTCTTAGGTTCACCTGAAAGTTAGTATTGATAAAATAATGTGATACCTGACTCATGCTTGGTCTATTAAAGATCTAGAGACTAAACTTAATTGGTTTTGACTCTTCAGAGAGGCTTAATGTGTTAGGAAGTTTCAGACAATCCATGAAATAGAGACAGATTTAAGATCCTTACAAAATTCAGTAATAGCTATTGCTTTTTGAAAATAATATCCTGAGAAGGGGCTCTGCCCCACTCTTTCTGTAATGTCCTGGTAGTTTTTTTCCACCTTGTGGACAGTATTAGAGGCAGAAAGAGAAGGAGAGGGAAGATGATAAAAGGAAAACATCTTCTGAAAGGAATGGGCTGTGCTTTATTCTTTGAAAGATCTGGGCTAGGAGGAGGCTCTGTTTCCCAACAGGCAGCGATGTTTTCTATCAAGTGTGGATGATTCCGATAAGTTGAGAAGCAGCTGCTTGCTGCCTGTGGTTCCTTTCTTGCTCAGAGCACTTTATAGCTTGGAATCTGTTCTGAATTATGGAACTGCTCCATGAATTCTATGTGCTTTAAGTGCCCTAGCATAGAAACCAGGCATTTTAGTGTGTGACTTTTAGGGTTTTAAGTAATTTATTAGATATAACTCAGAAATTATGTAGTGGATTTTTTAATCCATCTCTGCTTTTAGTCACAGTCACAAAGTCAGTAGTTACAAACATGGCAATGTGAAGGAGGTTCCTGCATTACTAAATCTCTAGTCGAAGGAAATTTGCTTTGGCCAAAAAACCCCAACACTTACTCAAAGTGTATCACGAATTTCATTTAAACATAAATTATAAACTTAGTAACAGAAAAATACTAATGCCAGAGATACACTTCTTGTTCTTTGAAAAGTTTATTGTACAGTAAGGTTCCATAAATATTAATTCATGGATGAATAAGGAGCTCCTGGCAAAACTCAAACATAAAAAGGGTGTGTACAGAAGATGGCAGCAGGGACATGTAACCTGGGAAGTATATGGCAGCACTGTCTGAGCATGCAAATACATGTTTATGAAAGCCAAAGCTTACCTGAAGTTGAATCTGACAAGTGATGTCAAAAGCAACAAGGAAGAATTTTTAAGTACACAAGCAGCAAAAGGTGTGGACCTGCTGCTGAATGAGGCTGGGGCCCTGGTGACGCAGGACATACCAAGGGCTGAAGTACTGACAGCCATCTTCACCTCAGTCTTTACTAATGGCTTGCTAGGTGAGAGCGGTGTCTTCATTAGTGGATGATGGGGCAGAGTGTATCCACAGCAAGCTTGCTCAAGACACAAAACTGGTAGGTGTGACCAGAGGCATCTTGACAGGCTGTAGGAATGGGCTGATTGGAACCTCATGAAGTTCAACAAGGGAAACTGCAAAGTCCTGCATCTGGAGAGGAAAAACCCAGGCACCAGTACATGCTGGGCGCTGACCAGCTGGAAAACAGCTTTGCAGAAAAGAACCCGGGGATCTTGGTGGACATCAGGTTGACCATGAGCCAGCAATGTGCCCTTGCAGCCAAGACAGCAATGGTATCCTGAGCTGCATTAGGAGGAGGGTTGCCAGCAGGTTGAGGGAGGTGATCCTTCCCCTCTCCCCAGCACTGTTAAGGCCATATTTGGACTGTCCACTTCTGGGCTTCGTGGTCCAAGAGAGACACAGAGTATACTGGAGAGAGTTCAGTGAAAGCCAACATGTATGATTAAGGAACTGGAACACCTCTTAGATGAGGAGAAGCTGAAAGAGCTGGGGCTGTCAGGGGGAATTTCATCAATGTTTGTAAAAATCTGAAGGGAGTGTGCCAAGAGGACAGAGCCAGGCTGTTTTCAGTGGTGCACAGTGACAGGAACAGAGGCAATGGGCATAAACTGAAACATAGGAGTCTCTGTCTGAACATCAGGAAACAGTTTGTTACTGCGAGGATGACCAAGCATTGGCATAGGTTGTCCAGGGAGATTGTGGAGTCTCCCTCCTTGGAGATACTCAGAAGCCATCTGGACATGGTCCTGTGTAATGTGGTGTAGGTGGCCCTACTTGAGCCAGGGGGGGTTGAACCAGGTCACTGTTTTCTCGATGTCCAGTAGCAAAAATTTGAAACTAGAATTATTGCAAAATTTCATGCAAAACAGTTGAGGTTTTATATATATATAAAACGAAATCAGGGCAGTTCTATGAAATAAAAACTTTCTACAGGAGTTCAAACACTAGAAGTGGAATTTCTGGTCACACTGAGAGAACACAGGAAAAAGATTTCCATATCCCCTAGGATTAAGGTATTTACATGAGTTACAGAAGACCAATATCTGATCCTGCTCTGCCTGGTTCACACTAGAATAATGTAACCATGGTGAATGCTTTCACTATGGGAGTAGTTCTAATAGTTCAGTAAAGGGCAAAAGGTGTTTCTGTCAGGTTTCTCACTTTGAACATTCTTGGTTTCATTCCAATGCAATGTAAGACAATTTTTGTTCCCTCAAAAATCTATGGGATGGGAAATAATTTCCTGTACAGCTCTGCTAACAATATAATGTTATGAGCAATGAGCACTTGCTTGGCTTCTTTCCCAAGCAAGAGAGCTCCAGCAAATGTTCTGTGGTTCTCAGATTTTCCATTAGTAATAATTTACATAAAGATTGTATATAAAGTCTAGAAAGGGATAACATAAGTACCAGCTGGATAGAAACATAATGACTCTTTTGCTATAATGTATATTTAATAACTTCAGCATAGGTTTGCAGAGATGATGTCTAACACTATTGAAAGAAAGGAGTTACAGTATATGAGATCATGCTTTTAGGGCTACAAATGCCAAAGAACATTAACAGATAATTGAATTCTTCATGTGTCCGTTCATAATTACAGACTTTTACGATACTTGCCACCCACATCTGAGAAAAGCAAGCCTGTTAATTCTTAGGAAATAGTCACTGATCATCAGCTTTCCTGCATACCAGACTCCTTTTATAGCTATTGAAAAATCTCCTGGCTTGGCTTTGCGAGGAGAAATTTTTCTCTCAAGTGGGCTGAGGTTGTCATTAGGGTCATACATCTCCAAGCTACCATTTTGATAGATGAAATGCTCTTGCTTTTTCTGTCACTGATCAAACCCATTCTTAGCCCAACCAAAGAGGTACCCATTCGAGATCTTGCCCTGTAACTTACAGCTTGTCAAAGGACTAGCCTCAGTGGGGACGATTTATAGTTTCTGGTGCTATGTGAGGTATACAGTAAGAAAAATTAGGACAATTATCTAAACTACAGTAAGTAAGTTTCCTGCTTGGGCTTGCTGCTTATATTTTTTGTTTGTTTGTTTTTTGTTTGTTTGTTTGTTGTTTGTTTTGGTTTGTTTTGCTTTACATTCCTAGATCTTCTACTGGATTCTAATCCTTCTTCAGACTTAAGTGGTGTCAAGTAATATGATATGACTCTGCTATGAGTCTAGCACTTGCTGCCTCTATTAAAACACAAGTTTAGGCCCTAATCTAGCAGGTGGGAATGCTAGTTGAGTTACCCATTGAGAGCATTTCCCTACATTTGTATCTTCATTTAAATTGAAAAGGTGTCATTTAGATCTGTGGCAGCTCTGGAGTCTGTCATGTGCAATTTGCTTTGGCCATTGTATTCTGATGTTTGATTTGGAGGCCTTTGGTGTAGACGTTTTCTACCTCTGAAACAGATGAAAAGCATGTCTCCAGAGGACTGATCTGCAGGAGTGGTATTCACTAGAAGAAAAGGTGACATTGTCTCAAGACCAGATCAAGAATCAGAGCAAAATGCATTTTCAGAAAATGAAAGAAATTTTCAGAAGCTTTCAGGAAGCTTACGAAGGTAGTTCAGTAAAGGTACCTATGTAGATGAGGAGCAATTAGAGAAGAGAACTGACCATATCTAACAGGCATTTCTGACCGAACCAGCAGTTCTGGTTTTGCCTCCTTCCCTCCCTGTGGCCTTTTGAGCAGTCTCATGACCTTCCTTGGGCCACTTCTGGTACTTCTCTGATGCCTTGAGTAGCCAGTTCAACTCAGCAGACCAGAAGAAATTGATTCATATTTTGATTGATTAGTTTCCTGTCATCTCAGTGAGCTGAATTGGTTGTGAAGAATATCAAACACCAGAGAGGGCATAAGTAAAGGGGCAGGATGGCATAGCTGGGAGATGGAAGTTATAAAGAGGGAAGTAATTGCAGAAGCAGAAGTGGTAGGACTATTAAATACAATCATAAGGCAGCTTTTCTACAAAATGGTGTTCTGAGGGGATTAGGGATTTGGCCTTGAAGATGGGACAGGCAGAGTCGAGCATGGATGGCTGGTTGTTCAGGAAACACTCTGCAATTCTTGTCTTCTATACTGTATCACTGGGAAACCAGATGTTGTGCATACCACAGAGCAAGAAACAGATCTGTGAGGCCCAAATATTGTCCCCATGTTTGCACACCTTGAAGTACAGTACTGTCTAGATTCTGGCTTATTCAATGGGCAGTAAAATAATTACAGTATATAAGCTAAGGACTGAAATCACTGTTCTAATGAACAATGGGTGTGTTGCTGTCTCAGAGCTGCTGAACTGAATGTGGTACATAAATGCTGAAGAAAACAGATGTGGTTGAAATGGTATCCCATATTGTGTTTTCCCTTCTTCATTGGTGTATTTCTTCTTTTCTGTGTGTATTAGGCATGAAAAATTGCAGCAGAATTTCTGACAGCTGTTTTATGTATGCACCAGCTGTACTCCTTTATTGGTAAAGACTAAGGGATTCACAAGACATTGATGAAAAGAAACAGTGAGAACAATATGGTTCATCAGATTAGAGCTTTTCATATATTTTCCTTGTGTTTTTTGTTTTTTTGTTTTTTTTCCTATGTTACATTCTCTTACCTTTTGCTGCTCTGTTATTTGGTTTTCATCTTCTTCCCACTCCCTTATACGGAGTGACTGAAGTCTTAGTTTACTTTTCTCATCCATGTTTTGCCTTCCTTTCTCAAAAAAGTATTTTAATATAGCCTGATAGCATCTTGTATTTATCTGTTACTAAGGAAATATATACAAAAAGGTACACAAGAAAAGAAGGTCAGCAGTCAGTGTGCCCACGTAAATGTCTACCTCTCAATGTTTTTTTCTTTTTTTCTTTCTTTACTTATTTTTCCATGAATAACAAAATATAGTACCAATAGTCAAGGCTATCCAACACTTCCCAGTACTGGGTGTCTTTTCAGTTTCTTATAACTTTGTCAAACGTAAACCATTTGAGATGAAAGCTTCCCTGCCTCAAATCCTACCCAGCATATTTTTGATGTGTTTATTTTTGTTTCTTTATTGTTTTATTTGCTTGTGGAGGTGGAACAATAGAGGAGAGATATAAGTCGATTTATTGTTAATGCCTGATAATTAAAGTGTTTCCTATAACCTCAATTGAGGAGAATGTTTTTGTAAGAGTTAAAAATTCTTGTGCCTCTTTCACTGGAAATTTTACTGACATCAGGAGGCTCATTTTTGGAGGCATTTTAAATAGAAGTTAATGGCTACATACAGCAAACAAGCTAAGTGGATGTACTGATCTCTTGGATAGTCTTGTGGTTAGGGCCTTCAACTGTAGAAGAATGGGAGTTCCTTGTCTAATACTTTGTCTTTTTATACTGAATCTCCCACACAAATCCTGTACCTGTAAGGTAAGGAAACATTCTGTCTCACCAAGTATGTACTTAAAATATATTTTACTGAGCAGAACAGCTTTGACAAGAAACATTATTTTTCTGATATCTCTCTCTTTGTGCAGTGTCTCTGCTGAGAAGGAACAACCCCTGCTTCTGGATACTTAACCCATTCCATTTAATGTGGGACAGTTCCAAGTGTAGTCACATGTAGAATATATATATACCAGGCAATTTATATGATCCCTGGAAACTTGATTATGCACTATCAGATCAGGTTTGAGAAGAAAATATGCCCATCTTTCTTGGTTTTGTAAGTGTTCCATGTAAATGGCCTTTTTTGTGCAGCCCAGCTGTACAAATGTTATCAGATTAAATAAAACTGCCTTTTGGTGAAGCCAATTATTCCCTCCAAAATGTAAGTCTAATATTTCTAAACTATGCAATAAATACTTGATTTTTTGCAGAAAGTAAGTCTGAATTTTCTCTTTTCATGTTTTTTAAAGAATAGGTAAATTTGATTCTAGCTTTGCCATATTAGAAACTTCTAAAAAATTGTGTTCTCAAAAGCTTGTTACAATTTGGTAGCTCAGTTTGAAAACTGTCAATGCCATATAGCTCAGCAATCATTCACCATGGGCTCAGTAACCTGAAATGGTTACATAACTCTCAATAATGTATTGGAGATTAAAAATATCAGCTAACATTTTAAAAATCTTACTGATTTCTCTTTTGAAAAATCAGATGTTTCTGTATCTCAGTATTTGTGTATAAAATATGAATAATGAATCTTCCTTACACCCATATGACATTTAAAAAAAATAATTCAAGAATCCAAGAGTTTCATATGCAGCAAGGGAATAACTTCATAAATACCAAAAATAGATTCATCACTCTAGAGTAATCAAATAGAGACTCAGTTCCAACTTTTTACAATTTCCTGATGTTAGTTAAGTCAAATAACATATGTCTGTCTATTTCTTCTGGACTAGCTTATCTTTCCTGTTGAGAGGATGCCTTTTTTAAATGAGATAATTCACTCAGATTTTTAAGAGTTTTTCTGTCATCAGTGTGCTATGCATAGGATGGCCAGCTACATCAAATAAAGACAAATTACAGACTTCTTTTATCAAGTGCTGCTACACTTTTAAAGCCCTGCTTAGCACTGCAAATAAAAATTCTACTCCCTCTGGTAGAAGAATGCTGCATTTTCCATTGAATTCAATTTGCAATTCAAATCATGTCTTCAAAACAGGATTATCAAACATCAGGTCTATGCAGGATTCCTAAAACATCTTAATGCAAGTTGGCAGTCACTCATCAAGCATTATTAAACAGTCTTCAAAAATCACAATGTTGTCACTGTAATTAGAAGCCTCTTTATATTGTACTACATAAGTGGCTTGTTAATCTGAAAAGAAAGTTATTAATAGAAGGGTCTTAATTGCTATAATTACATTAAAAGTAGTCTTGTTGTGAAGGCTGAAAATGCTCTGGTTGCTTTACAGAATTTCACGTCTTTGGATGATCATTATAAAATGCCAGTGATTTTGAATTAGCTTTCACAGATAATTACAATTTAAATTGTAAACCTTGTTTTAGTACAGTATAGCACAAATGTACTTTCTCCTTTGAAATTCTAATATAACTAAGGATGAAATTCTACCACGGCTGCCATCACAATTTTGGTATCTTTTTTTTTTGTGTGGGAAAAATAATTAATGATTTTCTTTTCTCTTTCGAAGGCAAAGTGAATTTAGTGAGAAGCAGATTACCAAACTACACTGGGATTTTAGAATAGCACAGGTAGTATCTTGGCATACTTCAGGGTTGAGTGAAGGGAAGGTGACGGTGTTCTCAAAATATCATTTTTTGTAAGTATTTTTAAAGTTCCCACCTATTGAATTGAATTTAGAAAGCCAGATGGGATTTCCAGAGTAGCCGCTGCATGGGTGGGAGTGGGATCCTGACCGTTCTCAGTTATGTTCACTCTCATTCACAGGGTTACCCACGATTTGCCACTACATACAAATGATGGAGGGGAAAAAGAATATTTCACAGAATCATTCAGATTGGAAGGGTGCTCAGAGAAGGATCAACACTGAGAATATATTGCTCAGGGCTTTGTCCTCTTGGGTCTTGAAAACCTCCAAGGACAGAGTTTATGCAACTTCTCTGGGCAACCTGCTCTAGTACTTAATTAAACTGATAGTGGAAAATGTTTTCCTTATTTGAAGTGAAGACATCCCCTCTTTTGGTTTACGGGCATTGTTTCTCATTTCTGCTAACAATTACTAGCCTCTGTTCCTTCACTTAACTGCAAGCTCTTATTACCTCTTTACTGAGGTGCATTGCCAAGTTGGACACCTCATCTTTTGCCAGGAGTCTGAATTTCTGAAACAGAGATGCATGGTTTTCATAAGAACCCTTTCTGTGTGAATTTGTGTGGATGGGCTCTATAGGTATCTATGGGTGCAGATGGGAACTAATAACCAGAAAACAGCAATCTGAAGAATGGAAAAGTACATACTGAGAAGCAGCATGTGAAGAATATCTTCCAGGATCTCCACAGACTAGTGGTCCTTTTGATTCCACAAGACTGATAACCTCAGGACATGGTGAGTTTGCTGAATCTGTACTTGACCACTAGCTTACATCAACCAGGGGTTGTGTAGCTCAGACTGTCTCCAAGAAGCAGTGGTGGCTGCTGTATGCAGATGAATACTACAGCACTGCATATACAGCTGGTGACACGAAGGACAGTTGTAGGGACTATTTTCAACACCTAGGTACAAGCCACTGATGCATCAAATACAACCCCCTGCTTCTGAGTAAGCAGCTGCTGTTGGCCTTTTAACTGTTGCTTCATCTGGTAACTGTATGCGTGTTTAAGTGAACTGTGTGAAGGACATGTACCGTGTGAATAGTTATCTGCTATTAGTAACAACAGCTTAATTAAAAAATGCTCTAATAAATATTAGCTGTGATCTCCATCTCCCTCTGACTTGATCCTCTATCAGGGAAAACGGGTTTTACAACATGGTCAAAAAGCCAAAGTACTGCTTGTGACACCAGCCATGCAGCCAGCTGGTAACTCAGGATATTCAGTCCTACCAGGCATTTCCCTTTCAACTGCAGGATTGAGGAAAATTCTACTTGGATTCCCATGTCCTTCACCTTTGCTTCTTGAACTCTGTAGAGCCCATGGATTTGCTCCAGGTCTCCCTTGGTGCCTGTGTGGATGAGCCATGAGAATAACAGTTTGAGAGCATCATGATCCCCAGCAGTTTCTCCACCGTGCCTGGATTGGGTCCACGACAAACAGCATACTTCTCATGACAGAAGTTCCATCTCCTGCAAAAGGAGATCTCCAGCCATTGTCAGCCACCACTTCATTTTGGTGCTAATGCACATTTCAGGCTTCAGTCTCCCCAGTGAAGCTTGTGCTGCTTTTTTTGCTCTCAGGGCACTGGAAGCTCAGATCTGAAGACAGAGGAGGACCCATTCTGTTGGTATCAGAAGTCATAAGCTTCCAGTGTCCTCCACTGTGGAAGTCGTAATCCACCACAGGTTCAAGCATGGCCTCATGTCATGCTCACTCCACTGTGTGGCTTAGGCTCTTGCCACTGTAAGGGGTCTGGGAAGACCAGCTGGTTTTCTCTTCCTCCTCCATGATGGTGTGCAAGTCAGTCACCTCACCCACAACCCCTTTACCTGGCAACCTCCCACAGATGAGGCCACCATTAACTCCAGCCCAGAGGCTCCCTGCAAACTGTCACCTGGCCACAACATGGCCACCTGCCGTCCAGGCTACCATTGGGATTGAGGTCTTTTATGTACCACGGTGCTTTCTCCAGCTAGTGACAGAGGCTGTGCCACATAGCACATCACCACCATTGCTGCATGGTCCCGTACCACCTGAAGCAGCTATTTTTAAGCCTTCTCTGTTGCCCTGTCAACTACCAAGCTCTGTTTGCTGTATTCCTATTTAGCAGCTGAATATGCGTCCCCACAGTGGATGAACAGAAGATTGCTCTCTAATCAGTAGGAAGCCAATGACTAAAGAGGTAAGTGATTTTCAATCAAGAACCAGCCTAAAAAAATCCTCATTCACCCAGCCGCTGTTATCTGTAGATTTCACTAGAAGTTACAAGAAGCAGCAGTTTGAAGAAAAATAAACAGAACAAACCCCAAACCAGAATAAGTAAATAAAAGAAAAAACCTCAGCTACTGGGAAGAGCTACTAATGGTGTATGCGGTATAACAGCAGTGCTGCTGCTGACAGTACCTACTTTTACCACAGATCACTGCTGAGTAGAAATCTGTCCAATCATCTCTATTAATCAGGTGTAAACACAGATTATAGGGTAGTCTACAACTTTTTGTATTCCCTCTGAAAATAGGTGAGTTGTCTCTCATTGTTAAGCAAGAGCTTTACATCATTCAGCTGTAGATGTGTAGGAGTTAAAGGGATGAGTCATGACTAGTCACTCTGAGCTCCCTTTATAGTCTATGGAAAGAAAGAAGTTACACTAGTGAGTGATTCATCTGCCTTACTTAGGCACCAGTCTTAGGGCGATGTGATTCATCCTTTAGAGACAGCAATTTCTATTTGTCTTTGACGTTTGCTTAATCACACTCTTACTTGTCAGATCACCCCTAGCTGTGGTGAGTATTTGTAGCCTTGAGACCAGAGTAGTTTAACTCATTTTCACAGAGTGGCAGAATCACAGAACCACAAAATTACAGAACAGCTGAGCTTGGAAGTGCCTCTGGACACCCATTACAACCAAGCAAAGGTGGCAGGACTGTATGAATTAACATTTTAACTGGGAGTTACCATTAAATAAGGTTCCAAGATGTGTTACTTAGTTTGGCTATGTCAGATTTTATTAGGCATACAACTTTCTCTTATAGCAAGACTATTTGTAGAAACTCAGAAGAAAGTAACATTGAAACCTGCTTTGTGTTGCAGAAACCCAATCAAGTAATTCAACCAAATTTCTTATAGGACTCCAAGATAATCTGGGTGAGAGGGAGTAGTATTTTGATTTATCTAGCTCTGGGCATAATGCAAAGGAGTTTAGCCAGCTGGTTTTGGGTTTTTTTTGCCCCTTCTTTCTCCAGTCTGTCCTTCTTAAACCCTTTCCCATGCCCAGTTTTAAACAATGCTTGAATCAGTTAGTGATGGTAATACTACGGTCTTTTGTCCTTTTATAATACGAAGGGATTAAAGTTGCATTTGACTTTGACAAAGTAATGGAGTAAAATTAAAATTCAATTACTTTTATGTGAAGCAGAAAACCAAACAAATAACATCATAGGCATAAATCATTTACAATTGATCGTTGGTTTCCAAAGCTTCTCAGCTCATCAGTCTAAGTTTTATAAGGTAACAACTTATAGTTCGCCTCACCTCCAACCTTCTTCCTTTCAAAAGCCACAGACTTGTTTCCAGTGAAATGCTGCCCCTTTGCACTTTGTTTTCCACATCAGTTTGTGCTGATCCAACTTGGTGTTAGCAGGAGGCTGCCCCACACCTTCTGGCTCCTAGTTTCAGGGTTTTGCCATCTTTCTTCTGTTGGTCTGATCCTGCAGTGAACTCTCTTGTCTCCCTAAGCCAGCAGGAAACCTAGGCAAGGGTAAAATTCTTCCATTTTACCTGTTTGAATTAGTTCACTGTGTCAGTCTTGGCGTCAAGGGATGGGAGGAAACAAGCGACAAGAGGGAACTGTGACACCTTTGACATAGGGCGAAGCTATCAAAACAGCATCCTCAAGTTGTAGTTTGAGATGTATCTAAATCACCACTGACTCCCCCAGAGCAGTCCCCTTGCTTCTTAATTGTGTCCATGGGCACATTTCTGTGCCCACATTGGTGTGGGTAGATCATAGCAGCCTTGTTCATCATGTGGCTCTGGAAACAATTTAATTGGCACAATTTAGCAGGCATCTCAGAAAGCAAAATGGAATGAAATAGTGAGGTTGATAACTTTTTGGTAAGAAATCCAGCTCTGGCGGTACTGTTCTCTATTCCAAAAGCATACCATCCACTTCAGTTGAAATTACATACAAACAAAAACTACAAGATGTGTCTTGCTTAAAATTAAGCTCAATTTTCCTAAGGGTTCAGCTTATGTAAATAAACTTCAGGCTGTTACAGCTCACATGGAGAAAAGGGAGAGGTATGAGTGAACCACTGATTTAATAAGTAGCAGTATGAACGGCCCATGTTTTCCATTGCCCAAGAAGGTAATCCTTTCTAGCTCTGAAAGAACTGAGTAAATGTATGACATCAGAGAATTTATTCCTGTCATTGATTCATATATCTTTAAGTAAGTGCTGAATGAAGATAACTTTCCCTTGCCATCATTTTGTTCCATGTATAAATATTTTTGTATTCATTATAGAAAACATTTCAGAATTAGACCACTATATTTTTTTATGGTTTTATTAAACCATTCCCAAAATAAGTATTTGTTAAAGCGGGAATGTCTTCCAGCCGCCCAAAGAATTATTCTTTGTTACATAGAGAAGACATTTTATTACTGATTTTGCTTTGCCCCAAGAGTCAAAGTTAGTTTAGCTTTTGAACAAAGTCCAAAGAATAAAGTGTAGTGCTAACTAAAGGTCACAGTTCTTCCATGTAAAAGCTGCGTTGCTAAATCTTTTTGGCTAAAATAGCTCCATTTTCTGACAAGTTTAGCTCATAGCTGGTATCATATTAATTTAATGAGCAGATGTGGGACTTGTTTCATTCTTTTTCTTCTTTTATTATTTTGATTTAAAATAATGTGGAGTCATTAATATCGGTACATTAATTATGACAAAGTAATATATGATCTTGTGGAATCAGGAAAGTGTAAAAACAGATGTTTCACAGTAATGCATGAAACGCAGACAAAAAGGATGTCATTTCTGAAGATCGGAGAAATGTCCTGACAACTGGGTATTTCTATACCAGCGTAGGGTGCACTGACCTCTTTTGTTTCAACTAACAAAATGCAACATTTGGTGATTGTTTATGGTAGCAGAAACAGGGAAAACAATGCCTACTGAATGGCACAAGAACTAAGTTAGGAGAGGCCTAGGAATAGGAAACACCTGTGAGAAAGTCAGGAAACAGCAAATTCAAACCTCCGGGCTCCTTCACAAGCAGGGAAAAGGTGACACTTGTTGAAGTTGCAGCTCTAAGTCCTGCAGACTGTGAGGCAGCATGATCCAGGTCAGCTGTAGTTCCACAGGCTGCTGTGTCTTATGGTGATGGATCTCCTCAAGTTGCTTGTTCATTAATTCGATGATGAAGCCAAGGAAGGCTTTGACAACTCAGAAATGCAAGTCTTCATTCTTGCTACGTTTTGCAAGCTGAACAGCTTTTAACATAGCTTGGTTTGCAAAACTCCAGGCTGATATTGCCAGGGTAGCAGGCATTAAAAATATCTTTATTTGAAAACTGAAGAAACAAGCTCTCGCTGTTCAATATCGACTCCAGTAATGTGGTTAGGCTTGTGTACATTATGACCAACATTAAAATGGCTGCTATGTACACTTACCTGTGATTTCTTGTGTCTGTGTTAATGTGGCCTATGTACAGTGGGTGCTATAGGCTAGCATTTGTCCAGAATGAAGAAGTATGATGAAATCATGGGTGCAACATAGATTCAGTGACTCAAATGTTGTGAAGAAGTACCAGGCTACCTATATGTGTATTGAGATGAGGAATGTATATGCAGAGTGTCCGTGTCTGGGATTTCTGCACAGTCAGGAGTGCAGCCACAGCCCTGTGCCTTGCAATCCTTCACAGATGCACAGAACTACTCACTCTGCCTGGACACATTTTTGATGCAAAAGAGATTAAATATATCTGGGGAAACCCAAACATAGGGTAACTTGGTTCCAGCATCAAGCAGATTTCAAAAATACAAGGCTTGTAGATGAGACTCTTACTGACTTGTCAGAACCACGCATACTGTGTTGCAGCTGTAGAGTTGTAGAAGCAATGAGACTATTTCATATACAATACAGCTTGTGCATTTTTGACAGTGAACCTCTCTAGTGCACAGATGGAGAGATTTCTTAGCTGTAAACATGACTGTGAAAATCAACATATTTTCCGTGCTGCTAGCAAATAAATGCTTTCCAGAGGTACTACAATGGCGTGGAGCTCAGCAACATTAAAACTTAGAGAAGGGGATTTTATCACAGGGAACCGTTGCATAAGCCATGTTGTTAGTTTTGCTCATTCAATAGCCAGAGCACTGAGATCAGCTGGTTTGTAATGAAAAGAAGCTACCAGTCAGTTCACAGTGGGGCACGTTCTGTCCTTTCATTGTGAGAGATTAGTTGTGGTGGTGGTTTTTTTTTTTTTTCTCTCCCAGAGGATCTAAATGACATTTCGTTTTACTTTATGATGTTCCTGGAAAGAAATCATACTTTTTAAATTAAAGGGATACATATGCTACTGGTGTATTTTAATTTTATTTTATTTTTTTCTGTGTGTGTGTGTGTGTGTGTTAACTGGACGATGGGTGGTGGTCCAAACCATCACCTTTGTGCAAACCAGAGGACAGGAAGTTTCAGCTCTCAACTAGAAAGGAGTTTGCTGCCACCTTATGGGCTTGTGGAGTATTTTTCTCCTAAAAGTAAAGCAATGCTATTATGAAGAATTCTTAAAATTATTTCCCTTAGTGTATAGATGATCCTATGAGAGCCTAGCCTGCCCTTAGTCTGTATTTTTAATTTTAATTTTTAATTGCGTTTTAGTAAAAAGCCGTTCCCTATTTTAAACTTAATTAATTGCATTATTTGGTGCTTTAAATGTCAGTCTTCTCAGTAGGTATTAACACCCCACCCCAAATACACATTTTTATATTTTATTAATTGCAACTTATGTATATTTTTTGCTATTTTTTTTGTCTATTCATTATTTAGTGGAAATTCTTTTAAGATCTTAAATTACTACTTTTAAACCCCCGTTAACAGTCTGGATGAGAGACATTTAAGTCTCTACATGCTAGACTGCTTTACATTGGTCGCCTTGTCTGTTGATAGCTGAAGGAGTTTTCTTTTTTATCTACAGAAGATATACTTTTCTTGCCGTGTACTCTGGGGTGCTGTACATGGGCAATACTCTTCCCACTGGCAAGGGCTCAAGATTGTGTAAAGGTTTTTTTATTTTAAAAGCAAATACTCATATTAAATAATAACAGTTTTCCATAAGTAACTGGTCCAGGTGAACTCGTAAGTCAGACAAGCTCAGACTTATAATTCTGATCTTTATAATTACAAAGGATGAAAGATCAACTACAAACAGAATTTGAATTCTTGTACATCTGTAAGCATGCTGCCCATCAAAGAAAATAGAACAAAACAAATGTGATATTTTTGGGGGGAAAGCTATGAGGAAGTGTGGCTCTGAATGGGGCAAAGATTTTCTGTTATACAGAAGTTTCTGACCTTAACAAGTCCTGTGTTGTCTTAGAATAAACCAGTGTCTTCACAAATTCATTGGAGAAAGAGCTTCCAGAATAGTAAATATGCCTCTAGTTAGTGCATTCACATCACAAAGAAAGGAAAAAATCCTGCTTCAATAAGTTTTCTCATTTTTTTAATGCAAACTAAAACAGGTTCTGAAAAATAGACCAACTTAGTATTATTCAAGAGCTTCTTGGTTCTGTCACTCACCTGTGATGCAGGAAAGCCAGATAACAGGGCAGAACTGCTTCTCTGGTATTGCAATTCACACTTTTACTCTGCCTGCAAATTCCATGGAATTTGAAATTGGGAATTTATTGGATTTAAATATAATTTTCATTTCTGTAAAAAAGAATTCTTTAGTGAGACAGTGTTTTCTGTCAGGCTATTTTTCTTGAAAAGTTCTCATTCAGTTTTATTCTCAAACAGCTCAGTGATATTTTTGGGCTTTTCTGCAAATCTGAAAGAAAATAGGGCAGACTGAGTTGCAAAAAGTTGAATTGCAGGGAACAGCTTTTCCCTTCGAAAAATTTCACTTTCACTTTCACTTAAACCTTAATGTTGTACTTTGTCTGACTTGAAATGGCTCAGTAGTGCACATTTCAGAAACAGTATGTAGGTGACAATTTTGATAAAATAATTCTAAAATGAATATAAACCAGAGAATGCAAAACTGTTTTTCCTGTGTTAATAATTCCGGCATGTACGTGTTCCCTCTAGTGGCTGACTGCGGGCTGGAGGTGCCTGCTGATGGTGCTTGGACCAATGCACGCTACAGCAATGATTTCTTCTGAAATATCTTTCCCTACCTACCACCTTGCTGTTTGTGTGAGCTTCTCGCTGAAGCCAGAACCCTAAGCTTGATCGATCCTGCCGTTTGCAGTGAAGAAGAGGCTCAGCATTTTTGTACCATCTTCGTCGCAGCCAATTGTGCCAGTTGAGGACAGTGGTGGTGGGAAGCAGTAGAGGCTGCTGTTGCTGGGGCAAAGCTGCCAAGCTCACATTGAGTAAGGCCCATATTAAATACGCCAAGAGAGGTGAAAGGATCATGGACCTCAAGCTACTTAGAAAAGTATATTCTTCTATCTAATGCTCTCCGATGTCTTTACCTGGCTACTTGTTTAAAGGAAGGTGTTTTGTTTGCAGCTATATTTCAGGTGTATGAATTGTAGGAACCTTTTTTTTAAATTTCCCCAGGGTATTTTAAAGTATGTATGTCATATGATAATTCTCATTAATAAAATTGCATGCCAAACCAGGACAACAATGATCTCTCCTTTTGACTTTAAAGAAATAATTATTGTTCCTGTTCTCACGTGACATGCAGTTATTTACCACAGAGAAAAAGAACTCTTTATTTGTGACAAAATTTATAATTTGTCATTAAGCATTTCCTTGCTAATACATGACCAAAGATAGAATTGCCTGAGTGCAAAATGACTAATTCTTCCCTTAATATCTTGGTTCCTCCTTCTCCTAGACTTGGATAATTTGTGCATTCAGATAGCAGGCAATGAATGGAGAGTACAGGGGGAAGGGTACATAGCCATCCTTTTAAAGAAGGGGTACATGTGGGGGATATATTGGACAAGGCAACCTATACTGGACATCTAACTTGGAATTTTGTTGGTGAGATTAGGTTTTCATCTTTGATGGAGAAAGTGGGACAAGTAGTTTGCCTAAGGCAAACATATAATCAGTGTGGGCTGATGGGTGCTACTGGCAGTGCCCAGTGATCGCAGGTTATATTCCTGCCTCTCCATTCCCTAACTAGGGAATCACTAGTAGGTTCTGGGGGAGTGCCCCCACTGTGGGTTCCCCTCTACCTGTACCTCTCCTGAAGACACAGCCTGTGGTGGTGCCCAGCCTGCAGTGTCTGTATGGAGTTTTGTGTTCTTACAGGTATTTTGTGAGGGACAGAGGCCATCAATACCTTGGTCATCTGCTTGTCTTGGTAATTATATTGCTTTTCTTTTATTTATTTCCATCTTCCTATTTAATGTCATTATCATGCACCTGATTTTCTTCTAAAAATAAATGAATCTCTCCATAGATCACTAATGAAATCAGCATCAAAAAATGTTACATCACTTATGTTTGTTTTCTACATTGCAGACTGTCAGTTGAAGCTATGTGTTTAGACTTTTATTTCTTCTGAAGTAAGAAACACTATTTTCTAGCATAAAGAGTGTTCCAGGGTGACGGGTACATGCAGTCCCACTGCGTGATGAGTATGAAGCTCAGACCCTCTGTCCTGCTGCACCTGCTGCTCCACTGTAGGGGTCTGTGATAACTTTTCTTAATCCTGAGTGCCTTGTAGTAGTTATCTACGAATATAGATTCAGAATAAAGAATTTTACTACCACCTAGTGACTTTGATTTAATTTTGATATAAATCCATGAATTTATAAGTTGTTTTTGG
The DNA here is from genome assembly GCF_037038585.1 of Patagioenas fasciata. Taxonomy (NCBI): domain Eukaryota; kingdom Metazoa; phylum Chordata; class Aves; order Columbiformes; family Columbidae; genus Patagioenas; species Patagioenas fasciata. The sequence goes on along the minus strand of NC_092520.1, from coordinate 188,234,905 downwards.
TGTGATCAGATGACACAATGACTCAGCAGTTAATCTCCAGCATCTGCCACAATAGCACCTTCTGGGAGTTTCTAACAAGAACTGGGTTTTTATCAGTTTAGAAGTTAGTCATATTGAATAAAAAGGAAGTAACCCGTAAATATAGTAGGGAAGCATAGAAGAGCTTCCTATAACAAAATAGAAAATAACTAAAATGCCAGTAATATTTCCTTTTTCCTATTTCAGCATGACTGTCTAGACAATCAAAAATTCTGGAGAAAGACACAAAGTGCTCAGAAGCTTTGGCTCTTAGAGGATGCTCTAGAATGACTATAACAGCAAACTATATGCAATATTACAGTCTAGAAGGTTTGGTTCATCTCTAAAGGCTTAGGAGATTTTGCTACTGATGCTGAATGAAGGATTGGATACAAAGAATAGATAGATCAATTACAAAGAAGAAATTAATTAAGCCCAATTAATAGTGACTTATCAGTTTCTGCCATCCGCTGTCACTATTCAGCTTCCCACAACAGCTTTTAGAGTATGAGGATTTCCTTGTAGTGAGGTTAAACTATGGAAAAGGGAGATTTTTTTTTAGGTGGGATACTTTCCCCTAAAGTTCTTTCACAAGAGTGTGCAAACCAAATGGCATGTTGGGGTGCAGCATCTGCGTGCGTGGGTGGGGAGGAGGGTGTCGAGTCAGGGAATTTCAGATGAAGCAATATAATGAAAACGTGGGAGTACAGAGAAGGGTAGTGTGGGTGGAAATCAACTGAAATGACATCCTGAGGGTTAATAACCCATGTTTGGTCAGATTTTGTTATGTCTAATGTTAAGATGTGAATGTGGCCTTCAGGGTGTTCTCAGCAGGGGTGGGAGGAACCCGTCAGGTTCCCCTGCACTCATGGGGTACCAGTCTGGCTCCTCGGTGGCCAGTGGAGGAGCTGTGGTTTGGCCTGATGGACAACAGTACGAAAACTTTGTAAACTGTCAGTGTGTGTATTGCTCACTTGCATTTTAATGCCAAAACTCAGTAATAGCAGCAAACCGGTTGTAGTAAAGAATTCAGAAAACAAGTGTGAGAAGAGAGTTGCTAATCTTTGTGGTTATGTACTCTTAGCCTTTGGATTTGGAAGTTGCTGGTAGGTATTTGGAATGTCAAAACCTAAATGTTGATTCTTATTTAGGGAAAGAGTAGGAACACCTGAGCAGAGGGTTTGCTGGGCAGATATGTTACTTCTTACAAGCATGCACTAGAAAGCTCAGAAGTTATAAAGCTGGAGGTTCCAAAGAATAACGAATTACCTGCAGATGGTAGGCTCCTACACCTACATATCCAGAAATTTTCTAACATGATGACATATTTCACAGATATGAATTAGCCCTGATCATATTACATGTGGTGTTTCTAAGATGCCCATGTCCTTCAGAAATATCCAGAGCTGATTGCCTCTTGAAGATGTTGAAGTGCATCTTAAAATTTTTAAAAATGGCAAAAAAAGTCCTGAAAATTTTGCCTGGAAAAAAAATTGTTATGGAAAAACTGAACATGCTTAAGTCAAAACCACATGTATGACAACTTTGGAAAAGAATGCCTCAATGTCAAATATAGTTTGTAAACCTCCATGAAGTCAACAGTACTTTTTCCACTCAGATATGCCATTTTCGTGTACAGTAAATGCAACATTAATGAAGAAATCAAATTTGACATAAAGAGTTTATTTCCTGAAAGCTCCTGAATTGGTCAGAAAAACATATAAAACTCATACAGACAAAAATACATTTCAACACCAAATGCAATAGAAGTAAAATTGAATTCAGAGCTATTTTTAGAGCAGGGAATATGTTTTGTATCGAGAGTATTAATAATTAAATGCCACATGCTATTTTCTGAGTCTAACCATCACAATGCTTTTTAAGTATACTCACAATTTTAGTGAAAAATCTATAAAATATTATAATCTGCAAAATGTCACACAAATTGCTTATTGATTTGCTGAAACACTTAAAGTAAATAAGGAGAGAACCCATACCTATAATTTAAGATAATGTTAACATTTTTACATAAATATTTTTTTTTCTAAATGCAGTTGACCTTTATAAGGAAAGAGTAATCAGTTGTGCTCTTTTTAGCTTAGCTAGTTTAACTTTTGTTATTGGATAGTACTGCTATAATTTAGTGTAAACATGTGTATTTTATTTTTTATCATGTGCAGTGTAGAATACTTGCTGTAAGATACTGTACTATTTTTCATGACCTCTAGTAGCATTGTGTTAGAGGAACAGCATTTTAGAAATACCTATTGTTCCTAATTTTAAATTAACGTCCTTGGATTTCTCTGAGAGGCCTGACAGTATTCAAAATAGTTACGATTTTACATTAGTCACAGCTAACATTTCTGTTTAATAAATGGGAAATGAGTTTTCTGCGAAAAAGAGGAAGCGACTTTGGTTTATATAGCATGACCTTGTCTAAGGGGAGATACAGTTGCTCATTTAGAACTAAAAGAGAACATGTTCTGTGTCTGAAAAGCCAATACAGAAAATACTACAGCAAATCATGTGCCTGCAGCATTACTGAAGGTAACATTTTTTAGAATATTTCTTCAGGAAACAGAAACAAGAAAGCAGATACTAGTGATAGAAATATATTAGTTAGTTTAAAAAAAATCAAAAGACATAACTTCACTGCAGCAAGCTTTGAGAACTAAATTGTTTTTTAATTATGTGTTTGGATTACAGTCATGCCCAAAGATGTTCTGAACAGCTTGGGGGTCATTGTATTGGACAAGCAGGAAAAGACATTTAATTGCCATAAAATGCTTTGTATCATAGTTTAAAGTGCTAATTTAATGAGAAAACGAATGTGTTAAGGGAAGAAGAAACAACTAATACCAGTGTGCTTATTTGTTTTATGAAAATGTTGTGCAGTTCATTATTATGTGTAAAATTTTGCATGTGATATACTGGGTATCTTGATGTTATTAACGGCTCTTGTAGGGTTTTACAAGGCGGGTGCTAAGATGTTCAGACACAGGTCTGGTGTTACTGGCAGGATATTTTGATGTATGCTGCTGAAAATCACTGTCACAGCAGCGTGTGCAAGTGCAGCACTCGGTGGTGGTGGGTGCTGGCGCTGCCCTGGCCTGGGTCAGTCCGCGCCCCAGCCGCGCATCCCCCACATGCTGGGGAGGGCATGAGGCAGAGTGACAGGGCAGGGACCTGTGGCTGTCCCTGTCCTGCCGTCACAGCTGTCCCACAGCTGGGTGATGGTTTATGGCTTGGTCCTGTTCAAGCTCTGGTGCCTTCCTTGGGGCCACGCTCCTCCAGTCGAGTTTTTCCGGAGGAAAGAGTTTTAGCCGTGTAAAACTCAATGCGTGGCCATGAAAAAGTAGTTTACCAGCCTTGACCCCTCTCCTCTTGGCTTTTTGTTGTACTTTTGATGAAAGACAGAGCAGCAAATCTGGTGTGGGATTTTGAAAGACGTAGAATCTGTTGTAATTTAATGATTTCACACTCAATTAGACTCCGGCACACTGACTTCCTCTCACCTCTCAATTGCAAGAAGTAGGTATAGTGGCACTGGACAGAAAGTTGCATCATCCTTGCTGCTTTTGGTCAGAAGTTTTAGAATGGCACAGTGACAGATCCAGAACTTTATTTTCTAATTGGAATAGCTGGCCTAGGTGCAAAGTAGCAGGAAAGTAATCTCTTCCCTGACAGACTGTCAGAGGTTTCTCAAGCCAAGAAAAAGGAAGCTAGATGAAAGAGAGAGAAAAAAGTAAAATGACAGTGTGTTGCTTCAAATCTCTGCCACTGAGGAGGCAACCAAGTCTGATTTTTCTATCTGTTCTTTGGTCAGTCTATATTTAAAGCCCATTACTAAAAGAAAAAAAAAAAAGAGAAACACACACACACACAAGATGATTCTGGCATTCAGATTCTGCAAATTTGATGGAGGCAAGAAGCTTTTGAAGTGTGACTGCCCCCAAAGTGTCTGTAGAACTGGATGTCATATAAAAATAGGCATGTCCAGCAATTTATCACAAAATGCTAGAATTGCTCTCATCAATCCAAGATGTTTTCTAATTCCTAACAGCAGTCACTTCCCTCATGTTTTCCAAAGCACTTAGCATGTTTTTGCAATTAGTGGTCATAATTGATAGAAAAATCTTAGCTTCTCAATTCAGCCACAGACGATTATCTTTTCATGACATACCTAAGATTTAAAGCAATAATTTTATTATTTTACTCTGCTAAAATATATATTAGTGCTGTTTTGTTCTACTTATCCTTGAATGAAATCTTCTAAAATAGAACCACAAAAATTGAAGGATGTATTTGTATTTACTTTTATTTTAAAAACATGATAAAATATAGAGTATCAGAATATGTTTATTTGTATTGCATGGGTGCTACCGCTGACATAAGAGGAGCTACTCAAGAAGTAAAGCACTATAAAATATGAGCAAAGACATAAAAATCACACCATGGAAAATACACAATGTCCTGTAATTGCTCAGTTTATGGTAATGGCTCTATGTATATGGAACTATGGGTGTTTAGTTATTTTAGCATAGTTTTTAGCAGTACAGGATGACAATGCTAAAATCTCCCACATCTATATTTGGATTATACTTCCTTCTTTCAAATGTCACTATGTATTTTTAGATATAAAAAAAGGGGGATCTATATTCTTTCAACATCATGTGATTTCTAAACAGAAGACCATGCATGCCCATTTTTCGATTTATCTTAAATGTAGTTATGCTTCTCCACTAGTTTCTTCTGTGGAAATGTGTCTTGGAGTCTAGGAGTGAGGACGTGGATTACATGAAGGAAATATCTGTCTTGTGTCCAAGGGCTTGGCCTTCCCCCAGAGGAGATGCTCCCAGATGTGCGCACTGTAGCTCCAGAGGCGCAGTCGGCACAGACGTTGTGCTCCATGCACTTGTTTTGTGTGTGTGAACATTGTGTAAGCGCTGAGTCCACTGTTACCCAACTTTTGATGTTGTTTGGGTACCTGGAATTGTGTAGGCACATACAGGCAATATATTAGTGTTCAGACACAGAATACATATATACATCTACATATGTGTATACAATATAGGATGTATAGAATATAGGATGCCTGACTCCCTATGACTTTGAAAGCAGCTTTGGGTGGAAAATATAATGAATCATCTTTTTCTCTGTTTACCCTCAATAATCAGGAAATTTGTCCTCATGGCCTAAGAAGGAAGGAGGGCATTTACCTGAAAAAAACTGTCCTCTTATTGAGAGAAGAGGTTACGGTAGATTTGGATGCTAAATAGCAAATTTAAAAATAAAATTTGCCATAACTTTAAAAAGCTCTTCCAATTTCACGTATTTGAATTCCAAAATGGTGTTTTTTCCTTACTATTATTGTCTGGACTACTGTCTTGTATCTTGGCCACATTTTTATCAGTAGCTTATTCCATGAGGTTGTGTCTATGTCATCTCCAAATGACTTATTATAGTTTTGGGATTTTTGTGATTCTTTTCCCTCTAGCTTCCGCTGTCTAACTCTGAAAGTTTCTGTGTTCTCTCTACTTATCCGAGAGTACATAAAAAATAAGATGTCAGGTTCTTAATAAGACTAAGGTTTTTGGGTGATAATGTAATAAATGGACAGGACAGAAAAGTGAAAGACACAAGGAGTAGCAACAGATAGAGGAAAAAATGTATTTATTAAATGCAAAGCTGCTGCCTGACTTACACAATAAAATAGTATCACGATAAACTATGAAAATATACACAAGACAGTTCAGTCTTATATGTAGTAGATTTTAATGTTACCATTTTGCTTTGGTTTCATTTTACCCTCAGTTTTCATGAATACAGATGTCATTCTGCTTTCTGTTGGAATACACGTTTTCCTGTATTTTTTATGTTTTTATGTATTTTGCTGAATCATTCACAAAATTCTCTGGCTTTTTTTTTTTGCTGGGTCTTGAGTATGTTGCATGCGCCTTCTACCCAATGTGGAAATCAATTATGATTTTTCAGTGCTGTGGATGCTTTAACCTCAAATAGAATAATTATTTACTTATCAGATATCACTCTCTGAGCCCTTGTTAGTAACTGAAATAATTAATGCCAATTTTGTTTTTTCACTAGAGCTTAAGGGCAATGCCTATGTTTGCATTAACTTGTGGTTTTTTTTTTCATTTTGCCACTTTCACATCATTCTGCCATTTTAGAAATCACTGTCTTATTCTTGCCTAAATAATCCCATTGCCTTTTTAAAATCAATATGCTCATAGTTAAATTTCTAAGTTTGGAAATGGATCACTTTTTTTTTTAAATTTTTTCTTCTTTCCCCCTCTTCTGAACAGTCCTACTGAAAAATAAGAAAGAACTCGGTTACTGACTTTTCAGAAATGACTCAATTTTCTCCCCTCCTAAATGCATCAGCTTTACTGCTACGATTTTCAATATCTCCTCAAGTTTCTCACCTGTTTATGACACAGAATCAGAGAGAGGTGACAAAAGTGACTTTCTGTCACTTTTTCAGCATCCTGGTGCTGGCACACTATTGGAAGCTATTTTTGTAACCGCAGATACCACAGTAGTGATCCTTCATTTTTTGCTTTTCCCATTCTAACAAAGTTTTAGGAAAAAGAGTAAAGACTATATCCTGGCTCAAAAGTATGTACAGAATCCCCCGATGGAGGAAAAATCCCCTGCTGGAATTGCTGAGATGAATGAATGTCTCCCAAAACAGGTCTGAATATATAATTGCATGTTGGTAAAATTTCATTTTCAGAGCATTGTGTTGACAAAAAGTGAAACTAGAGAGAAAGCATCAGTCTAAGACATTTGAGGTATAAAGTCTCTGGGGTAAAAAGTTGTGTATATTATTTTTTGTGTGTAGGCACTTTAACATCATGTGAGTGAGAATGACTCAGAGCTGTCTTGAATTTCCTCAATTCAATAAAATACCGTCACATTTACGAGTAACAGGTGCCAGCCCTCTTTGGTAAACTTAGCTTATTTATTCTATGTTGTGGCATGTGTTAATTCTTGTTAGACAGAAAGTGTTGCTTATAGATGAATAATATTGTTTGGAGGTCTGCTGATAATCGTGATAGTTAGGGTAGCTGAGATTAAAAGACAATAGTCACTGTGTTGAAATCATAATGTGCACCTTCTAAAAAAATGCCATTTCTGATAGCGAGGCATACCTGTTTAATAAAATTAAATATCCGGGACAATTTTCATGTTACAAAGTTTATAAATATAACTACTACATAATATATGTAATATTTATGTATGTGCATATACTTTAATACATAATGTGAAATATATTAAAAAATAGAGTAAAAGTAAGGGATTTCTGATTTAGGAAGTAGTAGTAAACAGCTAATAGTAAAAAATGAGTTTATGCTAAGGCCTACACATGCTGCTACAAAGAAGTGTGTCTTTTTCTGTAAAGGAATTTCTACCACTGTATCTTTTAAAAATCGTATTAAATGAACATCCATGGTGTGGGTACAGTTCATCACACGGTAGATCTGGGGAATGGATGAGATGTTTTCCTGATGTTTTCCTTTGTGTTTTTTTTTTTTTTTTTCTGTCATTTTGTGTAGGAGGCTCTCATGTTATTTCTGATTCATGCTGAAGCGTTGGGAAATTAATTAGTCTGAAGAGCTTGAGTTAAAAATAGTAGATTGGCTCTGTGTAGAAAAGGTCAGATAAATGTGTAGAGGAATCAAGATTTAAAGGCTGCTTACATGGACTTTAATCAGATTTTTAAACTGTGAACTTCTAATGTTTCTTCTTACTAATCTACCACGCTCTTTAGGATCCAACAGTAGAAAATCCAGCAGCAAGCTTGTGCATGCGCTCCTCAGTGCATGTTTGGAAAAAATTTGGCAGGGTAAAACCAGTTGCTAAAGAAAGGATTTAGTGCATGTGAATTCCCTCCCTTCTTGCCACTTGCTGGGAACGTTACTCACTTGGATGCTCTGAGCCTTCTACCAGATTCAGTTCCTCTGTTCTGCTATAAGCATCACTATTCCTGCACATTAATAATTCTAGGGTCAAGTTATAGATGATCACAAAATTTAATTCAATATATATGGATTCTAAGGATTCAAATCAGGAGGTGCTTTATTTTTAATTTTAGGTTGTTTTCCTTTCTCCAGCTTTTTCTGTTCAAGCATGATGCCATTCCTCAAAGCTGTTGGTACCCTGTCAGTGAAAAGGCAGTACCACTTTTCTTTAAGCGGTGCTTTTTGAAGACCCTCCCTGTCTCAAATTTATTTAGGCATGTATACTTACTCCCAGAAGATTTGTCAAGTACAGTTTCTTATAGCAGAAGTACTATCTTTCATTCATAAGGACAAACAGGCCTATCTCTTTGCATCAATATTCATACTTTGCATAAGCCCCTTAGAAGAAGATTTCCATTTTTAATGGTTTTAATTAGCATTTATGAAAAACTGTGGTTTCACATGATATAAAGCGACAGATTAAATTTGTTAAGTGGATGATAATAAAATGTGAGTTGATTTGTTTCACTGGAGTTTAAAAGGCTTTTGCTCAACGGGGCCTCCATGTTAATTCATTAAGCATGCTTTAGACCTTATGGAGATTTTTTTTAGATTTAATTAACACAGATCAAACTCCCAGGAGATTTCATGTCCTCCACAACTCTGTGTGATAGAGACAGTAATTTAAAACCTATTTATAGGTCTTTGTGTTCATTTACTTGAAAAAGGGATTAAAGAAATTCTATGAAATAATTCTAATACAGCAGAAGCTACTGAAGTTCTTTTAGAGTAGGAGCCAAATGCATTTAGAAATGATGGAAGGACAGTGGCTGGAGCCAGGCTTCTAAGATCTGGTTTGTTTTCCTGGTTGCCACAGTGGCATCTTCACTGCTACCCAAGTCAGTTGTACATTTTCTCCATTGATGTTTTAATTCATGATGCATAAGCAGACCCTTGAGTAGGGTTCCAGGACCTTGTCGCCTCCCTCTCACAGTGTTTGTCAGTGGGCCACGAGGTCAAACTACCAGTTACTTTCTTTCTGTATCAGGAACTCCTGGCTGAGCTGTGGCCTAGTTTTAAGACACGGAATGAAAAACTGTGGTGTGGTTAGAGCAATCTCCTGGGAAATTTTGGACGATAGGTTTCAGCCTCAGCAGACTGAGGAGGTCCCCAAAAGCTTCGTTTCACAGTTCTTGGAGCACTGTAGTAACTTCTTAATGTAGGAAATCACTTCTAGAGTCTTCTTCACTCCTCTCAATGTGACTACTTGCATTTTTCATTGAAGTCAGTGATTTCTAAACACATTAGATGTAGTCTGAGAATGCCTCACAGATCAGTTCCTTCCTGTCTGTTTTTGATAATATTTTAGCTGGACTGAGGTATCTAGCTTCTACATGCAAGGTGTTTCGCAGAATGATCTGGATAAGGATCAAAAAGTGAAAAAAAAAATCACTTGCCTGCAAAAAATAAGAAGTGAAGAGATGCAGAGAGAAGTAATAATTGAGGAATACAATGGCAAAGATAAATGATAAATACTCCAGAACAAGATTCTGTAAATCTTATGAGAATTGTGAAAGGAGATCTCAAAACAGGTATACAGCGTCCTCTTCTTACGTGCTTGAAATTCCCCTTTTATCACATGTACTGTCAGGCTTCTGCACTGAATAAAACATGGTCTTGAGGGAAAAAATAACAGCATAGAATCTCACAAGTAAAGAATATATCCTGTCACATACATAAAGAACAGCAATTGCATACCCTGATTGACATACAGCATTTAAGTTGTTCTTCCAAGCCAGGGACCGGGCTGGATCTTAGTGGAAACAGGTTGGAACAGAATGAAACTCTACTGTGCTCAGGAAGAGCTATAATATCATGTTTTCAAGTCCTTTAAAGAGCTGGGACTTGTTTTGGGATCCAGAAACTTGTGTGTCCACCTGTGAGCTAGCTGTCTGAACTCCCTTAAACTCAATGGAGATCTGCTCAATACAGTCAGAGCTGCCTGGAGAGCAATTCAATTGACCAGCCACCCCAAGGTGAACTGAATTGCTCTTTGATTGCTACCTTGATATCCACTGACTGTAATGGCAGCTTAGATAACAAACACAGTGAGGATTTCTACATATAGACACCCAAATGGAAGTCTCTTAATCTTGAGCGGAACCTCAGTCCGAGAGAGTCCCCTTGATGCAGATGGTTTTTGAACAGTTACTACCTGAAGTACTTCTGCAGCAGTGCATTTTAATCTCTATGGTCTGCTGTAAGAGCAGATTAAATTTTTTTGGTACATTTTATTTTATGACTGTATTGCTGGCTACTATATACTCTTCAGAATTCAGTAGAGATTTTCCAGTAGAGACTAGAATTCTGTGCATGTGAAAAGGCTTAATGATGAGTATTTTACTATTCCACTCTCCCAGCAATTCTCTGAGAGGTACTGCTGTCGATAGTAATCAGGCAGATCTGTATTTTGGTGCTGAGACATGGCATTGCTGTTAATTTCTGTTCCTATTCTTTGATAGTTCGGAAAATCTGGAGCTCCATCTCCTTTGTTGGTTTAATCAACAACAAATAGAAAATGTGTGGGCTTGTGTTGGAGGTCTACTGCTTCCTCAGACAGTATGGCAGCACTGTCCTTCCCAAGTATGTTTTTATACGTATCTCAAGCTAGTTTTCAGTCATTATTATTACTATTATTGCAATTATTGTCATTATTATCTATTGCATTTCACAGATTTTAGAAGTATTCCTGTGGGATTTTTTTTGGTCTTGCATTCCTTATAATGTGCAGTTATGATCCTAGAGGCTCATGAGGATTTTCTCTGCCCAGTGCTATGGCTTTCCAAAAAGCATTTATTTTGTCTTTGAGGACTGCTTTTAGGGGCTCCCAGAGGATTATGGACAATTCCTTTTCACTGTTATTAATTCTTGGGAATATTTTAATCTCCATCCCCACCTCCCCCCCCAAAAAATGTGTAAACCAAACATCTTTCAAAGGTGCGCTCCTAGACTGTAATGATTTAACACAGGGTCTGAGGTCTGCCTGATGTCTAGCAGAACATCTGAATGGTTTGGCAGCTTTTATGTTAGAAAATTACATTGAGAAGGAACTCCTAGCAAGGTAACTAACAGAGCTGTTAAAATTAAACTTTTAAGGGAAATTTAATTTCTTAAAGCTAAACCATTTTAAATCAGTATTTTATCCAGAAATTCAAATTCAGAATGCTTCAGCTTCCCCAACACTTAAACACATACTTAAGAGTGAGAATGCAAGTAACACAATAACTTTGACAACTTTATTCTGGACAACTGGTGAAGAATCTTCCTGAATCTGGGTTTATTTTTTCTATGGTAAGAACACAGTTTATTCTGGAAGAAGTATTACATTTGACAGGGGAAAGAGTGTTGGTTCAGACTATCCATCAGGTTTTGCTAATAACAGTTTTTCTGAACATTTTATTAAAATCCTAGGCACAGCAAGTCTTGTTGTTGTTGTTTTAAATTTTATCTTTCAGGAACATTAGAGCTATAAAAAGAAAAAGATATGATAAAACTGTGGAGTTCAGTGGGAAAATGACCTGATGCCATCTGAACTCTGTGTCCTAATACAGTTTAATGTTTCGTAATGAAATGATACTGTTTTTAACCACAAGAGTAGTAAAGATTCTACAAACTACTATTGTGTAGCTAGAACGCTTTATTATAATATACAATTTATGAGTACATCTGGGAATTTTCAGAACACCCTTTACATGAATGTTTATACAAAACAAAACATGTCCTTTTATTACAAAAAAAGTCACATAACAAAATCTTTATTGTCTTCTTTGCATTTTCATATTCATATTTTTAACTCAATTGTTTATGCTCTTTAAATATGGGAGATTAAAAACCACTAAAGATGGATGATATTTTCAATTGCCGCTATAGAAGAAAAAATTGTTTAGCAAATTGTAAGAAAAGACCACCTGCTCATATTTCCTTGAGTTCTGGATACAGCAAAACATTCTATGAGTCTCCTAGAGGAAATGGTTAGTACATCTTTGGGCTATATGCTACTAGGTGTCACATATGCAAACAAAATAGTATTCATGTTGGTAGTTTCCCATACAGGATCCTGGAGCTAGATATTTATGTCAATCTGTGCATAACTTTAAACTCATTACAGTGTTAGATATTCAGACTGTGCTTGGAGTGTTGAGTTATGGTAATTTAGATATTCTTTTTGAGAGTGCAAACAAATGTAATGTTTCCTTGGTTTCTGATTTGTAATATCTGAGCGGTGAAGCGGTGAGATGGTGGAGGTTCTGGAAGTTATGTATCCCCTTTTTCCAAACATCCCATATTTTGCAGAGGCAGAGACACGACAGACAACACTAACCTTTTCCAGGAGAGAAGGCTGTATAGTGTTTCCAGTCCTTTTTTGGCTCAGCGGATCAACTGCTTAACAAGCCTTATAAATCATGGCATGACTCCTTCCTTTTGAGGCTCCTTGAGAAGCCTCTGCAATTTACAGAAATACTAGAGAGTGGAGGGGCAGAGCAGCTACTGAGGGGGAAGCTTTTGGTAGGTGGTACTGAAAGTCATCCTGCCTAATTTTCATCAAAGAAATGCTAAGCTCTCAGTCTAAACTTGTTGTCTAGACTTCCTCTAGAGAGAGGGAGAAGGGAAGAGGTAGAAAAACTCCTCCCAAGGTGAGTAATTTCATCCTCTGAAGTTTTAAAACAGAGATTAAATGAATCATTTTCTATGTCTCCATTAAGGAGCCTAGATGGCGAGCTTAGACCACACATGAACTTTCAGCAAGATGAATGTAGTCTGGAAAAAGATGAGAAGGATAAATAAGACAGAGCTCAACTCTGTAGAAGACAATAATGAGCGGGCTTATGTAGTCAATGAACTTTCCCTGCTTTATGGCATCAGGACACTTGAATGAGAAAACATATGGTTTTCTAATAGGGACTGGGCAAAGCAGAGAAGTTGGGAACAGGGAAGGAAAAATGTATGAGTGTGGCATATGACAAAAAGAAAAGCTGAGGTTTTTACCTTGTCCACCAGACGAACTCTGTGGGCTACCAAGGGGAGTTCCAGTCCAGCAGAGCCTCAGAGGACCTTAGGCAGTCTGCAGACAGGAAACAGTAGAAGAAAAAAGATGATCTGATATATTTGGCAATATTTCCCCTGCTTGTAGTCCACAGAAGGGGAACCCCCAGAGAGATTTAGTCAGCCCACCACGTGAACTTCAGGGAGGATATATTATCCTTTTACATTGTCAAACATCGCTTGTGAGCAAGTTACATTTTGAGCACTTCGAACACTATTTCTGTCAAAAAATGTCAGATAAATTTTTCAGATACTCTGCCCTAGTTTTGGAGAAAATCCAGCCAATCACAGACCTTCTCAGCTCTCAATTTTTGGAGGCACTGGGATTCTTTTGTGAATTTTAGGGTACAGAGGATGTAAAAGTAAACCTCTGCACATTATTGAAGGAAACGTTAAACTCTGGTAATTTGCTCTGTGAGAGTTTGTTAGTCATTACAAGACGCAATGAGCATGCAGAATGTGTAAAAAAGATCAGTTCCTAGAAGCTGATACGCTCTCACAGACTCCCACAGAGTTAGGATGGTTGAGTATTATCTCTGCTTTGCAGATGGGGATGCTCTGACAGGCGGCTCTCCAGGGACTTGAAGGTGACACAGGAAGCCAGCAGTAAAACTGTGCTGTAAGCCCTTGTGACTTTTGGCCTAATGCCCTCCTCACTTACTGAAATTTGTTTGGCTTAATTTGCTTGAGGCCTAAGTGAAGAAGTACCAAACTTGTTTTACTTCACATAGACCTTTCACAGGGTGCTGCTGCCAGCTACTTGTATGCAGAAGGGGATACACACTGCTTCAGCTGGCTGGATGAAACAAAAAGAACCAGGGATCTCATCCATCCTATGTTTAGCCAGTATGTCTACTTATTTTCAAGATATTTGTGATATCGATGTTATTCTGTTTGTTTGCCTAAGCAAGAGGCAACTAGGGCTACACGTTGCTGTGAGTGGAAGAAACTGCCTCATTTGTGAGCACAAAAGAAACAACTCTGCTTTTGCTGTCCTTGCATCTTTTTGTCACTCCCGTCTCCCTCATGCCAGCAAGGCACCCCTGGCTGCTGCTCCGGGTTGTCTCCTGGGTAAAGGGCTGGTGGTGAAGCAAGTGGTTACTCGTCACACCACCATTGGTGTGGGGGCAAGGGCAGGCAGCTGCCTGTCTCACCAGGCCTAATGCAGCCCCGCTGCAGAACAGCCGCCCTGCCTTAGTGCCAGGGTGGCTCTGAGCGTTTCCCAAGCCACCAAAAACATCCCAGCTCCCAGCCCTCAGCTCTGCCCAGCCCACACGCAACCCAGTGGCAAAGCAACAAGGTTATCTAAGTGGAAAGGTGTGGAAAAGTTCTAAGACTGTGAAATTTCAAGGTAATGTGTGAGGGTTTATTACCAATCCCCAGGTGAAAGCTTCTGCAAATGACAACAATCGAGAACTCATGGGCCAGATGCTTTGCTCCTGCTGATGCTTAAAGGGACCGGAAAGCTACTGTAATGGGAATGGTGAAGATTTTCCCTGTCATGAGGGAATCTCTTTGTTGCTTACGTGTTCATGAAGAGAAAGCAGTCAATAGAAATTTTGGAAAATATTTCACTCTTTTCAATTTTACTCTGTTTTTTCTCAGTTTTTGCTTTCCTGAATCCTGTGATGTTGCTGTTTCAGCAGTTTTGTGGACAGCACTGGTGATCTGGGCTACAGAGAAAATTATTTTGAGAGGGGCAAGCTGAAAATTAGACACTTATTTGTCTTTCCAAAAAAAAAAAAAAACAAACCCCGCACAAACCCTCCAAGATTCCTGTAATAAAAAAGCAGAAAAAGCCTCTCAGCAGCCTTCTCAGCCAGCTTATGTTTATGACTGCTGTTTTTTCCTCTGTAAAATTCTTCGGAGCCTTTTCCACAAAAGAAAAAAAAAAAAGAAAATAGAAAAAAAAAGGCCTGTTTCTGGCAACACATAGTATCTCACTTAAGTGCTGGAAACTGAAATACCAAAGTATCTGTAGCAAATGCATGACAACAAGAGCACCTGACTCTGTTTCACTGTTTCTTACATTTATTCTTTGTTAGGATTGTCAGAATTACACTTTTTATTGTCACAGTAAGTCCTAGTGGCTCTGCTGATGTGCCGGGAAACCACTGGAGGTTGTGGACTCCCAGTCAGTGTTTACTATTGTTCCAGGGGTGTGTGTGAGCTGTAGAGTAGATCAGCCAGAGTGCTTGCTTTGCATGGTGTTTGTGGGCTTTTGTTTTTTTCTTTCTATCTAGGACAGGAACTGCTCATCTGCACAGCACTAACTTTTTACCTGATGCCCTGAGAGTCAGAAACCTGCTGCTAGAGGGTTTCCAGTTGGAGACCCACTGGTGCCTTTTAGAAATCCTTATTGTGTCCCTGAATGCAAGAGACAGAGCCCTCCGCTGCACAGCTCCTCTGTGGCAGCACTTACAGCAAAACCCGAAAGCTCCACAGAGCTTACTGCATTTTCAGAAAAGATAAAGTATCGCAAGATTAGTTCTAGCTCAGCTTACCTGCTTTAGGAGCCTGATATGACAACTTTGTTTCCAGCTTCCTATGCTTTGTTGCAGTGGCCATTTTGGAGAGGTGGGAAAGGCTTAAAATGAGATTTGTGATCATTCAAGATTTTGTTCTTATCTTACTTTAAAGATCCATTAAAGCTCAAATTAAGCAAGACTCCAGCTGTTAGCCCAGTCAACTGTGAATGGGTCTGTGCAACTGTTACACATTCTTTGAAAGTAATGGAGTAACAGGAAAGAAAAACCTGCTAAGCCTTCCCTTTTGATATAGAAGGATTTTTACTGCAAGGTTTTTCGTTTGTTTTAAGGCTTTGATTGCTTAAATATTTTCAGAGAAGAAAGCGTAGGTGATTCTTAATTGCTTCCTAAATTGGGAAGCTGCCATATCATAAGCAGAGAATTAAATTCTTGTGTTCTTCTCGAGGATCTGTGTCTTGCTAATCTTCCAGATAAAACGAACTCTGGAATGAAAGTCATTAATCATGATATCTTAATAACATGCACTTCAAAAGAAGTATATACCCTTTCAGATTACTAAGGTACCACCAGTCACAGCAAAACGTACTGTGACGTGCTGGGGACATCTAGTGGAAGAAAAGTAAAATAGTAAAAATACACAACAACGTTGTCCCCTGTTACAGGAAGATCGGAATCAGGGCTTACATGACTGAGCAAAGATTTACTTATTTAAACTCTAAATTAAATGTTTCTGGAAAAAACCCTCCTGTTTTCTATTTCTACAAGAGCCAAGTATCGTTGTCTTTAAAAAAATAGATTCTAATGAATTTAATTACTTAAGTGGGAGTTTATTTCATTTTTTTCCATAGGTTTATTTATTTGGCATGTAAACTATTTACCTTTATTTCAGATTCCTTGCCTTCAATAAAACAAAGGTAATACTTACCAAATAATAGTTGCCAACTATTTTATTAGTTTTGGGATGTTTAGGTGGAAGATGTTAAAAGTGGTATGTACAGGTAGCTCGAATATTCCTTTCTTATCAGATTTGTACCATTATTATTGCTAGTGTTATTACACTTAATCTTTGACCTTCCGTTTATGTCCCTACAACTCCACTCAGATTTGGAGCTGTACTGTTAGGTTGGGGAGCAAAATGGTTGCTTTGACTATCCTCACCACAGACTCAGAATCCTGAGTCCTTGTCAGGAATAATTTCAGATTTACAGGAAGAGATGTATTGACTTGCATGGGCTCCAGTGAGACTGGTAGACCTTGAGGTTGGTCAGAAATTACTTGGAAGTAGTATCAAAACAACTACTGACCCGCCATTATGATTACAGACAGGCCAAATATAATATAATACACACAGTCACCGTTTTCCCATCTATCTCACTTCACTCGCATACCCAATTCACTCACGAACAAACCCACACAGGTATGAGCATGTAGGCTTGTAATATGCCAAATCACTGCTTATGGGGGCAGCTTGAGGCCGATTTCGGGAGCCAAAACCAGAGAGGACCACTTAGTCCTAAGCAAGTCTTCAGACTAGAAAGCATGGGAGGGCAAGTATATTGATATAATCACAGAATCACAGAATGATTTGGATTGGAAGGGTCCTTTAAAAACTGTCTATTTCTAACTCCCCTGTTGCTGTCAAGGACATAATGCTGTAGTTTAAGTACATGGAGCTATGCCAAGACCACATAGGGAAGCAGGATGTGTTGATTTACATTTTTGCTGGTGAAAGACAGTTACACTTTTGGATCAACAGTAGCAGTGGTTTCAGATAGGAACACTGAGTCCTGCCTCTGTAAAGAAGCAGAGAAGAATGGTACCTTGTGTAACAACCACCTTAAGGAAGAATTGGGTTACGGTGGATCTGAAAGTTGAGAGAACCAGGAAACAGCAACTCCTCAGAGATATTGTTCAAGCTATTCTGCTCGGTCTATGCTATATTTTTTTCTCAGCGCATCAAGGGATCTTTGGACAAAGGAAATGGTGCCACGGCTTTTTATTTTAGTGTAGAGGTTTTGAGATAGTTCTTCTGAATGGCAAAAGCTACAATTACTTTCAGAGGGGAAAAGTCAAATGTACATGAGCCCTGAGCCTTCACCACAGGGAGTTATAATAAGCAGGAGTCGGACAATATAGGAAAGTAGGTAGGTTGAGGAAGAGGTATCCGTAAGCAAGGGTAAAATTTGCTGCCTTAGTACCCTAGAACAGTGGCCTTGCTCTCTCCAGATAAATGCTGTGATAATCCTCTCTGTCACAAAATGGGTCACCCTCACCAGTCCAGACTACTCTTTTCCAATGACTTGTGAGAAAAATGTGTGATCAGGCACTATGAGACTACAGAGTTCTACTGTAAAGTCAGCAAATGAAGAGACTCAATGTACAATTAAAACTTTCAGGTATTAGAATCTATGAGTCTGTAATGAACTGCTAATTTATCCACTGTTTGCTTACAGGAATTGTCCTCAGAACTCTTCCCTTATGCATCTTATGTTTTATAAGTGCTGAGTGGAGAGTAAAAGCCTCTTTGGAGGAAGAATCAGTAGTGAAAATCTGACGGTTATTTAAGTAAAATTTAAGCTTAAGAAAAATGTAAGATTTGCCAAGATTATGGAGCGTATAGCTAAATCACACAGTATTGAAGTCCAACTCTTACTCCAGTGAGAACAAACCCAGTAGGGTCTCTAAGTAGCTAAATGAGACCAACTACATTTTTGAGGTGTTTTTCAGACATTTCACACTGAGACAGTTCATGTTATAGTTCTGATGAAATTACGTTTGAGCAGGAAATAATTTGGACCTAGTGGTGTCTGCACAGTGGATTAGGAAAAAGAAAATCAGCCATTGTTAGACCAAATGGCACCAGAGATTGTTTCCCTGTTGTAAGCAGAGTCCCTCTTGGATCAGTTGACCTCTTTAATAGAAGGAGAGTCTGTCCTTCCATTAAATCAAAGGGAACAGAAATCAGTCTTGTAAGCAGGTGGTTGTCTCTGGGTGATGACCAAGGTCAGATTTTCTATTTCTAACTCTTATATGAGTTACTGGGGAAACTGCCCATGAAATTGGAGATATTGTGAAGACAGAGGCTAAACAAGATATTCAGTCTATAGTACTCCCCTGATAGTGTTACTGGGACCCAACACTAATGGGTCTTTGTGAAAACAGAAAGGCTTAAACTCTCACCCTGGGACTGGTGAGACTTTAAACAAACTTCACAATGCATTCTTCCTTACGGAAGAATGTTATTTAAGAGTTATTGGCTTCTAGACTTGGCTTCAACATCTGGTGAACCAAATCATGGAGGAGAATGAAAATACTTGCCAAATGATATATTGCCCAATGATATATTAATAGCATCGTGTTTCTATCTAAGCATGTTTCCAAGGGTAAGAGTGAGTTTGATTACCTTCAAGGTAAGGTATTGATTGCAAAGACTGGAAAATATACAGTGAGATTGTTAGAACTGGTTTGTCAGAGTGACACACAGTCATATAAAGCCACATGTAGCACGGGCAGGACCTACTGAGGGATGACACAGATCCCAAGAGCATACCTGGTCCCTTTTAAAACATTGGGCTTTTGTGGGAGATCTGTTCCTTGTGCAAATTTGATTGACTTAGTGTAACCCAGAGTTATCTCACACCTGGTCTCATCTGTTGAGTCATGGCGTGTGTCGCGCCTAGAGTTAACTCGTCCCTCATCCCATCTGTTGGGATGGGACACTTAGGTAATAAAAAAGCCAACATTTTTTAATCTCATTAATGGGAAAAGTCTTTGCATGGCACTTAGAGTAGCACAACATAAAAATGCAAGTCTGGTAAATACAGATTTTGACTAATCCTCCAGAAAATTTTCAGTCACAGATTTCTAAAAGTACTGTGCTGATACAGAGTGCTCGTAGGGCAGCAGGATAACCAATTCTGTACTTGGGTCAGAGGAAAATAAGAAAATCCTACTTGCCATGAAAGTTAATTGCAACTATTGAAAAAGAGAGCCCCGTAATTTTTGATTCTTTGTAAGATGGGAAACCAGACAATATTTTTGTCTAAGCATTAATCTTTTGCCCTCTGTTCTGTTTAAAACACTCCTAGTATTTTAGCTGCTTGATTTGAAAAAGCTGGCCACCATTATGGCAAGTTTCTTCATGTTTCTCATGTCATCGAGTGATGTTGGAGATGCTGAAAAGTTTTTGGAAGAATAAATGAAACAGCAGTCCAGTGAAATATTGATATAACAGAATCAAGATAGGGTAATTAGTACAGAACAATAACCGGGGTGTTGACTAGGTAGTGTGTTGGGGCTTTTTCAGCCCTGTCATTCTCTTTATCAAACCTGTTCCTAAAAGCCTCCAATGATGTTTTCCAAGTAGCCTGTTCAAATCCTTAACTATCTTCATCCTTAAAATGTTCATATTGGTAGCAAACCTTAATCCTTTTAGTTTTCATCAGATTTGCAGAGGGCATAAAGAACAGTATCATACTAGTGTAAAACCCTTTAATGTATTCAAAGAGTATTCATAAGTTTCCTCTAAATGTTTTCTTTTATTTTTTCTTTCCTTTGGATTATAATGGAACAGCTATTTTAACATACTTTGCAGATCATATTTTCTATATCTCTTACATTTGCATTATCTGCTAGGCTGTCTGCCAAAGGAGAGGTAATCTCTGTTTTACGTTGCAGTACCCGAAAGTGAACACTGCACTCTTGGTGACATTTCTCCGATGTTGAACAACTGTTGTGTCTTGTAGATGATACTTCTCAAAATATGTCCTGAAATGTCCTTTTGCAGTAGTTGACTTATAGTTGACATTCTTGACTTAATTTAAGTGTCTGATTCACTAAAAGCACAGAACCGTTTTTTCGATATTGCTGGCTAGTCACCTATTCCCTTCTTGTATTTATGTATCTGAATGTTTCTTCCTCAGAACTTCACTTGGCCTTCATTGAATTACATCACGTTGATTTCAAGCCATGCTTTTTGTTTATTAAAATTACTTAAAATTTGAATCCTATTCTGCTGAACATTTTCACCCTGTTCTAGTTTGAACTTCTCTGCAAATGTCACAAATATGCTTTCCAGTCAGTCATCCAAGGCATTGAGGAACATATGGAACGCAGCCTATAGTGGATCCCTGCAGCTTGTTGCTTGATATCTTCTGACAGCTGCACAGATAATTTTTTATAACTACCTTGTGAGTGCTTTCTTTTTCCTGGGTAGTTACACATCTATTAAATGATGTTTATACATACTCTGTACTTGTGTATTTTGCTAGTAAGAATGAGATTTAACAGTGTCAGTAGCCTTGCTAAGTGCAGTGTATATCAAGCATCTGATCAGATTTCACCCTTTGTGAGTGCTGAAGCAAAGATGTTATTAACTTTTCAGCTTTTACTATCTGCTGTTCTCTTTTTTACTTGTTAAGCAATAGACATTCTTTTATGTGTCCTCTTCCAATTTCCAAAATATTTTTTCTGTTGCATTTTATGTGTCTTGTTAGATGAAGCTCATATTCACTTTGATCTATGCTGCCTCTTATTTCTTTATAGTCTCTTTTGTGTCTATATCTGTAGGTCCTTGTTCCTACTTTTGTATTTATATTTATATTTTTCTGCTTTCCTTTTTCTTTTCCTGAGCTTTTGGTGGAGCCATGTTGGTCTCTTACTATGCTCCATATGTTTCCTTTGCATCATGACAATCTGCCATCGTATCTTTAATATAGTCTCTTTCAGTAACTGCGAACTCTCTTGCAGTCCTTTTTTCCTTAGAATATCTTCCCAAGAGACCCTACCTTCCAGTTCCCTCAGTTTGATGAAGTCTGCTTTTTTGAACTCCATTGTCCTTATTCTGCTGCTCTCATTCCTCCCTTTCTTTAGATTTGTGAACTCTGTAGTTTTGTAATCACTTTCACCGAAATTACCTTCTACCTTCAGCTGCTCAACCAGATCCTCCCTGTTAGTCAGAATCAGTTCTAAAACAGCTGTAAGCTTCTCAGTACCTTCTTCCATCTTCTTAAAAAAAAAGTTGTCCTCAACTTTTCCTGAAAGCCTACAAGACTTTTTTCATCCTGATATTATTTTCCAGCACATACCTGTGTATGATTCAGTTGTACCATTATAAGTGAGGGGGCACACTTTGGATGCTTCTATTAGTTGCAAAAAAACCCGACCAACCAAACCCAAAAAACAAGCAACCACCCAGAAAGGCATCAAACCCCACTCTTCTGTGTCCTGATATTGTTCTAGCTGGTCCCTATTTTGTTATTGCCTTTACTTTTTTCCTTTTTTACCTCTTCCTTGAGATGCTCAATGCACCTCTCACCTCTTCTGGCAGTTGAACAAGGATCTACATTTTTGATGCACAGTGTGGCTTCTTTCTCAGAGCCTGTCTTTCATAAACAAAGTGTACACCTTTGTCGCAGGAAATAGCATGAAAACATGATCATTACACAGCAGTCATGGACAGCTGCTCAGTTCAACTGGGACTCTTTCTGTCCCACATTCAATAGCTACCTTAGTTCCAGGGAATCAGAAGCCTTTGGAAACTCCCTTAGTTGTGTCGTATCCTTATCTGTGATTTTTCATCTAAATGTTTCAGCAAGTTTGAGGCTTAGTAAACTCGGAAAATCAGTTTGTTGAGCAAAATACCTTAAATGATTTACACCGTATACAACTGTGTTGAGAATTCCTACGCTAAATCTAGAGCTGTCTAGGTTACCTGGCCAGAAGATCATGTAATAAACACAGGTTGCAATACAAACACCAGATCTTAGGGGAGGGAGACAGAGTAATTTTCCAGCAGAGCAGGGTTGATTTTTTTTTTCTTTTTCCTTTCAAAATTCCAGCCTATTCCTGCTGCAGTAGGCTCTCTTTAGCTGTGAGTATATTTATTTGTAAAGCTACAGAAATTTTCATAAAATTAATGTACCTCTCTAACCTGGCAGTGGTTATTTGGGTTACTTGGGTTATAAATAAGCCACACCAGTCCACTGACATCACCCTTCCCAACTCTGAAAGAGTTTTTTATGTTTTCATGATGGAAAATACAACCTCTCCCTGTCTGGTAAATAATTTTATTCCAAACAGGAAGTGATGCCAGCTACTGAGCTCCCCTGGGATTATTCCATGATTGTGGAAACTAACTCAGAACGTTTGTCATTGTCCCAAAAGTTGTTGCTAGTGTCTTTGATATGCCTGCACTGAAAAAATGCAGAATCACTGGATGGCTGAAGTTGAAAGAAAGCTGGGGATCACCTAGTCTGTGTGCCCTACTCAAAACAGGGTCAGCTACAGCACATTGCCCATGGCCACATCCAGTTGGCTTTTGAATATCTCCAATGATGGTGACATGGAATTTCTTGGAATTCAATTTGTGCCCACCGTCTCTTAGGCTTGTTCCTGGGACTCACTGAGAAGAGTCTGACTCTATCTTCTTTACTTCCCGTCATCAGACATTTAGCATTATCCAGGCTGACTAGTTCCAGCCCTCTCAACCTCCTCACATAGCTCATTTTCTCCAGGCTCTTCATCATCTTCATGTTCTTCTTATGTACAGTATGCCTGTTGTCTTTCTTGCACTGAGGAGCTCAGGACTGGACACAGCACTTCAGCTGTGGCCTTCTCAGTGCTGAGGATATCACATCCTTGGCTTGCAGGCAATATGATGCTGTTCCTAATGCAGTCCAGGAGTGACTGTTCACCTTCTTTGCTGTAAGGGCTCATTGCTGCCTCATTGTCTACCAGGAGCCCTGGGGCCTTCTCTGCAAAGCTCCTTTCCCACAAGGCTGGATGGGAAAGCGGATGCGGTTTTTCTACTCAGGGCTGTTTACTTTTACTTGAACTTCTTAAAATTCTTGTTGGCCCATTTCTTCATATTACTGTGATTCCTCTGAAAAGCAGCACAATCATCTAGTACATCAATCGCTCCTCCCAGTTTTGCATCTTCCTCAGTCTTCTTAAAAGTGCAGGCTGTCCCATCATCTAGGTCATTAATAAAACTGTTAAACCATATTGGAACCAGTATTGATGCCTGGGGGACACTGCTAATGACTGGTCTCCAGATGAAATCTGTGCCATTTTGAATCCAGCATTTCAGACTGTTTTTAGTCTGCCTCACTGTGCGCATGTCTAGTCTGAACTTCATCCTTTCATCTATGAGTATGTTAGGGCAGACACTTTTGAAAACCTTGCTGAAGTTGAAATAGGCATCCACTGTTCTCCCCTTCTTCACCAAAGCAGACATATCACTGTAGAAGGTTGTCAGGTTGGTCAGACATTGTTCCTCTCTGTGAATCCATGGTGACTACTCCCAGTCACCTTCCTGTGCTTAACATCTTTGTAAATAGCTCTCAGAAGGCTGACTGGTCTGTTTTTCCCTGGATCATCCTTCTTGCCCTTCTTGAAGGTAGTAGTGACATTTGCTTTCTTCCAGAAAAGATCATAGATGATCAAGAGTGGCCTCACAATGACATGCTGTTAGGTCACATGCACTTATTTATGTCCAGTTTTTTCAATGTTCCCTAATCTGATCATTCACCACCAAGGGTAAGTCTTATTGCTCCAGAAAAATACCAGAACAAAAGTTGCTGGAGTACAATGATGTGCATGGTATACAACGGATTTTCAGTTGGAAGTGTGTTCACAAGATGGCCTTTTATTTTAGCTAGAGTTCACTTTAATGTAGGCTATATTATTTATTTCAGCTTTAATTTAAAAAATCCAACTGAAATGCCCCACCATAAAATCCAAACCAATGATCTTTCTTGCGAGAAACATAAGCCCAGCCAAAGTCAAACACATAAATTATATCCTCTAACAGAGCTTATTTATTTATATATAATATGAAATTGTCCCCTGAGAAATATGATAGAAGGACATTAACTTCATTCTGAACAAGAATGAATAAAACATTGTTCTTTGTGTAGAAATATAGAACAAAACATATTAATAAGAGCCATATGACCATTCACTGATCCATACATGTACACAAGATATTTTAAAATAAATTGGGATGTTGTGAATATAATTCTTCCTACTTTTTTTGAATACTGAAAAATATAACTGAGATTTACATATCTGTTCCTCTTAGAGTGGAAGGTAGAAATTTTTCCTATAAATTTAAGATTACTTGGAGGTGAATAATTTACACCAAGAATAATGCAAAACCTGGCTGACTAATTTTTATTTTTTATTTTTATTTTTATTTTTATTTTTATTTTTATTTTTATTTTTATTTTTTATTTTTATTTTTAATTTTAATTTTAATTTTAATTTTAATTTTAATTTTAATTTTAATTTTTATTTTTATTTTTATTTTTATTTTTATTTTATTTTTTACTGTGCATTTCTGAGAAATTCTCTGCAGCTGAAGATATTAGCATAAAATTTAAAAAATAATCTTCCAGATCAGAATATCACATCCCAGATCCAGGAATTTCCTTGCTTTGTGGTGTCTACAGCAGCAACCAGGAAGTGTTAACTGTCTATGGCTTTGTTTGCTCCAGATAATGGAATGGTTCATACTTCTGGAAAATATCCCATACAATATTAAAAAAAATAAGTGAGATTTATTCTTGGCATCAGTCCTCTCACCTGCTTCTGCAGGTGAACAGCCATTGCTGGGAGCTTTAGATACAGGGAAATGCTGCTTCAGTGTCATTGCGACCCTTTCCATCATTCCCAGAGCCCATGTGGATAGTTTGGACCTCGGAGTTCTGGAAAAAAGAAATAACCAGGATGGGAGAGCAAAAATGAAGATTTACAGCAGACTTCCCTCAAGAAGGATGGATTTCTTTTCAGATACCCATAGTCAGCGCTCTGGTGGCAGCATGCTGGCAGTCCCTGTGGACAGGGGGTCTGCTCAGCCGTGGGGTGGCCCCTGCCAGACTGTGCCCACAGAAGTCCCAGGAGCACAGGGCAGCACTCTACTGGGCAAGGAATTTCCCATCTTGCAGCACTCCTGGGCTCATGAGTCAGACCACTGAGCTTTTCTCCACTTAAAATGCAAGATTCAGTTCTTTCTCACCAAGAGGTCTCTGTCTGCTCTCCTTAGTAGACAAGCCTGAGAGAGGGTAAAAG
This sequence comes from Patagioenas fasciata, assembly GCF_037038585.1. Lineage (NCBI taxonomy): Eukaryota > Metazoa > Chordata > Aves > Columbiformes > Columbidae > Patagioenas > Patagioenas fasciata. The sequence goes on along the minus strand of NC_092520.1, from coordinate 188,209,242 downwards.
AAGTGATGACTTTGTTACTTGGAGGGAAATCAATGGGAGCAGAATCAGGCTCTCCGTGGTTTCAAATAGGTTTGGATTTACAAAATACATACTTTGTACACAAAATAAGAAATACTGATTAAAATATATGGATTGAAAATGAAATACAAGTAATAATTCCATAATTGTTTATTCAGTAGCTGTCTGAAAAAGACCACACTTAGTTGTAATGCAAATATTCCAACACATACAGCCTTTATTTCCAGGTATATGCTTTAAACATTAAAAGCTAATGCCCTTACAGTACCTTCTAACAATTTGCATATACTGAATCCACTATGTAAGGCAAAAAATGCGACTTGCATAATGAAATGCACACACACAAAATAGAAGGTATGCAAAACAAACACATCAACTAGCTGAATGCTAATTACCTATAAGCAAAATCTGGAGATACTCAGTATGCAGAACTGATCAGTTTTTGCAGTGAAGACCTATAACTAATTTCCTCCAGGAAAAAAATTTTCCATTAGCTTTGGTGAATTTATATCCATTATAGAAAAGTTGTAGCTAAATAAATATTATTTTAGTTTAATTGGATTAAAAATTAGAAATGCAAATTCTGGTGCACCATGTCTCTAAGGCCTTGTCTCCCTTTTTATGGTAATACCCTTCTAATGGTTTAAGCCTATGAAGAAAAAACACTGAAGATTTTAACTAGCAGCTTTGCAGGGGGGCAGAAAGGAGCAAAGAAGATTTAGTGGTGAAAAGAGCAAATAAATAGGTGCTCCAAGATTAAAAAGAGGGTAGAAGTGCATGCTGAGCTGTTGAAAGACCTCTCTGTGTTTAAAGAAAAATATTGTTTGGTTCTTTCACCAGTGCATGATCAAAATAAGAGGTACAAATTAGTTCATGGCTGCTGAAGCTACAAAACATCATGCAGAGAGCTGTCTTTGGGAACGTTTTAATGAGGAGAAGAGGTCATCAGACTGTGACATTGCTTTTCAGAATTCTTCAAGAACAACACAGACTTCCTGTTCCAAATGTGGTAAAGAATAAAACAACCTTAGTAGTAATCGTACAACTTTTGAACTGTGTTCCTTGGAAATACTGTACCGTGCTCATTTTGTAGCTTTAGTTAGCTATCTCAAAGGAACTCTTCCATATTTTCCATGTGCCCTTATTTCAAAAGTACAGTGAAATGGTAGAGCTTCAACAAGGATTATATTTATAAAATAAAGTTTTATTCAGTCTTCTAAAGAGATTTTAATGTTTTCATTGCTCTAGGTGAAATGGTACACTGTGGCTCTGTTCATTAACATTTAGCATCAGTGCAAAAATCAAGGATTACCACATACAGTTTGAAAGGACATCCAGAATGACTTTGAAATTAAATTCACTACAATCTTAGTTTTGCAGCATTTCAAACGTGATTTTAAAATGTATAAGTTAAGTTAATGGCATTCCAGGTCAAATATCCCCCAGCCCAATAACAAGTCCCACATAGAATGTCATTATTTAAATTTGTGGCATACTGTAGATGCTGACTAGGATTGAAGAAGTCCACTGTAAATTTAATAAATAAGATGTATACTACAGTGTAGTTATTTGAAAAAAGCTTCCTTAAGGATACTTAGGCTATTAGCAGAGAAAAGATACTGGTAAATCAAATAAGTATTCTAAGTTATGGGTATTATTAGCATAAATCTCACAACTGGAATGGCTTCAGGATTGCTAATAATTATAAAAATGCCAGTAACTAGCAACTGATGGTGGTTCTTACTCCTGATAAACAATTGCTTCTGTGAAAGAAACAGGTACCAAAATAATGATTCCTAAGCCTGTTTTTTAAAGGTTTCTAATAGTAAGAAAGAATATAAATGCATGTCAAATAATGTTCACAAATCGGGTCCTGTAGTTAATAATTTGGCTAAAAAGTACCTTATCTGTTCTTTAAAATAGAACGAGCTGTATTACAAACCAGTCCTTTTTATTTTTAAGATAGTTATAGTAAAATTTCATTTGGAAAAGGATCAGTAACAATGATACAAAGCTGGTGTAGATGGACTATTGCTCATGCCATAGAAATTCTGTTGTAATTCTTTCATTGCGCAGTCTTTAAACTTATAATGACTGTATTAAGAGAAGAAAGGATAACATGAGCCATACTGTATGCCACTTGTCTCTTCCTTTTCCATCAAATAAAAGGAGAAAATGAATTTGGCACCTCTCTTCTGTAATCAGAAAAGAAATATCTGTCATAGTGGTTTCACTAAGCTTTTTTTCCAGTGTAAAGAGCGCTGGCAACTGTCCATCATCTGAAGTATGTAATTCTAACCTGAATATTGAAAGTCTCAAGAAGAAACATGCATGTATTTGTTAACAAAAGCATGCTCTCATTAACAAATGTATTTAGTAATAAATATTCACATTTACGCCATTAATCTTACAACTTTAAATATTAATGATTACCAGGTCACTGCACCCTGCCACATTCTTCCGTTAATAAGTTCATGTAAACATTTACACTAATTTTATTTTCTGTGGTATAGTTTTCTTCTCTTTCACATGAGGTACTAAACAGACATTTAGAAATATTTTAGTTGTTTGTTTGGGCTCTAAAAAAAAAATTCCAATGAAAATTTTTCCCACAAAGTTTAACAAGTTTGTTGGTTTTCAGTTTAAACCTTTAATCCTGTTTGAATGGATTGATGTCTTTTTCCTTGATTTACCAAATTCTTCTGTCAGTGATTAGGTCCTGGGAGTTTGGGTTAATGTGAGATTTCTCCTATTCTTGTATTGTCATTCTAGTGCCCGTTATTTCCCCCCCCCCGCCCCCTTTCCTTTCCATTTATACCACTGTATTCTATTCAATGACCATTGCTTGCTGAAAAAAAGATGTCTTAGAAAGCCAATTAGCTGTTATGCATAGAGTTTTTAGCCAGCATGGTAGCTGTATTTGTTACAGGACTGTAAGCAAAGCATTGAAAAGTAAATGTTAAAAAAGAGAGAGGAAGGAAAAGGAGATTCTAAAATTCTGAGTTTTGCTTTCAATTATCCCAAACTACATCTACAGGCAGTAATGACAAGTGTAAATTTTGTGAATCAACATGATAGGAGAAAAGAACCTTTGATTCAATGGATAAGCTGTGATGTAGAAATCCTGGAGCAGTTTTACTAGTAAGTATGCTTTTATAATTAGAGTATCAATGATTCTCCATCTAATGCAAAAATGTTGCAGGGTCCTTTGATAACAAATGTGGGCAAAACTTGGAAACTTTTATGTAACTGTCATAAAACAAGGCACTACACAATGTTCCTGAATTAAATGCAATTAAATCCAATTAAGAACTTTGCTGAGTGCAACAGATTTCTACTGATCTAAACAAATTTAAAAACTGCTACTTGATAAATATAGCTGTAAGCTTTGAGAAAGCCCCACAATTACAGAGAATCCTAAAATAAATTAGTGTAATCTAGGAAACAAACAAACAAACAAACAATGTGTGTGTTTACTGTAATCAGAGTTTAAACTGCCAGTCTTCTGTCAAAATCTTTTTCGGTAAAGAAAACAAACCAAACCCATAACGACATCCACAAGTATTATTTTATTTTTTGCCATCAACATGAAGTGATGTTCTTTATTACAAGGCAAACAGATATCCTCAAAATAGAATAATACGTAAACTAAAACATCTGTAAGATTGTATAAACATTATAGTATATGCGTATAACTAATATTATAGTTGAATATTTATTTGTACTACTATTAGTAATTTGCTATCCATTCATAAGTTTATGGTTTTCATGCTTATATTTTATCTTTTTAACGAAAATGTATGAACTGTAGTTTTATTTCAGACTGTCTTCAAAAATATTTCATATTTTTTATTTAACAAGGGACTTAAGGTGTGCTTACATAAGCATCCTCTTTCGAAATATTTTCTAAAATTCAAATCTTTATATAACTCTCTTGAAATTTTATCAAATATCAGTTGTACAGAAAAATAATCTGTAGTTATATCAAAATTATTTTTGCAGCTTCATTTTATCCAGTTTTGGTTTTCTGTGTGAAGTTTTTTGTTTGTGTTTTTTTTTTTTTTTTTTTTTTTTTTTTTTGTTTTGTTTTAGTAAGCCGACATCTGCAATATTTTTGGAATAGACACATGTCATTTTGGGTAAAGTATTACAGCAGATCTTGAAAATGGAAGGGCAACCCCCATAATAGAGCAAAGTTTTATTGGGAAGTTTCCGTTGAAGAATGCAGTGTTTTAAACACAGCACTTTCTATAAAGATGGCACTCTAAATATGTACTAGTACTAAAGGAAATGTCTGTTGGTACCAAAGTAATTGCATCTGCGATTTAATTTCGCTGGATTAAATCCAGTATACCCTGTATCTTGTTGGATTGTCCCTTAAAATTTTAATTTGGTGAAAAAGGAACATTCCCGTGAATTACTACTGAGCAGTGCTTAGCAAGCAGATGTATACCTCTATGTATATTATTGAGCACTCCGTAAAACAACCTGCTGAGTTACCTTGCCATGCATGCTTTATGATCTTGTCAAGACTTGTGAAAGTTATTTTATAAATGTGAGACATACAGAAGGACAGTCTAGGTGCTGTGCACTGCTATGGAAATGATTTAGCAAATGGTTTTAAGAATGATCTGGTATTACCGTAGAGAACTTGGAGACATTATGCATAGCTGAGTTATTGTTTGGATGAAGCATGAACCTAAGATTGAGTTTCATTGCAATCACCACAGATTACACAGTAATTTTATCAGGAATAGGAATGCTGAGCCCTGTACATTAACCAAACTCCAGATGAATTGGTGGGATTCTACTTTTGCAAGAAAATACTTCCATGGGGGTTTCTTACTTCCTAACCTATTGCATATGGCTTTGTAAAAAGCTGCTATGAATCACAGGTTGTTTGGTATTAGTATTGGTAATAGAGTTTCACATACCCATAAATGATACAATTACATAATTCACATGTAAACCATACCTTGGCTTTGAGGATGTACATACAACCCTCTTAAAAGTCAGTGCTTTGTACAGAAATAAGAGAGACCATTTCTAAAATGTGTTTCCATAAAGAACCATATAGAGATGTGTACTGTGAGACGTGAACAAAGGGGATCCTAAGTCATAACATTCTGTAAAAGATAGCAGACGTAATTAATGCAGAATGAAACTTGAGACCTCGGTGACAGGTGTTTCTTCTACTGATGTTAATTTTTACATACATATATATTTAAACCTTGATATTTATTTATAGTACAACAGTGTATGTGTAATCAATCACTTAATTAGGTCCAAGGTTTCTAGAGTGCCAAGACAGGTGCACTGATCTCCACTTCTGTCAGCAGAGAGCAGTTGTATGGAATTCAGTCTTCTCTTGTGAGTAATTCTTCTTGTCCTCGGGACCCTCTGCACATTCCGCCCATGCAACTCTGCGGGTTCATGCTCAAAGACTGAAAGGTGAAAAAGGAGAAAATAATTCAGAAATCTAACAGAAGCAACCTAATAGACAGTTAAAGTGCAGTGAGGCAAGGGCAGCACAGTGCTTGAAGGGGCCCTGATATGTGAAGGTAAATCGCCTTCGTGTCTGTCGTAAGAGCCAGTAATTCAGAAGGTCCAACTTCCATTTTGTGACAGTCATGAGAAAACAAAGTATATCCCAAAAGAAGAACAAGAAGGAAACTCTGAGTAAAAGGTATTGGCCTGTTATCCTCATCAGTCCAGTACAGAAAGAATAGTACTTCGGAAGAATAATAAGAGAGGATAGACCTAGAGGGCATGCAAATAGTGAGACATATAAAGAATGTACAAGATCCTCATAACTGATGTTATTAGCCCGATGCTGCCATTTTCATACTCAATCTGGTAGCTTAAATGTAGTAACTATTCCTCGGTGGTGGCATTGATTAAAGTCTCATCACTACATTTAAAACCCTGGTTCTGGGACTCATTTAAATGGTTATAACTACGGGTAGGCAGAAGCTTTGATCCTCCTTTCTATAGCACTTTGAGTATCACTCCATGGCTGATTACTGGTGAGTTGAGAGAGAAGTTCTACCTGGTGCCATGCACGTATCATATCAACACCACCCAGAATGAGAAGTTAGGTAGCACGTGCTTATATTTCTTTCCAATATACTGTAGCACACTTGTCCTACCTATGTTAAATAAAAGTTTCAGACATTTTTCTGTTTCTTTTTTTCTCAGACTTGCAGATACATATCTTAGTTTTAAAATTGGGATGTGTGCACTGCATGTAAACCCTTGCTCACTCTCTAAACTTTGAATATGAATAATGAGAAACTGTGTATAGTGTCCACAATACCTAAGTCTTTTCAGCTATCTGGGGACATGCTTTTCTGTTCATATGCTGTGACTCTTCAGGGTTGAGAAGACAAAAATGAAGCATGTGTAACAAGAGGAGGGTAAAAACATCAGGTTTTTGTTCCTCTAAAGCTGTATTCACAAAATGATATTTATAATCTTATCCAGGTTAAAGTTTGAACAGGTTTTGCAGATGTTTTAACTTTCTAGCAAGGAAGCTGCAAAACTACAGACATCATTTCTGCAACATTGTAGATCAGAGTAAAATTATGAGAGATCAAGTGTCCTGAGAAGTGAGCTGTGAATGCAGGAAGTATATATTGACATTTACTCCATAACATAACTCAGCACCAAGTCTATCCATCCACCTGCCTTGTCATACTAGAACCTACCATGAGGGAAAAGAGATCTCGAGCAAGGAAGCATGTCATCACAAATATTGGTCAGGATAGGGCACCCCTAGAGAACAATGTTATGCTCAATGCCTGAAGCTGATGCGTTAGAATACAAATTATCCTGAAACATACAGGAGGAAATACTTGGGTTGCATTTAATGTTATTTAATAATATCTGTGTACTCTGGTAAACCTGATAGAAGCACCTATTGTTTAGATGGTCTAAAATTTTTAACCACATGATTCTTTATGAACTATTAACTGTTTGTGTTGAAATATTCTCATCTGTGGACATGGCCCCAGGCAAATTTCTATGTGCATGTGAAAATTTCTGTAGAAATAGCACCATCATTTCTGAGAGCAAGGTTATGGAAAAAAAGACATAAGGCCAATGTTAAAATCTTTTATAGCTCTCTATTTGAAAAGTAGTTGTGTTACTATGAGGTGGAAATTGTACTTTACATTTGTCCAGAAGGCTATTGAAGATCAGAAAGCTCTCATATATGCAAACCCTCCCATAATAATAAAAAAAATAAAAAAATCCCAGACGATTACATGAAATAGTTCTAGATTGCACATCATATCCTGGGGTTTGTTAAACTACAGCAACAAAACTCTTGTGTCCCTTTGAGCATCGTTCCAACCTATAGTTGCAGAGACTAAAGAACAATTTTTGTGTAGCTGCTCCTTTGCCTGCTGGAGGTCACAAAAACAGCATCAAAGAGAGCCTTCAGCTTCTTTTCCAAGGCTCCCCTTGGTACAGAGAGAGGGAGATGGAGAACACAGAGGCAGGAAAGTCAGCTATTGAAAAGTTTGGAAATATCAGGAACTTAAAACTGGCCAGCAGGTATTCACACTGCATAGTCAAGGCTGTCTGCTGGAGGAATTTTTGTGCTCTTCATCTTACTTAATATGAAGCAACTGTGCTTCTGGTAGCAAGTCTGCTGCATACCTTGTTACAGATTCCTCAGCAAAAATGTAACAATGACAGGATTCTGCCTTGCTCTTGATTTTTGTGGTTGGCCGCTGCCAAGTTAGCCCGGGGTCCAAAGTATGATGAGCTGTCATTTTTTCCCATATGAAGATCACTCTTAATGTGTTAGAATGGAAGACCTCTTTGGGACGTTATGATGTAACTATTTGTGTCATTGGCAGCTTTTATCAACCGTATATCCCTGCTTATTGAATGTGCTACTTCTTTTTCCTTTCTTTCCTCAATATTTGGCATTAAAAAGTTTAATACTTGGTGTAGAAACACAATCATGTGTATTCATCAGAAATGCAGCTCCTAGCAAGTATTGTTACCATACATACAACGAAGGTGTATTCATTAGTATTATGCTTTTTTCTCTTTTCCTTGATGCCTCCCTCCCTCAAGTTACGTAAAAAGGACAGTATCTCACACATTCTCTCATCCAAAAAACTTTTGAGCTTTTGAACTTTTATCTGAAGAGTTAAGAAGCTTAAATGCAAACTATGATTTTTTTAAAAAAATATTTCATTAAATAGCATTTTTTTTTGTACAGTTATTGAACTCAATGGATTCATAACACTGTTTTAAATATACTTTGGATAAGGAGAGACTGTCAAACTTATTTAGTCTGAGTTTGTACTCTACTGGATACAGAGTATTTTCATTAGAGGGTCCAATGAAACTTGGATTTGTTCTTCATTCATCTGAAAGTTCTTTATTGTAACATGTCATGGAGAGCATTGTGCTATGTTGTCTAGGAGGACCTAAGGCCAGTACTGAAGGAACACCCAAGGAACTGCCAGAGACCCAGTTTGGCTCAGGAAGCAGGCTGTCCCTGTCCCCATGGTGCTGAGACATCCATACCAACATAGGGGTGACTGCTTCTGAGTGGAAGTGAGAACTGTGGAGGGTACCACATACTACACCTTTTGATCTTAATGAGCTGCTTCTGTGTTGATGGGTCTCTCTGCTTGCAGTGCTGAGGTGTCCATTGGCTGTGGGAGGGCTGGGCAGATTGTAGGTGGTTGGCTTGGGCAGTGAAGCAGACCCTGGAGGGATCCAAAGTCAGAGTTTCTGGCAATACACCTAGTTTTGATCAGGATGCATGCAGACTGTCAGCAAAGGTGGACTATCTTGAAGGGTAAGCTCTGGGAACAAATATGAAGAGGGCTACATGGAGACTTCCTCACCATCTCTAGGCCATATAATGGCTCAGGTATTTAATGTCAACTACCCTTGCTGCTTCACTGTATCAGGGACTTCATGAGGTGGTGCCACAAATCAAGAAACAGAGGTTGCTTCTTCCATCTGTTTGGGTGGAACAAGACACTATTGTCTTGACAATATCAAGTGTATTGATCAAAGGACTGTGTGTTTATTTCTTTATTGGTGGTGGTGGAGAGCATTAGTTTATTTTGTAGAGTTACACAGTTCTTTAAGCATATATCTTTTTAGGCTGAATTATTAATGTGCATGCTCTTATGTTTTCAAACATAACTGAGTTATGTGAATGGAAGAAAATAATAAACTAAACTAAATTGATGGTGTACATCATTCATCTCTGGACTCTAGACCGATGGTAAAATTTGCTTCATTAATATAGCCCTGAAGAGCCCCTGAAGAGACTAAACTGCCCAATGAATGGGATCATCTTGCCCCCCCCAGCAGCCCTCACACAGAAAAGTTTCCATTGCACTGATCTTTTGACTTTGGGTCTGTGGGCTGGAAACCTAAATCTCAGCATATAAACAGATTCTTCCCCAAGCTGAAAATAAACTTTTCAAATCAAATTACACATTCAATGTCAATATACAGCCTGATCATTTACAAAACTATAATATTTTTAAAGAGATGCCTATACATAATATTCAGAGGCCCTAACACTTTCATTAACAAAATTGACAGTATTAATCAGTATTCTAATATACTGGTTGACCGTGTGGTGTCTTCATTTACACTTTGAGTGCTGTAGGACAATGTTTCTCAGTTATGAACTGTGGATTGTTGCTGGTCTGTAAGATATCAAGAAGTGATTAATGAAATTTTTGCAAAAAAACACATATATGGAGATGTATAACTGAAGAAAATAGAGAAAATTAGTTAAAAAAGAGAATGTCCACACTTTAGGATGTATTTCAGGCTAAGAGATTAAATGATCTTTGATTTAAACAAACAAATGAAACCAAACTCTGGGACAAACAATCTAAGAAAATATTCCTTTGAATAAATTATTGGGATTTTCTATCCTGTAATCCTGAATCTGCCATTGATGCTGAAGGCAGGAAGAGGCACTGATCTGGAATTTTCAAACCCCCTTGCTGACTGAGGAGCACATGTCCCTAGCGAAAGGCAGTGGGACTTCTATTATGGAAACATTCTCCTTGGAATTACATCACAATGTCATGTTAACTAATAAATGTTGTTTATATTGTAAACCAGTGGTGGCTCCAACGCATTTTAGCTTGGGCGGAAACTGTGCATGTATTTACATGAGTGTGCATGTGCTCATTCAAAACACACCAAAAGTCAAAGAGAACAATATCCTACAATACAAATGGGTATAGACTATTCCTTATTATGATAGTGCTAATAAGGTGAGAATACCTGATTGTTATACCCTGGAAAATGGAAAAAATTACACCTTGCAAAAGGCTTTGTGACTTTATACTATGTACTCCTTTCCATGCTCAACCCAAGCTGCCACATTTTTGTCTCTGCAAGGTTGGGATTAGCCAGTAAAATCTCACATTTTAGTATTTTTTTAAAAAATAATTTTCTATGAAAACCTGCTATGTATTGTAACATGCTATAACTTTTTATGAGCTGCCTTCATTTTTTCATGTTAACTCTTCTTTATATGCTATTTCTTTTGGATTATGCTGCTATTGCATGTTATTAATAGTGACATGGAGTAGCTATGACGGAAGAACAAAGAAAGATATCAGTAAGGTTATTAAGTTCTAGTCAGGATGGACCCCCTTGTCCTCAGTATAAACCCACCCTTACTGAATCCCCTAAAATAAAATTATTTTGGAAATTTTCAAGATGAGCTCTTGAACTACAATGCCCATTAGTCTTCTGATGTGTTCACTGTTTGTTTCTAACCATTCATGCTATAAGTCAAGAAACACATTTACTTTTAACCTCTCTGTGCTTCAGTGACTCCTGTGCAATAGATTTTCTGGTCTTTGAAAGCTATGTCTAAGCCAATTATCTTCTCTGTTTGTGGCACAGAGAACATGGGAGCTGCATGGCTTGCTAAGGATCTACGGGTTTGAAAAAAATTTCATTCTGGAAGAGAAGCCAGATTTTTTTCTTGTGCTAGTGGTCACATTAAAGTTGGATGACATTTATGGCAACTAGGTGCCTGAAGGATTGTATGTAGTTATTAGGATATAGTAATATATATTGTAGGGCTAGTACTGTTCTGGTGCAGTGGGGCCTTATACAACTGGTTGGTAAAGTTATTAATTATGTACACTGCACAGGACACAATCCCATCTCCCCAGAAATGCTCTTCTCTGTTTCCTCACAAGAATAGAGTAATTGGCCATAGTGGATCACACCAGGCATCTTTCTGGCTCAATATCCTGTTTCCAGCAGTTGGTAGGAGCATAAGTCTAGATAAGAGCCAAAGAACATCTCCAGAAACAAATCATACTCCTCCAGGAAAAAAATCTCAGGTCAAGCAATCTGTGGGTCAGTTCATTTCTGACCCAGAGATATGGTATATTTGTAACTTATATCCCTTGATGGTTTTCCATTAATTAACCCAGTGACTTTTCAAACCTATAAAAGATTTTGCTATGTAATCCTCTGACAAAAAGTAACACAGTTTAGACATGAGTTATGTCTAACACCTTTGCTGTTCTTTTTAGCACCTTTCAATTTCTGCAGTGTTTCTACACAGATAGATGAGAATGATACAATATTTGATGTATGGATACACTGTGAATTTAAGCCATGACATTACCTTGTTTGCTGTGTGGTTTGTTTCTAATATTGTGTCTGCTGGTTTGATTACTATGACCATTGTATTTTACATCTTCAAGAACTGTTGTTTTTAGCTTCAAAACCCTTTCCCCAGCGGTAACAACTGGTTCCATAAGAGTCTCTGCCAATAGAGTACAAAGGTAGAAATATGATCCACCAAGTACATCACATAATTTTTGCTGACAGCAAATTTCATCAACCATTTTTAACTGACCAGTCAATGTCACGAGACTCTTCAGTTATACTGCCTTTAATAACCAGCAAATTTTGTTACTTTATTCTCTACAGTTTCTAGAGACTATTTCTGAACACTTGTAGCATCCAGTGATACCTTTTAGATTTTGCTAATGTCTTTCATTGAGAAAACTGACAATTTATCTCTACTTTTATTTTCCTATTTATCAGCCTGATATTAATCCTGATGATGAGCTCTCTTATTCTGTGCCATAGTCCTCTCGCCACCTTTCATGAAGGAACTTTCTAAAAACCATTCAGAAGTCTCAGTAAAATGTGCAAGCTGCCTTCAGTTTTTCCACATGTTCAGTGATTCCCTCAAAGAAATGTAAGAGATTTGTAAGGCAGGGTAATTTTCAGCAAAAAAACTCATCAGCTCTATCTCCTGGTATTGTTACAGGTATTGTATATGTCTGACAGTCTCTCCCTTTTACAACTCTACCACTTTGTTTGGTCTGAGCATCAGATTCACAAGCGCAGTCAATGTAAGAAAGGACTAACACTAATCTTTCCCTCAGATAAAGCTGGCAACAAATCATAGAGCTTTCTCCTCAGTTTCATAAAGAGGCAAGATAAGTGGGCTACATGCACAGCCAGTGCCATTTCTGTGGGTCATCAGCTGAAAGCTTACTGATGCTGCCCTTTCTCTATGTCTTTTTACACTTGTACTTGAGGTTGACCACTTCTACAGAAGGTCAGCATGACACACAGCCTTCATGGTGGTGTTGGCAGTAATATTCAGCTGTCCCATGCACATGTTGTTAGGCCACCACCCAATGCATTTGAACACACTGCTGATGTAGAGCGGAGGTAGGAAGCCCTCAGTGAAATTTAGGGCGATGGTCAGGCCCTACTGTCACAACAGACCATAGACATTACAGACTGTTATAACCAGTAGCTGCTATCCTGTCTCATCACCTGCTGCCTTTATAACAAGCAACCTTAATTGTCATAAAGGTGTTGGGTTTTACTGAACACCTTCAAGTGAAACAGTTTTCTTTGGTTCTAGGTATTTCCCAAATCATAGAATCATAGAATGTCCTGAGTTGGAAAGGACTCACAAGGATCATTGAGTCCAGCTCCTGTCGCTGCATATGACAACCCCACAGTTCACACCATGTGTCTGAGGGTGTTGTCCAGTCTCTTCTTGAACACTGTCAGGCTTAGGGCCATGACACCTCCCTGGGGAGCCTGTTCCAGTGCTCCACCACCTTCTGGGTGGAGAACCTTTTCCAAATGTCCAACCTAAACCTTCCCTGGCACATCTTCCTGCTGTTCCCTCGGGTTCTGTCATTGGTCTCCGGAGAGAAGAGATTGGCGCCTGTCCCTCTTCCTTCCCTTGTGAGGAAACTGTAGACCACGATGAGGTCTCCCCTCAGTCTCTAGGCTGAACAAACCAAGTGACTTTAGCCTCTCCTCATATGGCTTCCTCTCCAAATGCTTCACCAACTTTGTGAAGACCAATGAGTCATTCAGATTTTTTTGGATTTGTTGTCGTTTAGTCATTTTTCAATAACTCCCAGAATAATCTTCTCCATGATTTCACCAGGCACAGAAGTGAGGCTGACAGGCCTGTAGTTGCTGGGGTCATCCCTGTTGTTCTTCTTGTAGATTGGGACAACGTTTGCCAGCTTCCAGTCAACTTCGACTTCTCCAGGTTTCCACGAGCACTGAAAAATCACAGCGAGTGGTTTTACTATGACATCAGCCAGCTCTTTAAGCACCCTTGGATGAATCCCATCAGGCCCCATTTGCTTGTAGGGATCTATCTGGAGTAGCAAACCCTGTACAAGTTCTGGATTAATCGAGAGTTTATTGTTCACGCAACCAGAGTTCTCTCTACTTTCTAACACTGTCAATTGTTAAAGAAAGACTGGAAACAGTATAGATGGTCAGTAATGAAGCTTTTGATAGGAGGTTTTATTCAAAAACTTGTTTCTATGTGAATGGTAATCAAGAAAAAAAGTTTGTATATGAGATCTTGCTACTGACTTGCCTTTGAGACCTGCATTTTTAAAAAGTTGACAGCAGGGGACTCTACATTTTCTTTTGCTGCAACTCCAGCCTGATCCCTCTGCTGCAGTGACCTCTACACTTATTTTGTCTTTCAGTGTCTTAAAATTTAGTTTTCTGTGCCGTCATTCACACTGAAAAGAAGATACATATATATTTATAACGATAAAAGAGAAAGAATTTCTTGACTGTTATGGTCTTCTGACACTTTATTAGCCAAGTCTACATTTACCCTCACCCTTACAGGTCTCCCTGTGGTGGCTCTGAGCTCTGCTGATCTTGTAGACAAATGATGGAAACATCTGACTTAGAGTTTTTTAGAATCAAAGAAGAGTGAGAGGGAAAAGACCTACTAGGTCATTTTGTCCATCCCCTGCCAATACAGGATCATGACCTACTGTACAATAACTTCACTAATGTTTTGCCAAGTCTCAATTTAAATGAATCAAAAGATAGGGATTACACCACTTTCTTTGAGACAATATACCCCTGTTGCTTTGTATTCTTTATGAAGAATTGTTATGATACTCTACTTAATATTGTTTCTTTCTTGGTGTTTATATTTTTTCATATACATTGTGTTAAAACTTCTATATTTGTCATGCAATTATTTCCAGCTTTCTTCATAACTCAGCTCCTAAATTCCTTATCAATGTTTGCTGTTTACTTTCACTTAATTTACCTCCACTTCATTCATCTTTCTGGTATAGGCTGCTCAATATGTACTTCTCATTAGATTATTCTAGGCGTGATTCTCAGGTGTTAATGTTCTACAGCAAGGCTTTTGCCTGAGTCATGATGTGAATCATATGGATACGTAATTCCAAATCTCCTGGGTGTCCCCCTTTATAGCTTAATGTTGCTCTATGACCAGTTCTCATTCTTGTCTTTTATTGCACCAATATACTTTTTACACACTGCTGAAATCCTATTTTAGTGAATTATCCTTCCAATTCTCCAGTAAGCCCACTTGTTCATTAGCTTCATCAGTTAGTGTTCTAACTCATCCTACATATTTCCCCATGTCCTTTTGTAATATGTAGAATTTTTTTTTTTCAGAAGTTCTGTATCTTATGTTTTACTCAAACTGAAAATAAAAAAATGTCAGACTTTGAGTTACATAAACTGTATTGAATTTTTAAAAATCAATTTATTCTTTCCTGGAGCCACAAAGACTTAAGTGCTATAAAAATAAATATACATCTATTGCTTGGCATTGCTGCAGATCAAAGTCAAGGTTCTTTGGATAACCTCAATGGATATTTCCAAACCAGTATAACTTTACCTTTCATTTAAACATAAGCCTTATGCAAAATTCTTATGAGGGTTTTTTTACTGTTAAATAACTCATATATGCTTTTAATTTTAACTCAGCTTTTAAATTTCTTTCATTTGCCTCAAAATTCTTTGACTTCTTGATCTGACTAGAAAATTTTTAAAGCTTCAAACTAGTAACAGAAAAAATATAAAAAAGATATTACATGTTTTTCTTGTGCTACTACTTGATCAATTATGAAGAAAGCAGCATGGGAAGAGGCAAAGTGTTTTAAATGACCGTGGAAATTAAGCAAGATTAACTTTATTCAGCTATTTGTAAGCCGTTATTCAAAACATAAGTTGGATTTCAGTTTCAAAATATTAATTTAACTTTTTACTTTTTTAATTGCAAAATTGCTGAGATAAAACTTTTATAAATGGAAATATACTTTAAATTTCCTTATGTGTTTTATATGTGACATGTGTATATGTCACTGTTCTCATCCACTCATATAACTAGAGGACCATAAATATGCATTCCTTAATAAACACATTTTCTTTCACTGTCAAACTTGCTCCAGGTAAGAAGTTGGCAAGCAAAGAGTTAACAAAAAGGTCAATGAAATGTGAAAAAATCTAGTCCTCTATGTGTACAGAAACAATATTTGTGGTGATTTGGATGTCTTTTATGTTTCTATTGCTCAAAAATAGATTTTTTTTTGATTGAACATTTACAGTTTTCCATTGACTGAAATAGATGACTGCCTTAGGGCATTTTTGAAGGGGAAAATGAAAAGAAGAATGTCTTAAGTCCTTTGTTCAGAAATGCTGCTCTGCATATCCAGTAAATTTTTTAATACAAAGACATACCAGTCAATGGGGAGTTTTGTCTGCAAAAGGACTGCAAGATTAGATTCTTAGCATGTGAGTGTGACCAGCAAACAGGCATGATAAGACTGCAGTGACCATTAAGGGGCAGTTACAGCCTTCTTGGCAGTGTTCATATTTCATATTTGAGTACTTTGGCCAAAACAGGAGAGAGGACCAGCAAGGGAAGGAAGAGAAACTGCTCACACTGCAGAACAGTTGGGAAGCAAGCCCAGCCAGGCCTGTGGATGAGACAGCCTGGTGCTCAGACACAAGAATAAGGCGATCTTCTGGGAACATGGGAAGACTTTGGTTTTGCTGAGCTGTAGTATGGAGCTGACTGCACACGTACCTGCAAAGCGGGTGTGAATTAAAGGCCATGTACAAAAAGACTAACCATCTAGTCTTTGCGGCTAAGGAGCAGTGTTAGCAGTTAGGAGATACAGCAAGTTGCTGCTTTTTATTTCTGAATCAGCACAGATGAGTTAGCTGAATTGTTCCTCAGCTTTCCTTCCAGCTTGTATCTGTTAGAAGAGGCTGCTGTGAGAAGTAATGTGGCAGTTTTTGTCATGTATTTACATTAGAGCCTCAGCTGAAGGTACTCTGAAAGAACAAAGCCTGATCCTTGTCCTAACATGTATTCTGGACACCCAAGCAGTGCTCTCTGAAGAATTGCAAGGGTCAATGTTACTGGAATAAGTTTTAGAACTGATGTTTATTTTGTGAGAAAAAAGAAGAGGTGATGTTGGAGTGTAAAAAACTTATGTTTTTATTCAGTTACAGTAATCCCTTATTTTGTGTGTATTAGCCATTGAAAAAGGCTTGATCAAAAGGAAGAAAATCTACAAGGCTTTCTTCTCCACTGCTGCTGCTGGCACTACCAAAAATGTTCTATGTAATGTTTTAGATTTTTTATTGTGTTGTTGGATACATATTGACATCTTAGCTCATAACAGCTACTTAATGGCTATTATAGTTTAACAGTTTCATAAAATGCATTTTTAAAAAGACCCTAAACAGGCATTTACATAATGAGAAGAAATTTGGGTGTCAGAAACATAAGACACATTTTAAAAGGTCCTGTTGATATACATTGGAACATTGGCTAAATTAATAAATTCCATTTTATTGGAATGGAATGGAATGGAATGGAAGGGAATAGGATAGGATAGGATAGGATAGGATAGGATAGGTTTGGTTGGAAGGGACTTACAACGATCATCTAGTCCAACTGCTTGACCAATTCAGGGCTGAAGGAAGTTGTTTTGTTTCTTTGATGTTGAATCTAGAGAGGGACATGAATGGCATCGTGAAGGGTTTCTACGGGTAGATCAAATATGGACTGAGGAAAATGCAAAATCATGCCTGGCCAAACTGATAGGATTCTATAGTGAGTTGATGAGCTCGGTAGGCAAGGGGAGAGCAGTGGATGTTGTTAAGTTTGACTTTAATAAGTCCTTTGAAACTGTGTCCCATAGTATCATCATAAACAAACCAACAAATTCTCGAGTACACCGTATATGGTGAAGAAAATTGAAAATTGATGGCACTGCTGAGCTTCAAGTGCTGTGATCGACATCACAAAGACTATGTGGAGACCAGTAACTAGTGTGTCCCTCAGGGGTCAATACTGTGTCAAATATTTCTCAAAATCTTCAGTAATAGCCTAGATGATGGGTCAGAGTACAAGTTTGCAGGCAATAGAGAATCAAGAAGACTGATTGCTATACCAGATTTCTGTAGAAATGGGGTGCCATGAATCTCAAGAAATTCAACAAATGGAAATGCCAAGTCCTGCACTTGTGGAGGAATAACTTCACTCACTAGTGCAGCCTACTGCTGACCATCTGGGAAGTAGCTTTGCAGAGAAGGTCCTAGGGCTCCTGGTGGACCATTAGTCAGCAACGCAGTCTTGCAACAAAGAAGGAAAACAGCTTCTCCTTGGGTGCATCAGGAACAGCATTGCATCACCTGCAGGTTGAGAGTGTGATCTTTTGCTTTTCCTCAGCTATAGTGCTGGGTCCAGTTCAGGGTTGCCTGGCATGAGAAAGACATGGACATACTGGATGGAGTCCAGCAAAGGGTCACAAAGATGCTGAACGATTTGAAGCATGTGCGTTATGTGGAGAGAGTGATTGTTCAGTGTAGAGGAGGCCCAGGAGGATCTTCTTCATATGTATAAATATCTGATGGGGGAGAGTAAAAACGGCGGACCCAGGTTCTTCCGAGTGGTGCCCAGTGACAGACCACAAGGTAAGAGGCACAAACTGAAATGGGGGAAATTTCAGTTCCCACATTTTACTGTGAGCGTGGTCAAACACAGGAACAGGTTGCCTGGGGAAGTTGTGGAATCTCTGTCCTTGAAGATATTTAAAACTCAACATGGTCCTGAGCAATGTGCTGTGGCTGATCCTGCTTTGAGCAGGTCAGTTGGATTAGATGATGCCCAGAGGTCCTTTCCAACCTCACCCATGATGGGACTCTGTGGTTCAGACAGCTCATTGTGCTATATTTTGTTGTGATCATTAGAGATTTTGGAAAACTTCTTTGTGTTGTTGGTTTTATTTGTTTTGTTTTGTGTGATTTTTTTTTTCTTTTCTTTTCTTTTTTTTTTCCTTTCCAGAGAAATCAGGTCATCAATAAGCAAAAGGCAGTCCACACCATGGTGTATCACTTCACAGAATCACAAAGTCACAGAATGTTAGGGATTGGAAGGGACCTCAAAAGGTCATCTAGTCAAATCCCCCTGCCAGAGCAGGAACACCTAGATGAGGTTACACAGGAATGTGTCCAGGCGGATTTTGAATGTCTCCAGAGAAGGAGACTCTACAATCTCCCTGGGCAGCCTGTTCCAGTGCTCTGTTACCCAAACTGAGAAGAAGTTTCTTCTCAAATTTAAGCGGAACCTCTTGTGTTCCAGTTTGAACCCATTACCCCTTGTCCTGTTGGTTGTCACCGAGAAGAGTCTGGCTATTTTGGTTTCTGTTTATTTGATAGTGTTTTGTGCCAGGGCCTAGGCCAAGGAACAGGAGATCTCATGTATCATGCTGTTCGTATTACAAAAAATGCTCACACTGCAGTGAATTAGTGATGGTGTTCAAGCCTCACTGTATTTCCTGGGGAAAAAGGCAGTATGCAGTGGTATAAATATGCTTTTATTTTAAAGGGTTGGAGACTGATCCTACAAACCCTTTCTACCATGGGTAATTCTAGTATAAAAAGTTTTCTTCCTCAGAGCTATTAATTTTGAAAGGGTTACTCTTTGCATAGACAAGTCATTCTGTTGTATGTGGCTATTTGGAAACTGGACTGTGAAAATATTTCTTCTTCTAAACATAGAATGATAATGTGCATGGTTGTTAGCAACGCAATTCCTCCAGCAAATGGGAATGGTTACTGCATACAGAATCGGTTTTACCTTCATTACTTCTTGAGAGGTTACTTAAATATCTATCCTATCTGCTATAGAGCAAGTAAGAAACAGAATGGGGAAAAAAGAAGGCTTCTCATATCAATTGTGTTCCTTTTTTTTTTTTTTTTTTTTTTTTTTAACTGGCAGTTGTTCCTATTTTCAAGTGTTTGTTTCTACTTTAATGAGGATACCAACTTTCATCCAGTGAGATGTGTGGGTCACTTTGTTATCGCACTTGCACACACCAAGGCAGTACACCAGCTGGAAATTTTGACTTTTAGCTGAATTATTTTCCTGCAGAAAATGGCTTTCCTTTTGACATATTTTAATGTACTTGCACACTGAGAGGAAGAGTGGGTGAACAGAAAACAGGCTGTTTTAATAACCCAGCAGTCACCTTTGAGATTCATACATGTCCACTTTTTTCTTGCGTTTGTACCTAATCCCAAGAGACTGGTACCTGGCTTCCCTTGGAATAACAAAGTCAGTCACAAACCTCCAAACATGATTGTTAACTGAATGCCAACTGTTTCTTCTCATCTTTTTTTTTTTTTTTTTTTTTTAGCAGTATGTTAGAGATTGTGTCCTTATGGGTGCCTTATAACCATAAAATTAATTTGGATTTATATTTAAGGATTCCTTTTTTTTTTTCAATAGTAGAGGTACATTGTTCAAGAAAATAAATTGCTGCTTCTATTTTGTGTGTGTTTTATAGCGATTTTTTCAGCTCTGCTAATAGTGGAAAGGGAAGAAATAAAGCAATGCTGCAGGCACTGACTGGACTACAATTTCAGCTCAGAGGAAAGCTACAGGATCAAGAGTGGACAGACAAGCACCCTCAAGAAGAAGCCCATGCACATTATTCACAGTGTCATATGCCAGTTCCACAGTATCCTGAGTTCAATGGATTTTTTCCGGTGGGAGCACACTTTTCATCAGACAAAGCTCCAGCAATCTCAGAGGTACCTGTATTACCAACAGATATTTACAAAGCAGATTTCTGAACGCTGTGTTATCTGCAGAAAGCTATTCTCAATTATAACATAATGAGCTTGTTTTAAAGTGCATGTAAATGAAATACAGGCAGGAGGTATGGGGTTAACCTGTTGGAGTTAAAATGTTCTAAAAAAAATGTAGGGCTCAAATAAGCAAATGATGGAGTGTTACCTAGCTAGGTCTTGTCTCCATTGTGCCCCAAAACATAAGCATTAAACCATTAATTTTAGGATCAACACTCTAAACATCTGGAGTGACAATTTACACCACACGTTCCCTTTGGATAGTGGAATGTCTCTGGAGTTTTCTTTCCACACCACGCCATAATTCCAGGCAGCAGACAGGCTGAGGTCCAGCTGGCAGGGAACAGGAACAGGGCTCAACAACTCCATGTCTGCTCCCTTACCCCGTGACAGAGCAGGCAGCTTCCCATGACATGGGGAGAGAGGACGCTGCCTTGTGGTAAATCTGTGTCTGGCAGATGTGTTCTTGACATCAGCCATTTGAGAATACACTTTTTTTCATGCACTGCTGTTGGCAGCCTGGGGTGGTCTGGGACTGAGGTCTGGTCTCCAAGCTCCAAGGGCAAGTGGTGGGGCTGAGGTCTGGTACAGTAGTCACAGTGTTTGGTACAGTATTGCAAAGGCTGCCCAGTCTTTGGCATCAGCAGGACCTGGGCAGCGGTGCAGAACAGCCCTTTGTCAGCCATACCATCTCTTGCAAGCTGTGCAAGAAAGGATGCTATAAAACCATCACTGAACAGATCAGATGATGCCACCATATTTCTATCTGTTGAAAAGGGAAGTAACTGTGGTATTTCAGATACCACATGGTGGCAGCTGTTGATAAAGGCTGATGATAGTTTGGTGTTCATTTTTAAAACTGAAGAATGATTAATTGCAGTAAATGGAACAGCCAGATAGCTGTTTCAGAGATGTTACATCAAGAATGTTCTGATAGCTTGGTATCTGATGCACTGATCCTTTCTTTCTCATTTAGCATTGGTAAGGAAAAGAAAAAGATAAGTAGAGATTCAGCTGCTATCCAAACTCTGAATCCAACAATGAATATTTTAAACCTTTCTTTGGCTGCTAATGAACTTTCCCTCCAGTTCTTGCCACTCCCTTTCTCTTCTGGGCTCCCTTCACTCTCCTGTTCCTCCAGTACTCCTCACTCTAGCCTGGGGAAAAGAAGTTTGAGAAACATAATAAAGTTTTTATTTATTCCTTACAGCTTTTCTGCCCCTGTGGGCATTTGTCTGCCTGTCTGGCTAATGTGCTGTAATGAATCTGCTCTCTGACACACACACATGTATCATCCTATCAATCAGTGAGAGGAAATGCTGAGTATGGTGAGCGCTAACAAGCACTCAGAGGGGTCAGTATACCAGTGCACTACAGTGGCAAGCTACTTTCCTTACAGGCTGCTTTAATTGGGGGAGCATAAATGAGAAAACATATGGCTGGCACCATGTCCTCTTGCCAACCTCCCCACTTTGGCAAAATGACTCTCTTTGCTTTGATTTTCAGGGCAGTGCTGACCCTCTTATGGCTCCTGCTGGAAGGCAAATCCCTTCCAACTCTTTGGAAGTCTCTGGGTTAACTGGGGCAAATGGAGATGCTGGAGGAGCTCGCTTGCAGGGGCTGGTGTGTAATCAAGGGTTGCTGAAGAACCTGTAGGGACAACACTTCTTTGCAGGTTGGAAATCACCAGAAGTGGGAAAAGGTGGAGAAAAAGTAAGGAGGGGGCTGATGAAAAGTAAAGCAAGGGGGGTGAGGGCACAGAGAAATGGTGAAGGAAATGAGAGAGAAAGAAACTGGAAGGGGTGGGGGAAAATGGTGAGAAACCAAACGAGAGGAAAAGAATAAAGATGTAATTACAAAAAATATGTGGAAAGTCATGTATTAATATTACTGGAGAGAAATACTAGAAGCAGAAAAAAAAATAAAGTTTAAAATTTTCCTCTACAGAAGTCAGGGTGGACAAGAAGCAACATCTCCAAAAGGTCTCAAAGAAGACCAGGTTACCAGAGGAATTTTTGAAAGGCAGTCTTCAGGTTTTAGACAAGAAATCATGCCCAACTCATAATTAAATAGCAGTGGTTGAAGTTATATTCCTATAGGCAGGTTGACTTCTAGATGTGATTTCTTTTTACCCATTTGTGGGCTACCAGTATGCCATTAAGGACTGATTGGTTGTCATTGCTCTGTAACAAGACTTATGATTGAGTAAATTTTCTACTGGAGGCTTCACAGCAAAGCCAATATGTCTTTTGTTGTCTGTCTGAAAGGTGAAAAGGGATTTACTACGGAGAATGGAGGAATTGTAAATCTCTGAGGGATTATAAAGTCTAAGGTGGGAATTTGGGGCTAACAGCATGAAAGGACAGATCACTATGCCTTTCTGAAAGTCCCATGTTTTCCTTGCGTGGACAGAATTTCTGGTGTTGATAGGTGTAACACATTTACATGGCAGTCGAATGATAAAAATATCTTAAAGCAGTTTTTCATTGCTCAGAATGAGAACTAATGAGGAAGCCATTTTGAGTGAAGAGTTGTCTTAAAATACAATTGAGAACACAGTTTTTGAGATCAAGGATTTGGAAAGGTAGCAAGAAAGGGTTAATTTGGTGTTTTAGAAAAACAGTAGCAAAGGCTTAGGGAAGAGAATTCAAAGTCTGATATTCATGCTGAGGCCTCTTTTTGTGATGCAAAACCTGGATCTAGATTAATTTCTATGTTGATCAAGGAGAGTCACCTGTACTCCCCAAGAAGGCAGGTTAACCTATAGAAACAGCAGAAGCCATAAAAGAGCTGTCAGATTTTCTCCTGCAGTATTTGTAAGTCCTATAAACGAAGAAACTTTGGCTTTAGCAAACATCTGGATTGGAAATTTTGAAAGAAAATACAGAGGAAAGTAGGATGCCATTTATGACTCAAAAAATGTGACTTTTGCTCTTGAATGAGTGCCTGATGAGGTACAGAGCAATATGTAGCGAGAAGTTCCATCCTTCCATCGTTGAGCAAAGGACAGGTTCCTACTCTCTGTGCTTATGCCCTGCTGCCCTTTTCTCAGGACTGTTCCAGTATCTTAGTCAATGTTCAGCTTAGACAATGAATAGAAACACACTTTGAAGGAAAAATTGTTTTCGTTAGGAATAGCTTTCATCAAATATTAGTTTTGGAAATTTTAGTTTTTATTATTCAAGCAATCAGTCAAAGCAAATGTATTATTTAACATTTCAGGTTGCCAGTTATCTGGTTCCTTCTCTCATCCTTAAATGGATAAGTTTGAGTGGAGGTTAAATTATTTAATATATATATATATTCCTTCTCCAGCCTCTCCCTTCTCCATGGCATGCCTTTTGGCTGTCATTGTTGGACTGTGTATTCGCAAGTTCAGGATTGTGTATGTCCTTTGTAAAGACCATTGGTGACTTTTAGGTAAAAAGAGCAATATTATATTGTAAGAATTATAATTGCTAAAACCAGAAATAATCATTAAAATACAAAAGTTCAAAACAAGAACTCTTCCCTGGTAAGAAGGTGTTATGACTGGAAGAACTCTGGTGTTATGGCAATATTTTAAAAGCGTGAACAGCTTATTCATCATAAATAGCAAAAGAATGGCTGATATAGGACTTACTCAACAAAGAACAACAGAAAGATGAATGTGGCTTGTGTAGAACTGACTTTGTCAAACTAACTTTGTGTTTTGATGCAATTTCAAGTTTGTTGATAGAGGTAAGAGTGTTAGTATAATATAGTCAGAACTCTTCACGGTGTTTGATTAGTATCCATGGCAAATTAACTTTCCATGCAACAATTACATTAATTGACTAAATAACTTGCAGATGTAAAAATGGATTTGGAAGTGGGGGATCATTACTGATTTCAGCATAGTCCTTTGGAGTAGCACAAGAGTGAGTTCTTGGCCCAGTGCTACACAAATGTATAATGAACTACTGAAAACAGTTTACACGTTTGACTTCTTTGCTGAAGAGGCAGAAAAAAGTGTAGAAAAAATCCACTGGTATGAAAGAGTACGAGCTTTTCAAATTGTCAAACTGTGTGTGTAACTGTATAATGTGTATTTTAATAATAAGTGCAAAAATTGCAGAAAATGAAAAGCTCTGTCAGGCTTTAACAAGATGGGGTACTTTATCTTGGGAACCTGTAACTTTGTCAAAGACTTGGGAGTCAGAGACCTTGATCAACTTAAAATGAGCTGCCAGAGCAGCATTGCAGCAAAATAATTAATCAAATGTGTATATCTAAACATGTAAATAAATAAATAGATGAATAAATATTCCTTGAATAGGACCAGGAATACTGCTGTACCTGTGTATTTGGGGCTGGTCTGACCATTACTGGATTCTGTGTCAAGTCAGATCTCCCCAGATCCAGTAGGAAACTGGTAAGAAGGTAAGGACTAGACAAAGAGTCCAGAAAATTATTAAAGTATGAAAATATCTGAATTATCATAAAAGAGTTGAGGAACACCATCTGTTTAAACTAATGTAAACTGAAGTTTAAAGGTGACCTGCAGAAAACCCATCAATAGTTGTAGACACCAAAATGCTGAGAATAGGTTCTCCAATATGCACAGCAGAGGTGTGCAGGGGACAGTGTTTGGAAGTTGAAATTGGAGTCCCTGGATAAGAGTCTTTTCACCTGATTTCAGGCATCTACATGGTAGTATTTGACAAATACTTTTCCTGTATCTCCCAGTGAGGCCAGCGTGATTCTTGACTGCATATACTGGGAAAAGCTCTGCGAAAGGGTCTATCTGTTAACCAGTTTAAAATCCCCACCCTACTACAATCATCTAGATGAGTGGCTAGGGAGAAAAATACTATTGTGATGACCTGGTACACTGAGAAAGCTTGGAGGTAAGCTTCTCACAAACATGTCTATAAATTGCTACATTTATTTTGGCAAGAGTTGTTTTAAAGCTGCTGGGGCTTAATTTCTATAGTTAACTATTTTAAAACATTTCTGTAGGTAAATTTTGTATTTAAAAACAGAATAAATCCAGTTCAGACATTGCCACAAGGGAAGCCATAGCTTTTTCACACTATTCTGAAAGTCACAAATATCTGTTATACTTAAAAGTCCTGGGTTGCCTGGCCTTATATTTCCTGTGTAGGGAGTCTCATTTACCCTGTACCTGCTACACTGACATCTTTCCAGTTCCTTTTTTTATGTCCTCCTTTAGTTGCAATTACTCCCCATGTTTCATACAGCAGTGCAAACACTTCCCATAGCCTGTTTCATTTTTGGTGGATAAGTGTATAATTTGATATATTTTGATAGATCAGGAAACAGTATAAAAGAACAGAATAGCAGTGTCTTACTACTCCCACAAATATACATAATTTGAAAGCATGAAGATGCACTATATATTCAAGAACATCCTTTTTGGATCCAGGTATGTATCTCATCTGCCTCTGTAGGTTCTGTAACACCATCTTGGGGCTTTGCCACACATCTCCTGTGTAAATGAAGTATTAGCAGCACACAGGAATATAAAGATACTTAAGCCAGAATAGACCAGCCACCCATACAGCTCAATAATCTGTTTCAGAATCCTTCTTTGGGATCTTCCCTATCTCTGAAACTAGTGTCTAAATCTGAACTAGATGCTTTAGCACCTTCTTGTGGGCAGTGGAGCAAGCATGCCCTTTTAGGACTCCATTTATCTGGCTTATCTTGGGTGTTTACTTTCAAGTAAGATGGATTGAACCCTCAAAGTGCCTTTTTTCTTCCTGTTGACTGAAAAAAAGTCTAGATAACTAGCTTGGATGTAGGCATCTTCATTTTCTCACACATGTAAAGTCAAATGATTTTCACCTCTATGTCTTTTGCTTTAGAGAAAGGACAAAAGTCTCAAACCTTCTTGATTCCACTTTTAAATTAGCTTATGAGCTGATGCTTGAGGGTTAAAATTTAATTTTATGTCAAATTACCACAAGTAATTAAGGTTGTTATGCTTTTAAAGTCTTCCTGAACTGTTTACCGGAGCAGTTTCTAGCAGCACAGTTGTGTTCACTTAATTCACATAGATTGTTTCACGGCAGTCATTTGAAATATGCTGCTTTTCAGTTTTTTGGACTATAATGTACTATTTTAATATAATACTTACATTTATTGATATTAATAAAATAATTAGATTTGATATTGATATTTATATCATGAAAAAGATTATATAGAGAAGAAGAAAGGTAGAAATTAGGTGATGGTGTTCAAAAATAAGAGGGAAATGGGAAATGGGATGGAGAGCAAAATACTTTTCTGAAGATCTGGAAAGAGGAGGAGCAGAATAGAGAGGAAAAGATACGGGTAAGTGGGAAAAAATAGGGAGATCTGTGTAGGATCCTCAGGCTCACTCATTATTTTGTAGACTTTTAGAATATCTCTTCTTCTCCTTTTTAAACTTCACAGACTTCATCTTTTTAACCTTACAGTGTGTAAAGTCCACAGTTTCTATTCTTCTTCCCATATACCTCATCACTTTTTGTCATTTTTTTAGACCTTTTTATTTTTGCTATGTCTATTCTTGCACACACCTCTTCACATCTGAGTACAGCTGTTGACCTACTTCTGTGTGATAATTCCCATAGCATGGGAAACACTGATGTCACTGCTACTGAGAGTAAGTTCAGCAGGTCCATCACCTTCATCAGTTGAAGAAAGCATTAATGCTGGATCAAAATTTGATTTTTGACTCAAAATTAGAATCACAGGTAACAATTCTCTGAGGTCTTGAAGCTGTCTACTATTATGATGGTTCAGTCTAAAATGTATTTATTTGTATGAAGGAGGCCAAGAAGTGTGGAAGAGAGGTGTAAGAAGAGAAGTGGTCATGCTTTTATCATAGGATCTTCTGATTTCTTCCCCTGTATTCTCAGCTCAGGGCTCTGAGCAGCAGTGAGCTGTCTGTCCACACCTGCGCATTTAAGTGTGTCCAGGACATATCCAGGTAGTGATCCTCTCCACACCTCTTAGAAAGGTACTTGTCACAGTTTTGGCCTATGCCAACTACTGCTCTCCCTCAATGAGGTTTGGCAGTTACAAGGTCCTGGGACAGTTCATAATTGGCATTTTGGAAACAGTCATGTTCTTGTGGTTGGCAAAGCATTTACTGACAAAAATATGGGCTCTTCCATGACTTCTGGGCTCAGTGCCCACTGCCATTCCCAAGCATATAAATTTTATGAAGAAAATGATACCTTGAGAGTCCTGTAAATCCTCTCTTTTTACAGCCATGTGCAGTTCACTGTACATATCAAGATGGGTGGTGCAAATAGGGGCAGAACCCATTTGCAAGGAGGAATAAACAGGTGTGTTGTTGTTGTTGTTTTTCCATGGGGAATATTAACAGGTCCCAAATGGATTCACAAAGGTTTTGTAATTTTAAAGTGTAGAACAGTAGCATAAAGACTGCTGGCCTTACCTGGAAGGTGTGCAGGCTTTTCCAGTGTTAATGAAAGGAGGCTCAGTTTCTTGTCACAGAGAAAATGAATTAGCTTCACAGACTTGCAAAGCAGATCAGCATTTTTTGAAATTCTAGCCCAGGATTAACAACATAACAGGCCTCTCAGCTTCCTGTTGACTTCAGTAGAAAGGTAAGAACAATGATGGGAGTTAGGAGTCTGATATAAGTCTATACTTGACAGTCATGCTATTCCTGAACTGACAAATGGCAGCCAAGCAAGTAGTAGTCTAGCTGAAGGGCCACTAGGGAAAAAAGAGCTTTGAAACAGTAGTGCTGCTCTCTATGACAAGGACTATAGTAATTGAATTTCGAAGAGACCTGCCTGTTCAGATATTAAGAATTATACACTATATTAGTAATTACATAACAGATGATACTAATGATTCTTATGCAAGTGTTTGTTAAACCTGTAATTCAGATTTAATGAATCACCAATGACAATTTTTTATAAGAAGGAAACCCACACTTAATTTGTAAGATTAATCTTATTTAGAGCAAAAATTCTCCCTCTGTATAGCTGGCAATATTCAGCCTAAATTAGCATCTGTTGAAGTGAGCAGTTGAGATTCATCTGACATTTATTAGGACAAAGGTATAAAGGCTGTGCTGTGGCACTACCATTTAATTGTCAGGGCAATTAGTTGCCACTTTGGATATCAGAATTGTCACTGAGTTACAGAAAAAAATTAAGGGAAGAAGCTGTTGGTTGTTACGAAGACCCAGATGAAATGGTTTCCTTTTTAACTGGAAATTATGCCTGAATTTTATACTGCTCATAAAACCAAGAATCTGATGGCATAGACTGGACCCAGGCATAACAAGAAAAAGTTAATAATTTTAACAGTGGTTGGTCTACTTGTGACTTCAAACCAACTCTGACTTTTATAAAAAATGTATAAATTACTGGATGCTAGGGGCAAAGTCCCTGTAGTGTTTATGATTCCCTTACCTCCCTAGAAAACTCAGGATTATTTATTTTCTTTTAAACTGTATTAATATATTAATAAAAAAAGACTTTGTGTCCTCATGCATTATTCTGAGAGCCTTAGTTCATTTTCTCTGCAGTTTACGTAGATCTCCTTAAGCAGATCAGATGTGCAAGTTGTCCAACACTTTGACTCTTATCTCTTACTACAAGAGCTTTCTTATTTTGAAAAATGTTCAGATAGTTACATTCTTTCAATATAAAAGTAAACTGGCCATTGCATGAGAGACTACCCTTCAGCTGCGTCTTTTATTGATCTCTTTGTTCTCAAATGGTTTCTAAATATCTTTGCAATCAACTTTTGCTTATCTGTCATGTAAAGTTAACATAGCAGAGCCAGAAAAAATCTGGCATGAAAATGGGAGTCCATTTAGCTCAAGGGTCTGATCACAAGTGCAGTGTCTGGAAGCCTGTACTCTGGCAGCTTGTACAATGGCTGGCCTTTGGATTAATATAGGAATGCAGAGCTGCAAGTCCCTTAATCTTCATAAAGAATGACAACCATCCCTAAATGGCTGAAGTCTCTGTGTTTGGTGTTTATTCTTTCCTTCTCCCCTCCTCATCAAAGTGGGATTTATCAGTTCCGATTCTGTCCTGATCAACCTCTACAGCCTTTTTCATGTGTTGGTTACTTCTGAAGCTGGACAGATCTGACAAGGTGATTAGGTGATTCTCTTTGTTATGAAGGAGGCATTTTAAATCAAACTCTAGAAAGAAGATAGTGAAATTTTTACTTTGGTGTTCCAGAGACCTCTGGGGTATGTTGTGATCCAGCTGTGTAGAGGGAGAATTTTGCTATCTCAGCTGCCATTTACCAGCCCTGGAATGGTGGTAATGCGTCTCTCATATTCATTCAAAATTACTTTCCAACCGTCCTCAAAAGTCCAGTATGATTTTACCATGAGGCAGATGATCTTGTCTAATTAAGTGGCCTGTCTACTTTCTGAGCAGTGCTGACAAGGTTAAGTTCATTTAAAGCTGTATTATAATTGAATTAGCTTCTGTACATTGTTTTCTGAGCAAAGACCTAGGACCTATGGAGGCCAGCACTTCAAAACTTAGGAAAGTAATACTTTTCCAGAGGCACAACATTAAAAATATCTGCTACAAAAAACTGACCGAATCTTTGCAATTTATAGATCAATTGATTTCAGATTAGCTTATTTTGTTGGAGTGAGAGGCAAAGAGATTGAAATGAATGAAAACTCCAAATAGCCTATACAGGTAGTTGAAATCAGACTGAAATAGTGTCAAGATGTCATGATTTATCTGTGATTACCTGCAGTCCAGCAAAACAATGGAGGTGAAGCCAATCTGATTCATGACATAGCACACTTCTTGCTTATTTTGAAGGCTTGGAGCTGAACAGGCCATTTTCTTGGTACTCTGGAGTGCTGCAATAGGTAACCCATATGAGCTATCTCTCTGTATCTCCGTCATGGTATTTCTTCTCTTTTTATTGCCAACTCTGTTTCTTCTAAACCCTTGTTGATATCTGGCATGTTGTGATCCTGACTACACCATCTATCCTCATACTTATTGCCATTACATCCACTCCCATGACAATTTTTTATTAGTGAACTTAAATACAAAGTGATCTTTGCCCTCCTGGGTAATCAGCTTTATCCATGAAAGAACTACTCTTTCTTTTCTTTCGTGGAGTTCTTATCTGTCATAATATTAGGGCCAGCTTTTGGAAATATGAAACCACTGATGCTCATTTCCAAATCTCTGTAGCATCTTCTGGTACTTTTTTGAAAAAGGGTATTTAGTCATTCTCTGGTATTTTCTGAAGTGCATTTTTCCAGAAATAAAGCACATGGTTGCTGTCAACAAAAACCTGTAGCAATCTTGGGGTTGTTTTCTGCACGAGTTGAAAGGAAAAAAAAAAAATACATGTGTCTTTTGCATCTGTCCTGACTCACAGCTGGTTCTGGATCTTCTAGCTGTACTTCAAATGTCGTGCTGTATGAGTTTTTGATGAGTACAACATGATGTGAACCTTTCATATTTGCCTCTGAGAAAAAGATAGAAATGGCTCTTTATAACTCAGGTCAAGCAAGTTTTGATTTGACAGGGAATTTTAGGACATTTCAATTTTATATCAGAAGTAAAATGTACTCCCTAAACTAGAAAGCATAGTTGGTTTGGGCCATTGTATCATACACTGTAGAGGCAGATACTCAAAATTCAGTGAAAATGAAGTGATTCATTGCCCATCAAATGCAAATACAAAATAAACCGCAAAGAATTCAACATCAGTAAAGTGAGACAAGAATTCTCTTCCACAAATTCAGTTGTCTGATAGTCAAATCTGTAGTACAGAAACATCTCCATTACGGTTTTCACTTATAAACGGGCACATTTATCCTTTCTCAAGAGACAGTTATTGGAATGCAATAATAAGTGAGACTGCTTAAAATCCACAAAACTGAGAACTGTAAAAAGTTAGTAATGGAGAAAAGTGTAACAGACAGAAATGGCCTTGGTGCTCTTCAAAGGACAATATCTGTTGTGAATGGCAGCAACTTTTTCTAATGTCCATAAATGTAAAGGAAGAAAAAATAGTGTTACTCTACATCCATGACAATTTTCAAAGCAATGCAACTTGCAGAGGTTGTCAAGAAAGCCCCAAATCCCCACAATAACCCCCACACCTCTAGCATTCCACATTCCACTTATTTCACCCAGGGCTGCATATTTATTTTGAGATTAATTTGGTACATGTAGTGTACATTTGCCGAGTTTTTTTTCCTATTTAAATCTTCAGTTCCAAAGCTATGTTTTAATCCTATTACTGCTAATTGAGTGAAGTCTGCAGTCTTTTTGAGTTAGGTGAAGTTCAAGTTGTAATTGGTATCAAAGAAAGGCACAATGCGAGAACTGAATATTAATATTTAACTCTTGCCATTTTATTATTTCCACTTGAAAATCACAGCAGTGGTTAAAAGACCTTTTTATGAGTTCATGGGGGTAGTGAATTGGAGACTATGGGATGAGATTTTTCATTCATGCAGCAAGATTAACAAAAATTGCTTTGTAAGAAGTGTAAATGAAATATTATACTGGTGCCCAGTAGTACTGGTTATAGCTACAGGTCTCTGAGTATTCCCATCATGAAATTTTGCCTGTAGGTTAAGTAGCTGCACTGTAAAATTTTGCTCAAGGCTAATACAGCATACAAGATTCTAACCCAGGAGCTATTTTGTTTCAAATCTTCTATTTAGCCTTTTGCAGATAACTGAAAAGTGTGCCGGTTTTGGATGACGGTTTTGGATTTGAGTACTTTTTAAATGACTGTGATTTTAAAGCAGAATGTCTCATAAGATATGCACACAATCATGGATTAATTGCTTATGACTGAAAATAAGGACAAAGACCACACAGGACAAAGACCACCCCTTTGATTTCAGATCCCTAAACAAGTACATTTGTTTGCCTAAAATAAGTTGTTCAAAAAGAAAAATGGTTAATTTGTTCAAAGGCCAAAGAAATTAAAATAAAAATGGCCATCGACTTGATGGCTTAGGAAAGATTTTTTAGAGCCTGATTAAAGAATATTTAGAAAAGAAGTTAATGAAGACTTTGTGTAAGCAATATTTTCCTTTATTATTCTGATTTTTTGCATTGGGAATTACAGGCTCCTCCTTCAATCATACCCACAGTGCACATTTACCATACCCACAGTGCACATTACATTTATCAGGACTGCTATAATCAATTATTTGAGATCAAACTTGATAGAGACCACAACAGAGGAATCATTCCAGCAGCATAGTAGTAGAAACTATATTTCTCAGAACTGTATCTTGCTGAAATATCATGAGTACCAGAAAAAAAAAATTGCCTGAGAGGAAAAAAAATGATAAAAAATAATGCTGGAAGTCAGAGTAAACAAACAAAGTGATGAAAACATGGGAAGGAAGCAAAAAAAAGAGATGAAAAATTAGGCAGAGAGAAAAATGCTGAAAACATCAGAGCAAAAAGAACACAACTTGAAATATTATATCTCCACCATTCACTTTACATTAGATGTGACAGAATGTGATAATTGTTGCTTATTTTTTCTCTTGAAATTGTTGTTCATCATAAAAACATTGCAGATAGTCCAAACAAGTGTATAACTAACCATGGTAGCAAAGCTGGTTCCAGAGTGAGATATTTGATTCTAAACACCTTTTCTGTGCGCTGTGATTTCAGACTGATGTACATATAATCAAAGCTTGGTCTATTCATACACACCATTTTTGCCATTAATATTTTATGTTAATTTATTGCAGAGTTTGTTGCATTGAAAAAGTAGCAAAATTGGCCCCCCAACTGGAGTCCATACAGGTCTAGTAACTTTGTGAGGTGCATTAATATGACTGTAGTCATAGACAATTTTTTTAATATAATATCATGAAACTAAAACTAGATTGGAACCACATGATAAATATAAGCTTGTAAACTTCTATTATATCTTCCATTAGTGCTGTAACAAATCATGGATGTATTTCTAAAGAAGAATAGACTTCACATTTTCTTCATATCTAAACCATAAATAATTGAACTGTATCCTGACTTTTTAATATTGAAAGAGGCAGATTGCAGTCAGAGGCTGAAGGGTGTGAATAATTAAAAATAGGTTGTATTAGGTCTTGAGATAAGCTATGGTATCTAACACATAGAGAATGAAAAAAAAATTGAATGTTGCTACAACAAATTCCAACTGACTTAGTGACAATTTTGCCCTGAAAATGCCTTGAAATATTTGTCTTGAAAAATCCAGTGTGGCTGAATACAAATAAACAGTGTCACCTGCTTCACGCTACTGAAAATGTGGATTTTGTGACTTAAGCGATAATATTAAGAGTTAAGACATTTCATACAGTGTGCTTGAAGTATCATCCAGTTCATTCAAACTCCAAACTTACTTGTGTCTCTAGATTTTTCCTTTAGTTAGTAGAAATGCCAACAACATTAGAATACAAACATTCAGTTCACACCTTTTGGGGACCGGGGCTCATTGCCTCCAGCATCCTTTTCTATCTATTTAAGTTAAGTGATTTTCTGGCCCCTACTGACATTTTGACAACATCATATAAATTTTAAGGTTTCACCTCCCACTGTCTCACTCTGAGGCAGGTGACACATTTTACAGGTGAAAATTTAAGATGCAGACACACAAATTCAGCTCCTCATAGTGCAAGGCTTAGCTTCCACAAATACTTAAATGGATCCAGCTTTTTAGTCGTGTCATTACTAGGTGTCTAATTAAAGTTAGTTGTCCAAGTCTCCCTCTGTGATGAATGTTAAGAGACAGGCATCTTCAGAGAAATAAAAAAAAAATAAAATAAAATTCCACCTTTATATAAAATCTCTCAGAGGTATGTGAAGGTGATTCACTTTCTGGGGGTCTTTTCTCTTGCTATTGTCCAAAAGACAGACTTTTTCTTAACTTAGACTAGAAAACTATCTCTCAGAGATGAATGCCACTTGTCATGAATGCTCAAAATTACCCAGGGACCCATGTTCAGGTAGGAAATTGCACCAGACTCTCTGAAGTCTTTGTGTAGCAGGTAACCACTGAGCCATTCTTCTTGCAACCCAGATGATCTTCCTCCAGAGACTCAGTCCACTTCTCTTACATCCAACTGAAGCACGAAGTCTTTTCTTCCCTTCAAGTCAGTAACATGTACTTCATCCTTTCACAGCAGGATCAGCACCTATTACAACAAATGCTGCTCCACAAATGACTGTGGGATGCTAATGGTCATATTTTAAGACAGTAATATGGTCAGCTTTCTGACCTGCTTGACAGTATTTTCATCTTACAGTCTTTTGCCCCTCTGGTGCTGACCACCGGTAGAACAAGATGAACTTGTAAATATGACACCTTCCAATACCTAACACAAAGTATTTAATGTTAAATGCTGTGTGTTATTCACCTGGAGTATTCACAATGTGAAAAGTTTTCCACAGTAGTTCTGCAATAAAACAAATGTAGCTTCCCTGCAGGCTGGCTAAGAATTGGCGCCTGCAAACTGGAAGACCTGGGACCAATTCCAAAACCCACTGAAAACAATATGACTTTATTGAGCTTTATGTTGAGTTTACAGAAGCAGCATTTTTAGAGTTACAAGAAGAAGCATTCTGTGTTCAAAAAGAAAATAACTCTAAAATATTTTGAAAGCATTCCAGCCATTGATACTTTCAGAAGACTTGGTCTGATCAGACACTCTGTTGATTTGTTTTTAAATCATTATTAAAAAAACATGGTATGGAAGGTATTATTTTGGATCATAAGTAACAAAACTTAAGGGGAATCCAGCTCTTTAAAGCCCTGTGTCTGGGTGAACAAAATTGAACACACATAAAAGGAAAAAAAAAACCAAACAAATATGTGAAACTTTTCTGTTCTTTTATTTGAAATCTTTATACCAAGTCAGGTGTACAGGGCTATTTTAAGCACACTTTCTACTAAAATAACTGCTGATGACATTTCAGAAGCAGTTCCCCCATTGCTGTGCTACAGTTAATGGGCCACTCTTGAGATAACAGCAGTATTGCTTCTAAAAATGTGATGATCCTCTGCAAATAGAAACCTCTTTCTCTGCATTATGCCCATTGAATCAAAAAACAATACTAAAACACTTCTCTGTGGAACACAGATTTGGAAGAAATAAAACTTAACTGGACTTTTTTCTCAAAAATGACAAAAGAATTAAAAGAGAATCTACTAGAAGGGGTAGGCTCTTGCCAATCCTTTTTTCTCCTTATTAGGTTTTACCCAATATATAAATATATGTATATATGTATCTGTTTAAAATATCTTCTAAATGTGTGTGTGAATGCGTGGAAGTGTATATAAAAGTCAAAAGCTGTGAGGGGTGACCCATTGTCACTCCATTGTATACGATGCCATAAATATACATTAGAGTCCCCAGATCTCTGCTACTTAAGAGTCTAATCTCTGGCTGTTCCCAATGGATCAACAGTTTTATTACAGAAATTCCCTCAAACATAGCAGCTGGTAGGCAAACAAACAAGTAACATATGGCTTCTGTTAAGGTGGTTGAAATATAGCATGTACTACATTCAGACTTTTATTAAAAAAAAAAAAGCAAGTGGCTAGAATAGACCCACTGATTATTGCTGCAGTACATATTAAAAATTAAACTCATAGATCAAAGCCTAGATAAGATACATTAAGTTGAGATTCTCAAAAATGCCTACATGACTTAGAAATGCAGTCTCTATGACTTCAGCTAATTAAGAAGTGCCAAATTATGCAGCAAACAGGTGAATATATAATTTTCTTCAACAGTAATACTAAATCTCTCCGATGTGTCAACAACATTCATGTGGTTAACCTGAACTACACTACCTGTTTTTTTTTCTATGCTTCATTCTTTCACAGTTGAAAGATGAAAATGGATTTTCTTTATAACTTTATGAAGTTCCTCTAGATATAAGCATATTCTTAGTCTCTTATGGAGTTTCCTTGTTGTCGTTGTTGGCCCTATGCAGCCATTTGGTTCACTGCTTTTCTTCGCAGCTCTTAAGTTCATTGTGCATGTTAGTTCTTTCAGAAAGCATTTCTGAAATACTGAAAAGGGAATTTTCTCAGGTGAAGTATTGAACGGTGCTCTTCAAGACCAACAAATATAATAAACATCTTTAATGCATTATTTTCAGTAAGAAAATCACTATAATTTCAATTATTAGATGTTAGCAACTAGATCACACATGACACAGACGATATGTTTGAACAAATGTTAATATTTCAGAAACTTCATAGTTAGTGTAGATTGATTCCTAGCACATTTTAAAGGGGTGCATGTGGTTTTTTTCCTTTTTTTTTTTTTCCTTCTCCAGTATTTTTAATAACAGTGTTTTCTACATCAGATTTGTGGTTTTGAATCATGCGTTTGGATGTTTATTTGTTTGTTTTTTCTTTTTTTTCTCCTATACATGCCCCTTGCCTAATACATTTTCTGCCTCTTCTGACTGTTATTTGCTACGTATCAAAACAACTGAAGTTATATTTTCAATCTTATCTCTTCTTACCTTTCAGTTAATGTTAACATTAGAGAGTTGTTCCACAAGAATTATTCACATCATGAGAAAACACAGTGATTTTTCAAAATAATAGTATTTGCTTAAAGAGTATTATTATCTCTACATTGTGTCATCTTCATATTGTTGCAGATATGTGATCTTGTAGCTTGTACCTTTTCTGGGATTCAAAGGATACCGTAGTGACTTTATAACTTCTCTGGAATCACTTGAGGGTTTTGTATGTTTGGTGGAGATGCCTAAAATGTCTATAAAATCAGATTAAATAAATATATCTGGTTTTCTATTTTCTAAGGAAGTGTGCTATTAAACTTCAGCTTTTCTTCTGTTATCTCCCATGGGTATGAAGTCTCTTGTGCTTCTTGAGGTTGTGTTGTATTAAACAAATAAGAAACTTTTGAACAGGTCTCATAGTGAAGCAGAGTTCAGTGAGGCTTGGTTTCAAAGTGGCATCCATCGCTTTCCGAAGGTAGTACTATTTGATCATTTTTAGAACAACTTCCAAAAGAAATGTGGCATTTTTTGATGGTGGGTTCCATCTGTTTGCTCATCATCAACCTTTCTTTCCTCCCACCTCAATAGTTCTTGAACCTGCAAAGGAATTTCAACAGAAGTGCCTTGAAGTGTCATGGAGATCCACAGGTGGGTAGGGAAAAAAACATAAATTGTACAACAGAGAAAGAAAACTCTAACGACTCTGTGGAGTTGTAAGCAAGGGGGTGTGTGTAGCCTCTTGGGCTCAAGTGGGACTCTGGATCAGGAGCCCATGTGCTGCAAGCCCCCTTCCCATGCAGCACATGTGATCCACCTTTGGAAGATGCAGTGATCATGAGGAACAATCCAAAACAGGGTAACTAGGAATCCTGGGGTAGAAAGCGTAAAGGGAAATAGAACAGAAATCCATAGGAAACAGCACTGTATCAGTTTCACTATTCATGGACAAGCTTGTTAAAGTGCAACATTCAAATTATATTATGTATACGTGACAATGTCATGAGAGACAACTGCTACATTTTATTTATCATATTTCTTCAGCTCACACTCATTTTGAGGTTGATTGTCTGTGTCTGTTTTTGTACTGCAGGTTGTTAAGGTAGTATAACAAACCAATGCTTTTGACTGGTGTGTTGAATTTTGAACCAGGCTTTGTATTTAGTTGCTATGCTTACAATGTTCCACATGTGAAAATAGACATCCTTTTCCTCTGAAAGCTTGAGTTGCCTCATTTAATTCATCAGAGTCCTGTGCAGTGCAAAATGTTCATGGAAAATGTATAGTAATAAAATTATTATTATTATTATTATTATCCAGACAAAGTTCCTAATCAATGAAAATAATTTAGAAACAAAATGGTAGGCTTTTGCCACTGTTTAAATTAAATATACTAGTCATTAGCTAAGAGAGAGGACCTAAACATAAGATGCAATTGCTAGGGAAAAAGCTCAATTTCTCAGTTGCGTTACTGAAAGAAGAAAGATGCGTTAATGTGACTAGTTTCAGAACCATATAATATTCTTGCTGTATTTACCAGACAGCTAACTTTGGACTCCAACATTATAAATGAATTTAAGAAGAAGTTAGATATAACCCTTAAAGTATCTTATTTATTTTGTTACTGAGAAGATATTTGTTTCTGCTTTGGAAAAACAGAAGGTTTTAGCCTAATGATGCTCAGTTCATACAAGGTTCAGATACTCATGCTTAAGTTCACCAGGGCAACATAATTTACATACAGTTAAGAATCTAGCTGAGAATAACTTGGACTTTTTCTCTGAGCAATTTTGTTGCTGTTTGTGCTTTTCTTCATGTTCAAATCAATTGCTCTTGTAGACAGTCAACCGTTGTTTCTCTTCTCTGCTGTATTCCCTATCTAGTGCAAGTTCATCTTATATTGTGGCTCTTGGAAGCGGTTTATTAATCTGTTCTTATTTAGGAGTTAAATATAAATCTGTAAGATGTAATAAGCCTATTCCCATATGAATTGCCATTCTTCCTGATTATTTGGGGAGGAAATAATTTACATTTTGTACTGCTTTATTTATAGAGAAAGGAGTCTAGGAGACTTCCAAACTTAGCTACAACATGTGAGATGGGACTTCCGAAAGATCTCTGCCCTGGGCTGCTCCTGTGGAAGTTGTAAGGAATTGCTATTGACCTCAGCAACAGAGCACTTTTAGAAGCCTCAGCTGTGACTGAGAGCTCATAGTCAGAAGTTATTGGAAAACAGATTAGTGTCCCAGTGTGAAAAGCATTATACATACATAGTGAACCACTTCCTTAAGGGCCTTAGAGCTAAAAAGGACTTTATTGACGGAAAGGACATCTTAGACTTCTAAAGTCTCAATGTCAAATCCAGCAATACAGGAAAAAATGGAGAGAATAACAGTAATCATCCAATGCAGGTACTTAAGTTGTATGTTTGTTTAAGTACTGTTTGCAACATCTTACTTTTCTACATTAAAAAAGTAGTTGGAGCTATATCCGAACTAAAGAACTGTTCTCAGAAATAAAGAGCTGTTCTCAGCTCTGGGGCTCATTTCAAGGAGTGAGGCTGGGGATTATGGAAGATTCTGAAATAGTTCTGTAACAATGAAATCTTCCTTAAAAACTAGAACTGTGTGCAAAGTATTTTTTATTGGATCCTTCTGTGTAGAAAAGTGACGTATAGAATTTATTGAATGCACAAAATCTGCAAATTCTCTACTACCTTGCCCCAGAGTGGGTTATTTCATCCCTGTTTTAAATGCTGTCATATGGTTCAAGAGAGAGGGGAGCATCAACCTGTGCAGTCAGGTGCCCCCCACAGCTGAGAGTTGTGTGATATTACTTTAATTTATCAGCAAGGTAAATAGTCATGTGTTTTTCAAGTGAGAGAGGAGAAACTAGTGGGAAAAAGGAGCCACATGCTGAGCTGTGGATAGTTTTCTGTGAACAGCTATCTGAGGTTGGATCCCAGAGGTCCTCCCAGCCTCCTCTACCAGGTGAAGGTATTCCTCAACACAGCTGCTGATAACACAACATATGGTGGCTCCCCCTCTTCCATGATACATTCACCATTATCAAGGGATTCAGAAATCGGAGGCTAGATTTTCCAAAACCGATTCTGGCAGTTTGGATTTGGCATCAGTCTCTATCTCCTTTAACAAATAATTCTTCATGAATATTTTAACCTTTTGAATTTTTAACTTTATAGTATCACAAGCCCAACTTTGCACCATTGACTCAAGGTACTCTTCTACTTTAGAGTTAGATAACATTCCCCTATTTCTAAAAACTATTTTCATTTTCAGATATTGAAAGACTACTGCTCTTTGAAGAAAAATGACTTGATATCTGGTTTACCTGTAACACATATTAATAAAACAGAAACTTTTCATTTGGTCTATTTAATGAGGAAAAAAAGTCAAGTCATGGAGTGTGAAAGATCTGTATTTTATGCATGGACACAACTGTGAAAAAATAGATTACTTCACAGAACTCTTCAGTTTTTAGTTTTGATGCTAACATAGCTTTAGAAACCAAGTTTGATATCAGACACTTAATAAGTATGAATTAACGGATGATGAGTGTTGCATTAGTACAGTCAACAGGCCAGTCTAAGAAGAGAGGTCAGAGATAGAATTTTATTTAGACTAACAAATATTTTGCACACCATTTGCCTGAAGATGGAGCTTGAGTGGTTCTGAATATATATATAAAGCATAACTTGTTTCACAGAACTATGTTTAATAACTTTCTGTTTGGACTTTGTATAGGGAGAGAGGCACCATCTTAAGCTTATTTAGATTCTTGTGGCAGAAAAATGAAATCTATAAACAAACTTTCTTTCTTTAATCTTCCTCAACTACCCTATGCTCCTGGGTGTTTTACAGATTCTTATATAAGACTCCTGTAATTATTGAACTGTTCTTTTGACCTGGTTGCTTGAAGGATATTGGATTTCTGTTATCTGTGAATGGAGATTAGCAGTGAGATCACCTGAAGTGC
Organism: Patagioenas fasciata; assembly: GCF_037038585.1. Lineage (NCBI taxonomy): Eukaryota > Metazoa > Chordata > Aves > Columbiformes > Columbidae > Patagioenas > Patagioenas fasciata. Next base: position 188,168,239 of record NC_092520.1, on the reverse strand, counting down.
TAAAACACTGCTAATTTTTTAAAGGGATTTGTTATAAAATCCTTTTTTTTTTTTTTTTCCCCTTACCTTGGTCTTCAGCATTCACGTTTAACTCATTGCAATATCTGTTCAGTGTAATTCCAGGATGACATTGCCTGGGTAAAATATTCCTAAGCACTTCAATGTCTGCAGTGCAATGCTATTAACTAACTGGTATCTCTGGAAAACAATAATTACATAGTTTGATAATTACTTAGGTATGTAATATTATGATTTAAAACAATAAGAGCATGCTCTCTGTGGCTCATGTTTTCTGGTATTTTTTCAGTGACCACTTTCTTAAAAGACCTGTTGTCTGCACATACTGAATCTCTGAGTACTCTCTGAGGTCCTAGTTTCACCTCTTTTCTTTAGCTTCCAGCTTTTCAGGTAAAGCCATTTATTTCACTGTTCCCAGCCAAATGACAGTGACTATGAGGCAGACTTTGCCTGCACTTCAAGTACTTAAAAACAGGATAGTCATAATTGTGAATAGGCATGGTCCTAATTGTGCCCCTTCTGATTTGTGTCCTCAAACTCTTATCCCAAATTACTAATTTTCTGGGGTTGTAGGAGCAGGAATACTTGAATACTGTGTTCAGTTTTGCATCCCTCATCGAGGTGCTGGAGACAGTTCAGAGGAGGGTGATGAGGCTGGTGAGGGGCCTGGAACATGAGTCTTATGAGGAGTGGTTGAGGAAGTTGGGTCTGTTTAGCCTGGAGAACAGGAGGCTGTGGGGAGACCTTATTCCTCTCTGCAGCTACCTGAAAGGAGGTTGTAGCATGGAGGGTGTTGGTCTCTTCTCCCAAGTAGCAAGTGATAGGACAAGAAGAAATAACCTCAAGTTGTGCCAGGGGAGGTTTAGATTGGATATTAAGAAAAATTTATTCACAGAAAGGATTGTCAGGCATTGGAACAGGCTGCCCAGGGAAGTGATGGAGTAACCATCCCTGGAGGAGTTTAAAAGGCATTTAGATGAGGTTCTTAGGGACACAGTTCAGTGCCAGAGTTAGGTTATGGTTGGACTCGATGATCCTGAGTGTCTCTTCCAGCAGAAATGATTCTGTGATTCTGTCTGTGGCAAAAGAATAACAAACATGGAATTAGTGGCCAAACCCAGGAAACAGACATTTTCTTTCTCATCTTGGGTGAAAATGAAGAGACTCCTAAGTGTTCATTTTCTGGAATTGGAAGCCCATGAACAGTTACTGAGTGTGCAAACAGGAGCCTGGGTTTTGACCTCACGGAACAGAAAGTTTTTGCTTCCCTTTTTCATATTCTCATGGTTACAATTTATTCCTTTTTTTTTTGTGTGTTATGAAATTTTCAACATGGAAGTGTTCTAGGACTAATATCAAAGAAATATGATATTTTCCTTCTGTTAACTACAAGAATATTACTAGAAATTGCCTCTCAAGATATAAAGCGACATCTACCTCTCAATTCAGCAAAGGTCCTTTCTGACAAAAAGAACGGGGAGGGAGGAGTAGAGAGAGGAAAAGTTAAATGTTGTAAAATAATTCTCATTTCTACACATGTAATAAAAGTACCAGACACTATGCTTGTAAATACAGAGACAAGCATGTGGGGAAGAAAACAGGGTTGCTAAGGCCAGTGACCTTCATAAAGAATGAAGAAGACAATTGTAAAACATTATCTATCGAGTTCACAAATCTTCTTCAGCCTCTGTTGTACAAGCCTGAGTGAAAACATTTTAGGCAAAGCTTTAAAAGAACCTGGAGGACTGTACAAAAATGCCAAGAATTGGATTAATTGGCATAATACAAGGTGGCTGGGCACAGTTGGGGAAAGTGTCAGTGTAGGGAGAATCCCCACCAAGTAAGACTGTCTGTGCAATTAGCTATCTGAACTCTAACCCTTCCAGAATAATTAATGAATAACAGAGGGGATCAAGACAAAGACACAAAGTGATTTGGTGGGTGCTAGCAAGTAATACATCAAAGAATGCTGGTAATTGGCCCTGTGGCTTTCATTCTTTGCCCTATTTCTTTCAATTCATTGACTCAAAATAATGGGTTCAGGTTCATTATCAACAGGTTTTAGCTGCAAGAGCACAACACTTCAACAAAGCAATGATTGTAGCAGTGCTGGTGGTGAAGTAAAAAGTTGTAGACTGTAGCACACTCCCTTGAAAGGGAAAGTAGCAGCATAGTCATAGGCTTTGTCTTACGTGAAACAGTTGGTATTCACGAATTTGCTCTGAGTTTTCTAAGACTTGGTGTTCACTGAGGTTACAATGCTGGAATACAGTTGGTATGGGCAGGTATGTATAACTCCACTTCAAACCCTATTATAGCATCAGTGTATATATTCTGTTCCTTCAGCTGTAAGAAATGAAGTAAAATTCTTGACATCATGTGTCACATGTACATGACATTATTTGCATAGTAATGGAGACAGTTTAGAGGCTTTTCTTCCCCCCCATTTTGGCGGCATTATGGTAACATGAATGTTCATTATTTTTGATCCATGAAAATATCTTCCTGATCTGCAGAATTTTTGTTGGGGGGGGTTAATTTTTTTTTTTTTTTTTTTTTTACCAAAGTTATAAATGAAATCTCCACTGTTCTATTTCTAGTGTAAATGCTGTTGTAAAGTGTTGATTTAACTGTTGAGGAGGTATTTAATTAATTAAGAGTAGCTTTTCATAAACAATAGAAGAAGCAGCAGAACATTAGAGCAGTCATCTTCAAGGAGTGAATAATGTGTATTTTTGCTCTGCTGTTCAATTTCGCCATGATTGCTTCTCCCTATTCACAGGTTTTAGTGTTTGATATTTGTTATTTTATTACCATCACATTAAATATTATTGCATTTATGGTTAAAAACTGCCTTTTTGGTTTAGTATTTGAGAGACTTGAGAAGGAGTTTAAATTTTAGAAGCATGCTTATGAGCACAAATGGGTGCAAACTTAATTTTCTTTTAAGTTAAGAGAAGTTATTTCGAATTTGGGTTCATAGCAAATATGCAAAATGTCGTAAATGCTTCAAACACTGAAGTGTGCTCTGTATTTTTATGGACAACAATTTAAAAACGTCCCATTACCTCTGATAAGTCTGTTAGGATGTAGCTGTTTGTGCAACTATTGGCTACCTAAGTATTACATGTCACATTCTGATCTCCATCATATCACTGTCTTTTTGGAATAGCTTGACCAAAATTTATGCAGAGTTTCATTTCAAGAGGATTGCATTTTGTAACTGTAAAATCATAAAATAGAATCTTGAATAGTAATAAAGTTAGAATAAAAATTTCCGATACAACTCGCGGTATTTCATTTTGAGCTTAGTCATGTTACTGAGAAAAACCATTATGTGTGAAATTTTCAAACAAAGGTGTGATTTAACAGTGCATAAATACAGCTATAAATATGATGAATGATCAGTAGCTTCCCTCCCTTTAAATGCACTCAAACTGTTTGAAATAATGTTGTCACTGATCTGTGTGTAGTACTCCTTCGTTGTTGTCTTCTATCACATAGATTCATCCATTAGAATGTATACCTTATTCAGAACTTTCTCATTGCCATGGGCAAAAATATTCGAGTTTTGGAAAAGCTTTATTAGAACATATTCTAAATTGAATAGTTGTTTTTGATAAATTCTAAGTAACACTTCTCAGAATTTCTTTAAATTTTTAAATATTTGTAGTAGGACACTGCTTAGCACTGGGAAAAGTGCTACAAGTAGAGGCAGAGATTGATAGAAGTTTCTTGTGTGAATCTCAGCATGACTTACACAATGTATGAAACACTCTGTCACAGTTTCAGGATTGTTCTTCGTTTAAGTTCAAATTCCAGTTCTTATGGAGGCTTCTCATAGCATGAGGAAGTCTTTTCCACCTGTTCACATTGGGACATGGATGTCATAAATATATAATCTTCACAATAATTAATGTTAAAGATGGTAAACAAACAGTAAACTATGATTTATTGTAATCTTGCCACTATTGTGTGTTGTTAAAAAATATTTTTAAACTATCTGTATTGTGAAGAGCCATACTCACAGTGCCTTCTGTCACATGTATAATTCAAGATTTCAAGTTGACAAAATACTGGTTGATCTTGTCCCAGAGGTTCTCACACTTTTTCAGAAAGTTGCTCCTCTTTTTGTATAATTTTACCTTCAAGTGAATAACAAGACTTTGGGGGAGAAGGAAAATCATTATTAAAAATACACATAGGCTTGATCAAAATAACTTTGATGGCTAGAATGATGAAAACAGTAATTCTCTTCCTTTGACAGGTATTTTTTGGTCTGAGATTTGAGGGCACCGATATTGATTTAGAAAGCTCAGTGGCTCAATTTTAAATGAAATATAAAACTCTTCCATTTTCTCACCTATCAACCTCCATAAAAGAGCAGCTGCTCTTACAGGGAAAAGCACTATTCTCGCTTTGGGTATCACAATGCATTTATGATGTGCGGCTTATCTAAACAGCTTCCCTTTATGTGATGAGGGAAGGAAATTTATCTTTGTTTAGGGTATGAGTTCTGACTGTAGCAGCACAATATAAGTCTGGATACCAGGTCTGGACCCCCTTGAGGGCATCCGTCCCAGCAGGTACCCCCTGCTTTTTCCCTCTCTCCTGGAAGGGACAATGGCAGAAGGCTATTCCTTGCTTTCCCTCTCCTGCAAGCAGCTGCACTGCTGGCCCTGATATCCCCTCCTTCTCTCCAGAGAAACAGCAGCAAGCTGAGTGTGCCTGGGCAGTTGCTTGTAACCTTCTTATCCCACAGTAGTTTCCTAGAAACACACTGGGAGTTCATCTTTTTACCCTTGATGATCAAAACTGCTCTTATACATGGAAAACAGATTAGGTTTGATAGCAGAACTAACCATATATGGAAAAGGCAGAGGAAGAGGGGTTGAGGGACAGTCCTGTCTCTCAGATGTGCTCAGTTCCTGTCTTTTAGAGAGAACAGGAACAGCTTCAGGCTTTTAAGGACGTTTAGCAGATAAGATTTAGAATATACCTAGCTGCATTGCTTTCTAATAGAAAGTGAATGAAGACTGCAAAGGAGAGGGGAGTCGTGGTTGCTGAAGGGCAGTTCTTGTTTCAAATGCTGACCTCCTTTGAAAAGAGGTCTCTCTGCCTACTGTTCCCACAGGATGGGACCCAGGGGCTGGATCCATGCTGGCCTGCAGTCAGGGAACTGCTGAGCTTCCATTCAAGTCACTATTCCCTGAAAAAATGGCATTTCAGCATACCCTTAGGTGTCTTTGACTAAAAACCATATGCTTTCTAAAACAGGGTCTTCATTTGGCTGATACTATGTGCTTGAATATATCAAAGGCTGTAAACTTAGCAAAATCCAGGCTCTTCTTGACATGACTTTTTTATCTTCTTTTGGTATGTTTTCATTTGGCCCGTTATCCACTGCACAGTGCCTTACTGGGACTATTAGTAAAATGTGGGTTAAATGTGTCTGGAAGAGATTATTATTTTTTTTTTTTTCCAAATTTTTAGATACTAGAAAGGGAAAAACACAGGATGTCAGTAATCAGACTCAGGGAGTGCAACCTCTGTTTTTGAGATTTATTCCTAAACTGCGTCATATACAAACTTTATTACCAAGCCTTTCAAGGATGACAATAATTACCAGGACAAAGCCTTTTGAGATTCTTAGGTGAAAGGTATATGTAGCAGGGAAATATTGCAATAATGACATTTTAATTTAATTATTTCTCTAACACGGAAAAAAGGAAATTTTTATGGCTTGGGGAGGGAGCTGACCTCTGTTATCAATACTGTTTGTACTTTCTCACAATGTGCATTCCTTAGACAAAAGAATAAAGGATTCACCTCTGAATCTCAGGGAAATGGTCAGCACGATGCTAAAAGGTGCAGAGAGCGACTAGTCCATTTCCCCTAAGGCCAGACCTTCCATTCCTGTCCACTTCGCCACCCTGATCCATTCCATGATGGTTTCTATACTACTTGCCAGAATTTTCTCCGTCTGGAGGTCAAAGAGGCTTTCTCATGAAAAAAAAACACGAAAACTTTGGTGAAGGTTATCTTGTTTGTGGACCTCTGAATCCACCTCAGTTTTGCAAGCACGCCGCCAGAAGCTTGGCTCTCCCTGTCTGGAGCGGAGCTCAGGTGAAGGCCATTGCAGGTCCCATGAATTTTTATATTTTTTTAGGGTTTGTAATGCTATAAGAATAGCAGTGGCATCTTCAGCAACTTTAAGAGAAAGCAGATCTGTTTCAGTGTCTGTTTCAGTGCCTGAATGTTGTATCTGTCTGATGTTTTTGCCCCTGTATAACTTTTTGCCGTAATGGACCTTTCTTACTTGTTGAGATCAGAGGCACTATTAACTTATACCCTTATTGTTACTAAAAACTGTGAGTTGCCATTTGAATCTCAACCCCCTTGCTTTTAGTTTTGTGCACCAAATACTTGATTGTGAGTGTGAGACCTTTCAAAGTGTTTTAGCGTCTTCCAAGTAATGAATAATTAAAACAGGAAAATGCTGTGCCAATTGTAGCTCATCTGTCGTTGCTTGTGTATCCCAGTTCTTGCTTCTCATGAAGGGTTAGGTGATTCCTTTCCTGAACTGGACTCAGGGATGCAAACTCCCATCTTTGAAAGTATCCGAATCTGAAGATTCAAATATGCCCATAGCAGTTATAGCAGTCATAAAAACTGGGCTTAAAAGAGACAAAATTGCCTCCCTCAAGGCTTTAGCATATAGGCACTACTTTAAGGAAAAAAAAAAAAAAAAGAAAAAAAGAAAAAAAGGCTTAGGGGATGTAGCATGATTTCAAGTTACTCATAATTTGAAGGAAATCATTGCATTACAAGAGCCTACCCTGATTACAGAACTTTCTCATCTCAATCCAAGATAAACATGTCTTCAACACCACATACACCTGACTTGCCCTTTTAAATACCTAAAACCTTGATCCATATTCAGGGCTCTTTTTTCTTGAGTCTCCCTGCTGTGATGAAAGAGTCAGCTCATCTTGTATTAATTTTGTCTCGGTACATGGAATATTTTTATGCTATAGCTTATGGCGCAGATTTTCTTACATATTTCTGAGAATTTAAAGATGTTAAAGTAATAGCTAAAATTTCCACCTCACTTCCAAACAACATGTTTTGTTAGTGAGAGGAAGGTGGTGTTACGCAAACATTGCCATAAGCAATGATCTTTAACGGCCATTGAAAGTCAAATATAGAACCAAATTTCTAGTAGTTCCTTAAGAGGCCAACCTCGTCCCCACCCTTCGTGGGAAGGGAAGCACAATCTGTGAAACCCCTGGGCACTTGCTTCCCTCAGCATCACTGACCTCAAGCTGGCTGGTCATGTCTGCCACAAGCGGTATGAGTAAGGAGCAAGGGTGAGTAGGGAGACAGGCAAGTACCTGTCTCCAGGGACCATTCGACTTCTTGATGGGGGGGGACAACCAGCTGACAGGGCCTAGTGGGGGTTCAGAGACAGCAGGAGTGGGTGTAGGGCCTAGCAGTGGTGGTGGCAGCCCTTGGGAGAAACTAAGCACCCATCCCAGGCTGTCAGGCAGCACCCGCTGCTCTGCCAGGGTGTGCGAGAGCAGCCTCTGCGCAACAGGGCTTAATTGTGTAGTCATTAAGAATCGATTTTAATGCTTGTATTTTAACTACCATTGAAGTTGCAGGGCATTTTTGAGGCAGGAACTGGTTGTTTAAAAAGATATTTTTAATGCCATCGGGATTTGGACCACATGATAATTAAACTATTGTACTTCTATAGCCATAACATTACACCATAGCTAACCAGGTTTAAGTTAGACCATTAACTTAATAGACTGCTTTCTGAGGAGACAGGAAGATTTCATTCCACTATTTCATAAAATTAAAGTTGTTGTACTATATAAAACAATACATGTTCTTTACTGCTTATTTACACGAAGTTTCTATTAAGTTCAGTGGAAGTTTTGCTGAAAATTTCAGAGCAAGGCTGTATTCAAATAATATTTATATCACACCACACTTTTCCTTTATGCAGTTTACCCCCTCCCTTTGTCCATTTTATATTTGATTCTGAACTAATGTTTAGAACTATGGAGACTTTAACAATCATGTATGTACATATGTTAAATCCATTTATATGGATGTATAGAAAGCTATGTTCATTCACAATTAAACTCTCCACAATAAAAACTTGATTCTAAATATAGACAATTTGTCCCTAAGGGAAAGGAAAATAAAGACCACCGATCTAAGGGAAAAACCAGTAATGCCTCTCTGTCCACCAAACCTATAATTACTATGTGGTATCTAACAATTTTCATTATACTTGCACTTTTTGCCTCCACAGTCATGGACAAATCTCTCAAATTTGAATGTCCAAAATGTAGATGAATTTTCAAAGCCTGAAAGTTATTTAAAAGCATGGTCTACAATAAGATCAGTGGGGACTGGCATTCTTGAGTCACCTTTGTGGTTCTCACAAGAATATCCTGAATATATAATTTCACATCAAAGTCAACATGCTCTCTGCAATGCTGAAGGGAGCAACTGACTTTTGGAGAGCTATACACAAAGGAATTATGGCACCACTGTGACAACTGACAGGGCTGAGTACTGATTTAGATGCCTAATTTTAAATCAAGGTACATTTAAAAAAATCATGCTTATTTGTCCCAAGTCAGATTATGAAGCTTTTCCTAGACAGCTCATCTTAACTGGCTCGTTTGACATCTGAGCTAAGCCACTTGTCACTGTGGACAAGTAAGATCTAACAAAGAGCAATCATCAACCCACGTATTTTAGACATAATCAGGACACAATTCCTTAATTTAATGCAAAACTTGTATGCTGGAACCAACATGTATTTGCATGGAAGCAAAAGCAAAAAAAAAAAAAAAACAAAGATAACAAGGTTAGATTTGAAGCTGTTCTTTTTTCTTCATATTGGCCTGCTGCATATTCCCCAACCTCAAAAATGCCCAATGCCTTTGCTGAGTGGGAGAAGACAAATGTGACAGTAATCTTGGGAAATAACACTTACTTACTCGAGACACACTTTTGTACTCTGCTCCAGGGTAACTGGTCATGTTGGATCAATTCAGGTGTGAGGGAATGCACAATTGTAAATGCAAATGTATTTAAGACAACGAAGGTGCAAATTAGAAATTTCTAAGCCAGGTCAGTAAAAGGCAAGGTTGCCCTTGAGGTGTGCTTTACCCTGCTGTTTTGTGTTTTAATCCATTGCTCTAAGCTACTTCACCTTTATAGAGTTGTTCTGTCAGTGTACAAGACTATACATTTTCCCTAGCTATTGTTTTCCCTGTACCAAAACAGAAAGGGAACATCTCTGTGAGGATCCTTTTGCACAAAGGCATAGGAGGGTTGTGTCACCAGAGTGCTGGCAAGCCACCTTAAAGCAGTAAGTGGTGATCAAGTGGGCAGAGGCTCAGGATTTGTTTCACGGTCATAACATTATCTTTGGAGGCTTCTTGGGCCTGTACTGGTATGTTGCCCATCTAGATGATAGGTAATCTGAGCTGGGCAATGTTGTGGTCAGATCTGCCTGTAACTGGCCAGATTCTGCTGAGTTGTGAAAGCAGGGGAAGCAGCACAGAGCTGCAAGCAATTGTTGGCACAGGACTGGGAACTGAGCAAACTCTGCAAGCGATAATTATACCACGGTTCAGTAAAGGAGCGCTTGCAAAACCAGGCACAGCCAAGCGCAAAATAACCTTGCTGATCAAGCAGCCATACCCATGGGGATCTATTAACTTTTCATCTTGGCAGAGACTATAGAGGTGTGTTCAAAACCTGTTGGTTTGATGTTTCTTTCAGGAGAAAATAGAAGTGTAGGTTAAAGAAAAGCTGCTTCTTAAGTCTCAGGTTACACATGTTGGAAATACTTGTTGCTTTCCTCAGTTTCGTACAATGTTTCAAAGCTTCCCTTCAGACTATGCTCAATCCAGCTGCTCACCTGTGCATGTGTGGAATCCCTCTCTTCACCTCCCTGCATGGCTGAATGCACTGCAGAGGCTTTAGGGGATGGAACAAGATATTGCAGAACAAAATAATTTTCCCCTTTTTGGATGTTTAATGAATTGTGACTTGGAAACGAAGATTAAATCTGCTCAACTAAAGAAAATCCATCCAAATTGAGATAAAATTTTATATGTAGAGTTGTATTATACTGTCTAAATGGCCACACAGTCTGTATTAGAGAGACTCCATCTGCTCTTGTGTCTGTGTCCATAAGTTGGATGTCTTAGTTTGAGTTACTAATGCCAGGTTGCCTTCATAATAAACAGAAGAGAACTCAGGAGACCTCTGTGTAATCCTTAGTTAGCTGTCTATGGCTGGTCAAACAAATAATCTCCTGGAGATTTCTCTCCAGCAAGAGGATCATCTCAGGTAGAGATGTCTAACTTTGAAGTTTCTAAACTTAGGCATTAGTCCCATCAGGTAAAAATGGAAGGCAAGAAATAGAGTGTGGTTTGCAGAATTTATCATTTATCTAGGGAGGGTAGGCAAAAGAGCAGCAGAGAGATGGCACAGAGAGGTGGCAGGAATTGGCCGAAGTGACCCAGCCCCTCAAGTCATTGCATGGGAATACACACTTCTTGTCCTGAAACAAAGTTCTTCACCATATATCTCGGATCCATTAAAGCTAATGTGTATTATTAAATTTGCCATGCTCCTCCAAACTTACTTGTTAAGTCAGAGTCTTAAGCAATAGCTGAAAGCCTGAGGGTGGGGAAGGGGAGAAGGAAGGATGAGAGGAGACTACTCACACTTCACAGCCTCATCTGAAAAGGGAAGTGCTGAAAGTTTTGCAAGATAATCAGATCCTCAAAAAAAAAAAAACAAAAAAAACAACAACCAAAAAACAAAAGAGTACAGCCTGTTTCACAGGCAATTTCAGAGTCAGTTTCATGGATGCAGTGAGCCAAATGCACTTCCACTGCAAACCAGTTCAGCAATGGACTTTACTGCAGCTGCTCTCACTTGTACTGATTCGAAAATGGCCAAATAAACAAGAGAAACTTTTCTAATTATCATATAAACTGCTGATGACAGTGCTGTAAGTGGAAATTCACGATCTATAGCACATAGGTTATGGATTGAAAACATGGAAATACAACACCTTTCAGATCACTTTGTACCATTTCTCTTCTTAATTTCCATTGGCTAAATGTGATCAATTTGACTGAGAAGCATGAAATGTTCTTTTAGGTTTTGGTGGGCTTTTTTTGGTTGTGTTTTTTCTTTGTTTGTTTTTTCTTTTGTTTGTTTGTTTGTTTTTCTCTCTGTGTGTTTTGTTTTGTTTTCAGAAATGCAATTGTTTTAGCTGCATCATGTATGTGAACATAAACACAAGGTGTCGGTGAGCTATACTGACAATCTTCGACATTAGATGTGTTCCACAGTGGTAAAAAAGAAAAAAAAGAAAACAGGGAAAACAGAAACAAAATTAAAAAGTCTTAAAATCAGGCAGTTTTACCACCCAGCAGAAGCATGGATGAGATGGCAGACTCAAAAGATGAGAATTAGGAATGATTTGTAGAACTAAATAAAAATAATGATGCTGATAAAATTTAAAAATACTAGCACTCCAAATGTTTACTTAAACAAAATTTAACCTGTGAATCAAGTAAACTTTGTCCCCATGTTCTAAAATGAGTCTTCTAATGAAAAACTTCAGTGTTCTTTTTCATCCTAACTTTCTTCAATCTTCAGTCTCTGAGCTTGACATCTATTTTAAAAAGTCTAAAAATAGGACAGTGAAATGTAATGACTTTGAGCAATAATGGCATGACTCAGACTATTTTTGCTTAGAGTCCACTCTCAACTCAAACTAAGGGTGGCCTCTGTTCAGTTTTAGTTGCTAATATTAGTTCTTGCAGAACTTTGGTAAAGACAGCTCAAATTTTTAGTGTATAAATTATGGTGCCATATAAACTTTAACTAAAAGGATGTAGATACTCAGCTAGAATATTTTGGGATTTAATGAAATGACTTGTATTATAGGAAGGCATGTTCTCAGCCAGTGTGACCAGCATAGAAAGATAAAGATGGTCATTTACTTTCCTCATATGAGATAACTCCAAAACCATATAATTGGCAGTATCTGTAGCTCAATGGTACTAATATATTTAAAAATTATTAAAAAATGACTTCGCACTGCAGTGTGGGAAATTTTCAAATTCTGTTTCCCCAAATGTTGCAAGACCTATGGGGTAACATAATTCCCACTGCTGATATCTGGGTGCTTCATATTGCATTCAAGGAAGGGTATCTTGAGGTGGGTGGTGATAGATATGAGGCTGGTACCAGAGTAAGAGGAACTTTTTCCTAGTCTGTTTAGGGAACCACAGGCAACTGGGACTGACTCTGCCACATGTGTGCCCAATGCCTCTGGGGTGTCTTCTGCTCCCTCTCAGAGTGGATCATGTTGTGGTTGCTGCTCAGATCACCCATGAGCTGTTGAGCAAATGGAAAGAAAGTTACTCAAAATAATCCCCAAGAAACGACAGAGCCTAAAAACTGGCTCTCTCCTCTGAAAAGTAAATAATTCTGAAAGTGTCTGTGGCTCCTGCAGTTAGAGTGTTACCTTAGTGCCTGTAGATGTTTGATCAGGTCTGCAGCTTCTCATTCTTCATGGTGAGGTCTTTGAAAAAAACTCTCCAACCAGTTATAAACACCAACAGGAATTGTAGTTTATCTGTACAGTTACTAACATGATAGCAAGTTGAAATACTTTTACTTTTTAACCAAACTGAATTAATCAAATTGATCTTTTTCTTTGATGCACACAACTCCTGTTCATTTTGCAAAATGCTCAAAGGGTTAAATTAAAGATGAAATAGAACACAGTAAGGTGCAGGAAAGCCTCCCACTCCTTCAAATCATGTTTAAATGATGAAAAGCCTCTCTACAGGGTTACATCCAAACTGTAGATTTTCTGTTACATGTAATAATATAACTTCATGCATAATGATAAAACTTCATTCTTGTAAATTCAATATTGGAATTACCATAATTATTTATGTCAGAACATAAATAACTGAAATAATTTATTTTCTGTTTATTTGGATATTGTTTAAAGTTGACTAAGGTGGCTTCAAAGGCATACATATTCAGCAGCTACTGAAAGTCTGGGAATGTTATTGCTTTTTTGTTCCTTTTAATCAAACAGGTGAAAAGAAAACTGTCAAGGAAATTAAAAGTATCATATAAACATTGCTATTAAGATTTTTGAACATAACTTTATAGGCCTGTGAAATTCATCACTACAGATGTGCAGACTGTGCAAATGAGGAATGTTCATAACAATGTTATGGAAAGTAAAACATCATCAGAGAGCTCCTATTCAGAACTTTCTTTTTCACCATCACTAACTTTCACTTCAGTGAACCCACTGTTATTAGTATGGTCTGTCTGGCTGTTCTCATGATCATCCGATTTCCCTTCCCTTTCCTGAATACCTGAAAATGAATATCATTTGAGACAAGTAGGTAAGTTGGACTACTTTTTCTCATTGTTATGTTAGTTTAAGCTGCCTAAACTGAGCTTGACTTGTCCAAAAGCTATAGGAACTCAAGTTTAAGTGACCAAACCTAACTCTGATTAGAGGTGTGTATATATATTTAATTCATGAGACTAGATTAAAACACAGATCCGCACAGGTGCTTAAGGCATATTTACAGATCATTTTTTACTGGCTTCCCCAGAAGTTAAGTATTTAAAAAGGAATGATACAACCACAGCATGGAATAGAGCTCTCTTGTTCTGATGATGGGACATAGCAAACACACTGCTCTTCAAATTACACTAATGCCTCTAGAAAATATAATTACAATTGGCGTAAGTGATACTTCAACTGCTTCTACACAGACCTGGATAATATAACATGGCAAGAAGTAACAAATTGCTGAACTATTGAAATCCTCATAAAAACTAGCAGTGGGATTGAGAGTATGCACAAGAGCTCAGCAAAGCTGAGTAGTCACTGTAGTATCCAAAGGAATTCTCCTCAGTTTGCATCAGTCACCTTTCTCTTTGTGTGGTAAAGATCAACACCTGACTCCTTTTCTGCTGATTCTCATTTCCTTAAGTATTTGTGTCAGAACAGAGCATGAAGCTGCTACCTGTATCCAGGACAAAAGTGATTCAGAGGCTGATTCTAACTTTGTTCTCCTATGATGGCTTTTGTTCTCTGACTTGAATGTCATTGTTATATGTGTACACACACACACATTTATTTTTATATATATATATTTTTTTTTTTTAAGTGTGAATATTTTCAGGTTTAGCAGTATTAAACCAAACCAAAATCTAATGAATAGTCTCATGAAATTCATGTTACAGTTCATTTGAACCTATAACATTTAGCACTCTAATTAATTTAATTTTGACTAAGAAATTAAATGCACACTTACTCCCCAGGTGAATGAGCAGATAAGACAGCAGAACCATGTATTTAATGCTAGCTTCATGGGTCTTGTCTGCACATGGTCTTTAATGCCTGAGAAAGATTGTCTTATGTCCAGACTTCCACCCCTAAGTTCACATTTAGAAACTAGATAAAGTGTTCCTGAGAGTGGCCACTGCCTATGGTATTTTGTGGTCCATATAGCTTTCCATGAAGGTGGTTTTCTGTACTTGTAAGAAGCAGTTCATTTGCACTGAAGGTACTAATGAATAAGTGAAACATAACACTCAAATGACATGAGTGAATATTTTGCTTCATGGCCTGTGTGAAGTGCATTGATCCACAGCTTCAGAAGTGGATGAAAAACTGGACATGAGCTGATAATATGCACCTGCAGCCCAGAAAGCCAAGAGTATCCTGGACTGCATAAAAAGAAGAGTGGTCAGCAGGTGAGGGAGATGGCTCTGCTCCACTCTGGTGAGGTCCTACCTGGAGTCCTTGGTACAGGAAAAACATGGACCTGTTGGAGAGGGTCCAGAGGGGTGCCACAAAAATGATCAGAGAAGTGCAATCCCTGTCCTATGAGAAAAAGTTGAGAGAGTTTGGGTTGTTGAGTGTGAAAAAGAGAAGGCTCCAGGGAGACCTTATTGTGGCCTTTTAGTACTTAAAAGGGGCTTACAAGAAAGATGGAGACAGACTTTTTAGTAGTGCCTGCAACAATAAGACAAGGGATAATGATTTTTAAAATAAAAAGGTGGACATTCAGATTAGATATAAGGAAGAATTTTTTGAAGATGAGAGTGGTGAAACACTGGAACAGGTTGCTCACAGAGGTGGTAGATGCTCCATCCCTTGAAACATTCAAGGTCAGGTTAGAAAGGGCTTTGAGCAACCTGTTCTAGTTGAAGATGTCCCTCCTAATTGCAGGGGAGTTGGACTAGATGGTCTTTAAAGGTCCCTTTCAACTTAAACCTTTCTATGACTGTGATTCTATGAAGTGATGTCTGGATTATTATTTCCCTCTGTCAGCCAGTGTTCAGCATCATGTATAGAACATGCTGAAGACTAACAATGTGCTTGCATCCTGGGGACTCATTGTGGTCTCTTCAATGTGTTCATTAAGGCTGTTGAAGTATCCCTTGAGGTTTCTCCATCTTGTTTTCACTAGGTAAGAATTAAAAAAGTGCTTGACCCACCTTAAAGTTTTGACTGCATGAGGGGTTAGTGGCTCTCTGTACTTCCTTCAGGTATCTGGGTGTGGTTTATTTAGATATGTCTTATTCTCATTCAAGCTGTGTTTTGCAGTTTTCTTTGTTGTGAACAGGGACTGATTAGTAAGGCTGACTATTTCTGCCCCACTCTGAGAGAGCTGTTGTTGTCTGCAGAGTCCTACTGATGGAAAAGTGGTGAGAGTAAGCAGGGAACCAAAGTTGTACTTTGAAGCACACAAAAAAGGGAGACTTTTGTCTCAGCTTGAGGGGAAAGATAATTTAAAAATGACAGTAATCATAACAGACCTCACTTTTTCATTTTGGGATTCAAAAAATGCATGTTGAAGCCAATAAGATTAATGAATATATTAAGATGAGAAACTCAAGTGCATGGAGAGTTTTGAGATAAGCTGCAAGTCTTTTTTTCTGCTTTGAAAGCTCTCTGCATGTGCATCCATTTATGGGAAGGCATGTATGATAAACGGAAAGAAATATATACATATGTATTTATACATTATATATTATGTATTATATATATACTGTCTATAAATTACCATTTAAAGTTATCATTTCAATTACACATTCTTTACAGAACAGAAAGATGTGAAGGAGATTTTTTCTTTTACAGTTAAGTAAAGGCCAGCTGTGTTGAGTTTACAGCTTGGTCATCTCCCATTGAGGGATCTGTTACCAGTGTCATGGTAAAGCTGGATCTGAAAAGAGGTCCTGCACAGGAAGAAGATTTGTGAAAAAGTGAAAATGAGAGACAAACCCACCAATAATAATAGACACTTTAATTTATAGACAATTGTTTAGTAGATGTTTTGTGAATAAAATCTTGCATGGTTATATAATTGCAATTTAATTCTATTCGCTCAGTCATGAGGAGGAATTCTGCTTAGTGTATAAGATCCAATTAGAAAAACAAAAAAGATCTTCTGAATGCTCTAAATGTCTTTTTGTCTACCTTTGCTCTGTGCTCAAGGACAGAGCTCTCCTTTGAAAGGAAGCGTGGAGGGGGGAAGAGTAGCGGACGTCTTCAGGATAAGCACTGCCTGCTCAGCTGCATGATATCTATACGTCTTTATGTATCTGAATTCAGAATTTCATCACTTAAGTAGGAGTCACTGTGCCTCTGTATGTTTACCACACCTCTTAGGTACATTTAGAAACTGTATCCCTGTTGATATGCTTGTTGCAGGAATGTAAAACTTTATATAGCAGTTGGGATCTAAACTAACCCAGAAATGGCCAACATTAGTTTTTTTTGGTCTCAGTCTGGCTCAGTGCTATTTTTTCAGAATTCCTACATTGAAAGATACAGGTCTGCAAACATGCTGTAGTTTGGAAAAACTGTCTGTGTATATTATCTAGTCTTTAGCTACATAGTCCTATTGTGCAGTGCTGCATGAGGTTGTGTGGATTGTAGAGGTAAGTCCTGGTAATTGAATAACTGGTGTTCCAGGTGGAGCCTGAGGAGGGATGCAAGTGTTTGCAGTGTCTGCCTGCCTCCTTCCTACATCTGTCTTACTTTGATGAGCAATCCAATTCACACACAATTATTTTTTTCTGTTAGAAAAGTTGAACAGTTGGTGCCAGTCTACATAATGGCTGGCTACTACAGTGCCTTCTTTTTATTATTAACAAAAGTACTCTGAATATTCATAAGAAGTTATTTCATTAGCTGTTGCAGATGTATGAGTAAGCCTACTGAAAAGGATACCGTGCTCTCTGCTGGATATCTGCATGAATGTTTCTAAAACATGACTTCCCACAAGCACGGAGGACCATATAGCAAGACAATTAACAGGCACTGAATGTGTATTCCCCCTCTCTCATTCCTGCTCTCTTTCTTGTTGGTTCAGAGCTGTATTTATTATTACTTCTTTCATAAATCTGTGAGATCCTGATCAAACTCTCTAATAGATAGGCAGAAATGTGTGTTTGTCAAATTACTCAGCCTTTTTGACTGCCTCAGTTTTAACAAAGAGGTTTTTATATATTGGATTTTTACCAGTATTAGAGAAACAAGACCTTTAAAGTTTATTTCAAAATCAGAGTTGCACTCGGGAGCTCAAAAATTTCCAGTCATGTTCAAAAAGCAGGAAAACCGCCATGTTGTAAAGCAGGTGGTTATAACTCTCGGCTGATTGTGCCTCCTGAGCAACGTGTGACATGGGGCAGAGCCTGAAATTTTGTTCTGAGTTTGCAAAATGTATAGCATGAGGAGTTTCTGGTATACCACAGGCTTTTAGGAGACACATGGCTACTGTCTGTGCAGTTGCATGGGTCAAGCAGGTTGCAGGTGCTGGGCTGCCAACGTGGTAGAGGGTAGATATAAGTGATGATGATGGGCTGGAACCCCATTTCATTCCTACCTTGTGCTCTACCACCACTTCTCTATGCTACTATAGTGCAATAGATAAATAATAATAAGATATAGTGGACGTTTTTGACCTGCTGACATTTTGAACTAGTATCAGTGTGTGGAGAGCTTGTGATGAGAGAGGATGTGCAAAAATAGTTTTGGATCTGGCTCGTGGAAGAGCTATTAGAAAGAAAGATCCATATATCTCTGCTGTAGTGAGCATTAATCAGTCTGGGGACCTGATGCATACAAGCAAATATCTTGGTTTTCCCCTGAGATTCTGAGTTACACTTTCAAGAATAATAACTACTTTCTGAATACCGACCTTCTGCCCTGAGAGAGTGTTCTGCTCTCTGGCCATAGGAGCATTGCTGCCAGCCTAATTCTGTCACATCCTATACTGAAAAACAGAATGCTCATTATCCAAAAGCAAATAAAAATGACACAGTAAAGAGGAATCACCTGGTTTTTTTGGTGTGTTTTTTGTTTGTTTGTTTGTTTTGTTTTTGTTTTCCTAAATTCTGTGCATTGCAATAAAACCCCAGCAGCTGAGGTTTGTGATTCCGTTCCTTATTTCCCAGTCCCTATGCTATTTTTTATCCATTGCTTTTCGTCTCTACCCGGATTAGCAGCTGCCTGTGAATTTACAGCCCTCAGATTCACAGAACATGTTGTAAGAGCTCCAAATCAAGAGAAAGCAGCTGTTTAGCATCCCTACATCACCCTACACAGACTGACACACTCACGGCACATCAGTGGGGGTGAAACAGGAATGCAGAGGGGATACAGTGATGCTGAACATTTGTTATTTCTTCCTTGTCTTTCTTGACCAGGATTCCGTGGTTCCAGAAAACACAACTAATGGAGTAATGATCCAGCAGGAATAAATGGCAAGAATTAGACCCAGAACATTTTTTCACATGTACTCTTCTCATGAACTAAATGGTCAGATCTCTTATTATGGAAATTAATTGTTTTCTGTGTGTTGTCTTGCTGCTATGAGGGGCTGGCTCACTTCTAAACTCTCAGTATGATACTATGTCTTAGACTAGGCTATTAAAATACATATCTATATACACATACACACGTATAACAGAACTAGCTTTTAAACTCAGCTCTATCTGAACTAGTTTTATATGAACTCCCAGTTA
Source organism: Patagioenas fasciata (assembly GCF_037038585.1). NCBI lineage: Eukaryota > Metazoa > Chordata > Aves > Columbiformes > Columbidae > Patagioenas > Patagioenas fasciata. The sequence continues at coordinate 188,149,084 of NC_092520.1, read as the reverse complement.
TTTTAGTTGTAAAACTGGTGAATGGTTATCATCCCCCAACATATGAAGCCTTTTTGCATATTAACAGCAGTGAGCAGTAGCAACATACCAGGAGCAGTTAGTGGAATTACTGGGACCACAAGCTGTATTGTCTGGGCCTGGGGTTAGCTGGGACTTGTAGCCAGTTATTACTGCAGAGACTGAGAGAAAGGCTGTATCTTCCTGGGGTAGACTCATAATCCATATATTTTTCCTATGGGAGGCTGCTAAAGCCATAAATGTAAACAGAATAGGCAACTGTGCTTCACACAGGGGTTGGGGCTGGGCTCAAGGTGAGACTGTGTATAATTCATTCAGTTCTGGAATTTTTTTCATGGTGGTGGTTCTACTAGTTGTATAAATGCAAGCTTTAGGGATAAAAAGAAAACAATGAATAACCTTTTCCTAATAAATGAAGCCAGCTTGGAGATGCTTGAAATACTTTTGGGAAACAAAATATTTTGTGGACATGTTCCACAATTTCCTAACAGACTTGTTCTGAGCTACTAGAACTATCTACACTTCTTATTCATTAGACCATATCCCAGTACTCCGTTTCTCAATTCTCATATAGGTACAAAAGTACAGAGGCATAAAAAGCCTAACATATATCTATTTAGTGTTGAAGACACAAAATATAAAAGTATAATGTTGTCAGGAGTTAGTGGGCTTGACTGCCTTTGACTCTACTGCAGCTGCATTGATTGAGGCAACCTAAAGACCTGGTTTTCCTTTTTTTTTCTTTTTTTTTTGTATAAAACTTTTAAATATTTCTCCCATAGTTTTGAAAGCAAAACCACTGTTCAAGTCTGTATTTTAAAACAAAGACTGCATGTCAAATGTGTCCTCTATGTTCATCAGACATACTGTTGAATTTGATAGTCCTATCATTTGTAAGCTACATATATTGTTGCTTTAATGCATTCCCTTACTACTTTGATAAAAGCCTTAAGATGTTGCCACTAGTCCTTTGATGTTTCCTTCTGATGTTACAGTACCTCTTTTTTTTTTTTCTCTCCCAAAAAATCTGTGTTGCATAAACATGAGCAGGCAAGACATTTCTAGTTAAGGATAGAAACATCAAGTTCTATCAATAAAAGGACAAAATGAGAGGGTATATCCAGACTTTAATATGCTCTTATCAAGCCCTTATAGATTAAAAATTAACCTGCATCAGTGTTTACATTGTAAATATATTTTACTAGTTAGAAAAAAAACCAAACCCACACGCAAAAAAACCCAGCTTAGGCTGTTGTGATGAAGCAATTTATTTCTTAACAGATTGCTATAGAAAATCTGGGAGAATAAATCTTATGCTGCTAAGGAAATAGTTACATGAGACTGAATTTTTATATTTAGCTTCAAAACTGTATGTCTTGTATTGAAATATAAAATTGCTTGCTCTGTATTTTTACTGGGATAAGTAAGGAATTATTATTGGTAGCAGTTGTAGTAGAAGAAATGTTTCAACTAAAGGTCCCAGTGAAGAGGAGGCGCAATTGTCCCAGTGGGACTGAAATAATCCTTGCCCCAAAGATTTTCTGGAATGAAAAAGATATAATAATACTGATAAATAAACGTTATTATTCATATTTATAAAGGAAAATAGATTAAATATTTTGCTCAAGGCCATAGAGGGAAAATGTATGAAGGACATGGACTGAATACATGGAACTCCCGAGTGCAAATCCACTGTAATTCAAATTACTGGCGAGAGTTGCAGAAAGAGTGATTTTCCTATGAATGGCATGACTGTTTTGCTGCATTCAGGAAGAATCCAGTGTAGTGGAGACACAACATGGTCTGGTGATTAAAGAATGTTAACTTAAGCCGAGAAATGCCAGCTAGTCATTTTGCTTCTTCCAAGACATACATGTCCTTTGGTTAGCCAAAATTTTTATTGCTTTCAAGAGCAGAAGATGAAATCTCATAAAACATTATAGCTGTATGCTGAAAATTCAAATCCTTTAAAAAAGCTTTTATGCACAGTTCTCAGTAACGTAAATGGGCATAAAATATGACTTCTTTGTCACGCAACCAAAGAGTGGTACACTTCTTAAGGATGTGTTTCACAGCTCACTAATGCAGGACGTCCTTGACAATTACTACTTAAAGATTCAGTCCTACAAACAATTACCATGTGAGTATTCCCTTGAAATTAGTGAAAGCCCTTGGTAGGATAAAATGGAAAAAGTGTAGGTAGTTGCAGTATCAGGGCCTAGAAAGGTATTAGCAAGGATAAAGACATTCTTGTAGCAATAAGCAGTGATTAAACAAAAACAAACAATCCCCCCTCTCCTACCCTCCACCCCCAATGAGGTGGAAGTAGGTAGAGACAAAGTAAGCTCCTAATTAACTAACACAAAATTTGAGAATTGGAAATAAGTAGGTTAAATAAAAACTATTTGCTTGTAGAATCAAAAACTGTGAAACTACAAAAGTTGTAGAGAAACAGAAGAAATGAACTGATTCTTGAGAATTGATATTTGTTAAATACTTTTGTTTCTTCATTGTACCTCAAGTCAACCACTACTTTTGTGTCCACCTTCTGTCTTCCTTGTGTTGTTAAAGCTTTTGAGAGGCTATTGACTTGGGAGGATAGAGACATGGCCTTCAACTTTTCAACTTCCATTACCTACTAATACAGGATCACAACCCTGAAGAGTATTTTTTTGTGGTGTTTTGTTTTTTTTTTTTTTTTAATTTGCAATACTTTATATACTCTATTTTAAAACTGGTTGATTTTACTGTACAGCTATAAGGCAGAATCTGAGATTGATGTCATTGATCAAAGTGTGGATGATATCTATTCTATTTCCTACTGCTGTACAGGTCACTTACTGTAATTCTCTCTTTTCAATCCCTTACCAGACTTTTGCTTTTTCTTACTCTCCATACATTTTCTTCAGAGACAGTATCCAGATCTGAAGCCTACAGTAAAAACACTTAGAATTTTACTGTTGCTGGTACCATGAACCATTTTTACTTGTCTTGCCTCTATGCAAAGACTTTTTTCTATATCTGTCACATCAAGGGAATCCCAGAGTATCTTATATCAAACCTCTCAGATGGTGGGCTTTAAAGGTAAGTTTAGGAAACTGATAGCCACGTTCATCTCTCTTGTAACACACACTTGTTATTATTGAAGTCTAAATGCTGGGACTACTGCATACCCAGTACACTGAAATCGAGATTGTGTACTGGGATCAGGAGAAGAAATGTTTACTATGGAGTTTTCTGTGGCTTTTACTGAATTCTTAGACCAAAAACAAAAAACAAACAAACAAAAAATCTCCTGGTCCTTTACTTCTCAAGATTCAAAGTACAATTAGTAACCAAATTAGCTGTCATTCAGGGCTGCTCTTTCCTGAGACACCTTTCCCCTCCCATCCATGTTAGTTTTTCCACAGTGGACACACACCTTGCACACTTTGACAAAATCTATTTCAAATAAGCTTCTGTGTACATCCTTTGGCAGTGTAACTGTACTGCTGGTACTGTCTTGTCTATAAGGGGGGATAGACAGGAATTTTCTTTAATGAAGCAGTTAAAGCTTTAAATTATTTGCCTGCCTATTCACAGTCTCATCCAAATTTTGCCAACTTGAAGAAAACCCTAGCAACAAAACAACCAGGTCTACTTTGGATCCATAAAATGATCAAAAGTCTGGTGGGGATTAGCAGTGTTTCTTGTTTTACTGGTAGTCTTTTGTATGATCCTCAGCCCATGCTGGCAAGGGGCTTTCTGGCTGAGGCACTAGGAACTCCAGTCCTTCGTGTTTATTATAACAGAACTGCTTCATTCTGCCTATTGCTAGTGCAGTTTCAGGCTTGGCACCTAAGTAAACTATCCACTAGGAAACTGGAATAGGGTATAAATCTATTATTATTCTTATGTTCTGGTGTTCTTTGGTTGTTTTTGTTTTGTCTACCTCCCACCTTGTTTAATTGTTTTATCTTTATTTTCTTTTTCTTCTTTTAAAGTTGTTCAGTTTTCATTATGACTGACCCATCTTTCTTTTCTTTCACAGTTTTATTCTACCTATTTTCTTGATGAAGGTCTTCATTTTTTATTTCAAGTATTCTGTCTGGGAATACAGAGATACTTAAAATATCTTCTAAGTAGAAACTGAAATTAATGTTCTTTCCATCACCCAGTTTTCTGACAGCTTTTGTCCAGACCTATTTTTTCTACATACATTGTCAGCCAGCTGGTCTAACTTTTCTAATTTTCCTTAGTCACAGTGTTTTCCTCTTTCATAATCAAGTTAAACACAGTTCTCATTTTGCACCTGTTCATCTCGAGTCAGCAATTCCTGCTCTTCCCACTACTCTGAATATTTCCTCAAAGCTTTCCAGCAAATAGGAGGATAATTCTGTCTGCAAATCTCAGGTGACTTGGGTATTCTTTACAGATATTGCTATGCTCAGTCTCTCGTTGAATGTTTATGGAGACCTTCATGCAGAAAAGGGGGTTGGTGATATAATTGAAAAGGACCTTTTCACTTGCCTTGTCAAATGTAAATTTCCACTCAACTGCACTATAAATTTTTCTAAAGAGAGAAAAAGCTACAATAATGTAAAGTGTACCTTTGGAAATGAAACTTTAGTAGTTGACATGTAAATCTTGCTTCAGAAATTGAAAATGTGGGTTAAATTTAGCTGAGCTGGAGAATCATGGATTAATGTGACAAGCTAAATTATTCTGCTGGAGATCTAGCCATGGGAAGGGACATGAGGAATTCTTCACTTCAAGTAACAGGATTTCATACTCTTCAGGTCAGGATACCATGACCCTTTATGGAGACCATCCTGTTGTAGCAGTCAGCTGTGCACTTGTACAGATGGGGTCAAAGCAGGAACAAGGCAAATAAACAGTTCAGAGACCAGTGCAGCTACAGTTTGAGACCAGATTTACCTATGCTGTCCTTTCTGTCAGTTTTCCATTAGAAAGCCTTCTCCACTCTGGCAAGCACCCATTAATTCTGTGGGATGGTCCTGAGGGACACCAATGTAAGGATAAATCTAGACTTGACTGAGAATAATAGGGGCGTTACCAAAATGTAATTGTCTTACATATGTGCTCTGCATACAGCTAAGGAAAAGGTGATGAGTCCAGGTAAATCTCAATAAATTGTGTTGTTAAACTACTTTCAAACAGTGCTGAATAAACTGGAACTGTGAACTTGAAGATAATTATCTTATTCTAGATTATAATAATAAAAGACTGTAAAAAGAAGACTTCTGCTTCTGTTTAGGCTCTGCGGTCTTTTGAATGGCAACAGCGATGACAAACTGACAAAACAATTGAAGGAAACTGCTAACATAGCCATATTGTTATGCTATTGATTTCTTTTAGCATCTATTCTTCGGTTAATAACACATTTAAAACACAGATATGAAGTTTCTTTCCTTAAAAGTGCTGTATCATTTCTTTAACTGAAATTCCAGCCAGAGTTAAGGAAATACCCCCATGAATAACTTCTCCTTTATCTCCCTCAAAGCAACAGGATATACACAAACAACGACATACATTATTCATGGCCAGATTTGTACCAGTCTCTTCTTTTTTGCCCTACTGTGTTTGGATATCTGGGCTCTGGGGCGATGCTGCTTTGTAAAGGTGATAAAACAGATAGAAATCCAGCATCTGCTGGTAGGTAACTCTGCTGGAAAACCAGCATTTCTGCACTTCAACTGTGTGGTGAAAATCAGGCTAATTGGTTCTTGTTTTATTTTGCATGTGTGATGGAATCACTGTTATATCTGTCATCTTCTTAATGCAGACCTAAGAGACTACTGTTTGCCTTCCTTCCATAGCATGACCTACTGATTATGCTCATAAATGCTAATTACCTCTCTTGATAATTAAATAAATGTGTTAATACTAATAAACTCACTTGCTAAGTCTTAGTGTTAATATTCACCGCACACCTCTTCGTTGCAGTACAAACACTAATGTTTTCCTGCTGAATGTTCTGTGGCAACATACAAAAGACTCTTTTAAATACAGTTTTCATTATTAAATGTTGTTACTTTCAAGTAAAAGAAAAAAGTGGGGGGAAAAGATTTCCCACATATACATAGCTATGACTATAATTTTTCTAGACAATTCTAACATAACTTATTTTTAACTTGTATGTTTCCTCCATATTAGGACAGCTTATAATTAATACTCTTTATAATGACTTACCAGTCATAATCTTTAATTCCATATTCACAAAGAACTCTCATTTAAACTAAGTGAGATTTTCTCTTGATTAATCCCACTAAAATCAATCATCTTTCATTACTTAATGTGTTTTTATTTAGTGGATATTGGCTGAAAATTGTTGAGTAGTTTGAGCTTACCCAAATATCACTCTTCCAGCTCCTATTTCATAGTGTTTAAGTGCACAACTGTTTGGTGTACCTGAATTGAAATGTAAATGCTGTAAAGTGAAACTCTAACACTGAAGGACATGTGCTTATTTCTGGTAGGCTGCCTTTTGATTTTATTTGTGGTGTTTTAACAGCAGTTCCTGTTCTAGAGGTTTTTAAAGGCTGTTTTCACAATTTAAGTAATTATAAAAGGGACTGAATTTTGATCTGTTGTACATCAGATATGGTATTAATATCTTCTCTCTTTTTTTTTTTTTTTTTCCATTTTTCTTTTTTTTTTCTTTTGTTAATCGAGTTACTGCTAAATTGAACATGTTGTGAACTAAGGTTAAATACATGTTTAAATACATGTCAAAAGGAAAGACTGCTTGCTCAGTTCAGGACCGAAAGTATAAATTATGCTATTTTTGTGAGATTTCCAGTCAAATGCAGAGTACAGCAAAACAGAAGTGTTTGGAGCCTTGCACTCCATAAGTGCTCTCCAAATTAATTTTTGGCTTCCCTTCTCTTTAGCAGATATATATATTTTCAGACTCAAACATGCAAAACCACAGTTCAGAAGAGACTCCTCAAAATAAAATTTTAGTTGAAAATTTATATTTATTTTAGTATCTGGTAATGTTAGGTGTTTTTCACTAATAACTAGGCTCTTTAACTCTTATTTGTAAGGATAGTGTCTAACATAAATCCTATGAAATGATTAAAATATTTAAAGGACCACATAATTACTGCACTGTAAATCCAATGTTACTACTCTCAGAACGTAAGTGGAAGTATTTTGCCGAAACATACACTGATTTGTACCTGGTGTTCAGGTACTGAATGTAATGTTTGCTAACCCCAGGAAGAGCATGCCAACAGTATCGTGAAGCATGGTACATGGTCAGACTCATTGCTACTTACAACCATAAAATGTATTTGAACACAAAATAGACCAAATGGATCTAAATGCTGAATGCCTGCTACTTGCCCAATGAAATGAAGAACTAAGGACAAAAAGACATATCCCTCCCTCAAAAATATCGGCATACTCAAATTCCAAAGTACGATTTTCTCCTCTTAGAATTTTACAATCAGTACTTTTACCCACATTATATTTCATGTCCATATCCTTACATACCAGGAAAATACACTTTTCAGATCTAGCTTCTAGCAGTGTTTGTCACCTGTAACTGCACAGAAGGGATATTACTGTCATCATTGCATCACAAATAACGCAAACAATGGCAAACTTATTACTTCATGCTCCCTCTTCATACTTTTTGAGGCTGATATCTCTCAGAGTTCTCTTAACCTTTAAAGTGAGGTACAAAGGAGAAAATTATAGTTGTCACATGAAAACAGCTAGAAACCAAAGGAGTCTTTTGAAACTATTCAGAAATTTACTAAAGTAGCCATCACACTAGTGATCTTCATTCCTTTGGTTTATTCATTTTGAAGTTCAGCCATCTGACTTTCTCATCTACACACAAAGACAGTATACACACCTACTGGTTCTCTCCAGTATTAGACCTATATTTCAGACTTTACATACGGATAACAAAACAGACTGTATGTATCTCCATAATATAGTAATCTTTTGTCTTTTCTGAGTGATTTCTTCTGAAGTTAAATAGTTAAAATGCTGACATTACAATACAAACCTTCATCTCTGCAAGCATTTTAATTATTCCTGTATCAACCTGTGTTGTATGAAACCTATGTTTTGTTTAATATATGATATTTGTCAGAAAATCTTGAATCTCTGAATAAAATACATCATTCTAGTTTCAGATTTCCCATGCTGTTGTGTCTGTAATTTTTAAGGATCTGTGCTATTTGTTACAATTGACAAATATAGAAGAACTTTTAAAGCTTCTATTTTGTTCTACAAAGAACGAACAAACTGCACTGGTAGAAGTTCACTAGCACACAATTTTTATCTAAAAAACCAGATGATTGTGCTTTCCATATTCAAAACTGATTTTCCTTGAATAAAAACTTAGTAGCTGACCTAATTTGAATTACTTCTGAAGATAATAATTAAGTAAAGGTATCAGAACTTATCTCTTTAAACATCTGTGCAAAAATTTTCTTTCTGTTCTCGAATGCAAGAGTCACATTCGCTGTCCTTTAATAACACCAACACTAAAGAGGAGCTGGAACAGTAAAGATTTACTATATTCACAGATCTCATGAATCAATGAGAGCATGGCAAGGGTCACTGCAGAGTCAAAGTAAGGATATTAGCTGGAGTTTTGTAATTTGATTGTGGTCCATCGTTATGCTTGTGTGGCCTATTGACTGTAGTGCTTGGTTATATTCACAGTTTAGATTTTTCAGCTTAAATTCTAACTTAAATCAAAAGGATAGTTTTGTAAAAATACTTCCTGTAGTTTGCTTTGCTTAACCTTATAGACTGTTTTTATAGTGTAATGTTAAAACCTTGTGGCTTTTCTGCCAGTGAAGACCACAAAGTCATTGAGATTCATTGTTATTTTAAAACATGACAAGCTGGCCTCAAGACCTTAGGGATCCTTTCTTCAGAAGTCAAGCTGGTGAAGGATAAGGAGCCATCAGAGCTTTGTGTATCTTAACTGCAGGAGTTCAATTAAGAAGCCAAGAGTGAGTCAGGTATACCCGTGGAAATGGCAGTGCTTGCTTTGATAATGTCTCTGTACCTGCTTGGTGGAGGTAGTTGGCTTCCCCCAACTCATTTCTGATTGTTCAAGGAGGTTAGCACCGAGGAATACCTGAAAGGACTGAGCTCCATCAATGCTCAGTGAGTGCTAGAGAATACCACAATGGGGAAATTCTATCAAAATCCCTGCATCTGCACAGGAATTTGACGAGAAATGTCTAGCTGTAAGATTGAGCCTCTAATAGCCACAGCCCTGAGAGCTCTGCTGGTCTTCTGTCCCTGAGAGAAATGTCATTCTGCTGCCTGTGCTGTGCAGAGTTTCCTTTCCCAGCACTGGTTTCTGCAAAGTCTATTCTGCAGTTCTTTTGCTCTCACATTCCTTTTGCTTTTCATAATGGTTGACAGCATGATGGAGAATTTCCGATGCTTCAATTCTACCCTACAACTATCAGCTATTTTTAGACATTGGGATACCAAAATACAGAAGCAGCAGTCATTGTTGAAGACATGACCTTTGCCTAAGAACTTTAAAATGTTTCTTCTTCAGTGTCTTCACCCTTGAAAGAACATTCACAAGTTCCTGATGAATATGATGTCAAAGGTTAAATAAGAAAAAAAAAAAGTGCATTAGAGTCACATGAGAATTTGTTCTTAACTTGAAAACTTCTGTAAGGCATCAACTAAACACAGCTGTGACTTGCCAGATTCGATGCCTTTTGCTTTGTATTCTCTCTTCATGCATATTAATGGAGAAGGTCTCATCTAGTCAGATCAAAGTTCCAATAAGAAAAATATTCACATTTAAAAATTAATTACTGTGTTTAGCTTAAGTAATTAATTGACATAATCACACACACTTCTATAAACTAAACATGAAAGTGAACAGCTACATTATTTAGTGATAGTTTTTGAGATAGAATGGAAGTGTATAATTGCTAAGTTAAATTGAAATTTCATTTTATTATGAAATAATTTCACAAATGTGCTTTTCTCAAAAAGTTTTATAGAAAGAGCAGGACAAACAAACAACTGATGTTCATTTGTAATAGAAGTTAAAAAGGATTATTTCATCACTAAAAAAGCTTTTTATCTAACCCCTAAAATCCATTTGAAAATCCTCAGAAATAGAGCTAAAATAGTCTGTGTTGTAACTGTGTTTCTTATCTTAAAATGGAATTAGACTTTTTGGGTACTTACAGAACATTTTAATAATTTAAAAGTTCATAATTAGATGCTTATTTTCTCGTACAGTGACTGAAAAGAACATGAAGTCCCATAACTCAAACAGTTTCAGAGAGGTGTGTTCAGGACCAAAGATAAATGAGGCGATCCTATCAAGATGAGACATTTTACTTCAAAAGCTATTAAAAACACTGGAACAAACTGACATCCAGCATAAATGGCAAACTGTAGTTAAGTCTACTGAGTTCTGTCCAGTATACTATAACTATAATTAAATATATTATTTTGTAGCAGAGATATAAACATTTATTCAATTCAGAGGGAATTTTTCATAAAAGAAAAGGCTGGTATTATAATAGCCATTTGTCAGATCCAAAAATCCATGAAATCTAAACACAGAAAGGGCTATTAGACCACTCATTGTAATTCCCCTTAAATCACAGCCTTTGTATTCCATTCAGTTATTATCCTAGTATTCACCTGTGAGTCTAGACATTATTTGATAAAAGTGTTATCTTGACTTTGGCTAATGCATAACTTCCAGGAAGTCATCAACCCTTAGTTTGAAGAAAACAACAGTTAGATCATTTGCTTTTGAGTATTTAGCTGTTTATTCACACAATTTCTGATATGAGTTTGTCTAACATCAGCCTGTGGCCAGTGGCTCTTGCCATGCTTTCTGTGCTGGCTCAAAGATCCTGTCACTCCAGCATTTCCCACAAATTTCAATTTGACAACAAGGACATAGCCAAGTTTCTTTAAATTTTAATTGAAACACACTTTCCTCTGTCTTCAGTTACATCTATAGTTCTTTTCTGCACCTTTTTAATTTTCAAACAGTGTTTTAAAAATCTTAAGGGTAGAAACATTTTTACCGTTCCATTATTGATATCTCCCGTGCCATAAATAAAAGCAGAATAAAGCCAGGCCCCTATTTGCTACTTCATTTATGCCATTTTCCTTTTCTTGCTATAGTATCACCTGGACACTCCTGCTGGGTTACTGGCTTATTATGACCCCAAATTCTTTACAGACTCATTGCTTCCAGTGTTTTCTCCATTCAGTTTTCTCAATTGTGGCATCCTGTATTTCTTCCTCCAGCATATTCAGATGTGTATTTGACTGCCTGGCAACACACTTTCTTTCAATGTGCTCACTATAAAAAGTATTTATTATTCTTGGTTGGTTTTATTTTTAGTCCCAAATCACTGGTGGAACTGTTGAGTAGTGCAAGACTGAAGAGCCCCTCTTTCTGATGCTGAGCCTTTGCTGATTACTTTCTTATGCATGTTCGTTAGCCAATTCTTAATCCAGTTAAAACATCCTTTATTGATATTGTGTAGTGCTGTATTTTTAATTAGAATATCGAATGATACTAAGTCAAAAGGCACACAAAAGTTGACATGTATTATACCTACATCATTACCTTTGGCAACCTAACTTGAAATCTCATCAAAGAACAGAAGTAGATTTGTTTGACAAGGCTTATTTTGCTCAGAACTGTGTTGACTAGCATTAATTATATTCCTATGTTTTAATAATTTATTAATTGAATGGTCTTTCAGTTTTCCTATTATTTCTCCCAGGACTGATGTTGGACTAAGCAGCATGGGAGTACAGGTGTCACTTGCTTGCCCTTAGTAGAATACCAATACAAGATGTAGCACAGCTACTTGCTGGAATGTCATTGAGATTGTTCACACTTGCTGTAAGTCCTCTAAAGGTCCCCCTCCCCACCTTTCTAACTTTTGACATGCTAAGTATTCTTTTACCAATGAAAAAAAAAATCTCATCAGCAAATGTGGAAGCAAAATATTTATATAATTGAACTACTGAAGGCATAGTTATTGAGCTATTGAGCAATGTATTAGAAATGAAAGTAAAATTAGTGTGAATATGGGAAAAGATGTTACACAACTTTACCACAGTTTTACAAAATGATGATGTGTGCTCAACTTAGGAAGAGCAATTAAAGAAGTTTAAATATGCATCTGTAATTTTGAAAGGTTGTTACGTTCTTGTTCTCAGAAACAAATTCCATCTCGGAATGTTCATTTCTGTTCTAGCTTTGTTTGGTGAAATCACAATATTTGAGTTTGGACTGGATGCTTCTGGTTCCCTGCATGAGGTTTCTGGTTCTGAACAGATTTTAATTTCATGATGATTAGGGAAGCCAGATAACAGACAAAAGCAGTACCTCAGAGGAAGCAGATAATTTATTTACTGTTGAACTTTATGCTGTCCTCCACTCCTCGAATAATGAGAAATAACTATCATTTAAAGTACATGGCCACAACAGCTGCGAGAGAATGTGTGGGAAGAGAACCAGCACTTCATCTACACAAATTTCTCACCTTGTTACACCTTGCATACCCAATAGTCTTAAGAGCCTATGCAACTTCAGGAGCACTTGGCCAGAAGGGTCAGGTCACTGACTACACCCAGAGCTGGAGCAGGTGTGGTGGCAGGAAAACACTGAACCCTGGGCTGTGTCTGAGGCTTGTCTGTGTCAGGGTCTGGATCATCAAGTGGTCACTGGATGCTCGTTTTTGTTAGGGATTCCTGAAATTTCACATGTCAATGAGCAAGTCATGCATTTGTCATCCATTTCACAAAAAAACAGGAAGCAGAAAGACATTTAATAGGTGTTCTGCTGAGATGTAGAAGATATGCTTTATCAAATCACACTGCTTAATTTGTGCCAGAGACAAGAACCCAGCTGCACGAAGCTGCCAGCTTCTTGGATGCTCTGCCGTGAAAACCTCTGCAGGGTCTTCCTGTAAAGCTGTTCTGCCTCAAACAAATGATTAAATATGCATTGACCCAGAGAGAGGAAAGAAAACAGAAGGTAACCTTATATTCTGACTGTTGTGTCAGTAAAGACTGTGTCAACATCAACATTGCAGGTCCCTGGTTTAAAGCAGCTTTAACGATTTTTTACATGGCAGGACTCCTAGATTGGAGAGATTCTGAGACCCTCACCTTAAAATTTCACATACTCTCTGACAAAATGTTCTCACAGATTATGGAAACTCCTCAGAAAGTGAGGAATTAGAAAATTAATCTCCCAACACTGCTGGAGGGTACCATACTGGGATTATTGGGCAAAATAAGCATGCTTCTACTTGAGAATTTTTTGTTTTGTTTTGTTTTGTTGTTTGTTTATTTGTTTGTTTGTTTCTTTTGTGGAAGGACCTTGTCTGGTGGATCTAAGACAAGGTCTTTAAGCAGCTAAGTGCTTGTCCATCTGGGCTGTTTTACTTGTGACATTACTTATGTATGGGAGTGATCTTTCAGTTATTTTTCTCTTTGCATTTATTTCACTGAACATCTAACCTGATACCTTCCCCCCCGCCCAACAGACTCAATATGTTTCATTATTTAGACTATCAGTTCAAATTTCCCTGGCTGTTTCCAGATTCATTTTGCTTCCTCAGGTGCTCAGGGCCTTGTTCACTCAAGTTTTGAAAACCTGCAAGGACGGAGATTCCATGACCTCTCTGGGCAACAGGTGACAGGGCTTAACCACTCTTTTTACATCATTAAAAAGAAGGTCAAAATGTATAATGTTTTTAATTATGGTGATAGTTATTTCAATGACTTTATTTCATCTCAAATTTTCAGAAAACCTAAACTGAAACTTAGCTTAATACTACTGATATAAGATAATAGAACTCATCCAGCATCCCGGTGGAAAATAAAACGATCTTATTTGGTATTTGACACTGGACTATCTAGTGTCATAAAATTATTAGGTTTTGAGTTTCTGCTCCTATTTCACACATGTTGCTTGAGCATTTTTAACAGTTTTTTCTAATTCCCGAGAGCTTGAGTTACAGTCTTAATACTCGTTTAGCATAGCATGACCTTTCCCCCCCATTTATTATATGTTAGCAGTATGATTATAAAATTAAGATTCTAGTTCTGGTTTGTCTTTACATAGTGTTTTGACTTTCAAAGGTGTTTTACTTCTTATTATTAACATTCACTTCTAAGACTTATTTAGATATATAAAGATGATCAGGTATTGCAACTTTATATGCTTTTTGAAAATCAGGGCATAGATCACTTTTTAACCTTCATGCTTTACTTCATATTGACAGCAAGTGGCACAGTAAAGGGGAAGGAGAGGTTTGCAAAACCATAGCAACAGATCCCATCAGTGCGTCTTTAAATTCTTTTCTTGTTTGTAGATGCCCCAGACAGTACTGACAGGATATAAACACTCAATGAATATCACACAAAATAAGCACTCCTGATAAAGTTTCACTTAGTCAGGAGTTAGCTGATTATCTTTCACAGATCCTTGCCCTGCCCAACGGGGTGGCCCTGTGGGGGTTCACTAGGAAATTGGGCTGCACAGAGGTTTTGGTCTGCCACTGGCAGTCTGAAGCCAAGAGAAAGCAAAAAACAAGCCATTGACTTTTCAGCAATCTTCTTGTGGCAGAACCCGCTTCCTGGTTAAAGTTCCTTATTAAAAACAAATTTTGAAGCAACATAGTATAGACTTTGGACACTGAAAATTTCTCATGTTTCCCATTTAATTTGAACATATTTGATATTCTGGATTTTATGCCTAGGTAGGTCTGCAGAATTTTTAAGATAACAATTCATTTTTCATTATGGAGTGTTCACCAGTTTCGTTTCAGAGAAGTAGTTGGGGTGAAATGCAGTAGATGCATTTCTGGCCTGTTCATTGATCTCAATCCCATTTATGCCATGTGAAGAAACTGTGCTTTCAAAGCTGTTGATTGCAGTGATCTGCACTGCTGGAAAGAGAACTTTATCAGTTTAGGTGGTGTGAGGGTCTGGGTAGTGGTCACTGTATGTGGATTCATTCAGTGACCCCAGAGCCCAGCACAAACACCACGTGCCCATGGGTGCTTCAGAAACGGCAGCAGGAAACAAGGATGCACAGAAAATCTCTGCTCTGACTGTACAGTGGGATGTATTTAATTTCCTTTAGCACGTTGCATTTTGCCCAAGGCCAATCCTTCTGTAGATGCAGTAGATTCATGTTTGGATTCTAATTTAAGAAACTGCTTGGGTGTCTAACTTTCAATATGAGTTTGAGTCTTGCTGAAGCTGAAAGACTGAATATATGCATAAGAATCTGAATGATTTGTGATGGCTTTACATGTATCATTATACATGATAAAACAGAGCTTAAATTGACAGCATGTTATACATTTTCTAAAAATAACACAAAAATCTCAGTTAAGACAAGCAATATTGTGATTTAAGTAAATCCCAAATACACGTGTATTTTTTAAAACCTTACATGGGATGTATACCTTCCTAACATAAAACAGAGGAAAATTTAAATAATACATGTAAGATATTACTTCAATATTTTAATAGAATGTTATTTAATAACTTTAAGGCTTATATCAAAATAATAAATATCATATTAATTAATGCATGGCTTAATCTTTTTCATATGACTAGAAAATTAGTTTAACAAAACATAATTAAAACAGTTCCAGACACCATAGCATGATTAAAAATACTGTAGGTATTGCAATATTGTACAAAAATATAGCTAATTTAAATGCAAACCCCTTTTATGGGATATTTATATCTGCTTATATATGTTAGAGGAATTAAAAGGAAGTTTAAACGACTGGGGGTTTTTTTGAAAAAAAAAATGGCTGTGAAGTGAGTATTGTTATTATTTAACAAATACTAATCATGCTTACACAGAGGCCACTTGAGAAAAATTCATTACAAGAAATTTGTGACCAGTCATGCCATAGGAAGAGAAGAAAGCCACAGGGCTGAAATGACAGTAAGGTTTGTGTATGCTGTATTCCTCTGGTAGTTAAATTGCAGGAATGTGACCTTGATCTGAAATGGAAGCTGTTTGAAGTAGCAACTGTAAATCTCTATAATCAAGGGATGGCCCAAAGTCTTATTCAATTAGCCATTTTGGCATGACCATTCAGTTTATAAAGTCCTACCAACTCCAAAAGTGATCTGTCCCCAAGAGGCAGTTAAAGAAGACTGTGCGGTCTGAGGGTACAATCATCCAGGAATATACCTTGGACTCTTTTTTTTTTTCTTTTTCCCAAAAGTACACCAATGTCTCATTTAACTGACCGCACTTATTACAAGGTGAGCCAAATGTGGATTTAGTATGAATGAAAGTCTGCTGCTATTGGTATTACTGGAAGTTGATTGGATTATGTTTTTCTTTATACATTTATTTACTCCTTGAGGTACAAAAGAGTAAATACACTGTGATATTAATTTTAGACTACACATATGCTTGCAGATTTGATTGTAACAATCAGTGAATTCAACACAGATCATACTTAAATGAGAAAAATGTGTAGCATGCTTCTGGTCTTTTCTTGGGATCATGTTTATTTTTTGTAATTCTATTTTTCTTTGATAATTATTCAGAATGTTTATTCAGCTGTGTTAGTGGAAATTAATACACAAATAAGAAATGTATAAGGGCACAAAACTGAAAAAAAAGGTCTAAGGTTAATAATAATTCTATCCAAGTGGTATTAAAGCTGAAATCTATTGTTTTGAATTTAAGTGAACCTATGGGCAAATATTTGTACCAATAACTCGAAACTTCAGCAACTATTTCCATTCCTTCCCAGGTACAAACACACTTGGAAAATCAGTCTAGATACCACCTACAGCAAAGCCAGAGGCACCAGGTGAAGCAGTACTTGACCCTTGATACCAAGGTGTCCAGCCAGACGCTGTCCCTGGCCCACTCCCACACCATCCAGCCCACAGGAGTGACCTCCATTTTAAGAAACGGACACATGCCTCCCGTCAGCGACATTGGCACACCAGAAAGCCCTGTTACCAAGCTGCTGGCCCTTGGAGGAGAACACGAAAATGCGGTAGGGTCTGGCTGGTGAACGAAATGGGGAAATGGGCATTGTTTACTTTTACGAAGATGTTGCATGGCCCACATGGTATTGGTAGTGGGCAAGAAATGACTTTCTTTAGTTTCATGGGGACTTCAGTTGCAGCACTTGCTCCTTAAATCCTTTTGGATTATATGGGTGATTGCCTTGAATGCCTCTGAATAGCTTGTTGTATGATCAGGCTTCTAAATTACTGTCAGTTAAAAGGTACTATTTGCATCTTTTTATCCAAGTGTCATAGGCTGTTGTACATTTTTTGACTATGTACTTTGCAGTGCAAAACTTTCTTTTTTCAGACAAGTTATTTCTGTCTGAAAGTATTATTGTAGCTGCATAACAGAGCTAAATACTGATTACCTTAAAATGTAACTGAAAGAATTGCTCATTCATTTTTAGTTAGCTGCTATATTTATATATGGGTTATCTTGGGTAAATTGGCATAGATATGCTAACTTTAGTGCCACCATCGATTTTAATAGAGGTACAGCTATTACACAATGTCAGATTCTCAACCAGTGTGAGATGTAGATCATTATGGTCTCTAATACTTCAATAGAGAGACACTGCTTTCTGGGTAAAAGGGGAGTTCCTACAGAAATGGGAAATGATAATGCTGTATCATATATCGGGCTTTAACAGAACAGAGGGATCTTACAAATACACTGTGACCCATCTGAGCATTCAAATGTTATGCAGCTAAGCACGAAGGAACTGAAAAAAATAACATGACCCTTCCTGTGAGAGCTTATCTGGGGCCCCTTCATTCCTTCTGTATTGACAACAGACATTTTCTGTCAGATTCATGGGTTGCTGGAACCTCTATTCTGCAAACATTGTTTTAGACAGCCTTTGTGGAGGTCTCTGGTCACCTCTGTGCTGGCAAGTGCAGCACGCTGGAACTGTTCTCAATAGCTTCGGGTATCTGGCCAGGAACAACTGGTGCCCACCCTTGTAGTACTCTCTGTTCCGGAGAGCAAGACGGCTGCTTGTAAACCACTCTCCTGAGCTGTGCTTGCTGATCACTGGGAGAGTGACAGTTGGCACAGGCCAAAGTCCTTGTAGGTATCACTCCAATAATTTAAATAACCCCATCCCAGAGCCTCAGAGAACTGACTGGCACAGTGTAATTTCCTGGTTGTAGATGTGCCCTGTGGTTCAGTGTAAGCTGTAGGTATATTCATAAATAATACAGAGCCAGCGCACAGGTTGGTGCACTGAACTGCAGTTATCCACACTGTCTAATTGCTGGCATTTCCTGGCATCCTTTTGGCTCAGAAAGCACTTTCCTAAATAAGTCTGGGCACAACTCCTCAGACGGCACATATCTGGCTTTTGGAGAGAGAAAGGAGTCCATGTATGAGCTGTGCTGGGCCTCATGACCTAAAAGTCTGCATTGAACGGTCCCTGCCCTGTGTGTGGTATCTCCTTTCATTGCATAAGATACCCTGCATTTCAGCTACAGTTTTGACAGCTTTCATGAGCTGTTTGAAAAGTCTTAGAGCACGAGTCAGCTGCTGCTGCAGACAGTAGTTTAAAGCGACAGGTTCATCATGAGATGTTTTCTAATATTATTTTGTGAAGGCATCCAAACCACAATTATTATTGAAAACCAATGCTATACCTTGTCCAAATTATATATCTGTCTACATATCTGCTGTATTTACTGTTTCACCCCAAATAATTAATTAGCTATTCCATCTGCTTCAGCAGTTCTTGATTCAGATGAGGACCAAAGTGGAACCAGAAGGCTGGCTGGAGAAGTATCCAGTGTACTGCCAAACAAAACGTGAACCTCTGTCTGTGGAATCTTGAGAGCAGTGTGTAACCCCAAATCTTGAGTGACTCACGCTCTTGGCAGAACCACAGGTTCCCTTCAGCCTTCCTGCACAAATGCAACAACACACTGTGGATATTACACATTTGAAGAAGGTGACAGATCACAGTTACAACTTAGCAATGCGCTCCTGTCATCTGTTCCTGGTGTTGCAATAAGGGCTTAGAAAAGGGGAATGGGTTGGTGTTTGGGAGGAAAGAAGTAACTTGCTAAACCACAAAAACTGTTTTCACAAGAAATAAAAAATGTGAATATTGTTTAAAAATGCTTGAATTATTTGAATTTGAAGATATAAACTTCTGAAATTCAGTTTTATTAATGTAATAAATACTCATGATTATTTCCTCTGTGTTTTCAGAATAACATTGTTTGCATTATTATTTATAATGATTGATCTTAAAATATTGTTTTATTAGATGGAAGAGGTGATTGAAGACATAATTAATATGGAATCAAGTTTTAATGATGAAGGGATAGGATGTTCTGAAACACCTCTACTAATGCAAAGAACTGTAAGTATTTTGTAGAATTTCATCTTGCTGTTTATAATAAAGAATTTCATTGAGTGATTCAAGGATACATCACACTCCAGAGGCTAAAGCAGTACTGTCAGTGGGTTATTCTCCTTTCTCTCCTTTTGCTTGTCTTTTTGTCAAGAAATATTACAGGAAGGTGTTCCAATGTGGCATGATACAACTGTTTAAAGTGGTCTGAATAGCATTTAAATATGAGTCTGTAGACCATAGAAGGCCTTTTAAAGTTTTGCTTAAAGATCCTTTCCTTTCACCTCATCTAAAAAAGTCAAATCTTCTCCATGAAGAGAAGTGCAGTACAGTGCAGTAGTTTCTCCTGGGTCTCATGCTGAAGGAAGGGTGGGCTCTATTTCTTAATGTTTGTAAAGGCAAATTGCACTTAGTTGAATAATCTCAAGGACAAAGATAAGAAATATCACTTTTCAAGTGAAATGTTTTATAGGAATGATTGTAACAAACCATTATAATTTTGTAATGTCTTTTTGTAAGGAAATGACAGGGGATTAATGAAGGCTACTTACATTTCCATATATGTTACACATTTGAAGAGGAAGGATGGACCTCTTTTGGACACAATAACTCATAGACCATTGCTATTTGTGAAAATAACACCTATCAAATAACTGTAATGCAACACACTATACAGATGGAATGTCCTTTGTCCTCTCAACCCTGACATATCTTGGGAACCCCTTTCCCCATATTCCCCTCAGGGCCCCAAAATGGGTACTGGTAGAAGCAAATATCATCCTTGTGAAGGCGGGTTTTCCACAGGCTTTGACAGTCTACAAAGTTCATTTCAGAATATAGAGTCAGGTGCTTGCTCTTAATAACCCACTGGAGGAACATCTTTTTCTGACTACAGAGCATCACTGACTACAAAAATACATTAGGAGATCTCTATGCCTCTGTGTTGCTCGCTGCATAGTCTAGTACTAATCACAATTAATAGTTCTGTGAACACCTGGAATTTCCATGCCAGCTACAGAACTAATACAGTCAGTCTGATTTATACATATCTCAGTACAGAACATAGCAAATAAATGCTCCCTGGGGAGTGAATTAATGTTTTGGCTCAAATTAACACGAAGCAGGGGAGGATCCTTTCAAGTGTGGTACCGTGGGATGGTGAAGAGAAGCATGAATTCTGGGTTTGGGCTTAGACTCACACTCCCTCAACACCTTTTAAAACTGGATGATGTTAATCTATGCTAATTCCAGCCTCATTAGCCTTTATCTGCAGCCATGAAGGACATATTTTTCTAAAATGTATTGAATATCCTATTCCTGACAAGCAAGGAAATATGCAATGACTTTTAGGCCTAGCTGGTATTTTACTCACAATGATATGAGACTCCTGCAATACCTGTGGGCCACATACGTAATGGTAATTAGGGTTTTGTTTGTGCTGGAGAAATCACGAGGTTGCTAGATAAGCCAGGGAATAAAGTGTATTTCCAAATCTCTCTTTGCAGTACTGTGGCAAAATGAAGCCTACTTTGAACAAGGTGTGTGAACTGTGCCAGTGTGGAAGCAATCAAGCAGCATCTACTCTTTTGACAAAGACATGAAAGAAATGGGCAGATGGAGGTGGTTTCAGGTGTTTAGCTTGTGACTCATTGTTTTATGGCAACCTGCTAAACCTGTCTGCAAAATTTTGGTCATAAGCTGTGCAATAGAGAAAGATAGAGAGCCGGATAGAAAATTTATTCCGTATCTAATCTGGCTTTTCATCATCACGGTAAACTTACTGACTTTTTGTTTATCTGAGTTGAAAGTGTATATTTTACAACAGAGTTGGACTAGGAGACATGATTAGGAATGACAGAACATGTAAATCCCATGAGAAGAGGAATGGGGCTTGTGCTAAACTTAAAAACAGATTCATATTACTTCTTATGCACTACTCCACAAGGTGCGTGGCTATGGTGGCTGTCCTCAACACAAACTAAGATCACAACTGAGAATGAATTGCCTGTGTGCCTGGCAGATTTGGCGTCCTCCTTACACTTCTCCAATGTAATGCTTAAGTATTTTTAGGGTTGCATCTTTGTTTTTTTCCCATCTTGGTATTGCCTTGAATTTGTCCAAAGCATGCAAAGTAGTCTCTCTAAAATTCTTAAAAAATCTGAGTCTCCTGTTTTTTGAAATGGTGTAGGGTTTGGCATTTTTTCTGCAAAATCTTTTCTTGAACAAGCCAAAATCATGAAGCCATTTTCTTTTCTCATTTTACTCAATAGATAATTGCTGAAATTAGAGACTTTGCAATGCTACCTGTTGTGTGTTGCATTAAATTAATGTTTGCTTTAGTTAGATGCACCCATGCACTGTTTTAATGGCACATTAAATGAGGACATTGAATTCTATGAGACCACTCATGTGAATAATTGCTTAGAGGCTCATTGTCTGACCCTGAATTAATGAATTACAGACATATATTAGTAGAATCAGAGAAGTGAAAATGAGAACAACCCTCTATCTCTCATTAAAATTATTTCAGTTTCTGATGAGTGGATTGTCTGGCTTTTATTGTGTTTGGCCTCAAATTCATAATTTTATAAAACTCTCTAGTTTCAGGTAGCAACTTAATTGCTCAAAGTAGGGAATTGTCTGGCTGTGTTTCTATTGCTCTTAACAGCACCCTAATGGTAGAAACCTGCCTGTCATAGATAGTTTTCAGAAGTTGAGTTAAAATATAAGACTAGGTCCTCCCTATATGCAAGTTATTGATTCTTCTGAAAGTATTTCTAAACTCAGTTGTATCTGTCTCCAGAAAACATAACTGAAATAAAATAATAACTATTCATATGAACTATTCTTACGAACTATTCTTACGAACTTGATGAAAGTGGTTTGTTTGTCATGGAGAAGGTAGGATTTGATAAAGAAAACCTGAAGATGACACTAATTTATTTTTCATGTCATAATCATTTAATCTTATTAAACTCTTCACTAATAGACAACATCATATTTATCTATATTGTAAGAAATCCATATCTTCTCTCAGTATTGTACTAGGAACAATGGGTTTCTTCCTGACCTTATAGGAATCATTAAAAAAATGCAACAAAGAATATATGAGTAAAAGATAAATAATGTCAGATTTGGTGACAGGCATTTGAAAACTAAACTTTTTCCAATTTTATCAGACTTTCATTCATATTCAAAATCCTCACAGTCTATTAAACATTCCATAGTGAATTTAAAACTTATTATCTTCCAAATGTTCAGAACATAGGAAATGTAGATATAGAGGTTTGTTAATGTAAAACATAAATGATACCATCTTTAAAAGCTCAGAGCAAGTTCTAAAAAGCCATGATCTGCATTCCTTTTAATGTCTAAAAAAGGGAAGTTTAAGAAACACGTTGTATCAAGGGACGTGTGGAGAGCATTAATTACAGTGAAGAGAACCACAGAACAACAGTTAAAAAATAGCATCTCTTTGCTTTCCAAGGTTTGACAGTGTGTGACCTGGTGAAACTCTACTTGTTACTAAATGTTGTTTTGTTTTGTTAATCCATGTATACAGCCCTAGGACTCAGCAGAAAGGCCAGTAATTTAGCAAACACAACAGTGACTGCTATGAAAATGTCTGGCATTTTACCAGTACTTCCATTCAGAAATAACTGTTGTAGCCCAGATAATTACTGTACAGCTACTGGGATAATGTCTTCTACTTGACATGCAGTCCACTAAAACTTACATCAAAAGCATATAGGAGTTTGAATGGCTTGGAGTGAGAATAAAATGAGAGGATATTAATATTCTGCAAGGGTACTGGCTTCTCTGGCGCCATTCTTGCTGGGCCAGGCTGGAAAATAATTTAATTTCATTAATCCTTCCAACTTCTAAGTTGTATCTTGTTCTGATGCAGAAGAAAACAAAAGTATTCAGATGTATTCTCAAAGAAGCCTGGGGAGAGAGGCTCTGTAGCAATTAGGTGGTTGGTGGTGAGAGCTAAGGAGTGGTGCAGAGCAGTGCTTGGGGCAGAGCACTACCAAAAAACTGGACCTCAAAAAATCCCCTGTAGTGACCTAACTGGTGATCTGTTGAATCGAGTGGGCTGAATGTTGGTATTGAATGGCTACACAAAATGGAGCAGTTCCTTTTGGATTGCTTGGGAGAAATGGACAACTTTTAGCTGAAAACCTGGAAAACAGAAAACCTTTTCATTGATTTTTGACCATGTCCAGTAGTAAATAGAGCCAAGAAAAAACATTTATATGTTGACTTATTAATAATATTTAATAATATTTTCTTTAATTTTTCCCCCGAGTGATCTTGCCGGCAGGAATGTTTCCTGAAAGCAATGGTGTCTGACCAATAGAAAGTACAAATTTTATTATTATGTTTGGATAAAAGTACCATAAGTGTGATCTGAAGAATTATTCTCAGGGAATAGAATACCTTTGATAGTCCTCTGAAGAATTATTCTCAGGGAATAGAATACCCTTGGTAGTCCTAGACAAAACTGGAACAAATAGCTGTTAAAACAAGTTATTTAAAAAAAAAAAAATCTGCAAAATATTTTCCAAAATTGTTCATTCCTTTAAAGGAAAGAAATACTTAAAGATTTGAAGAAGCATTAATTCTTCCAATAGCTTCAGCTCTAACTGCATGCTGAAATCGTTATGGTGTCATTGGTCCTTTGAAGTTCACATCACTGCAGAGATTTAGAGCTGTCGTAAGCAATGAATCTGTTGCTGGAAACTTTGTCTGTCTGTGAATCTAACCAAATTACTTCAATCCTTCTCTGAATCTGACTTGACATACGTGGTGTTTATATGCTGGGAATTAAAAAAAAAAAGAAAAGTTATTGCTGTTTTTGTCATTTTAATGAAATGGTACTGCAGCTCAATTGAAACTTGTTTTAATCATTAGATAATCAGAGAATAATTATGTGACATTAAAACATTTTATTGGATAATAATCTATTATTATTTGTTATGATTAGAAGCAACAGCTAAGGGGCAGCAGATCCCACAAGTCCCTTTGCTAACAATCTCCTGGTTGCATGGTGTAGGTAGGAACAGAACAGCACTGATTTGCCTTGTATGGAACTTCTGGTTTTGAATAAGTGTAGAAAGAAAGAATGAATGAATGAACTACCTGTCATGGTTTGCTCATTTTCTGGACCATCCCCATACAACCCTGAATTCAAGACAACCACTGTTTTCTTCTGCACACTGAGGAGCTCTGTGTTGCCGCGCACTGTAACAAGGGAAGGTGTAGATAGATTCTTCTCAGCTTTCACATCTGCTTTGCTCCCTCTCCAAGAACTCGAGTGGCTGCGTGTAAGATGAGGGGACCTCTAGTGAAATAATGAAAAGGCTTCTGTAACTGACTGGAAGGAAAGACTGGAAGAGGGGGGAATCGCCAGCAAAGAGGGGAAACAAAAGCTCCTGGGCATGCTGGAGGGCAAGGGATTTTCCCACTGTTGGATGTCGGGGGCTGAGTTAGTGGGACAGCCAGGCATGGGGAATGGCAGGAGGACAGGGAGGGCTGTGCAGGGACACTGCCTAGTGGCGAGTCACCTCTTGAGGGATGCAGCAAGGCTTGGTGTTTTGCTCACATCTCTTCATTTCATGGATTCACAGCACACTGTTGCACTAAGATTGGGAGCTACAGTCTGCTTCCAGTCCACTTTGGAGTGAATTCCAATGGGATTATGCCACTTCTGTCACTCTTGAAGGGAAACTTTTTATGGAGAAAATCCTCAGTTGCCCTGTGGCTCACTTGCACTTGGTCAGCTACTTTGGCATTTGAAAAAACGTTGTACAGGCACAGACTAGAGGTTAGGTCAGGACAAGATAGATGTTTTCCTTCTTTAATTTTTATGCTTCTGTTAACTACAGCTAGTATAAAATTCTGATTACATCTCTAACTCTGCATTTGATTTTATGGAGACACTATTTATTGATAAAAGCACAGTGCAGTCTGTCTGCAAAATCTCACTGCTATTAAAAGGTCTTTGAGGTCACAGTTCCTCATCATGGCATTAATAATTTCTGTTTGCATTAATTATTTGTCAAATACTGATGGTTACCATCTGGATGGATTACAAAAACTGCTGTCTGTCCAATTCCCAGAAATCATACAGAAAAAAAAAAAAAAAAAGAAATCAAGTGGGTATCCTCCAAAGTATTTTATTCAATAATTGCTGTAATTATTCAATCATGAAGTAAAAACAGGTTTCCATTAGAGGTGCACATGTTACAGTTTTGCTGATCTAGGCAGCCCCCTGCTGCATAATCATGAGTGTTTTTTATTTAGTGAATACTAATGTCATTTGGCAACCTTTAAAAGTTTATAAAATCTGCTAAAGTTCAAAACCATTTTAGAGAAAGGGCCAGAGTAAACATTAACAACCTCATTTGCTTAGGTTGGGTAACTTGAAAAGGCTGCATAACACCGATGAAAATGCTTTGCCAATCACATTCTACACTAGATTAGTCTTAAAGTCCAAGGAAGAATCAAAGTTCACTTAAGCATAAAAACTTCTGTCTAGCACTCCCTGTTATCATTTCCAAGTTTAAGGAAAGAGAAAAATGAAGGAGAAAGAACAGTCGGTAGCTATTGAGGAAATAATAGACTCCTCAAAAATAAAACTGGTGAGCAAATATTTTCTTTGTTTTTCTCCAATAGTATAAAGGTGCTAGATAGGAAATTGTGGCTTTCAGTTGCAGAGAACTAACAATGAAATGCACAAACTGAGAACTTCTCAGGTCTGTTTTCTGTAGCTGGAGGTGTCCTCTGCTCTCACTGCCACTGCTGTTTTGAATGTTATACAGGTGCCAGATGAAGGTTTGTTTTCATTATTTTACACAATATAGCAGTTTGAGGCTGAAAAGGGCAGTGTACAGCTCTCTTGTATGCTCTAAATACTTCAAATGGATTGGGTATGAGCATTTGCTATTTACCTTTTACTCTAGGAAAGCTCTTCACAACATAGAGCGTACAATACTTTGAGTCAGGAGAAGAACTGTTGTCCACTTTTACATAGCTGCAGCACTCAAAAGCTGTGAAAAATGCCCCAATAGCTCAACTCTAACACTCTAACAGCACAATGTCTGATAAACCTTCTCTATTTTGAGAGCAGACCCTTCGGGCTGCAAGGTGCCAGAAGATGCAAGCTTCATGCATCTGGAGTAAATTTTTTCATAACTGTGAAATGAAGGAAAATTTCCTTTTTTACTCTGTTTTTCTCTTTTGGAAAGGTAAATAGACATAAAGGGAAGTATTATTCTAAAATACATAGCTATTTGTGTGTAAGTTCCTCTCACAAGCATGGTCTTCGTCTCAGATTTGAACAGAGGTAAGTGAAAAGGACAGATAAAACAAGTTTCTAATTCTCCTAATATACACTTCTCACTAATTTTAAGCTCCTGTGCAGCAGGATCTGCAAGCAAATTCCTGCTGTTTAAGGCCACCAGGCAGGCTCCATCTTATCCCAAAGCCTCTGCTGCATGTCTCATGTTGTTGTCTATATAGAGCAATGCAAGTCTTGAAGTCCTTAGTAGATGGCAGGTAATAGAGAAGGCTATGTTAAGCTCCTTGGCATCTGTAATGTATAGGTTATGATTGGTTCTGGAGCTAAACTTTACGATTTTATGTCAATGGCATTTACATAGGTTGAATAAAAGACTTAAGAACTCACAGGAAACTGCAGTGGCTCCTTAATCTGTTCTGCAGGCAATCAAGCTTCTTACTGCAAGATAAAACTAAATTGTGGAAAACACAAAGATTTCTAGAAAGCCATTCTGAGGAATAAACTCCTGAAAGATACAATTGCTTTTCTTAGCTTCTCCATCTGTATCAGCCAAGGCTGATTTTAGCATCTATATTAAAGAGAAAATGCCTCATAATCTAATCCTGCAAAAAATCTGTATATCATTTGTCCTCCAGCCTCAATGTTTCCTGTGTTTTTATACTGACATTAGTTCATTGTTTTTAAAGAGAGAATTTGAACAATTTGGTGTAGGCATTTATATATGGTAGCCAGATAAATGGAAGAAATTAGATGGAACCAGGAATTAGTGCATTAGTTGCTCTTACTAGTTAACAAGCTAACAGAGCTGTCATTTAATTGTCATCTTTGGGTTTCAGACCCTGGAGGTTAGCAGGGCAGTACTCCTGTGATGTTTGATTTCCAGTTGTAAGTTGGATGATGACAGTATCACAACATCACTTCACTTTTGGTGTGTGTTTCTTATGTTAGTTTTGTAACCAGGAAAGTCAAGAACAGCTGAAAATGTATAATTAGACATGATAACTGAAAGAACAGAACTCTCCTGCAAAAGGCTGATTCTCCAGAAAATTCCTTTGCTTGGTCATATTTGATCAGACATTTCTCTAGACAGTGGACTTCTGTGTGTATGATCAGGGCAAGAATTTACTGTAACTGAGAATACGAACAGAGTTCATTTTTCTCTGATGAATAATGAACCAGCTTGATGATCATTATTTGAAGTTAAAAAATGAACCAGTTTTCATGCATAATACATAATATGTAATATGATATATCTGAACATTAAATCCCTGGTTGAGGAGCATGTAATTATAAACCATGTTAAAGATAAATATGGAAAGAGATACAGTTTGTTTAAAGGAAAACAAGTCTGAATAGGGAAGCATTTGCTTTTCTGCTGTTCTCTTTAGATAATAAAAAGAGGAACTGGAACATCTGTGATTCTGTGATTTGGATATTCGTTACTACTAAAGACCACCTATTTTCAAATATATGTATTTTGGATTGTAATTACAAATGGAAGTAAAACATTTAGCTGTGAATGCAATATTCTTGTTCTAGACTCTAACACTGGTATGTTACAACTTTTATGGCAGTTGACAGTGTAAACACATCCTTACGAAGAAAAAGGATAGCACAGTTGATGTTGTTCAACTTTATTGAAGCAACATAGCAACTGCAAAAGAAAACCAGAGGTTGAACTCAAGTCTTCTGAGTACAGGACTTGTATTGACTGACACCTGCCTGCAATTCCTTTAAATGAGATGAAAAATCACAATTTACTGAAACACAAATTGAAGATACAAGAGTTACCCCGGTTTTCCCCTTTGCAAAATTTGGAAACACCTGGTGGTATAGATATTATAATACTATTTAGAAAATGGATTTGAAATTACTGAGTTATTATACATACATTGATCAACTGCCTATTTGGCCAAATTTGAAGTTCATCTGTGGGCTTCAAAGATTGGAAAAAAAAGTTGCGTTTACCTGTCATGAATAAACAGGAAAGAAATTACAAGAAATTAAGCATGTACTTTTTATGTTTTATACCCCAGTAACACAAATACTGAACAAACTTTCACCTGATATGTAAAATGAACTGTCGACACAGTTCCAAATTTAGATTTCTATGTTTGGGATACATATATGGCATAATAGTATAAAAGTTTCATAAAATCCCTACTTTGTTTTTTTTTTTTTTTTCAATTAAAATGAATAAACAAGAATCACATAGAAAAGGATTGATGCTATCATCATTTGGGGGCTAAGAAAGAGAAGTAGCCTTATTTTACAAAGCTGTCCTTTGAAGTGATGCTATCAATTAGGTTCATGAGAACATTATTTAAGTGGGCTATATTTAGGGAGGGAAAGAATAAAGTATTGTACTAATACTTCACATTGAGCACTTTATTCTAGATGCGGTCTGAGCAAGTACTAATTTTTACCATGCATCAAAAGAAATTTCCTTTTGCAGAAGCAGTACTCAGCCTTTCAGGTTAGGTAGCTACAGTTTATTGTTGTGACAAGTCAAGCAGCCTCTGTTGTGCTTTCTTGTCACTTGAGTTTGCCAAGTCTGTAGGCGCACACAGCATACATGTATGCCATTCTTCTGCAAATGCAGGAAATGTAGGTGTGTAGACACACCTGGTGAGTTGCATGTCTGCAGTTACTACTGCTGGAAAAGAGGATAACAAACAAAATTTCTGCTAGCAGGACTATTCCTGCAACTTGCTTCCAAATTTCCCTCTTTTTTATAGACTCTTCTGACCTGGGTAGGATGAAGACCTCTGGTAGAGGTGGTCTGGTCCTGACCTCTGTATTTTCTGTGGACACCTTGACCCTTCTGATCATACACTTGGGCTTGTGAATGTGACTGTGAGGAAATAAGACCCAGGGAGAAATGGTAGCTGGAAATAAGACTCCACTGACAAGACAGTCCCTCCTGCTGTCTGTTCCCAGGTCCCTCAAGGGACATCAGGCTAGCTAAAGAATTGTTTTGTCCTATCAGAACAGTCCGGATACCTCTGGTGAAAAGCTCATCCTACCCTGGGCTTAGGCTTTTTAGGTAGCTGGAACATGTGAGGTGTCTGTTCTTTAAAAATGCACATAACCTCCATCACTTTCATCATTTCAGGCATCCTTTTGGACATACAAAAAGCTGTTTGCTACTGGAATTAGTCTTTCTAGCTAGTCCTGCATATCTAGGGTTTGTTGATTGTAGCCTTTTATGAATGTATATTAGTAAAATGAAATAGAGATTATATAGAAAGTAACTGAAGAGGATTCTTCTTAGGTTAAGGGGCAAGCTAAAGACATGATAAAGGTTTTGTCGAAAGAGAAGCTATTAATTAAGTGCTCCAAGAATCAGTCCTCAGCCTCAGTTTATTTAATATTTTCATTACTGACCTTGGTACAAAAAATACATTTATGCTGATGAAATTTACTGAGGTAGCAAAAGTAGAAAGTATTGCCAATACAAAGGAGGATGACGATATCATAGAGGAAGAATTATATGACTGTGATGACAGAATAGTATAAATGGAAGGAATGTAACAGTACTGAGTGCAAGGTCATTCATTTAAATACTAATAACAGGAGTGTCTGCAGTAAGCTGAGAGCTCATTAACTGGAGATGACAGAGAAAGATCTGGTTACATTAGTTGTTCAGAGGATGACTATAAGCCATCAGAATAATGGGACTGCAAAAAGGAGATAAATTTGATCTTAGGATCCATCATGAGAGAGATTTCCAAGAGACACAAGGAATATCCACTGCAGAATTCACTGGGTAGAAAACTTTAAGAATGCGGTAGACAAAGAAAGGTGTCCATCCTTTAGAAAAACTAATTCAAAGCAGGAATGGTATAGAGAGACCTGTTAAGACATATCATAGCATGGGAAGTCTGACTAAAGAAGCATGACCTGTTCCACTTAGCAAAGCAAAGGCTTAAGGGAGAGACGGTCACTCATAATAATCGCACAGAGTGGTAAAACAAAAATATTTGTAAGTCAAAGGAACACAGACTTGAATGTTTCTGTAATACAAACAGATCACACAAAGTTCAGTCAAAGTGGAAGAAATGCTTAAATAGTATGTGATCATGTAAGTGAACACTATCGTGACATAGAGCTGTCTAGGCTGCAGGAGAGAAGGCACAGACAACCCTTATTCCTGTATTTCATCATTCCTTCTCTTTCATTCATGGAAGATATGGAAATGCTATTTGGTTTAAGTCTTCCTTTTAAATAATATAATATTTACCAAGACCTGCCATGCTATGAGATTTGCAATACTACATTATTTTCCTGGCTTAGTAATGTATTCCTTTAAAACAAAAAACAAAACAAAACAAAACAAAACAAAGCAAAAAAAAACCAAACATGACTTGGTATTAGAGACTGTGAAATGTGAGCACAGCTGTCTATTGCTAGATATCTATATGGGCAACAAACCCTTCATATTTACCACACAATCCTGCCTACATAGCAGTTCAGACCCAACTAATGAGTATAACAAGGTCCTCTGGATGAGACCTTTGCAGGACTCATCTTGGACACTGCCTGTGGGCACAAGGTCACAGGCTCTTGAGAGGTGCTGCTGAGCTCAAGCCAGGCACTCGCTCAGGTTCTTCGGCTGAAGTTTGCTTTTATAATTGGTCTAAGCTTCAAAGTTGAGCATCTTTCAAGACTGAGCCCCGTGAATGGAAATTCTCATGTTCCAGTCTTTGCACACAGGCATTGAAGATCCCATGACACTTTAAACAAAAGGAAGAACGTTAACCCCAGTGTCCTTGCCAAATGCTAACTTCGTTAATTACAGTCTGCTTTCTTTAATTCTCCTTGCAGTTTTAATTAGATATGGTATTATTCTCTTCCTGTACCACATTGTCACTGGTTATTCCCACTTAACCATTTGCTGTGTTAAAGGTTGTTAATCTTTTGTCCAAAGCTGGCTACATTTTAGAAGCAGGAAAAATGGCTAATTATATGCTGCTATTTTTACTATGTGTGGGCTCACCCCTTACGAGCCACTTGCATCTAAATTCTCAGGCACACATACATAAATATATGTATCATAAATGGAAAAGTTAGAAATTATGTGACTTGATAGGACTTTTTAGAACAACACAGGTGTGAACCAATATAGCTCATGACACCTGCAGGATAAATATGTAGTTTCCCAAGACTTATGTATTTTCATACCAAAGTGTTTCCACATCTCTAAACTGAAAGTAAGGACATGTTTTTGATGCAGTGTAATCAGCTGGAGTTTTAAAGTGCTTTGGGATTCATCAAGTTTGACAGTGCTACATAATTGTAAGATCATCAACCTACACATATCATACAATTATGACATTACAAATGATTTGTACTTTTAGTAAGATAGCATTCGATTTTTGTAAGATGATGTCAATCTGTCTATTTATCTTGTAATGTAAAACTGGAAAATATTTGGAGCCTCACACTGAAAATCTTTCACCCATTCACATGACATGGTAAGAAATATAGTGCATTATGGTATATGGATTTGCAGTGCATATACAAACAACTAGATGTATTTTCACACACGATTTCTATAATATATTTTGCTATATATTTTAATTTTGTAACTTAAAAATCAGTTGTTTCCTAGATGTCTATATTCCTAAACGAGATTCCTTCTTTGGCAGACAAAAAAAGTATCTTTCCTCGTGTTGTATCAGAAATGGTCAATGTCAATGTCAAGATTGTTCTGAATGTTCAGTAACATTAACAAGGAAATACCTTGGGATTTTCCATGTTTGATATCAATGCAGGAAAAATTCAGGTAGAGAGTGTCAGCAAAATACTTTGATACGCTTTTTACTTTGTATTTTTAAAACTGCCCCATAATCAGAAATATGATTATTTATCAAGAAAGATCTAGTCTGGTTTGCTTTGTTGTTCTTATGAGATTTTTTAAGTAACAGTTTATTTGGAAATTTTCACATTAGGAGCACTGAGAGGTTTTGTGAGAAGGTACATATGGCAACAGTCACTCCGGGCTTTCTTTAGAGTCGATAGGAAGAAACAGAGGTGATTCAGTTTGCTATAAGTGTCTGAGACAGGTCAGATTGTTCACACCCTATTTCTTCTCCTGATTCTGAATTCTGACATTAAGAGTTATTCCTTGCACACTAATTCACAGCAGATTTTTCCATGTATCACCATTTCTGTAGGAACAAAGCAACCACCAAAGGTAGTTAATTTACTGGTGCTTTATAACTGCTTTGACCTACTGAAGTGTGAAAATGCTGCACTGGCTGAGAATGAAGACAGTGTTTCAAAAGGAGACCTCCAGTGGCTTTATCCACATAGTGACCATTACAATATACTTGAGATTTCTACCAAATGCAGAGCAAGAAAGAGAAAGTTGATGGTGTGATTGGCACAACTGCTTTTGTACTGAACAGAATCACCCAGACAAATGCTGAAAGGAGATAGCAAACCTAAGGCTGGAAGGGACGCAGGGAAGAATAAAACAAACATTTTCTGGGTGGGGCAAGATGAGTAAGCTGTTTATTCTGTTCTCCAATCCTCCAGCACACTGACTGAGATGATGAGAGACTTAAGGAGGATCAAACCTACCATTCTCTATTTCCAAGAGTACCCTACATATGGATTATCAAAAACATCATGTTTGTCACATCTGTGAATGTTTCAATTGGAAAGACAGATTCTGCAACTCAGAAATAAGTGCTTTCAAGAAGGTGAATGAGTGAGAATTTTGTAGCCTCTCTGTGACAGAGCTGTTGAATAGGGTTATTCTCTCATATCCAAGTTCTGGAGAATAATTTAGGACAGTTAACACTAGATCAAAATTTCTCTTTAATGACATGGCAGAATGCTGGGTTTGACACTTTTAGTGATTAACACGGATGTGAATCATTCCAATTAGGAAGGTTATAGGATTGCAGCCATCAGTAGATGAATGACTTGGGTTTGGGTTTCATTTTCATCATCTCCACATGGAGTTATGATTCTGCTTTCCTAATGACTGATAAAAATTGCCAAATGATGAGGGAAAAAGTGCTGAAGATCATCTGTGTGAAACAAAGATGATATGGGGCATTTGGGAAAATATTTCATGCCTTTCTCTGCTCGATGGAAGCATTAGTGCAGCCAGACATAGACCATGGACAGATAGATACTTGCTTTGCAGCCTTAGTTATGTGGATTGACTCTGTCCCAGACGTTTTGCTGATGGAGAGAGGCATATGAGCTCTTATCACTCTAGACAATGGCAGCTGAGTGAGTTGGAAGTACCTTTATCAACTGTGTCATCAAATTCAGCTGAAATGGCTACCTGTGGTTTTAAGCCAAGTTTACTCACTCCCTTGTGAACCCTCACACACTTCTGAACTTTCAGGTGTATTGGTATTATTTTGTTATTAACAGATATATTGGCCATCCAGAATCTTTTCTCTTGAATTTGAGCCTTGTCGTTCGAATTCACACCTTTGTGAACAGATTGTAGAAATTTAACTACATTTTGAAGATAAAGATGAATTACTGCTTGAAAAGAAGTAATAATTGACATATCCTATGTTTGTGTCAAACTGTGGTTTACAATTCTGATTTTTTGATTAATGATATTTATAGTCTTACAAATTAAGATTACCACCAGTTTCATGCAACTTATAGGACTCATGTACCTGGATATGTGAAATATGTAAAATGTGACATTGCTTGTTAGATTAGTTATTAATTATATTGCTTTCAGTGGTTACTATTTCCTAGCATTTCACAAAAATGATAGCCTAAACCTTATAGCAGGCTTATCCAAAGTCCACTGGAATAAGTGCAGGACTGATTTTTTTTATACAATTCTGTTTTTGTATAATTTCAATAGGCCAAATTCATTTATATGAATGTAGGAAGTCATTACATTTGTGTTTAGAGCTAATATGAGTTCAGTCTTGTAATACACTATCCCAGGAATAAAGAAAATGCAAAGGTAAAGCTGCAGTGAATTCTGTACTACTTGTCAGTTTACAGCTTACTCTGGAATGAAACAAAGCGCTTAACGTGTGAATGCGCTTAGTGTTCAAATCCTGCATATTAAACATAGCTTGTTCTTGAGTAATTCTCAACTGAATTCCAAACATTCTTTTAAAAAGTATTTTCATTGAGAGATCAAATATGTAATCAGATTTTCAAAACTGACTTGGTGTTGTGATTTCTAGTGGTATTTAGGAATTGTCGGTTCTCCTAAGTACCTCTGCTTTAAAAATCAGCATGTTATTTATGTGTATTCAGAAAGAATCCTGATAGTTTCATTTCATTGTAGTTTATACAACTGTGAGAATTTAATACAAACTAAGTTCTTGGATAATTTCGTAAAATTACTAGTTAACTTAGTAAAATAATTATTTAAAAATAAAACTTATTAAAAATTTCAGATTTACTATAAAAATATAACAAGAACTGTCATAGAAAAACTTCTCACTGGACAAGTCATTGGGAAAGTATCTCCACTCAAAGTAACTTGTGGTGAAGCTCACAGGCTCTACAAGAAGAGAAATGATCAGTGCCTAAAAAAAGTTGGCTTCAAGCAGACCGGTGGTTGGTGTTTTGATGATCTGTGTAAAAAATCCCAGGATGTTTCAGGATCCTTGCATGTAGGACAGATCTGTAACAACATGTTTTCTTGCCTATGCTAAAATAGTTTTCTTAAATAACTCCTAATTTCCTTTCATGCTTCAGTGTCTGAAGTCAGCAGTTTTATCTACAATTTTCACTTTTTTTACCCCCTTTTCTGAGTCCCTGTGTCTTGGCCACAAAAGAAAAAAAGAAATATCAGCACAAACTTTATATGCATGATAAAATGAAAAAAATATGTTGCTCTTGTTGCCTCAGAAGTCAATAAGAATACAAAGCTTTTTTGTGAACCTGGACTTGGACTCTTTTTATGCAGTTGTTTTCACATGAGTATATAGAAATACATAAGATAATGATCAATGCTGAAAAATTGGTTGTATGGTCATAGAAACTGAGCAAAACCTAAACTGTTCTTTGTTATATTTCTATATATTTTACTGCTATTACAGACTTCTAAAATTATTCAAATAAAATTAATATTTCAGTAATTATCTAGAATCCATAGAAACATACTTTAGCCTTACTTCTCTTTAAGTTCATTCTATGGGTTTATTAAAATAACATTATATTGCATTTTGGAAGGTAATAAGTGTAATAGTATACATAATCATGTATGTTATGCTTGTTAAAACCATTAGGTTATCTGGTCTATCATGACAATGGCACAGTTACTTTCTTTAAAGCGTATTTGATGTTCTGTCCACTCTAATTTTAACTATTGCATCTAACTGGGTCACTGAATCTTTTTATTGCTAAACCAGGCTCAGTATGAAGTACCAATTCGGAATTTAGTGATGTGGTTAAAAAATCACTGGGGAGTAAGTCAAAACCAGCAAGATTATTTTAATTTCAGCTGAATTCATGTTTGAAGTGCAGTTGTGATAATCCTGTTATTGGAAAATACTGTACAGCAGTCACTAAAAAACAGGCACTGGGAGACATATCCAGCCATCACTCTGCATCTGAAACCTGCACAAATGACACTTAGAAAGCTACTTGTGGAACAGTGCCCCTTTGCTTTCAATTTTACTTAATCCTACATAACAGCAAACTTTCCCTTTAGACACACATACACAGCTCCTTCTAAAGAACATCAGACTCATATTAAAATAAGTTTGATCTTTGTATTTTTTTAATAAGTCTAACTTCTTTTCTTTTATTTTATTTTTCTTATTCTTCTTTCCTCTCCCTACCCCTCAAGCTATCTAGCAGCATTTTGGATATATATAACAGTGACCAGGGAATGGCACCAGCTAATATGAGTCTCACAAATGCTTCTTGCCCAGCTAATCTACCAGTAAAAAGGGAACTCACAGGTAAAAGAACTCTGAGATTTTAGTATTTTAGAATTTCAGAAGTGATAGTGTTTCTCTTGATAGTTGAACAGATC
This sequence comes from Patagioenas fasciata, assembly GCF_037038585.1. NCBI lineage: Eukaryota > Metazoa > Chordata > Aves > Columbiformes > Columbidae > Patagioenas > Patagioenas fasciata. Next base: position 188,112,360 of record NC_092520.1, on the reverse strand, counting down.
TTACCCATGAAACTGATGTCTGTATTTTTTTTTTCTATTTGTAGTTCTATGTAAGTAAAAGAACAAAGACCAAGGAGAAATGTTTTCTTTCTGTTCTTCTCTTTAGCAATTCAGATGCCATGTTTACCCCCTGTTTTTTATGAACATCATGCTTTTTATAAACCTAATTATTTTAGGAAACATTGTGGATTCTTCCACATGTTGGCTCCTAAGCAATGGCACAAATAAATTATCATCCATTAAATTTGTTCCAGGATAGAACAAACAGTTCTTTTAAAACCTTACAATAAGGCTATTCAAGGTAAATCTATATTAGTAGATTAGCAGCTTTAAAAGTTACATTCAATTAATCGAAAGAATGCTAACAACCATGTACAGTTTATTAGTGTTACTCAGAGGAAACAGTGAGTTTGTTCAATATCTTACAAATCTGATTAACTCTTGCATTATGGGATATACAAATCCATATTCGCATTAGTGTATTGTAAGTTTTATCCTGATGTATTATAAAATAGAGCAAGTTGGAAAAAAACACCCCTCCATAGCATTTGTATATTCTTAAGTAAAAAAAGTGCAATAAAAAGACCCTTAAGCAACCTGCCAGTCTTGCTCAAGTACTAGTACTCATAGAATATAGGTTTGCTTCCGATCTTGTTTGATAATAAAAAGAGTAATGAAGAAAAAAAAACTAGAAGGCTGCTTTTTGTGACAAGAGGCTATTTGTAAAGGTTGAAGATGTACTAGAATTGCAACTTAAGGACTGTTTTAATAAATGTTACTTTCTGTCAGAAGCAGATACACGAGCAATGGCAAAGGAGAGACAAAAAAAGGATAACCACAATCTCAGTAAGTATATCTATATCTTTCATCTCATTAAATGTAATGTATGGGAAATGCAGAAATATACATTAGCTACCATATCTCTGCTCTTGTTCTAGATCAGCGTCTTACCAGGGTAATAAAATTGAACTTGGTCTGCAAACACAGCCAACCACACAGCTTTTTTTGCTGAAATTAATTTCTGTCTTTCACTTTTGTCTTTCAAAATACTTTGCATACTGTAGCATCTCCTGCTACAATGTTTTTATTCTTTGGTTATACATGTAGCCTGCACACTTTACTTCATGTTGTGTCTAAGTATTACAGTGCAAAACAGACAAGAAAGAAGGCAGGTGATGAAAAAACCCCACAAAATCAAACCAAACCCCCAAAACCAAACCAAACCAAACAAACAAAAAAAAACCAAAAGAAAAACAAAACACACCACAATGCAAATATAGAGTCTTCACAACTTATTTACTGGAGCACCCAAGTGAGAGGCTGTATCCCTCTATGGGCAGTTGTAAGGAAAAAAAATTACAGAGAATATCAGCCAACTTTTAAACATTAGTTGAGCACTTAAAGTTGTGGAAATTGTACCTCACAAAAGGAGATCAAGACTCATGGTGGTCTGACTCTGCTCTGATGCATACGCCCCCTAACCTCTGTAGGCTGGGATACTCTTCTGTTTCCTTCATGGAGAACAATTCAGCCATGTACAGAGGTTAGGCATTTCAGTTCTCGAGGAATAGTCTTCCGTAGGGAGAGTTTACAGGGCAATCACAGAATCATAGAGTCACAGAAAGCTAAAGATTGGAAGGGACCTCAAAAGGTCATCTAGTCCATCCCCCTGCCAGAGCAGGGACACCTAGATGAGGTTACACAGGAAGGTGTCCATGTGGGTTTTGAATGTCTCCAGAGAAGGAGACTCCACAACCCCCCTGGGTAGCCTGTTTCAGTGCTCTGTTACCCTCACTGAGAAGAAGTTTCTTCTCAAATTTAAGTGGAACCTCTTGTGTTCCAGTTTGAACCCATTACCCCTTGTCCTACCATTGGTTGTCACCGAGAAGAGCCTGGCTCCATCCTCGTGACACTCACCCTTAATATATTTGTAAGCATTAATAAGGTCACCCCTCAGTCTCCTCCAAAACTAGGAAAGGTGGTAGTTAAGAGTTGTCTAAACTGCATGGGCAAAGACAGACACAAGCTTACAATTAGGGATGCCAGGTGTTCCCGTTGCCTCCATTGTTTATTTTGGTTCTAGATCATCCTTCCTGAACACAGAAGATATATCTGAGAACTGTCCCTCACCACTGGCAACTGGACTAAAGGCTGTGTGCCAGGATGGTAGCATGTAGACATGCAACATCTCTCCTGGTTTGGCTCCAAGTGTATGTTTCAGCACTCAAAGACTCTCTGGAGATAGCTCTACTATCTGATGGCTTGGACATATTAGTGCATTACATATAAAGGCCTTATTAGTGTGATCTACTTTCTTATGAGTACCAGTATTTTTAGAGATGGTCTGAAAAGCCAGGTTTTGGAACTTTATCAGAATTATACAAACATTTATGTTTCAAGTTGAATTAAGGTCCACATTTTATAGAAATGTTCTTATACATTCTCATACCAAGGAAGAACTAGAACAAAGTTCCTTTTGAAAAGTTACATCCTCAATGAAAGCATAAGAAGGCATTTAAATTTAAGAAACGGAATCCTTTCTTCACATAACAGCAAGCATTTAAACCATTACTACATCTATTTTGTTGTGGTGGTTCTGTTTGTTTGTTTTCCAAACAAAGAACTAAGGGTGCAATATTTGCTTGTTATATGGTCATCCTGTCCATGTAGTTCGAAAAATTTTCTGGTTTGGCTTTGGTACAATTTGCTACTTGAAATATTATTGATAATTCAGGATAGTACTGGAGCTGCAGCAGACATAAGTCAGTAAGGTCCTAATGAAACATGTTTCCAAGCTTCAAACTTCCCCCTCCACCTAATTCACTAGTATGATCACTGGAAGTTTCTTTTCTGGAAAAACTGCAAAAATAGGAAGAAAAAAATTCTGTATGTGTTGACTTGTAACAATTTTTTTCTTTGCCCTGTTTTATAGTTAATGTTTAGTTGACCACTTTTTGATTAGTATCTTGCAGAGCTTTTCCACACCGTAAATATTAGTTAAACTACAGCTATTATGCCAGGGCTGCATAGCTAATACACATACTTTAACTTTGCCATTATTTTGCCAACATAACTGAAATATACCTTTTAAATTTTTCAGTTGCTATGTGCTTCTGTATACTGTGTTCTCCTGTGAGATCCAGCACATTCATGCTAATGGGATGTAAGGGGTCACTTAATGGTACATTCAGGAGAATTAGAAATGTGTCCTGAATATGTGAATCATGACTACAAAACGTGAGATGCTTTAATCTGTTGAGGGAAATTGCTGTTTCTAGAGAGATTAAGACAAGATAATACATCCCACCAAGACAGAGCCTTTCATTAGGGTAAATAATAACATCTAAGGAGTTTCCTGAGCTGGAATTATCCAGGGTGGAAATACCTGACTGCTGCATAAACGCAAGGGCTTCACACAGACAGGAAAACAGCTTTATGTATTGGAAGAACTAAAGAACTAGAAGTGATCTATCTGTTGGGGCTGAGACTGAAAGTGATATGCTCATATGTCTGTGAGAAGGTTGAAGTCAGCCTAGGAACTCCCACTAGGCCTCCTTTGGCTACACACTTCTAACTTAGCTCTACGAGGATTTTGTACTTATATTCAGCATTAAGACATCAAACTTCAAGTGCACATCTCCATACATGGATGAGGGAAGCATGTATCCATCCTCCCCATGTTCTAGACTCATCAGGTTTGGTTTAACAGAGTACAGTGGCATTAACATATTGAGCCCAAGGTAAGGTCTTCCAAGAAGCAAGGGATAAGAGAAACAGCTCAATGCAATGCTAGGGATGGACCAAAGCTGCATCCTGTCCATTCAGTGAGGTTTGGACTGAGTCAAAGTACAACATGGAGACAAGTGGACAAAAGTGTGACTTCATGCCAGTAGAATATCACTGCTGGTCGCTGACAGCTAGCAGTAACACAACGGGACTACATTCTCACCGATTATATTTTCTGTGTCACAATTATCTACAAGAAATCCACCAAAGCTATGAGATGTCCTTTGGGCCTATCCCCCAGAAAATGTGAGGTTTCTGCATGTAAAAGTAGCTGGAGAAACACTAGTGAGGAAGTAGAGGATAATTCTCTTTAAATTGGTGAAATGAGAGGTTCACACATTCCAATCTGGATACCAGTACATTGCCAATAAACTAGACTGAGAGAACAAAGAAGGCAAACTAATTTTAAGAGCCTTACCTTCTCTTTTTTCTGTTTTAACTGAACTACAAGTAATCCAAGATACCATATATAGTTTGTCTTAGCAGGAGCATAAATTTAAGTGGTTTAAATTGTATTTTTCTTCATTTTCTGTGTGAGCGAAAAGTTATTGTAAACACACTTTTACTGTCAGCCACCAAAGGAAACAGATGTGCAGGGGCTGAAGTGTTTCTGAGTCACAATCTTTCTTCATTTCAGTGAAGGGATATGGTTGCAGTTTTTTACTCTCTATGGTTTGAAATGTTGATATCTGTAGATAAGGGATAGTGAAGTTGTTAACTGTGCGCTGTAGTGGGAGTTCTGCGAAATTGTGAAATACTGGATGAGTTGTCTTGCATCCCTATTGAAGCAAAACTCCACTAAGCTGAAAATGCCACTATGTGGGAGCAAGATGGAGAAAAGATACACAAACATAAGAAAAGGAGAAGTGTTACCTCATGTTTAGACAATATGTGACTATTTCATTCTGTAAGAATCTAGTTGTAAATGGGGAAGAAATGTACAGGTAGGGTAAGACACAGAAATGGTACAAATCATGGACTTTCTCCTAAGAGTAAGTCAGAGACAGGTAAGATATCATGTTGGGACTTTTATTTAAGGAAGAAATTTTCTGCATATTAACAGACTTGTTTTAAACTATTTAAAATGTTTTATGTTGAATTTCTCCAAGAATATTTCAGCATAAAAATAGTGACTGTGTCTTTTTAACAGTTGAGAGAAGAAGAAGGTATAATATTAATTACCGAATCAAGGAGCTTGGCACACTCATCCCCAAGTCTAATGATCCGTGAGTTCAACAGTCTTTCCTATAATAATGTTTATAGTTTAAATACAGGAAAAAAAAAGATGCATGTAATGGTTATAGGATTGATGGGATACAAAATCTTCTATGCTGGGTCACTGGCTCAGATCAGGCTGTTAAAGTAAAAAACCTTCAACAGATTTTTGCTGTCCGTTGGGAAAACTTATGTGAAAGGTTAATAAAATGAAAGCAATTCCAGGATGAGAGACTGCCACATCAGGGGAAAAACAAAACAAAACAAACAATAAAGGAAAAAAAGAAAAAAAGAAGATAAACCAAACAACAGAAAGTCCATCTCTCTGTCCCTGGCAGCAATAGCGTGGTGTCTCTGGAGGAGTGATGCTTTCAGCCCTTGCCACGGGCCCTCTAGTGGGATAAAACAAAATTCATGTTGTCACTGCCCTTTGACTAAGGAATAAAAAAATCACCTTAAGAGTCTGTAGACTGAACATTTTTCAAAAGTTCTCCACTCAGTGCAGGGAAAACAACAGTCCTAAAATTCCAGGATAAAAATAATAATTGCTATATTTGCTATAATAATAGCAATTTATACTAATGAATATGCTTATAGTAACACAAAATGCATATTACTTAAACTATATCTGCATTCCCTTAAAGCTTGTATTTGTCATCAATACAAAAAAAACCACCTCAGTAGGAAAGCCTGTTGCAGGATCAGCAATAATAATTCAGTGTGATACTTAATGCTGAACTTTAGCCTTAGATTTCTCATGTCACTCAGGGAAGCCTTAAGACCACGCACTAGCATGATTGTGACTTGCATAAAATTGATCATAGCAGATTTTGTCTTTGTCATTTGCATGTCAATACAGACTTGCATGATACTTCAAATGAAAACATCAATTGATATTTCAACCTCTTATTTTTTTCCTTCGGACTAAGAAAGTTTTGAATTATATTAAGGATTTCTATAACAATATGCAGTTGTGTGAGAATTACATAAATACAAGGTTGGCATAACAAGCCACTTGGAGTGAAATCACCAGAGAGAAAGTTAACATACCGCACCCATTTTAGAGAATTCATGAACTTGGCTCTGTCTACAGCATCTATGTGATGTTAGATAAATGAGCATGTTCTTGCTATTAATATAGAATTAGGTATTACAGCCGAGTTAAAATAAGAAGTGCTTTTAGTACCTAAATAAAGTTTTTGCCACATGTCAACCATTGCAAACACAGACTGGTAGAAGAGTTTTAATTTTGCTGGTGCATCTTTCAGTATTCAAGAGCATTTGGGCAAATAATTGAAAGATTTCTGAGAAAAACAGTGGATGGCACTGTTGATTTGCAGCTATAAAGCAATAGTGGAAGCAAGTTATACTGCAACCAGCAATGAGCATGATGTACAAATTCCAGTTGCAATTTTTGATGGCCTACAGAGATGTTTCAGTTACATGTTTTGGTCTGGTTTCAGGTGTAGTTTATGAACTTTCTTAAAACATTAACACCCAGGGTAATCACTTGAGGTCTTCTTAAAATGCATGGTTTGGAGCTGCAATTTTGCTCCAGTAAGTGGACGATGGATTTTACTCGGAGATTTTGGTATTGTTACCTGATGAGACAGTTTCAGGTGTAGATCCTGAAGACATCATCTTTTGTTGTTTTAGTCTGCAAACCCATGACTGAGTTCAACAGTGTGACTGCCCCAAAGTGGCTTGTGTTTACAAAAGCATGAGGTGAATTTAAGTGTTTGGTGTTCTGAGGATTGCTGGTAACCAGTACTCCTATTGAAAATAGGCCTTTTTAAAAACTTTCAAGTTGATGTTAAAAAAGAGGCATCCAAATGTGCAGGATGCTTTTGAAAAATTAGGTTATAAGACAGTTTTGCTGTAGCTTGGTGCCAGGTTAAATTAATCCAAAGAAGCATAAACCTTGTTTTTTTTTAATATATATTTGTGGGTGGAAATACATCAATTTGATTATATTTTGTTGTTTGAGCAGATCAAAATTATTATTTCTTGTTGGTATGGTCCTGTGTTGCCGAATCATAACTCAGTGTCCTTAGCCTCTGTTTCAGTTCTTGCGTTTTCCTTCATAACACCTTACTGTGCCCCCAATCTGCCCTCTTCTCTTTGAAAGAAAGAGATGTCTTATCTCTTACAATACTTTATCTGTAACGTTTTATGACATATAGCATTTTCACCTCATATATTGATTTTAGAAGATTCTTCTTATAGTGGGAACTTAGCTATAAAAGGAGAAACATTACTGATGCTGGAACTAATGACAGTGAAGAAAATCAACCTCTGCATTGAAGAGCAAATACCACTATAACTAAGCCATTGTGGTTAGCATGCGTGTCCCACATGGCTCACTTCAAGATATTGCATTCAGACTTGAGAACAGAAAAGGACATTTTTGATGCTATTTGGAAACCTTTTAAGATTTATATTTCTTAGAAGTGGTGTGTGGGGTTTTTATTTCACTTTTGTTTTGTTAGTTACATAGTGAATTTGTTTGGCTCCTGCAGAGCTTCCTCAGGGACTTTCTTTTGACTGACTTAAACCCCTATTCTTTTAACTTTTTTTTTTTTTTTAAACTTAATGATGAAAAGGGTGGATTACATTGCTTAAATGAATGGGTGTTTTAAGTTCACTTCATCAGCATTAGAAAATGGAGATAAGTTGCAAAGAACTTTGACTCCTTTGTTTAATTTTCAGTGCTTAGATATCTAAGTGGTAGATGATTCAGAAATGCAAACCAGCTATACAGAATAATTCTAAAATAGAATAAAAAAAAGGGCCCAAAATGCCCAATCATATTTCGCTGAAAAGCTCATAACCCGCTTCTTTAAATCTGCATACCTTTCGATTTCCTTTGGGTTCAGCCTTTCAATATCCAGGTTTAGGTGGACTTGATGTTGTGATAGAGTCTGCAAATGCCAAGAGAAGAACTGTTTTATGGCAGGTGGACGAGAATTGACAGAAATGTTAAGCAAAAAGAAGACTTTCCTTCAAAAAATCTAGTCGTTTAACATGGATGTTAGGAGAAGCACTGAGGACTTGGCAGAAGCAGTGGGTTGCTCTCTCTCACTCCCTCTCTGCATTTGCCTCTGCCTGATCTTCTGTCTGTTGCCTGTGAACTGACCCACTAATAGCCAGCATGGCCACATTTCTTATAAAGGAAAAGCTTGTGTACACTCATGCTATTATGAAATGAAAACTTGCTGCCCCTCTCAGGAGAATACACTTTGTAATTGGGCAGGTCATCAAAACAAGTACAAAGTCCTTCAAAGTATTTCTTTGAACAGGCATAGTTTAAAGATAATTTCTCAGAAACAAGGAAAGAATTGGTCTGCAAACATAGTTTCAACTTCACAAATGCATTTGTTATTAGTAACTGCTCTGTGGATGTCAAGCTGTGTGACTATTATCCTCTCCCAAACTCTGTTTTTGTTCATCAGTTTTAATTTGAGGTTATTGGATGCTCTCATCCTTCCTATAGGAGTTCAACTTGTGGAAACTAGTGAATCTCCTTTGACTTCAACAAAGTTACCTTAATGGAAATGAGCTGAAGATCAGTCTCATGGCTATTTTCTCCTAAATGAGAAACTCTCCTAGGTGAGAGTTACATGTTTTGGTCTGAGCATTTGAGATTTTTGGAGAGATTTAGCCTTACTTTAGCTCTACTTTAGGTAAAGTGAAGAGGAGCTAGGGCTCAGAGACTAATAAAACACATCACTTATATCTCGTGTGGAAGCTGACCAGATCTGCCTCTCTGGCAGTTTGAATCCAGACATTATCCCTCTAGTGAAGATTTATTTCTACCCATGAGAAAAAATATCATTACAATATATATAAAAATTCAGACTTTCAAGGCAACGTGAACTCGAAGTAAGCAATATCACAAAGGTTGTTAATCATGTGTAACATGAATGAATTTAATCAGAAAAAGATTACAAATACAGACATGAATATACAGCTTATTGTGCCAATCAGAAAAAATAGCCAAAAATAATTTTGTCTGAATTTGATTTTGAATTAATAACATTTTATAACTGACATGAAATTGTTTGTGAATTCACCATGAAATATTTACCAAATATGTGACATATGCATATTTTTCTCCTGCTGTTACATGTCTTAATTATTTCCAATTTGCCAGCTACAGATTAATTCCTAATTTTGTAGTGTTACATTTTTATGTTCAGACCATCAGTCCAAAACTGGCTTCGTTTTGTCTTAATTACATGCTAGAAGGAACTGACACCCCTTGCCTAGACAGACTGTGTTTCTCCAGAGTTTATACCACAGGCATTCTTAATATTGTAGCACTTTTCAAAGTTGCCATGAAAATGTCCTAAATAATTTGTTTTCATTTCAAATTAAACTGAAACCTACCATAATTCTGAGCTATATACAGCACATATAGCTCACATCTGAGATGGCAGTAGAGATTCCCAGTTTGAAATGTTAATTTTAGCTTCTCCTGTTTATTCAAGAGTGCTCTGGTGTAGACAGACAGGCACCTCACTACCTTTTAAACTCCACTGCAACTCAGGCATTAATAGGGACCTCCCAGTATTTTACCTAACTTTCTGAAGAGGTCTGAAGAAAACAAGATTATGATGTGGTGATCGCAGTCAAAGATTAGTCCAGAAAATCAGCATCATGTGTACTAAAAAATTCCTTAACCCCTACAGATTGAGCATAGGTATCCCTCAGGCAAGGAGAAAGATTTCTCCTAGAAGGGAGTCCATGGGATCCTGCAGGAAAAAGTTCTGTCCTCCCACCTGGGCAAGAAGTACAGGGAGAGGAAGGAAAAAGCTGAGACACTGCCAAGAGATGATTCAGCTATCATGAGGGAAACAGATTCTACACTCGGCTCCCACTCTCACCTTCAGTTTTATTTTTGTTTTTGTTTTTTTTTTACCAAGGAATGTCTAAATGAGAATACATGCCCATTTCAGCAAGCAGTCTCTGATATTTTGGCTTTGTAGACAGCAGGGTCTGAGAAAATAATTATTTTCTCTCTGACCCCCTCACCTTCTAATCCTGAAATCTGTGCATTCCTGACACACATCACTGAGACAAGGGGAGGTCTCAGTGTGCTGGAGCCCAGTGGTTTGTGTGCTGCCCAGAGAGGACAGAGATTTCAAGCCCTCTCTGACCAAAATGCTGGTTGGCCCAAATCGCTAGCGAATGATCTAAATTCTAGGATATGGTTAAACACCGTGATGCTTTTTCACAAATATTTTTTTGCCTGTTCTTCTGGGTATCTTTAAAGCTATCAGGTCACAAGTTTTTATCCCTAGTACAGTGCAACAGGAAAGGCAGGTGCTCTGGTTCCCTAAATCCTGTACCTGCCTGGCTTTTGCCCTACACATTCTGTAGAAAGACAACCACCTTGGTGGAAGTCTCTAAGGGTGCTTAGTCTTGGGCATAAGACTACAAGGTTCCTTTAAGCACTTACTTACCCTGAGAGGCTGAATGTGAACCATAGGCACTTCTGCAATAAATCCACTCCAGATCATGATTTTACTCACCATAGGTGAGCATGTGGGTAGGAGTAAATCTCATTGACTAAAGTAACCAAGGAATAATGGAAAGTGATGATTGACTGGAGTGTAATTTGTATTTCTTTTTGACTCTGTAAATGCCAACATATATGTATTTGGAACAGGTACTAAAAAAATACAGCACTAAGGTGGTTACTTGTCATGCACAACCTCAGGTTCCTAGCAGTTTAAATAGCTTTTTCCTTCTTTCTTTCCTTGCCTTATAGAACCAGAACCTCTATCAATCTTCTGTTCTGTCTAAGCCATCTTGCAGTGAAGTGGGTAGTTTAGATAAAACTTTCTGTCTGTATATTCAATGCAGAGGGCCCATCCTGTGTCATAAAGCACTGAACTTTATTAGAAATTATACATTTTCAACAAATGTCATTGTTATTTCAGGGGCTCTAAGACTTTATATAAAGGAATACATGGAAAGCTGAGAAATGGGTACATGAAAGTCCTCTTGCTAAAACTGCTTGCAAGCTGGAAGTTTAACAATTATTTCCTTAATGATGGGCAGTTTTAACCTTATTTTTTTGTAAGGTTTTTATTTTGAGTTCTGCATGTAGCTTTGGATTTTAACCTGGTTTATATTGTTTCAAGACTTTCGAATGGGATTTTTGTCATTCCATAACCATTATGATTACCAAAGTATGATTTGTCTGGTCTGTCATCAATGAGGAGTAGCATTCAGCACAGACTATTTTTTTCTCAACAAGCGTAAAAGCAACCTCATTAGTAAGTCAGGTAAAAGGAGTAGTATATTCAAAATGATCTTTAAAAATTTAAGCTTAAGTCCTCAGTAATGTATATTTCCTAGTTCATTAATGCAGAAATACTGCACATAGATTTTAATCTTAGAGTTAATAATAAAAGCAATTTTCACTAAAAATATAAAAACTGTAATGGTAGAATCATGATATTGCATTTAGCTCTCCCACAAAAAGTCACTTTATTACTTTCTTTTGACACTTATTTTCATTCTGGGATTAATTTTACTATATAAGGGCTTCTTAACTATTCTATTAAAATTTCCATTCAGAAGCAATAATATCTAAGAGTGAATAATAGTCATGTAAATCATTATTTCATATTAATGTAAAAGATTTTGTAAGTTCTTATGAATTCTGCTGACATGCACAATTGTGAAAAGGTTATCTCTACATTCTGCAGTGATATGCGCTGGAACAAAGGAACTATTTTAAAAGCATCAGTGGAGTACATCAAGTGGCTACAAAAAGAACAACAGAGAGCTAGAGAATTAGAACACAGACAGAAGAAATTAGAGCATGCTAACAGAAGACTTCTACTCCGAATTCAGGTTTGTATAAGAGCATCGCTATGAACTACAAAGCTTTCTCAGTACTTATCCCTCGTCAAATTTTATTAATCTATATAATTTTTCCCCAAATGGCATTTATTAAAGATGAATTGGCTTTCCCTAGTTATTGCTGTGTGTATTGGGGAGGGGGTACTTTTTAGATTTCTAGGAAATTCCTTTGCTAATTAGACTTTACATAAAGGAATACATGGAAATTTAATGAAGTATTTGTACAAATAGTTTCCTTATGTATGTATCAGAGCCAGAAAAAGACAAAAAAAAGAAAGGAAAAATTATATCTCTGCAGCCAAAAATCAATACTAGACACAAAATTCCCTTCAGTACTTTTGTCTTTCCTTTGTAACCATTTCACACATTTCACTTCCTTGGGTATAGTGCACCATGCCGTATCTTCTTGTGACCTAAAGTAGCAAAACATGGCCCTGCATGGCTGAAATGCACAATTTAAATACAGACACATATGAAGACGAGACAAATAGATAGACAGACTTAAAGTCCTTCATCTTGTATATGGTGATTTGCACATATATCTATCTGTATACCATAAGCATCATCAAGGAAATTTTCTTCTGTTTTTCTGGATAGCAGTGCATAATGAGCCAGAAAGTTGCAAAGTTTTTGTGTCACCTTTATTGGGTTCCATATGCAATGGTTTTAAAGACGCTGTCCTATGTCTATATTCCCATAGGATGCTTGTTTAATGACAGGAGGGGAAATAAAAAACACTCAAGTGGTAAATTTCCATCGCTTAACAATTTTGTATTTTAAAATCTAGTCTCACAACCGGACAAAAGGTTAAATTAATTTGCATGTATGATCCATATACTTATTGCAATAGTTCTGAAGACACTGTTTCATTTTTAAAGTCATCATCTAATTGTTTTTGTTTGAAATATTAGGAGTTAGAGATCCAGGCACGTGCACATGGCCTTCCAATCATGTCTTCACTCGGTGCTGTCGATTTAGCTGCACAGGTCATCAAGCAACAGTCTTATCCAGAGGAGAACTCTGTAGACTACTCTCAACAAATGCCTCTGGCACATGGACCAAATTCTGATGTTTGCGATGGATCTACAGCCTTTTCTGATCCACTTTCACACTTCACGGATTTGTCCTTCAGTGCAGCATTAAAAGAGGAACAACGGCTAGAAGAAATTTTACTGGATGATACGGTGTCACCCTTTGGAACAGACCCACTCCTGTCCTCCACATCCCCAGCTGCATCGAAAGAGAGCAGCAGGAGAAGCAGCTTTAGCACAGATGACGGAGATGATTTATAAAAGCAGAAAGGGGCTCATACTTCTCTAAACCACTTGCTAAAAGACTGAGTTGAATGTAAGCATAGTGTTTGTGCTTATTTTAAATACAAATAAGGAGAGCCACTGTGAAGATAAGTTACTACATGATGAGGGTTTAAATCAACCCTTACTTCACAGGAATACTAGGTGGACATGAAGTCATATCAGTTTGCTCCAAATTCACATCCTCTGTCCACAGCTGACATTTGCACAAATCTTTCTTCACTGGGATTGTTTTTATTATTGTTCCATGACTTTTTGCAGCACTATCTAAATAGTTACCACAAAAGGAATAACCATGTTACAAAAGTATATTAAAAATCTGTCTTCAATCTGCATTTACTATTCTCTGCTATAAGCTTGTTTTAGTAATCTTTTAATTTCTTTTTTTATATATATATAAATAAAAATTCTACAAAACATGAAGCAATAGGGCACTATTTAAGCTGGGAACTATACATATTTTACAGGTTCTAAATTCTTCAAAAACAAACAGTAATGCTTTTGCACAGGTGAAGTGAGCATGAAATTTAAACCGTGTAGGCTTGTCTCTAAAAGGAGAAAATCCATTGAGCTTTTAGTGGAATTCCTTTTTTTACAAATTTGTAGAAAATTATCAGACTTTTAATACATGTTTTAATGATACAGAAGAAAAATGGAAACTAACATAATGGCAGAGACTAAAATGAACTCGGACAGAAAAAGATAGGACATTTCAACAGAGAGACGGTACAGATGTGCAAGGGTCAACAAAGATGCTCCGTGTTACAATTAGTACAATTTAAAACAAGCACTGTTGGAAACAGTGCTATGTCAGCTGCTTATTCCAAGAGTATACAAACTGTGTCCTTTTCTGTGCGGAAGCGATCAGAATTCAGGGACACAACAGTGTGCTTCTGGACAAAGCTTTCAGTGTCCTTTGGCAGCTCAGTAAGATTTTACCAAAGGGACTCTGCTTTATCCATACACATGACTTTGATCCATTTGGAAACAGAGGGAAATTACTAGATCCTCGTTGCATACACTTGAAACAAAGAGAATTTAATTTCAAATTTGGCTTTGGCTTCACTACAGAAGACGTGAAAATGAAGAGTTTTCAAAGCAAAGGGGATATTCAGAAGTGCTGATGTGATGCACTGCTTCTCATAACTAGCTTGCTAGGAAGGGGTGTTCAGAAAATGTGTTTTGATGAGTCAGTAAAGGGTTGGCAGTTAGAGGGTAGCAGAAGGCATACCATTTGTACACATAGTGAATTTCTGGAGGGTGATGTGTGTTCCTGGAGGACACTGAGTGCAATCATTCTAATTGTAATATTAATACACAGGAAAATAAACCAGCACAGGTTCTTCATAACTCTTCCTCAATCAGAGCAAAAAGATCACATTACAGAGTGCTCTAATGATTCAAAATATGTTCTGAAAATGTTTTGCTGTTACTGAGCCTGCCTCATACCCCAGAAGTGTCACAGGATTTGAGATAGTAAGAAGAGATGTGCACATTTTAAATGCATTTGAACATATCCGAGAACAGAGCAACTGTTTTTTTTCCTGCTCTCTCTTCTGTTATTGGTACCTCACAGTTCTTCTGAGCTTTGTGTTCCTTCAGGGCTGTAGCCCATTCATGACCAACTCAGTGCCACAATAGTTTACGAATTGGAAAGTTAGCAGCGGGATAATAAATTACATCCGGATGTCTATTAAAGATAATGGGGTATCTGATTTCACAAGAATAGTTACGTTTTTAGGAAACCCAAGGATTTCTCTGAGCCTATGCAAAATGCTTACATGTAAGGTGTATGAAGCAGAACTGGTCTTCTTGTTGTGTATGTGTGGGGTCCCAGATAGCCCCGCACACACTTGACCATCAGAAGAGGCTAAGATACACTTCCACTTCATAGTTAAAAATAATAACAACAAAAAATGGTCTTTCTGGAATGGAAAGACAAACGAGTATTAACCAAAGGTAATGGAAAATAGAAGTGATTGGCCTTTTAATCAGAGTGCTTCTATAAATTGAATGTATTACAAGAGGAACTGCTTTGTCACAGTTTTGCCAAAGACTAACTAATATCGACATTTAAATACAAAATGTGATGAATTAAAAGTAACATTTATATTCACATCATGTCTAGAGTAGGATGTGTATTGTCCATTTCAGCTGATGAAAGGAGAGGATACTTGGTTGATATCAAATGCCATTTGTCCTTGTACTGAAGTTTCTACTACATTAGTTTTAAATACACCACTGTGCATTGCTCATAATGGAGAAAAATAAATTAAATATGAATGCATTACATGATTTTCCCATTGAACTTTTACATGGGAGTTAGGCCATACTTCTGAACTACATTGACTTTAAATAACATCTTGAATTTTATGACTTTTATAAACACTGTTCTAAAAAAACATTACAGTGTATCCATTAAATTTTTAAAAGTTGCTTTTCATTCTTCTGACAGTTGCTTCAATCGGAAGCATTAGTTGTTTTTTTTTCCTATTTCTTTTTTCTCTTCCTTCACAAGAAACCTAACAGAAGATAGTGAATGCTCCTTTTGCAATATACAGTATTGCATCTATCATTAAACATATCCAAGCTGTCTTCATTCACACAAAATCCCCAACCCCCTTGCCCAAAACACTAAATGTATCCATACCTGTAAGTGTATCTCTCAGTGTATTCTATGGCAATGTTTCACTACCATTTTCTTTTTTTTTTCTTTTCCTAGTAGGATGTCCTCGTTATTAGTATTTTAACTAATAACTATAACCTGTATTACAGCATCACCCTTGATACTAAGTGGTGATACAGGGTGCAAGAAGCAATAATTTAGGACATTCTAGGGACAAATAGGTGGCACCAAAGGTGTTTAGGAGGTGCGTGTGCTGGTAACCATCCCCTAGACTTTCTGCAGTGAGCACTCCCTCTCCCACCCCAGGTCTGGTGAGGCTGCTGTGAAGTTGAGAGGACTGTGAGAGCAGATCGTGATCCCACTGGCTTGCACAGAAGAAAGGGATTTCATGACTAGAGGAATAAATCCTGACGTCCTTCCCCAGGCAGAATTTCTTTGCCGTCCAAGTGAATTTTATTGGGCCAATACATGATGCAAGCAAAATACACTTTTTAGCTGTTTCCTGCAGAGATCCGTTTAATGAAATCTCATGAAAGAGATACATAATATGTCTGTGGCTCTGGGCCTAGAAAAGAATTTAAAGACTTATAGAGTTTGACCTCAAGCAGGGCAGGGGGTGAGGGGAACCGGCTACTTTTGTCAAGATGTATTAAATGAGTTCTTGCTTGCTTTTAACAGCAGCTGTTCAAAGCTGGTGGAAGCATTCTTACAGAATACACAAAACAGCAGACTGATAATTACACAAAAGGAAAGGGAGTTGAAATATTAACATCCTGTTTAATTCATGAAATGGATATAGATACTATACTAAGAACAGAAACCTAAATCATTTAATTGCACACAGTGTGGGTAGTGTGAAAAGCTACAGCAAGAGCAAACAGTTTTAACAAACAGGAACATGGTTGCTTTATGTAGTAAAATAACTAATTATAATTCAGTCATTTAATCTTAATAAGAACATTGCTATTATAATACCTTTTGACTTTAATAGGGCTGTATATATCAATGGAGGATGTAAAATTATTGTAATTTAAAATTATGTTAAGTTTCTTAGATAAGTAAAGGCATTTACATTACTATTATGAGACTGTAGAATATTTTTATAATAATTACTATTTTTCATTGTTAACCATATAGTATCCTGTTTTCTAAGTCAATGTATGCAGACAGAATGTACTTCATTACACACTGTACATGCAACCTTTTCAAAATTACATTTTATACATGCTGGTATTTTATGTTTATTATATGAATACAATTAAAGGATTGAAATTAACACATCTCTTTATATGTCCATTGTGAAACTTCTCTATCTGGTCCCTCAAAGAATGCCATCACTAGAAAATATAATAAGATCAGCTAGAACATTTGAGATACCTAACAGACAAAACACTCCACAATTGCTAAACATTTAGTCCATTGTGATAAATCATGATCCAGTAGCCTCCCATTAATAAAAATAATTGATACAGGCTTTAATATGGTGTCCTGCCACCTGCTTATTCCTGCTGCTAAGGCTTTGATTTATGGAAAGTGTTTTCAGAATGTTGCAAAATTGCTAGCAGGCACGATGATATCAGTTAAATCACTAAGAAGCTCTACAAAAACCTTTTAATGTACTAGATGTTCCCCAGACAATCTAGGAAAAACAGAATATTGTATTTTAAGATGTAAAACATTTTTAAAAGCTGATAATTAGGTAGCATTTGGCACTAAAAGATACTCTTACTTAATGAATTAAGTAAGGATTGAGATTTGATTTTGAATTCCTAATATCAAAAATACTGCTTTCTTTGGAAGATATTTGGTGCTTTCTGTGCATGAAATGGTGCAAAAGTTTTTGAGTAGTAATATATATTTCAGCTATAAATTTGTAATAGTTCATTGTTTCATGTAAAATAGTGCTCATTGTTTGTGTACATCAGATAAATATTCTATTTGTAATAAAGATGTTCTCCAGGCTCTTATTTCATCAAATCATTCAGACACCCCTATCAGTATTAAGCAAGAATATTATTATAAATATTATTTAAAGTTCAGTGATTAGCCATGGAAAGAAGCTTTGCTTGGGATTTGATCATAAAACGTACTCAGCTCCTTTGTGAGGGACTGAGAGCCTGCAGTTCACTTTGAAGAAAGGCAATGCTCAGCCTGTTGCAGACTCAGACACTTAACGATTAAATAAACAGCATCAGAAAATAAAATCAAAAGTTATTTCAGAGAGTAGAAAAGCACTATGTTATACATGCTTGATTAAAAGTAGTGATATTTGCAACTGACAGACAAACAGATTTAATGTCAGCATTGTTTGTACTGACAACCAATGGGAGATTAGAGGAAAATGTATGAAGTTGAGATAATCATCAGACCAAAAGTCTAATTGTAAAGGAGGCTGCAGCAGTGAAGTATGCTAAGGCTTATTGGTTAAATCACTGGTACCCATCAAGTTAAATATATCTATCAGTTTCATTAATTGGCAACCACAAGACAAGTGTTCTGTATCCAGAGTGGTGATGATTTTGATATAATCCACCACATTGTGGCTAAGTATATGATTCATGTACTAAGAAAAAGGTGCCTCCAGGCTATTGTTCCTAGCATGGATTAAAATTTACATATTGCTTCTCCTTATGTCAAAACATCTGGTGCCTGCAAATGGTAACATTTTGTTAAAAAGTTTCACAAGATAGGAAAAGTGGATTGGAAACATTGCATGTGAATCATTGAAGCATTATAATGGAATAAGAGGCTGAGTTATGAACAGGCAGATTGAATAATAGTATAGTCAGAGAGATTCATATGCTTATGAGTTTGATAGACAATACTTTGTATAAGAAGGGGAAATGCCCCAAATCATAAGAAATAACCAGTATTTGTTTTCAAATGTCACTGAGATATGTCATCTCAGTTACTTTCCAAACTGTGTTTTTCCCCCAAACAAGATCCCTATAGCTAAGTATATGTAGTTAGTGCTAAGATTGTGGCTAATAAATGAATTTAATTCACGCACTTTAGTATGTCAGTATCCCTAATTACCATGTATTATGATTTCCTCAGAAAATTCCATTACTTTTATTTTTACTCTGCTATTTTACAACAGTTCATCAGGGTATATGAGGGTAGATCTCAAAAGATTTGAATGGCCAGTTATCCTGATCATCTTACTTCCTTGGAAAAACTAACACTTGCCTCAGCACCTAGACCCTAGACTTAAGATCTTTTTCTCTTTAATTTCTAAGTAGGACTTAATATGTTAATTTTCATTAATAAAAAAATGGGTTTTTTGGTGCTAGGTTATCCAGAAAGCTACATCACAAACTGCTGAGATTAGCAGATATATTAATGTTGGGAACTTCACTCTGTGTGAAAGGAGGCAGTAAACTGTGTTTTCTGTTAAGTGCTTTGATTCATGTGATACTGTACCTATTAATTTTCTAGAATCAAAGCACAAACATTGCTAGACAGGTGTTGTGTTTGCAAAAGAGGAATCATTCAAAAAGTAATGCTCTCCCAAAGTGCTTTTGGATTTTGACAACTTCCTCCTTGGATTAGATTTTTTTATTCTCTTTTAGGTCTCTGGAGTTCAAGCACATAACATGTACATGCCCTAAATCACCACCCAACGATATCCCAGGACCGTGTACCTGTGCAACACAGGTAGCAGTGACAGCAATCGCTCTCTTCTGCAACCAGTCTCACCACTGGCAGAGTCAAATGAAGAAAGCCTCCGGTGGTGAGCCAATCCTTCCACCTCTGTGGGGAGAGACACCTCTTCCCCAGTCACACTTTCCACCTTGATTCGTTCCTTGGCACTGACACAGATCTCCTCATCATCCTGCCTCAAATCTAGAACATAGTCACCTTGCAAGCCAGCTAATACCTCACAGGTTCAAAATCCATAAGTGCAAAACAAAGGTTACACAATCTAGTTGCCCACAATAGCCATAAGGATTTGGGAATGCGCTTAAGCCTCTCTGCAGACCTCCCAGGCTTCCTCCCACTGAACATGAGCAGGGGTTGAACAAGAGGGTAGCCAAAGCCCAGCACAAGCCAGGGATTCTTACTACTACAAACCCTGTGAGAACATCAATTTTGTGAATAGTGGTTAACAGGAGTTTGTTTGGTGATTTTTTGTTTGAAGCATTTTTCATAAATGCACATTTGTACATTGCATTTAATTGTAATGGACTTGCCTTCAGTGACCAAATGGTTCCAAATTGTTTAATATACAACATTTGGAAAAAAATCAATTACCTAAGTATTTTACATACTCTCCCAGGAATAGTCTGAGTTTAAGGAAATGTATATTTCTAAAACATACAATGATAACATTAAGATTTCCTAATTAATGCAATATAATATCAATTAGTTGGTCTGTGTCATGGGTGCATTTCTCATCATTAAGGGGAGGAACTTCACTAAGAAAAAAATCCTGTATTCCTACAGAACTATTTGGAAAGTAAAGTGAATAACCAAAGTCATTGCAGAAATATCTTTCTATTATTTCCACTGGAAAACAGTTTATACTGCAGGGCAGCTAAAATAAACAGCGAGCTCGCTATAATAACAAACTGATACAAAGCAATTTAATCTTACTGCAAAGTAAAGTAAGCACAGTCAGCCATAAGCATGGATCAGAGAACCATCTTCTGCAATAAACACTCAAAGGGCAGTGCCTCCACTTGGGAATTTACACTCTAAATTACACTAGATTTGACTTGCTCTTTTGCAGTTACTAGACCTGCCTTTGGGCAAGCATAAGGGAAGCCTGAGACAACCGAAGTCAAGGACTGTGGAAAACAAAAGAAGGTACATTCTTGATCCCAAAATGTCACAAATGGGATCTGATGCACCTGTGGGAAGATCTCTGCTGAAGTACGAACATCAGCCAGAGGAGCAGGCAGGAGTGTACTGGGCTGGGCTCTGGCAGAGCCTGACCCTTGCTGCAGGAATAGACAGGAGCTGATTTCTGACTCTCCTCAGTGTATTTGCAGCTTCCAGTGTGGTAAATTATGAGTACTTCTCCTCAAACAGCTCTCTCACATAATTCTCTCTCTGATCCTTTCAAACTGCGTCAAATTCTGGAGAATAAAACGCAAATATTCTTCCCTCCCTTCCTTCCCGTGTTTCCTCCTCCAGAGGCTGATGCAGGTGTGAGGAGCTTCAGCTCCTCCTGCTTGTCACAGACCAGCTGAACATGGCAGGTCTGTCAGTGCTTTAACAGGTTGGTAGTTGTAAAATGGTGGCAATGCACTACTGGTGGCAAGTAATCAAATTATTATTTAAAAGGCCGGAAATGTTTCTTAATATATCTTGATTCCCACCATTACCAAGCGTCAAGATAAAATAAGCTTACTTGCCCTTTAAGCCTTACCATTGCAGAGGAACTCACTTTTGATGCTCAGTGTATTGAAATACAGTAAGAAATAGATGTCTGGATCCCCTACTCCTATATTCATATAGTGCTAAAATTACCCTTAGTCCTTTGAAGGCAACCACGAGGCTGATGTGGCCCCCAGTGAAAATGAGTCTGACAACCTGCCTTAGGCCCTGAAATTCCAGACTGGATGGTTCTTGGCTCCAGGTGTTTTCAGTGTCAGCAGGCATATGCCTTGCTCTTGATAACCTTGCTGGTGGGAGCAGACTTTACATTAAGGGTCCATTTACTTTATTGGAGACTTTCTTCAAAATAAGGGGTTATATGCTTGAGCTTACCAAATTGACTTTTTGATAGGTGAATAAAAATACACTTATTACTGTAGCTATCAGTCTCATGTCCTGTTTTGACAGTGTAGCAAGGCAGAGAAGGAAGCATATTTCACATGAATATATTTACAAAAATGTGTCTATTTTGTCTTTCCCCTTCAAAGTCCATTTCTGAAATGGAAGTCTGGAGTACGACTACAAGCTATGCATTGCTTTGTTTTGGGGAACTAAATTCTTAAGTGAACTGAGAGCAAGTGATTCAGGACTGTTCACAGACTGTTTCTGTAAGACTATAGCTTTCTTACTAGTCTTTCTTTGCGCAACTGTATTGTTAAAGTGCTTATGTTCAGCTATGATACCAGCCAGATAATTTAAAAGCACAAACAGTGATCTGGTCGATAGCTATTGCCCAAATCAAATTTATGTATATACTCTCAAATATGGACACAGACTCTGTGTATCGAAATAATTAAGATCCTCGGTGTCCTCCTCAAAATCGGTATGCTGGTATGTGGAGCTAAGATATTACTCAGAGTGGCACAATGACCTGAGCTTGTAGAAACATTGCAGTGATATCACACTTTGCCAGGCTTAGAAACCTGGGCTTCTTTCCTCTGTTATGAAGTATCTTCATAAACATTGCTTTTCTATTCCATTATTGGAGCACATCTGCTAGCAAGACATTGTGGAGTTCCTTTTCCTATTTAGCACAGGGTCCTACAGTCTCTTCCTCATCTATAAAATACAGGGATACCTAGGTCTGTATTATAAATAATAATACATGTATGTGGTGCATTATTCTAATGATGTAATTCAGTTTCAGGATTTTACTGCCATTCATAAACTGCTCCAGCAGACTTCTTGTAATTTATGATATCAATAGAGCCCCTTAAATTACATCCTAGATTCTGCCATGTATTGTCCTATGAAAGAAAATGGCTTTGTATCCAATATCACTGTAAGAGGAGTGCTAAAGGGAGAATGAACCAGAAGTCAAGTGCCCTTTATTGCCAGCAAATATTGCCTTTGCTGTGTGCAATATATGAGAACTGAACACTTGAAAACAACTGCTGTAATCCTCAACTTAATTGTTTGCTTTGAAACTGTGTGGAGTTTCCTAGCACTAGTTTGAAATAAGCTTGACATGGTCACAAAAAACGTGAGGCCATCTTTCACTGCGCTGTCCTTTACGGACTCACAGCTTCTAACTCAGAACATCAGAGCCAAAATAGCAGCTGCAAAGTTTTGGCATCTTCCAGTCTGACTTGGGAGTTTCTTTCTCTTGCCAGGCGCTGACTGCCATGCCAGGACCTTCTGAGGGAGAGCAGAGCTCCCTGGTTGGGAAGATTGGTCCTGAAGCCCACGTTGCCCAGGGTAGTGATGGCATTTGTACAAGACCTGAATACTCCTGGTTGTAGTGTGAATCTGCACCAGTAGTTTTGAATATTTCCAGTCTTGACCCAGGCAGAAGTTGCTTCTTCTGCCTTCATTAAGCAAGACAATAAATCCCAATGCATTCATTAGAAGGTGGATCACAGCGTGCCAGACTATTGCCTCCATAGCTTTTTTTTCCCTTTATTCATCTTACTCCTATAAAACTCTCTAAGGAGGTCAGGTGACGAGGGGGTGGAAAGGGGACTCTTCAAAACTAAGCAGAGAGGACTGGCCAATTTAGCACTGAGTTATTTTAATTCAAGTCCTTTCTTCCACTGCAATGTGTAAACCTTCCCTGAGCAGAGTCCTGGGGGCAGTGGCTGGAGGGGATCCATCACTGCCTTGGCTCCATCAAAGCCTTTCTGGGGACAGGGAGGTGTGTGGAGGAGCTGAACCTCACTGGGGGACAGCTCATGTAGTTTGCCATTGCATAAATGCCTTTATTCCTGCCTAAGGAACAATCTATACTGGTAAAAATCAACAGAAAATAAAGCTGTATGGAAGCTGTACTTGCAGAACCAGCCAAATTTCTGATTTCACAACAGCAAATGCATTTAGCTGTTTGCTGGGTTTCAGCAACAAAAGTCATTTGTATTTGACATTAAAGCTGGATTCAGAAGAAACATTATAATCAGTATACCAGCCAAAATATTTGAAATGTTAATAGGATTTTTTAGTAGGTTATTTTTAATACTTGCAAGTACCTCTGATTTTTCAACGTATTTACATAGAGTTTGACCTTGGTTGTTACCTTTGACGAAAAGAGGCTTTAGAGCTGTTTTCTTCCAGAAGGTGGAAAAAAACAACCTTAGCTGCTTTTCTAAATGTAGGGTGCGACTTGTAGTTTTCAAAGGAGATCAGCTGATATTAGGGGAGAATAGTCAGATTTATTTTGACAAAACAACAGAGAAGAGCTGGAGAAAAGTCTTGTTCTGAACATCCCAGAAGTTTAAAAATGCTTGGTGTTGGACTTAACTTTGAATGTTAAATATAATGATACCTAAAGGGAAGGAAATGCAATGGAGACAAACAAGATACAGCATGTGAAAATTTCTTGGCTTTTTAGATAGTCCCATAGTCTTATTGCAGATGTACCTAACTATTTCTGTAGGACAACATACCAACTCATAGGAATGTTATCTAGACTACTTTTTTTTTTGGTGCAATTTCATTCTAGTTGCACTGTGTAATTTCCATCAACAAAAGAAATGAAATGTATACAATAGAAAATGGTTCCTGTTTTAAAAAGCTCAGACCTGTCAGATGTCCATTAATCTATATATATATACCATGCAGGAAGTAGAAAGCAATATGAGTTTTCACATCCTTTGTATTTAATATTTACCTGTGGGCATGTATAAAATAATTCTAATAAATCCACAGCTACTTACAATTTACAGATTGGGACTAATGCTCGTAGTTGATCCTAAACTGACACAAACCAGATATTCTCTTAATGTTACTCCAAGGAATTTTAAACTGACTCTGTTAAAGCCAAGGTTATTTGCCTTGGGGATGCCTAATGGAAGGGTTATTATAACACTGTCCACAAATAGGTGTCTTGAGAGAGCCAGGGCCATAATACTTCATTGACAGCTAATAGATTGTGCTATAGCTGTATCTTAGTGATCTTTGAGGCCAAAGGTCATAACTCTTCCTTAATATTTAAATAAAGATACTTGGCTAGAGAAGAAAACAGCTTATTGCCAGTGATGGCTGCTGCTCAATTTACAAGAACCTTTACAAAGTCATGCTAATTCCCAGCCTCCTTAGAATGCACAATAACCTTTCATAAATCCATCTTTTCCAGATGTCCTTGGAAATGACAGTTATAAAACTACAAATGATTTGTAATGCAAAATGGGACTGACAGACTTGGAGATTAGTTCTCAATGTACTAAAATGACTAAAGACTACAGCTAACGAAAGACTTTAAATGCATCAATAAGTATCTGCCAAAACAGCTCATGAGTATCTTAAACATATTCACTAAGGGCTAGAAAATAAGAAGTACTCATGACTGTAATATGACAAGCGGTCATTTTCCTTCTAAGGGTCTCAGACCAGAACTTTGTTTCTGTGGGTCGATCTGGACGACAGGTTTTGAATTGCTCATGTTTTAAATGCAGCATTTTCTTTGTTTGTACCATCATCTTCATAAACACTACTGTTTATGAACCAAATAGAATTGTTTATGAGATCAAATTCTACTTACACTTACACTTATAGAGTGTATTTAAGTATAGAAAGTGCTGCAGAAAACACATTTAATTAAAATAAAAAATACTTCTTCAACATTTAGGGAAAATATCCTTTTCAAGTTTCTAGGTTTCACTGAAAATATGCACTATCATTTGTATTTACAACTAATTTGGTTTTCTGCTGCTCCGGACTATGCTTTATAATTCAGAAAAAAATGTGAATTTTTTAATATACCCACATAAGCTACCTATGAATCCTTCAATATCTCCAGAAGTCTATAAAAATCAAAAGAAATAACAGATGTTGACAGTGTTCCCTAGAAATGCAGTGTTCCAGCTAAAGCAAAAAATACTTTCTATTACTAAATAAAATGAGATGAGCCCACCACAAGGCATATCTGCACTCTGGCACTCAGAAATCCCTGCAGGGACTGCAGGTGAAGCATTAGGGTGATGGCAACAGCTTGTGCGACTGACGGGACCTGCTGGGGGAGAACATCCTGAATTACTGCTTGTGTTCACCACCCCTCTCTTTGATTTTCTCTCCTACTTTCAATAGACTTGCTCTCACTTTTGTTCTCAGATCCTTTGTCTAAAAGACTTCAACCCTGGGAAATGTTATTTTTGAAACTTGGAAGCATTCATTGAGTTAATGAAGTATTTGATGAAATAAATAATAAAAGTTATCCATCATGCTAAGGAAGCATGTTATTATGAAATGGTCATTTTGTTCATCTTTTCATACTTTTAAAGCTA
This sequence comes from Patagioenas fasciata, assembly GCF_037038585.1. Classification (NCBI taxonomy): domain Eukaryota; kingdom Metazoa; phylum Chordata; class Aves; order Columbiformes; family Columbidae; genus Patagioenas; species Patagioenas fasciata. Next base: position 188,086,447 of record NC_092520.1, on the reverse strand, counting down.
CCTGGGAAAATGATAATATATATTAGAACCAGTCACATAGCTTAATTGGTCATAAATGTGTTCCTAGCTTTTGTTCATTTGGGAATTATTTCGCAGTCCTGGTTTCTGCAGAGGTATTTGCAGTTCCCAAGTTTTGTATGTATTATCAAATATATTTCAGCCATGTGTATACTCACACACATTGTAACACACATGTCTAGAATTTCTTTCATGGCAATAATTTTTTGCCAAGGTACAATGTTGTTTCTGCTCTCAGATTGCATTAGCGAAAATTATTAATTAGTCACTCTCTGGTTTATTAACAAAAAGATATTCATGTAGATATTAAGGAATGGTGTTAACAAAGAAACTCGTTTGAAAAACATAGCTCTTCACACCTCGGTCCAATGTTTGTGAGCCATCTATCTCAGTTATTTTTCATAAAGAAGTCTATTTTTGTATTCTGGAGCTCAGACACCAGCTCTGTGATGTCATTTGTTGTGATTAGTCAAAATAGTAAAGGAATAAAGCCATGATGCTCACTGTACCCCTGTGCAGTAATCAGTTTGTCAGATCTCTTCCTTTTTCAGACTATGTTGACCCAAGCTGAGAAGTCCTTATCAGCTGTCACTACTTATTCAATTCTCACTGAATGTCCTTTCTCATCTTCCCCTGGGACCTTTTATCTTGCCTCCCCACGTAATTTATTGCAACTCACAGCTAGCAACTGAAAAACTTTTCTCTCTACGACCCAGGGTGCCCTGCAGGTGTCACTCTGTCCTTCCCCAGCAGCCTGGGGCACCTCTGGGCTTGGGACCCAGCACGGGGCCTTGCAATGAGGTATGCGGGGCCTCCAACTCAAACCTACTGTAAAAAGTCAAAGGGGAATTAAGCATCCCAGAGAAGGGAAATGGGAACCAAGTGACCAGCACCAGAGGAACCATGTCACTGATAAGCACTTTAAATAAGGTATCTATCTCTTCCTAATTGACTTTGGGTATTTAATTAATTTAAATTTTTATTTTTATTTTTATTTTTATTTTTATTTTTATTTTTATTTTTATTTTTATTTTTTTGTTTTTATTTTTATTTAATAGGACATGGAATTGTTTCTTTCAAGAGACATTGTTAAAAAAATACCAACCGTAGGTAAGAGTCTGGTGGTAGGAGCAGCCTAGCTTCTTTGACAATGAAAAACCTGAGATCAGTCTTCTCTTTCAGATCAAGCGACATTAGGGTTCAGACATCCTATAAGAACCCCCAGAGCACTGCTCTGAATTATTGTGTCCAGTTTTCTTGTCTGAGTGTACTTGGTGCAGCTCAGACGTGCACTAAAGATAAATGTCAAATTGGCACTAGTGGGTTAGGTGGAGGAAGGAGACTATAGGGAGGTTACCTAGATGGATTTTGACAGGATCTGATGATGTGAGCAACTGAGGGTCTCCAGAAAATCGGTAATTTTGTATCTGTTCATGAAAAGAAACTCTACGTGTAGTTACGACCTTGATTGCAAAGTGGGGTGCAACCACAACTCGGTTATTGGTTGTCACCCTTCAGATTTCATAGAGGGGCCCTCTGATGGTGGACTCCAGCGGACGGAAAAACACGTTCGCTGGAGTCAAGCACTGAAGAGGCTGTAGTGAAGGTGAATAGCAATAGCCTCAGAAACAGATCTGCTACAGAAATATTGCAACTGAGATGGTGTAAGCATATGAGGCACATACAGACCTGGGATACAGATGAACGGAGGTTTGTAAATGCCACAAAATGTTGCCCAAATGTTTAAAGAAAAGTTTAGATGGCCAGTAAGACTGACGTAAATTCCATGATTACTGAGACGTTCTTTCACATTTACGCTGGAATATTTGTGTCTAGTGGTTTGTAACAGTGATAAAGGTGATAAAGATGATAAAAATGTTTCCTAGGAGTTTTTCCTGATAATTAAAACAGTGGTGATGTACATGGTTGATCTAATTCCCAACAAAAAGTATGCTCTTAAATATATTCCCCTCCTGTGAGGAATATAGGAACAGAGTTTGTTTGCCTGTACAGACATTTAAGAAAAGTATACTCAAAAAGTAGGAAAAATACTTCTCTGACATTTTAGACTTACAAAGTCCTGTTTGTATTATCAGAAAATGAAAAATAAAAAGTGAGAAAAATATGACAGCAAGAGGATCCTGTAGTTTGGGATCCCTTGACTCCAGAAAACAGTCTCTGAACTTGCCAGACATATTCAGGACATTAAAAAGAAAAGGAGGGAGTATTGGCTGGCTACATATGAAATGGTTTTATTCTGCTAACCTGTTCTAAACCAATAATTCACTTTCAATAAGAAAATTGAAACCATGTGTCTCTCTTTATAGGAAAAATTGGTAACTTACATTTGGTTAACCATTTTCTTCCTACTCATTCCCAATACGGTACACTTCCATTTTTTTTAATCTTTTTGCAGGACTAGCAATGACTCTTTTCATATTTAAAAGATCAGCACATATTTTATGCACAAAGATCGCAGTGCCAAATACATTTCTGCAGCACACCACCTCCAGCAAAAGACTAAATAATATTTAGAGAGGAGTCCACCTACAGGGGAAAAGTGGCCCAGACACCTATCTGATCAGAGATGAAGAGGCAAAGATGATGAAGTTATTCACTAAAGTAGACCCCATAGTTCTTGTGCCGTCAGCAATATATTCAAGGAACTGATTGATAAGGCTTGTTTTCATGCAATAAACGTCTGAGGCATGAGGGAGGAAAAATGAAGATGCATCATGTAAGACTAAATGTGATCGGAGCACAAAAGCAGGAGGTTGGTAGGAGATAATAGAGCATATAATCTCTACCATTAACCTGTCTTTTGCCTTCCAAAATGAAAAACAAGAAGTAAAAAAAAAAAAAAAAAAAAAAGTAAAGGAAAAAAAGGTAAATTCAGAAAGAATGAATCAAGATTTTTCTCCCTGTTCAGTAATATCCTTGCTTACTTAAACTGCTAGATACTTATTCCTTTCCTCAGTGATGTCCTATTGTCACCTAGAAAACAAAGCTATATGAACAAATTTTAGGCTATCAGAATTTATAGAAAAAGATAAACGTTCTCACTGCAAATTCCAATGTGCCGATTGTCTGATTTATGGGCTTGCTGAAGTACTTACATGTGAGTAACAAACAGGTTTCCTCAGCGAATTGCTGAGAACTGTTGGTAAAATTCCTGAAAGAACTGGGTGATGAATGGGGTCGAGAACTCTCATCATCTTCATATATCTGAGGAGAGCTTAATTAATTCAAATGAAGAAATCAAAGGTGTATAAGGGGGATTAAGGCAAAAGCTGAAAATAAAAATAGATCTGCAAAATATTAGACCTCTCCTAGCCTCAAAAGAGATCAATTAAATCTTTACAAGAGAAAAGGCACTGGAAAGGTTTCCTGTGGGGCCAGCAAAAGTCTGAAGTGTAATATTTTGGAAATGCCATAATTTAAGGAGAATACAATCTGTTATTTTTATATGCTGCAGAACCACACAACTCCACCTCACTCTCCTGTTAAAAATGCTACCCAATGAGCTTAATACTTACATCTCTTTGACACAGTGTCCTGGATTTTAACACTTTCTGCCTATTTTATTTTCCATGTCTGCAGCAGTTCCAGAAGTCAGTCACCTCAGTGCTATTATTCTCCATAAATCAGAGAGAAGTGATTGATTCCTTTTTAAATTATGTGTACCATGCAGAAGACTGACTGGTAAACACTGCTGTGGTAAACAGACCTTCTCTTTATACATATATTTTTGAGAACCTTGCACAAAGAGTTTAAATTTCTGATGAACTGCTTGCTCCATCTCTAATTAGCATTAACACTAAAACCACTATTCACTATTCATATTTGCTCATCTCCTTATCTTAGATTAACCACTGTTTAATATGTGGTTAAAATTATTCTGCACATCATCAACTGATCTATGTGAAACAGCACAGAGAACAAAAGAAGCTTAATCTTCCATGAAGCTTCAGTCAAGTGAAACTGTACATAATCCAGAGACAGTTTCTTTTTGATAACCTGCACTTAATACACACTGCATGTCTCCCCTCTCTCTGCCCCTGCATATTTTGAATCTGCTTATTAAAACAAAAAATAGTCCTGATTTTTTTTTTTTTTTTTCCGCTAGATTTCATACATTTTAGACCTAAGTGTGCAAACTCTTTGCATTGGGCATGATGGTTGGGCATGGACATAACTCTGTGCTAACAGCCATGATACCAACAGGAGCACTTGCAATAACATTATGTTCAGGAAGAAAAAGACTTTCTGAGCTGAGGCTTTGAATAGTGATTGCACCTGCAAGTGACTTGAGACAAACAGTTGCCATTAGGGTTGCTAAGATAAAATAGAATTTAAAAAAATATACAAGATCCTTGTAATAAACAAATAAAGTAAGAAGACTATATACTGAATTACTAAGGTGTGACAGCAGAGGAGAGGTTTTTGTTAGTGAATTGTATCTCTGAATCCTCTGTTTTTCCAAACAGGATTACACACCTAAGTGAGTCTAAGAGGGTTCAAAAAACAATCATACTCAAACTAAACCAATTTTTTGTACCTTAAAAAAAATTATATTAAAAACAAAAAAAGAAGAAAAGTCACCTGGGAGTTATAGCAACCTTTATGAGTGTTAGAATCACGTCCCCCAGTGCACTGCTGCATAACACGGTGAACTGAAGCCTCAAACTGAGCACAAGGCGTTTTCGCCCATTTAGCCCTCCCTGGCAGGAGAGAGATGCCGGCGGGCATCGCCGCGGAGATTCGCAGCGCCCAAGGCCGAGCACCGGGTGCGGCGGGGGAGCGGGAGTAGGGAGCGTGGAGCGGGGCGGCGGGCCCGGGGCACGGTGGGGAGCGAGGAGCGGTGGCGGACCGTGTGGGGAGCGGGAGGACAATAAGGCCCTTCCCGGGCGGGACGCGGCGCTGCCGCCACTAGAGGTCTCTCTCGTTACAGCTTTCCCGCTCCCGCGGTCCTTAATTATTTTACTCAAAGGAACAATTCTGCCTTTTAGATTGGAATGCCTGACTTTAAGTGGTGTGCTAGAGAAAGATATAATGCCTCCTTAGCTTGTTCTCCTGCTGATGAGTAGATGTTGGGCCGACTGAATGAATCATCCTGGATATTTTAATACACAATGGATATACTTTAGCAAAGAAGTTTGAGCTTTCACCTTGGCTTCCAAAAGGTTGAAAATTTGGCTAGATAAAACAATATGCTACGGTAAAAAGTACTTTACAATTGACAGACAGACAGCATGATACTTCAAACTCTCCAGAGGACACCTAAGATCTGGTGTATACTTAAATCCCATAATTGCAAATGTGAACCCTTTTACATTAATTTCTGTTTCTTTTGGGAAAAAAAAAAAAAAAAAAAAAAAGCATATTTTCCCATGTGAGTTGACAGTAAAGTTCTAGTGTGTAGCTACTTCCACTTTGTCATGCATTTTTCTTTTAATATAAATGGGATATTAACTGTTGTAATAATTTTCTATGTAGTATCCTTACTATATAAAAAATAAACAACAAAACAACAAACAAACCCAACAACATCAAACTTCTTTGTTTATCATCTTCTTCCTGTTTCAAATTCTCATAGGATATTGCTTCACTTACGCTTGCGACACAGATGAAACACAACATCATCCAGCTTATGTAAAGTTATGTTCTTCTGGTTAGTAAAAGCAAAGTACATGAAGAAAAGTGAATGAAATGTGAACAAAATCCCATCCTCATAAACAAGGCAAACTACATTTGAAAAAAGTAAAGCAAAACACATCGATAGCAGCTAGAAGGCAGTATCTGTGGGATATAAATAATTTTCCAATTTCCAAGAATGGTGGAGGAAGAGGGGTGGACAGCATGTTCTTAGCACAGGGAATTGCATATAGGAGGTAAAGAAGAACATACTACAGCAAATAAACGCCATTATCATGCCGAAGGAAGTCAGAATAAAGGAGATTTCCCTGTCAAACACAGAGGTAGTGTGCAACACTGGGGGAAACATAAGCGTTTGAATTAGGAGCAACAGGGTGTTACAACCTGGCTGAAATTAGGATATGAAAAAAAAGCTAGAAAGTTGTGGAAAAATATACTGTACCCAAATTACTATGAACTGAGCAAGAAAGAACCGTAAGGAAATTCTGTAGGGCCATAATCGCACCATTCAGTCTGTGCTGAAAGAATTCAGGCTAAAGCCTATTTCCTACTAACAAACAAACTGTGCAGTTACAGGGTGAATGCATACTCCCCACAATATCTTATTGGGATTGTTAAAATGATAGTGTAGGTCCAGATTCCAATTTCACTTACACTACTTCCCCTGTAGTGCAGCTGGATATCTCAGTGGAGTTACTGCTTATTTACAGTCCTGTGAGATCACACTCAGTATCTTAAAAAGCAAAGACATTCTTGGTATTCCTTTTATGATTCAAAATTACTTGTTCAGTAACAAAAAAAATTTCTCCTAAAAGTTTTAAAGGTCCTGATTTTCCATTTCTATCTGCCTCACTGTTCCCACCTTTTAGGAGTGGGTGCAGAACACTGCTTTTCCAATATTGCTTCTTGGCACTCAGTTAGCCTAGAGCACATAAAGCTGTGCAGGTGCTAGGTAGTTGAAAATCATGCACTCGTAATTCTTAGTACAATTATGTTGTTTAAATGGTTAAAAGACCGAACTTCAGACCATGATATTCTTACTACATGACTTATGCAGGGCCAGACACCCTAACTACAATAAGGTAGGCTGATACATGTCGTGAAACTATTGGCCTCCTTTAATGAAACTGCTGGCACCTGAAGAGACACTACTATTTTACCTCTGCAGAGGGGAATGGCAGTTGTGTAACCACCAGCTTGTATGGTTACGTTCTGTTGTTCAACTGAAGAAAGAAGTAGGTTTTTGAAGCTGGAGAGGAAAACGTTGAGGGTAAAACCAATAACCTGTAGGAGAGTGAGGTCACTAAACTCAGAGCTTTCCTGCAAGCAGTGAGCATCTTGACTCAGTGTGGAGATTTAAGTCCATTTTTCTCTGCCTAGTGTAGATCCTGGGAGGCTGAGAAGGCTGAGCCCAGTGATACAGAAGTCTTTCCACTGTGTAGGGGGAAGGTGGGGTAAGAAACCTTCTTCATCCTTTCTGTCTGCACAATGAGGAGACCATTTTTGTTTTGAAATCCTGGTAGACATTCAATGCAGTTAATTTCTCCATCCTTTACAGTAGTTCCACACGGATTGTTGTAGCCTGAGGGCTGTCATTACTGCTAGGGCTTACAGAAGGGGAAAGAAAGACTAGATTCATTATTCATTTGTACTGAAGGGAGAGGGAATGAATCCAGAGAGACAGAGTGGTCATACGCAGAACCCAGTTTTCCCGATTCGCAGCGTATCCACTGGGCTATGCTGCCTTTGGCATGCGTCAGGGGTAAAAAATGTATTAAGTACAAGTGTCTGCCCAATAAGCTCTGTAGCTCCCACCCATCTTCTGGGACAGAGCAGCCCCAGTACTGCTTTGGAGCAGGGACTGCAAATTGACAGCTAAGGCTGAGAGCCATTGCCTTGCCTGTTCGAGGAAACATCCCACCTAGTAAGTGATGGGGAAGGGCTGCCACATCCTTAGCCGGAGCTGGATACAGCTGTAATGGTGATACAGAGAAAGCAGCATTTTCTTCAGCTCATGACCCAGAGTATGTGCCCCTTAGTTTCTCCTGTAAATCCATTGCTGTTAACTGCTGCATTAAATAGACCCATGACCCCAATATTTTTAGTTCATCTTCTCCTGGACTCTGGCTTGGCTATTACTATAAATTAGGAAAATAAGAAAGGATTGTATTATCTCTGGAAGTGTCCTTGTTCTGTAGACCCCTCACCTGGTGTCAGTAGTAGCTACAGCTTTCGATTAACCTACCCCTATGATTTGCAGGCATATTTTTTTGTTGTGATTTTTTTTTTTTTTATACATTCTCATAGGACAAAAAATATGTGGTCAGTGTGGGAGGCTTAGAGGTGATGTTCTTTAGCAGCAGTGCTAGCTAAGTTGTTATCCTATGTTACTTTACTTTTTTGGGAAGATGTTTCTTTGCATGCTAGAACCCACAATGTCTTTGGTGAACATTTCTGGGGAAGGTCGCAATTGTCAGAAAATCCAGCAACCAAGCATGGCTTCTGAGGAGAAGGGCACCACGAACCGCAGCAAGGTAATTTTACCCAGAGTAGGAGGAAGGACCCATCCCAAAATGCCATGGAGGATATAGGCACTCTAAAGACAGGTTTTGTCTTGTAAAATAAGAGGAGAGAGAAGTTTGCAAGTTAAAAAGCTCAAAAAATAATAATATTGAGTAGCGAAAAACATCCTTACATTTTTATGAAGATAAATTAATTCCAGAGACTTCACTTTGCTCATACTGCTCTTTGGTAGCACTTGGTCATTTCTGATCCAAGCTGGTAGCCTACTCACTGCTGTACGGACTGGCAGAGTTGCTGCTTTTGCCACTGGTTTAGCAGGATCTGGTCGGGTATCTGTCAAATGCCTTTCTCATTGAAATATGGGTTAATCCAGGGGTGTAAAACTACATTTATACAGTCTGAAAATTACATTCAGCCCTTTGAAGACAACTGCAGGGCTGATGTGGCCCCCGGTGAAAATGAGTTTGACACCCCTGGGTTAAGCTTTAAAATTGCCAGCCTAGAGGTGGGGAAAAGTCTGTGTGTGTGTGTATAGTAGCTTCTTTGCCTGGGAAACACCAGGTGTAATAGTTCATGTTTAACCACCAAAGATCCAGGATCAAACACCTATGAAGAACTCGAGAGACAGAGAGACTATTTTCATCCCATTTCCTGAAAATATCACAAATATTCTCACTGAGGTAGATTTTTTCATTGCCATTCATTGTTAAGGGAAGCTATCCATTCTGCCCATGCAAACCAAAAGATCACCTCCTGGTGACATAGTTACAGATTTTTCAGAAGATCATAAGGCTTTTAAACTTTGTCGGTAACCCTACTTCACCAGGACATCAATCAGTTTATATATAGGTCTGCATAAATAGTAAGAGAATGATAATATAGCTGAGATCCACTAAGCAAACTAATTATAATTATAATATTAATTCTGAATTAGAGGAAATATTTGAGGATAGCTTCTTCCCCTGTATGAATTGTCCTATGGATACTCCTCACCCATCGCATTTGCATTGTTTTCGTGTTTAGGATATTACCAGTCTGTTGGGTTGGCATGAAGTTTCTGTCGATGAGGAAAGACAATCAGACAAAAACAACCTCTGAACTGTCACAGAAACATTTATCTTCAGTTTGATTTCAATAAAAAAAAAAAAAATAAAGAATACCAGTATACCTATTTAAAGTGTGGATATATGTCTGTAGATTTGTTGGGACTGAGCTTTCAAAAAACTCTTTGTCAGTAGCTATCTGATACATAAATGCCTTTGTTTACAGCAAAATGCTGGCATAAATAAACAGGAATATTGAACCAGAACAATTGCCTTTAACAGCCAGTGCTGTAAATCATACACAAGCTGTCATCATGAGTTGAAACATGTCTGCATATTTAGTACCATGTTTAGCTTGTCTAATCAGAACAATATGTAAACTGTTACTGCACATGAGAGCTTGCCAAGCCCAAAATTATTTACAAGTTGCATTTTGTGTTTCTGGAAATTTTCAGAAAAGAGGGTAAGAGGAGAGGAAGGGAAGGGAAGGGAAGGGAAGGGAAGGGAAGGGAAGGGAAGGGAAGGGAAGGGAAGGGAAGGGAAGGGAAGGGAAGGGAAGGGAAGGGAAGGGAAGGGAAGGGAAGGGAAGGGAAGGGAGGGGAAGGGAGGGGAAAGGAAAGGAAAGGAAAGGAAAGGAAAGGAAAGGAAAGGAAAGGAAAGGAAAGGAAAGGAAAGGAAAGGAAAGGAAAGGAAAGGAAAGGAAAGGAAAGGAAAGGAAAGGAAAGGAAAGGAAAGGAAAGGAAAGGATAGTTTTTAAATAATAAAAAATACATTAGGTACAGTAATCAAGCAAATGCAGAATGTTTTCCTTGACGATGCAATAGTGTGGGCCAGATCCCCAGTTGATATAAATCAGAACAGTCAGTGAAGATGTACAGATTTATACCAGCTATAATATTGCCTGTTAAATTTTTACTTTCTGTTAAATTCAGAGGAATATAAACAAATAATGTAAAACCACATGTATTTTTCAGCTTGTTTCCATTTGTCAGGCTGTGGTACCTTAATAATATGTTTTCTGACCCTAACAGTCCTTCCAACCTGTAGGTGGGTAAAGCCTTTAAAGAATACGTGTGGTGGAGCAGATTCTCAAATTAGTAGATTGGATGTTTGATTTGAGTAGCTATTTTAGGTTGCATTTCCAAGTTTCTGTTTACAAGAAACAATAAAGTTCCTTCATTTAACTGAGAGTAATAGGAAGCATGGGCTGTCTAAGTTCTCATGAAGGTTTCTCCCTCTCTGCACAGCCCTCAGATGTCACCTTAAACACTGTCCCTGACAAGGTGTTGGGAGTATATGGATTTGCCTGGATGTCCCTTGTATTGCTGTTGATGAGAACATTTTACACGGAAATTCCTTCTGTGAGACAAGATTGTGTCTTTAGCACTGCTGGGGGACAGTGACAAGGAATAAGGGTGCTGCTACCAGCAATGCCTGAGGCAAAGCATGTCTACAGTGTTTTTTGATGGCCCTTGAGAGTCTATGTTAAAGGCCTTATTTGCTGCCTGTACCATCAGAAGAATATGGCCATTGGTTCAGGCAGGGACTGTTCTTCCGAGAGGCACAGTAAGGATGCAGTCAGGCTGTAGAGCAGCCCTGTCACTGGTAAAGCTGTGCAGAGAAAAAGGACAAGGGATGTCCACAGTGCCTGTTCTGGCTATGCAACAACTGCTGAACAGGGAGAGCCAAGACCATCAAATCCAGGAGTGATGGGATGAATAACATGCACTAGTTCATCCTTTGGGGGACCAGAACGTATTCCTCCGTGTGGTCCCCCAGGTCAACTGGAGAAAAGCAGCATTTGGGCTTCAGGTTTGTTTGTCTGGTGTTGGAGCTTAGACAGAAGTGTGAGGAAGGAAGAAGAAACTTTCCTGCTGCCATCATTTGGCATAAGGACCAGGCATTCATCACTATACAAAATAATGTGATCACGCACACAATTTCCACTATTATGCGACCTGAAGAAAAGTTCAATAACCACTCTCGTTTTCATATGATACATCTTCATCTGTTTTTATGGACTATAAAGAGCACAGAACTGGACCACAGATTCCTGCCTTGAGTATTTGGTGTTTACCAATCAGATTTTCTTTTGTTTCTGAGCGTGTTATTCCAGCAGAGAATCCTTTGTAAATGCCTAATTGCATTGTAGGCCACACACTATTTGATCCTGGTGGTCTGTGAAGAACAATAATAGTAGACTTACAATAGCCTTCTTTAAAACATGCTTGGTACTTGACCATGAACATGCATGTATACTGCTTTTTCCATTTATTAAAAAAGCAGCACTTTTTATTGAGCAAATTAATGGTTCAAAATCACAATGAAATACCACTATTACAGCTGATCTTACCTAGAAAAATATGACACTAAACCTAACGAGAATGAACTGTTTTCTCTCCATTTTACATACACTGCCAACATCCATATGTGGAGTTACAAAAACTGTCTTTGGCCTTTTTAGAAAAATCTTAATGTGTATTTAAATGAAAACATAAGTGGGCTACAATCCTCTGAAGCACTTTATTCAATTAACTCTTTTTTTTCTTTCCTCAGTAAAAAGATTTGAATTATTTTATATTGTTTTGCTCCCTGAAAGTCTCTAGTGTGATTACTAAGATGATGCCATTTGTGCCACTCTGGGTACATTTATGTTGTATTTTTCATTTATAGCTCTTTGATTCAGATTTTTATGATGAAACCATTAGAAGTCCAGTCCTGTAACAAAGACTTAGACCCAGGTCCTGGAAACTCACATATTCATATGCTTAACTTGGTTGCTGAGAACAGTCCTGATAGTGAAGTTAAGGATATCTGTAAATGCAGTACTGTGGCTTCCTCTGTTTCAGCAGCCATGCTAACTGCAATGGGACAAACCAGTGCACAAAAGTAAGATTGGGCATATTGTGTAGGTCCAAGGCTGAAGTTTTCTATGTGATGAAACTATGGGGTCTTAGTTCAAATACAGCTGATCTTAAGAAAAAAATGGAAGCAAATTGTTTCAGCTGTTACTATGTCACATAAATGAAAGATATAGGAATGGTGTGATGTTAGATGCCTTTTTTAGCTTATGAAACTAAAAAAAATATTTTTAAATTAAATTTTGCAGGTCATTAGTCTTTAAAATGCAGAGGAGTGTTGAGGGCTATTTTAAAAATTCCAGATAACTAATATTTTTTCTAACTGGTCATTCATACACACATACACCCACAACCTAATTTTAAAAATAATAAATTTCATAACTGCTCACAGATTGTTCTGTATGTGCAGCAGCCAAATAGACATGAAATGCTGAAACAGATTTAATGGAGCAGTTGTAGTCTATTGAGGTTAAAAATCTCCTGTCTACAGGAATTTAAATATGCATTTAAATAATAGCCCATAATAATTCAAAGAACTCTTATGCTGTATAGAAGAAATAGAATGGTTGATAATGGGAAGTCATCCAAGTTATGATAAAGATATTTGGAGACCTCTGTAGCATGTAGGTTCCTAGGGCAGAGAATGATGCCAAGGACAGCAGTGGCCCTCGTTTACCCAAGCTGTCCACTTGGCTTGCAGAGAGGTGATGCAGACGTCAGATTTTTGAGCCTCTTGCTCATGTTCCTCTGTGGTTATTCATTCACACAATGAGTCCTATTAAAACCAAAGAGATTCCTTGGGAGAATAGCATTTCTTGCCTGTGGGCAATAGGCTCTTGATTTGACTCCAAGAAAGTGAGAGGTAGCAACATTGCACTGCCCAGCTGGGTTAAAGGGTTTTGGCAAATTGGCATATAGTCTTGGCAAATGAGACATGCTGAAAAGCATCTGTTCCAGCACACTGCTTCCAAATTAGCACGTGCTTCGTCATCTCTGTTTACTGAAGAGGGTCTCTTTCTGCAGTGAGACGAATGTACCAAACAGGAGGTTGTAATCCTTGCTAACACTTTTGGATGTGTTTTTTTGTATGTTAACAATTCCATTTGCTCATATTTTCTCCTTCTTGTTATATTATGTTATTTAATGACACCTGTGAGCTTCTGTGCTATTTTCTATGGCCATACATTCAATCCTGATGTTGCTATTGAACACTCACACAAACATCTCCTTAATTACAAAGGTACTAATCACAACAGTAAAGTGCTTAATGAGTTTAAACTCATGAAGAACTGTGCCTGTAGGATTAGTGTCATAATTGCATTTCCTTTTTTTTGTTGTTTGTTTAATATTTAAAATTGATTTAAGTAGGTTTTTTCATGATTAAATACAGGTGAAGAAAAGCATTTTTGGATACTTATCTTCCTTTCATCTTTATTAAAGTTTTTCTTTTATTGAACTGCAAAAATATTAAACTTTTCACCTTAGACAGCAGGTTGGAGTACGACAGTGTAATCCAGATGGGAAACACAGGAAGACCTGGATAAAAGAAAATGAACTGCAAAGGGGCTCAAGCTGACGAAGCTGACAATGCTGTAATACTACCATGGACTCAGTCTCGAGCTGTTTGTTTTTGCAATGAACATAAGTTTCCATTATAACATTTGCCTGTATGAAAAACTATGGTAAGACTTTGGTTTCCATGGTGACACTTCTTTTTTCCATACGTATTTATCATTAAAAAGCAGGAAGCCCACCCTTTTCTATCTGAGAATGTTACTTTTAGCACTTAATAATTGAAGCCAAAGCTGATTTATTTTTTATTGGAGAGTGTCTTGCACACATTCTTCTACCAGTAAAAAGTCCCTCAGTATTACAGCCATTTATTGTATTTTATTCCATATATTACTTCAGGAAAGCATTCCCAGGTTTTAAAACTGGAGACCAGCCTGCCTTTCCTCCTCCCAGTTTCAATTGACACCAGGGTATCAGGGTATCAGGGTGAAGCTTCCAAACTATTTCAGAATACACACGGCTCTACACACAAAGCTTTTGGGTTCATTAACATGACATGCAAGAGATGTAACATTTCTGGCTCTCACCAGTGACCAGAGAACACTTGGAAATATAAAATATTTTGTGAAATTAACCTTATTTGAAACAGAAATGTTCTGTCTTTACCTGGCTGGCAGTCTTTTGCATTTACACAGTAGCATTGTTATTTTTTTCCTCCTCCACAACAGAGCTGAAACTAAAAAATAAGCTAGGACGGCCAGTATGTCAGTTTTCCTATTCTTCAGATCTATACTTTAGCTGGCAATTTGCTAACATTTCCCAAGTGAAAAAAAGTTAGAAACTCGATCCAAAACATCTTTTCCATTGTCAGGTTCCAAAGCTGATGCCTTTTATTTGCAGAACTTTGCATGGTGAAGGAAGGATACCCTGGTGAAATATGTTGTCTAATTAGTTTTGAATCTAAAAACACCAAGGATATGTGACACAATTAAACACACAAATGCTACTTGAACCTAAACAATTCTTACAGAAATTGAGGTAACATCAGAAGAGTACATTCAGAAATGTATTCAGCAGCTATAAGCAAAGTCTGTACACAATATGTACTACTTGCAGTGGGCCAGTCACCTTAGGTACTTCAGCGTGTCCTTAGTATTTACAGTATCCTTTACATTTCCCAGTGTTTCCCAGCATAACTGAAAAAAAGGATCCTGAAAATCCCTTACAAACTTGTGTTGTAAATTCAAGCTGAGATGTTTGGCCAAAATGGTGGAATAGATGGTGATTTGGGATACTGTCACCATGCAGTTATGTTGATCAGCATGGTATAAAAATGCAGGCATTATTTAACTTAATGGGAGTTGTTACAGCATTACAGTGATTACAACGTTACTCAAAAGTCAGTTGTAAGTGCAATGCAAGTGGAGATGAGTATCAGAAAAATAAGGATTAAAAAGTCCTTAGGAAGAGTTGTCACACGTCAAAAACC
This sequence comes from Patagioenas fasciata, assembly GCF_037038585.1. Lineage (NCBI taxonomy): Eukaryota > Metazoa > Chordata > Aves > Columbiformes > Columbidae > Patagioenas > Patagioenas fasciata. The sequence goes on along the minus strand of NC_092520.1, from coordinate 188,071,346 downwards.
ATGGATACTTCCATCACTTTTTCTTTTTTTCTAAACTTAAATGCAGACTACTGTGTTTAGGTGCCAGAGTTGAGCTCAGCGATGACATAGCCACCACCAGCATAAGACCTGCAATGCTACAGACAGGGAGGTGTCCTCACCATGATGGGAAAGGGCACGGCAAGCACAGCCAGTTCTCCAGCCAAGGGCCTGTTTCACCACCTCACATCAACTCTTGAAGACCTCTGGTGATGGGAAATGCATGTAGATGAGATGACATCAACAACACAATGCTGACATCTTCACTGCACAGATGTAACCATGCTGCCTACATGTAAGTGAAGAGAGGTGAGACACCCTTGGTTTTCTCCTCAAACGTGCCCTTCCAGGTGTAGCATGTTGGGGAGAGCTGCTTTTTGCGAGTGGCCTCTGTGAGGAGCCTGTATCCCAATGGTGCAGTTCCTCTGAGAGGTTGTGCTTTCCTGTTATTTGGTAGATAAGATATTCTAATTAAGAAAAAAATAGAGTTTGTTTTTTTTTGGGGGGGGGGGTTGAAAAAATTGATAAACTGTTGTTATGCATTTAAGAGTAAAAAACTAAAAGCTATTAGATCAATAATTAGATTTATATTACAGAAAACAGACAGCTAGATAGCTAAACAGATGCACATACACATATATGTACTTCCCACGCACAATAATGGTAATGTATTGGTGGGCCATGAAGCAGTAAGAAATATCTTATTAATATAGGACAGAACAAATACAGGTTTATATATATATGTGTATATATATATATATATATATATAAAGGATTATGTGTATATGTATAAAAACTGTAGAATTTGTACATAAATTTATATGTGAAGTCAGTAGTTGAGTCTTTTGAAAGTAGTATCTAGGTTAAATTTTAGAAAACATTTTTGAACTATTCAATATTTTAGTTTAACTCTCTCCATCCTTCGTTTTCATATAACCCAATAAAGACAATGTTTTTATCTTTCTGGTTACTTGATTGTTCACATCACATGCAGCTGGTTCAGCCTAGACCTTGGCCTTTTCTTCTGGATTTATTTATCTTCCATTGTAGAGCAGAGGTGGTCTTTCATATATGCACTAATAATGTTTACATTTCTAAAATGGAACACAGACTTTTCTTGAGGTAAAAGATCACAAGGTCAAGGAAACTCAGAGATTAGATCTTCTGCCTAAGCAGACTGCAATGTAGTAAAACTTTGGAGATCTTGATCGATAATGCTAATACCCTGCTTCAGGGCCAGAGGCCAAGGCCTTTTGTGAACCAGCATTTTTGTTAAAATTGCCTTCTAAAATTTCCCTTAATTACCAACTCAAACCAGCGAAACCCCAACCAACCTAACTAGCAATAGGAAGCATTAGCCTATTGCAGCTTAGTGGTGTAACCTCAGTGTGATCCAACCCTGGTAGAGAGGGACACCAATCCACCAGCTGCCCACTCACACGTCCTGCCCACTGCTGATGGAAGTGCATTGGTGGCAATCAAACATCAGTAAAAGTTAAAACCCTCATTAGTAGCAGAGGAAGGTAAAACACGTGATGATGGTTGTTAGTGGAACAAATGCACCTATCAACAGCTTTGAAATGAAGAAGGTGCAAGTCAGCCTTTTGGAGACCAATCTGTTTGGGTAGCAACATCCCTAAAACATTAAGTCTGACATGTTGCAGAAAGTTTCTAGAGATAGGTTCACTCATGAATTTTGAATAAATTGGTGGTTACATTTAATTCATTCAGATAAGGTGAGACTAAATTAGTAAAAATACTTGAGATAATGTTTAAGCAGATTTTCCTAGGAAGACCTTTTGCCCTGCATAAACATTCAGCATCATCTCCATGATGTGCATGCCATTTCCACATCCAGTTCAAGTAGACTTCTTATTTTCTCAGCCCCCAGAATGTGCTTTGGGATGGAAACTTGGAGGCTTTGTTCAGCCCAATTTAGAATTTGCACCTTTGTCTAAGTCAAGAAGTTGATTTTAACTCTCTGTTGTGCTGTTGCACCTGTAGTGGTTTAAGACTATAAGAGAAATGGGAGAGGAACCATTGAATGATCTAAGATAGCTGAAATATACAGGGAGTCTGGAATATTTGTTACAATTTTTTACTTGTTTTCTTTCAAAAAACCCTTGTGGAAATAGATTAAAAAAACAAAACAAAACCAAAACTTTCAGCAGATTTGCCTAAATTATCCATGTTTTGACTGAAGTATTTTGACATTTTTTATCTGAAATATTGTTTCTAGTTTTTCAGCCAGAAACAAATGTTTGTTTTGGGAAAACATCAATCTGCTTCATCTTTTGAGTGTCTCATGGGAATGGTATTTCTCAGACTGCTACACCCTCCTTGCTCTCTTGGCCATGCTTCACAGTCAGAACACTACTCTCATGGTCAGCAGTGGCCATTCCCCATTAATGAGTGACTACAGTGCTCAAGGGAGAGAATATGTAAATTCCCATACTTGCAAAAAGCCCCTGTTGCTGGGCTTTGTATAGGAATTTTTGTTGCAATGCTGAGAAAGGAAAACATTTCCTTTCCTGATGTTAAGTCTACAAAACTATTTGACCCAGAAACTTCCCTCTCCCTCTTTGCAGAGAGATCCTGCATTGTCTTGCAAGGTGCTGTGTGTTTTGTGTGGTCCCTTTATATCTGTGAAATCTAAAAGTACCTTTTTTTGTACTGAAACCTATGGAAAAGATGCTGTGTGTGGGTGTTTCAGCTGTACAAATCTATATAGCTCACAGAGGTGTGAACCGAACTTGCAGCCATTTATTGCCCAGACAGGAAGAAGCGACTTCTGTAAATGGTGAATGAAATGGGGACGGTTAACCTTCCTGGAAGCAAGTCCGTGGGTACAGAATGTGTGCAGCCACCGGAGATGAGAAAGACAGGATGTATGCCTTAGCTGAATCAAAGACATGTATTTAGTATACTTAGTATATTCTCACCACTGTTATAATGGAGTCAAATCAGGCCCTACAAATGCAGACAACTTCAGGCTAGAGTTCTGATTCCAGGCAGCTTCTAAAAATAACATGAAAGCTGTGGTGAAAACTGATAAAAGCTTGGAAATACCAAGCTACAGCTGGTCACCGGGCTTGATTCACTGCTCTATTAAAGTCCCTTTAAACATCTTTGGCAGGGCAAAGGGTCTTTAAAGTGAGTGTGAATTATATGGTTAAATACTTGCAGCTGATTTATCATAACTTGTGTTACTGTGTAGGGTTGTGGAAATATGTTACCTAGTCTTATTTTCCTGAGCTGTGCAGGTCTAAGGAACTCACATGTTTGCAGGATAGCTGCAGCTAGAATACATGGAATGCAGCCTGATGTCGGGGGCTCAAGCTCAAAAAAAAGCTCACACTTTGTAGTATAGGAGGTTGTAATATACCAAATTATATCAACATTTAAATAGAAATAAAAAATGTTACAAATAAATTTAGACCACATTCTATATAGGTTTCTGTATCTGGCTACAGTATTTTTAGATGTAAGTAAAATACAAGACATACACTGTTCAGAGAGTTCTTTTTTAAAGGTGATAAAAACCTAAAGTTCACTATGTAAATATCATCCAATTAAATGATTTCACCTTGCCATTATGCAAAGTACCCAGACAATGTTTTTCTCTGGTTTTCATCTAATCTAGCTGAATCTGTTTTAAATAGCTATAATTGGTGATTTTCTAGATCAAGGGTCTTACTCAGATCAATGACAATAGCTTGTGTATATTGATTACTAGCCATGCCTATGAAAATATCATTTGTTACCTCGGGAATGATAGTGGAATGGACAAGCTAACTCAAAATTGGAAGGGGATCAATGTGTTGCATGTAGATAAAAAGAAGCATGTTACCTGAGAGAGCATCAATTTTTAATGGACTGTGGACAAAACACGAAAGAAAAAGGAATTCACCGGTTCAGACACTTAATTACTGAGGTCCTGTATTATTTTCTTCTAGCAAAAGAGTGAATCAATTTCATTTTTCAGTTACAGAGAAGGAGGAAATTCTCAAAACCATGTGGAAATATAGGAGGCATATCAATTAAAAGTGAAGATACGTACTGTCGTATTACAATCATACTTAATGATTTATAAACAGAGACCAATGTATCATCTTATAGTAAGTACTCCTGGGCAGACATGCTAAGCCACTCAGGGGTGAACAGATTATGCACATAAATATCCGAGGTGTGTTCAGACCTCCAGGAGAAGCTCACTTCCCCCTTTTCCTCAGATATCTGAAATTTCAAGTGATAATATTCAAAAAGTACACCAAATTAAAAAGAATACATTATATTGGAATTATCTTCACAAACAAGCTTCTTTGCAAGCATGCATTTCAGAAGATTTCTTCACTTGCTCTAGGCTTGACACCAAAGTGGATTGGCAAATCATGGTGGATCCGCTTTTTAGCTATGACTGTACAATAGAGGAAAGACTCAGTCCACTGCTCAGCAGCACTTATTGCAGTTTCAAGGAGGACAGGATGTTCTATAATGGAAAGAGATGTGAAGGACAAAGTACATGTTGTGCATAGCTGCTCTACTAAGTGCAGAGCAACCCAGAGGAAGAGGAAATGGGTTTGCCAAGCAGATGTCCCAGAGCCACGATGGAGTATCCTCTATCTCCTCACACAGGTCTGTGCTGTCAGCTGGCTCTGGGTGGTCAATAGGAAGGCCCACTGCTTGCTTTGTAGCAAAGGGGAGGCGAATTATGAGAGAGCTCCTTTTACTTGGGGAGTGATCTAATGGAAATATCACAAAGGTAAATTCTGTAATGTTTAGAGAAGAAATTATTTACAATAAGGGTGGTAAAACACTGGCACACATTTCCCAGAGAGGTGGTAGATGCCCTGTCCCTGGAGACATTCAAGGCCAGGCTGGAACGGGGCTCTGAGCAACCTGATCTGGTTGAAGATGTCCCTGCTTATTGCAGGGGGCTGGGCGTGGGCGATCTTTAAAAAGATCTCTTCCAACCCAAACTATGCTATGATTTTATGAGTAACTTGGTTGTCCTTTTTGGTATGCAGATGGCAGACCCCTATGCCCTAGGCTATGCTACTGGACTCAGCAGAAGGTAACTCTTTCCTCTTTTCCACTCAGTTGATTTATTTGTGTTAACTCTGGAGCTGTATAGTAGCTAGGTGAACATCTGCTTCTATGGTACAGGAGGATACTGCTTGAAGCAGTGCCAAGGGCCATGTGGCTCAAAGTAGCACTAATGTGAGTACTGGTCTACAGGGGCTTAGCCCATCTCCCAAAATCATGATTCCCTGATGCCCTCCAGACCTACCCAGTTGGGTCTGTAGGAAGTTACTCAAGACAGAAGTAACACAATTTTAATCCACTGTTTCAATGTTGAAGAAAAAAAAATGCAGGTATTGTAGTCAGTGAGGAGGAGTGGTGAATTGAAAAAGATTCTAAATTGTTAGACTGCTTCGCATTACTTTTCCACCTGATATTTACTCTATGACATTCCCATAGTTTCACATTGCAATGTTGTGAAATGTATGGAATATATAGTGGCAAAAGATCTGTTTTCTGATTTTGCATGAGCATTCAATTTTTTTCCCCTCCAAACGAGAAAGGGGAAGGGAAAATGAAAAACTTTGCAGAGTGAAATTAGAAATGTTGACTGTTGCCTGAGCCAAAGGTACAGGAAAGAAAATCTTTTATTAATTCCACATTTTTATTTACTCCTGTGATTTTGGGACCCTGCTTGTGTTATTTTAATTCATTTGGGAATTTGACAATAATCAATGAAATTATAGATGTTATTAAAACCAGGAGAAATTGCAGAATTTTCAGTCATATTAGCTTGAAGGATTTCCACTCTATGACCTGACATAATCCTAAACAACCTGTACCTCTTCTCAGATTTGCTTTTGATAGTGGCAAAGTAAATACAGAAAACAAATTAATACCATTTTTCCAGTTTATTAGGGAAGAGTACCATGTAGCCACAGAGTTTGCAGGTTATTCACTGCCACTTCAAATAAACAGTCTTCCACAGTTTTACTCCCCTAAAATATTTTTGGACAGATGAAGCAAGTCAAGTACATTCATCCACTGATAGAAAAGCATGAGAAGTTGAAAACACAAGTAATACTGTGGCTCAGAGAATTTATAGCTTAAAACAAACAAGTTAGCTCCAATGTTAAACCTTTATTTGTTTTTAAAAATTGAAGAGGTCATAAAAACACCTCACAAAGAAGAATTTGGCATCTGGGCATACTGAAAGAGTGAGATCCTCATCAGAAAAGAAAGAAGTGTTGATATTAGTCAGTTAAACCGGATTCATGCAGTTTTCTGCTTCTACTGCCATTGTTTTTCCTTTGCTTCCAAACATTAGACAAATACTAGCTTTCTGCTATGTTTCAAGCATGATGATCAAATGTAGATGCTGGCTAGGTGCAAAAAGGAAAGGCTGTCTCAGAGAATTAGCACCCTTATTATATGGTTCAGATTTTGTATCAAAATTAACAAATAGACTGTCACGATATTGTTTATGAATCACAGGGCAGTTTTTACATGTATAAACACTGATTAGCATTTCACTTCAATTTGTTAATTTAATTAGGTATTTTCAGAAATTTTAAATATTGTTTGAGTAGAACTCCTGTATTTAAGCCTTTTATATGAAGGTCACTTGGGCAAATCTTGTTTTGCCAGGTGGCCTGTCTACAGTGTACAGAGTCTTGATAAAAAACAGCTGCAGTTGCCTGATACTGGTTAAGACTCAAAAATCAGACTGTGCAAACAAATATATCTTGGCCCTAGATATTTCCCACATCTGCCAACAATTACTTATATATCAGGACTAGAAAGGGGCACAGAATAAACAAGATCTGATTTCAGAATAAGCAAATAAACAAGGAGCTCTGCATCATTATTCATCAAGTGGACGTGGAATTACTGAAGCTGTAGGTCTAGGTTCAGAGCTGTCAATCCTTGAGGTTTAGCTAAAAGTATTAGATAACAAAAGATCTGATTGACAAATACTTTGCAGATGCTCTGGGAGCACATTATCCCACCTGCTTGCCTGCTCAGGAGTGCCACCCAAACACTCAGCCAGGATGCTTCTGGGGGACAGATGCTGGGGGCGAGCGACCTGGCTGTGGGAGCAGAGAGAGAAATTTCTATAGAGCTTTTTATCACGATTTTTAGGGTTTCTGCAAATAGTGGTGTCATTATGCCACTGGTGCCCGTCTGTTCAGAATTAGGTGAGAATCTAAAACAAATGAATACTAACAGTTTGGACTGAAAGGTAGTTTTTAAACCAAAATATTTTACGAGGATTGAAGGAGGGAGGGAAGTTGAGACTCAGTGAAAATACTGAGGTTTCCTGGCTTGCAAAGTTAAGTTGCTGTGTAAAGAAACCACAAATTCTGACTCTCATTCGCAGGCAAACTGTTCCAAGTTTTGAAGATTTTCCAAAACATTTTGACCTGTTTCTGGAGAGCATGAAAATGAAACAATGTTGAGTTTCTGTAACAAAAAAACGTTTAATGACAATAAAATTGACAAATAATAAGCCACATTTACTTTACTATCTAGACAAAGCAAGACTTTCTGATATCGTGTTTCACTTGAAAGATTGTATTCAATTAAAATCAAAGCAGGAAAGGAATTTTATTACCTGCATGTAACGTGGGATATGATATAATGACCTTCATTCAAACTCCCAGTCATTAAAACTCTCTAACTGGTGACCAGGGAGGACTTCAAATTCAGGTCCAACAGCTGCAAAATATGAATAAAAGCTATAGCTTAATTGAATCAGTGATTCTGAATCTTAATACACCAATGGTATGAGAAAATCAGGCGTGTGGAAAAATAAGTTTGCGCTCTAATGTATTACATTCTATTTTGAATAATTCTTCAGCTGAGTTGTGCTGCGTAAAAGATAGTAAGACATTACACACTGCCAGGTCTCTCTGATACCCTGGTGTTATTCTCCCTTTTGAACCCTTTGATGGTTGGCAACAGCACTAACCTGACAACAACAACGAGCAAGCTACTGCTCCCTTGAGCAATGTGATTTCTATAGTGAACCAGGTCCAGAGCTCATTTACTCCAGAGAAAATCCAGAGTATCTTTCTGAGGCCTGATCTGAATGGCATATGAGAAAAGGCATTTTTATGTTTACAGAATGCGAATTAATGAACATTTTTTTTTCATTACTAGATTGATAATGGTCATATGATCACACATTCAAGGACCCTGATCACATATTCCACTGAAATCACCTTAAAGATCTCCGTTGACTCTGGCTAGCTTTCAGTCAGGTTTGCCGACAGCCAACAGGCAGAGGTGAGTAGGGTATAAGTTATTTTTCCTAAGCATTGGGGAAATCAATTTTATTCAGAGTATTTTTGAATTAGGACACAGACCTTAAAGGGGCCTCAAAAATAATTTCCTGTCCTTTTTTACAACGTCAGAGTCAACGGAGAAGCTCATAATGACCCATTTAGGTTTTGTGCGATAACCAGTCTTAAGGGTTGCAATAGTTTTTTTTTCTCACGGATCAGAAAGAAGAATATGTTCTAGTCAATAATATTTCAGTCGTGTCCAAAGGGAAGATGAAGAGCTTTCCTCAGAAATGCACGTTTCAGAGAGAAGGATATGATACCTCTCTTCCACACTTCAGTTTGTTGTGTTAAAGTTTAGAGCTCACAAGGACATGAAACAGAGTAAAACATGAATTATAATCTTACATCACATTGCCTTAAAAACTCACATATATACAACGGGATATTTTGCCTAAGTTAATTAAAAAACACTCTTTTCATCTTATTAACTATATTTAACCAACCCAGTCGAAAGTTGCTTAAAAAAATGAAATTGGAAAGGAGCTCATTAAAAAGTGAATTAGCATTTCACTGATTTGAGTTCAGTGTGATTGCATTTATACAGTAAAGAAAAATTACCACTTTATTAGAAGTCCTTTATATACCTAACTGCTATATGAATTCATCTTTGCTGTAGTGGAATAGTATTTATATCAACTGTTAAGTATTATAAGGTAATTAGTCTTGCTTTGTTCTGCTTCCAAACAGGGAGTTATTAGATGCATGGGATATCACACAAGTCTTATGATTTGTCACCCAAAATCTCCAAGAATCTATTGGGTTATGTCTCTGTAGTGGCTCATACTTATTCCACGGAAATGACTACTTTAGGAAAAGTCTTAAAAACCTAATGCTGATCTGACAGGACTGTAAAGCCTGATTTTTCTTTCTAACTAGTCAAAGAATCTCATTGTGACTGAGGGATGCTGCACTCAGAAACTGTCCCAACACCTGAATGGCCTAGGGGAATTCTTCTCTGACTTTTATGTCCTAAAATAAAAGTGCAGTAGGAAAAAAAAAAAGAATATAAATATATATTGCATATATTTAGAGGATATGCACGTGTTTGTACATCCAAAGTGAAGAAGGGAGGGAGGGAGGGAGGGAGGAAGGGAGGGAGGGAGGAAGAAAGGGAGGAAGGGAGGGAGGAAGGGAGGAAGGGAGGGAGGAAGGAAGGGATTAAAAGAGGGAGGAAGGGTGAAAGAGAAAGAGGGAGGGAGGAAAAGAAGAATAAAACATTTCACAATACTTTCCCTCTTTGTCTGAACTATTGGGATGATTGAATAGATTCAGCAGATTCTTTTCTGGGATTGGCTGTCTAAAAATCCATATAATTTTGAGTGACACAAGTGAAAGACAATTGTTCATACAGAGATGTATACTTTTCCCTCTGAACAGAATTTTGATGGCTTAAAGGGATATTCCCCTTCACATCTGTGGTTAGGGACTTTCAAAGGTGTTTAACAGTGACTCTTAATCTTAGGTGAAGTTCATGCAGAAGAGCATACTTCTCAAATAATCTTCCAAAAGTATGTTTTAGTCTTAATTTACAAGGGACTGAGACACTAGAAGCTGATCTCCATGCTCCTTCATTTTTTGTTTTTCTTAAATTGTAATCTAAACATCGCCAGGTTTCATTTGTACCACATGAATTTTACTATGTGCCTACTTTATAAAGAAACATTATTGGGAATGGTAACTCATTCCACAAGTCATGCAAAAAAAAAAAAAAAATATATATTTTTGAAGCTTTCAATCCTCGGCAACATTTAGCCAGTTTCAGAAAGACAATTTACAGAGGGAAATCTCAAACTATTACTTGTCACCTGAGCCAAAATTTCCTTTTTCTTTCCAATACCTATATATTTAAAAGCAGGTAGAAGAATGACCAACTGCAACTTCTATCATATTATGCATTTCAACAAAGTTTAGTGTAGTTTTAAATGATGTTCTTGTCCTAGTCTTGCAAGAAGAAGAGAAAGCACCAGGGATATTATCAAACTAGGCAACGAGTCTTCTCCCTAGATTCTGTAAAACTTCCATTAGTCTCTCTGGATATTTAGGGCTCATATGTCTCTGAGCATCCCTTTTAGCTATTTAAAAGGAGGCAAAGATCCCCAATTTCCACTATCCTATTTTTCTCAGTCTTCATGCAGTTGATAAGTTTGTGTATTTTCTGTGTGCATTATTCAGCTATGGATGCATATTTATGTAAAATAATGGTTTCATTAGGGACAGCAGGATTGAAAAGTGTATGCACTTTGTTCTAAAAAAAAAAAAAATCTTTATTTTTATGATTATTTTGAATGAATTCACAGGATCTTTCACGATCCCTTAAGAGCTCAGTTTCCAGGGCTTGCAAGCCTCTGTTTGTAGGAGGAGTATTATTTCTGAAGGAGGAAGCAGAATCTCTCGGATGACTATTGCCAGATTCCTGGAGGACTTTGTGAATATCAGGATGGACATTTATCTTCGAATTTTGTTTCAGGATGCATAGTGCCAGCACGCAAGAGTGCCAGAGTGCCAGATCACCATTTGTGTTTGGAGGGAACTGCCTTGTCTACAAGATGGGCTAATGTCTTTTGCAGTAAGAGACTCTTCATGGAGAGACGCTCTCGTTTTCTGACTGGCATTTAAGGGTTAGAATAGCAAAGCCTACAGAGTTGTTGTGTACCCCATTCTTTGACAGGTTCAAACACAAGGTTTAATATGAGGTTCACATTTCTGGTAATACTAAATGACGTTCATTTATATGTATAAAATACTGTAAAAATCTCAATAGCCACCAGTGGTGAGTATCCTGAGGATGAAGATCAGCTAAGTCAAAAGCATATTCCTTCAGTAGTGAGATATGCTACAGAAGAAGCAAATACTTGTGTCTTTCTATGAGTTTCTCTCTTGGTAACACTATCAGGCACAACAAGAACAAAAATCTCTGTAAAGAATGAAAAGCTTTCTCCCCCCACCCCCACCCCCTGTGCTTTCTTCACTGTTCAACTCTTTTTTTTTTCCTATTTAAATATGGAAAAGCAAAGCTCTAAATACACTATAAAAGAAGGTGTTGAAAGAAGATTAATAAAATGTGTGTCATCTTTTGCATTCATGGCTTCTATTATGGAGGGACCTGGAAAGGCTGCAGTGCACACCTCTGTCATCTTTTCCCTAGACATAAAATAGTAAGGAAGGCATAGATTAGAACTGAACATGCTTCGATTCTTGTCACTTGCATACAAAAGTATGTGGATGACATAGCTCTGCTTAGAGTAAATCTGTTACAGAGATAACTCTCTTGTCTCATACTGGTTTCAGTTCTACTTGTTTAGTGACAAGAGATGTGTGTTAAATGGAAATAAGTCAGGGTCATGGTTTTGGAGCATCAGTGAAATTCATCAGACTAAGTCAATCTTTCAAGATCTTCTCTGACTTGTACTAAAACTTTTCATTTTCAGATGACTTCTGTGAAGAATTTTTCTAGTATTCCAGCAGTATATTCCTGAATGATATTCAGAGCCCCTTAATAGGGAAATTATAGTACCTGTCAAATTGATGTTCAAACACTGCTGTGCTTCTGTAGGATAGTTTTCATTTGCTTTGTTATTTTTTATTTCCAAAGGGAAAGACATATTTATATCAAGTTGAGCTAAAGATATTTATTATCACGGTATGTTAAGTACAACAGCCGGAGTTTATAAAGACTGATTATTGGCTGACTATTTTGCAATCAGTTTAGAATCTCCGAATGAAACATCTTTTTTTTCTCTTTTCAAATCTTTGTAAAGTCATTTGTAATAACCTTCTTTTCCAAAAGCATACAGTGACAATTACTGGTGTGATAATGTACTATTAACATAATTAAGCTCAAAACCAGTCACTTGTTTAGCTCTTTTTTCAGTTGTGGGCTGCTTTGTTTAGGACATGGATGGGAGCAGACTGCTACATCCATGCAGAGTCAGATCTCTGAAGTTGCTCTCTTGGGTTCAGAAGCCTCACAGCTCTTTCAGCTTAACTGGGATGGAGGTAAAAAAGCTTTATTTGTTGATACTTGGACAGTGAAATGACTGAATTTCATCAAGATGTGTTGAAGTGGTAGTAATGGGGCATATTCAAGGTTCATTGCTTAAGTCAAAATGCTCCTGGTTCTGAATTTGCTTTGCTTGTTCTGGACCTGTAACCTCCTATATGCCAGATTTGGGACACAGGAAGTTACATTCTGCCCTTACATCTCATTAGGATAAGTACTGAGTAATTTCAGGTTCAGAGGGTTCTAGTAAATAGGGTTATGTGGGGCTGGTGACCAGTCACTAGTGGGATTCCACAGGGACCCTTCTTAGGGCTAGTACCCTTCAATGAGTTGGACACAGGACTGGAGGGAATACTAAGTTTGCTGATGACACAAAATTGAGAGGAGCTTTTGACACTCTTGAGGACAGAGAAGCCCTGCAGAGGGCTCTAAAGAAATTGGAGAACTGGGCAATCACCAGCCACATAAAGTTCAATGAGGGCAAGTGATGGATTTTGCACCTGCAACAAGGCAACCCTGGTTGTACATAGACTGGGGGATGAGATGTTGGAAAGCAGCTCCACAGAGAGTGATGTGGGGGTTCTGGTCAACAGCAAGTTGAACATGAGCCAGCAGTGTTCCCTGGCAGCCAAGAGAGCCAACCGTGCCCTGGGGTGCATCAAGCACAGCATTTCCAGCCGGCCAGGGAGGTGATTGTCCCGCTCTGCTCTGCACTGGTGCGGTCTCACGGGAGCACTGTGTGCAGTTCTGGCTGCCACAGGATAAAAAAGATATTTAGCTACTGGAGAGTGTCCAGAAGAGGGCTATGAAGCTAGTGAGGGGATTGAAGAGGAAACTGTATGAGGAGCAGCTGAAGTCACTTGGTTTGTTCAACCTGGAGAAGAGGAAACTAAGAGGAGACCTCATCATGGTCTACAGCTTCCTCACAAGGGGCGAACATGCTGATCGCTCTGGCAACCAATGACAGAATCCAAAGGAATGGCGGGAATATGTGCCAGGAGAGGTTTAGGTTGGACATTAGGGAAAGGTCCTTCACCCAGAGGGTGGTGGAGCACTGGAACAGGCTCCCCAGGGAGGTAGTCACAGCCCCAAGCCTGACGATGTTCAAGAAGTGATTTGACAATGCCCTCAGACACATGGTGTAAACCTTGGGGTTGTCTGTCATATGCAGGGACAGGAGATGGACTTGATGATCCTTTTGGGCCCCTTCCAACTCAGGACATTCTATGATTATATGATTTGAAAAACCCAGAGCTTTATTTTATAGATACAGGCTATTTAACTATATTTAATTCTTTTAGCCTTCTAAAAGACATTAACAAGACTTCACATGTGGAAATTATACAAAATTAAGAGGTGTTGCAAATAACTGTGATGACAGAAAAATAATATGGGAACTGTGGAGGTCGGTAATATGCAGTGAAAATAAGTTCATATAGGTGAGAATCAAAGCAGATAAATGCAAAATAACATATTGTGGATGAAGATAATGTGAAACAGAGATATCCACTGAGAGGATAATATTTGAAGAGTTCCTGGGTCACAAGGACCTACTGTGAGATAGTACAGCAAACTGGTTGAACTTACAACATGGCGCAATGGAAAAAAAGATCCAAAGCATAGTTGTTACAGTGAAACTGTTTTTAATAGAAGAAAATCCTTATTTGCCCTTTTGGGTTTGCAGAATATCTTGAGGCAAAGTCACTGTCTCTTGTTAAGTATTTTATTCTATCTCAATTAAAACCTCAGATTTTCCACAAAAGAGGAACTTTTTAGTACTCGACATAAGGAAAGGAATAAAACATGTATCATTGTTCTTCCTGCCAGCATGTACGGCTACTGGTCTTCTGAGACGTTTTAACTGCTTTGTTTGCTTATGAAATAAAGGTCTTATCAAGGATTGATTGAAGATAAAAGTGCTAGTTTATTGCTTTCTAAAGTCCAGTCTGAATCAGCATGAAGCAGATTGTTTTAACCTTATTATCATGGATGCGGGGTACAATACCCAGCCAGCCCAGAATGATCCCTCTATACTGTCTGTATCCAACAAATCTTAGAGATAACTTTACAGTATGGATTTGTTAATTTGATTTTTTTTTCTTAATCCTAAAAGTGAAACTGGTGTTGCCAACTGATTTAGTTCGGCCAGATGTGATCTGATTTACAGATGCACTCAGATGAGATATTTTCCTGACAAAAGAAAAAGTGAATACTTCCCTTCAATATGATTCATTTTGACCTGCAATGGAGAGGCAGAAATCAGGTCAGCAATAAAAAAAAATCAAGCTGTTTCAAATACAGGACTCTATGAAAGTAATGATCAAAATGAGGTCACTGAATTATCTGATTCTGAAAACAATTTTGTTTGTCTGCGTGCGCTGAAGCTTGAGGGTCATAGATACTTGGATGAGAGCAGGAATGAATATGCCTGGAGACCATGAGAAGCACTTGAACTTCTAGCTGCTGTGATCTTTGATTTTGGAATATTCTGCTTGAAAGTGATACTTCAAAGACTGACATCAGAAATTCTAACCAAAATGATTGATTGTTTCTTTGACAAAATTCTGTTTATTTCTCCTCCCACAGGCATTACTTCTGAGAATTTTTTTTATAGTTCCTGTCAAGCATTCAGTTATTTGTGAGGCATCTGTTGGTGCTGTGTACTCCAGTCTGAACACTCTCTGAGCAATGTTTTTTTTCTAGAGTATTGAGTAGTCTGAAAAGCCTCGTGAAAAAAAAAAAAAAAAGAATTAAACACTCCAAAAACCACATTTTCTGTCTTTAAATTCCTCATCAGTGCAATAAAAATGTCTATCAGAGCTGTTGTGGCTCATGTACTCTATTATTTTTACAATGGTGTGTGGCTTGTGGTGCTTGATATGAGTGAGTAGATGGAAGAGAAATTTAACCACCTTTACTGAGTTTTATCTGTCAACTTTTGATGAGCCACTTGCCTCCTACATCCTGATTTGGGGACAATCAAGAAATCTCATTCAGTGTTTTTGAGTTGTCCGTAGTCCCACAACATGGCGAAACACCGCCATTCCCATCGGAGCAGTTCCTGGGTGCAAGGATAGTCTTCTTCAGAGGAGCAGTGAAAGATGCTGGTGACAGTGTTCCCAATACCATAGCCCCAGGTGTTTCGCCCACTGTTGAAAGGCAGAGAAGCATGCATTGTGTACGGAGCCACTGTGTATCTTCTCTGAATATGCCACCTTTTAAAATACAGAAGTGCTTTCTGTACATTAAGGAAAATGCCTTGAGAAAGCATACAAGCTGCCTGAACCAGCTCTTCCTGGATGTTCACATTTTGGATCCTGCTTGTGTTCCTCTGCACAGTTGTGAATGATGCATATGTTAACAAATTGGACCTTCAGAAGCTGAGCTGATTGCAGTAATGATGCTTGAATGAACCAGTGACATGAATTTTCGTAGTTACCATAGGTTATTGGATGGGCAGGAATTTGTCACCCTTTCATAACTCGTTCACATATCTAAGAGCTTCATCTTTCATTTGAACTATTTGAATTTAAAGGCACTCCTCTGAACTCCATATTATCATCTAAAACTAAGATTAGAATTGTTCATAGTCCTGACACCTATTATGTGTGGAATCTATTTGGTTTTGTCTGTTTTTTGGTTTTTTTCCTCATGGAGACTGAAAGGAGGTATTACTTATCTCTCAGATGAGTCAGTGCAAAGGTAGGTGATCATTTCCCTGGACCAATAAACTACCTAATTTAGGGCCCAATTTGAAGCCAATTGAAAGGTCAAATCTGATTTTTATTTATTTTCTTTTTATTAGTATAACTTTATTGACTGCAGTGGAGCGGTTCCTAACTTAAATAAGAAAGGACCCAAGCCAACAGTTCTGTTAGAGGAAACAGATTTGAATTACTTGGCCTTGTTAGCCACTTTTTCTATTCCAAGACAATATTCCAAGAGAATTTTCTATGCCTTCACTGACTTCTAAACTGCTTGGCTTCACTCTAAGTCCTTCTTTCAACAGTTGTGGCTTTGAGAAGAAAGATTGATCTAGACTTGCTTGCCAGACTCACTCAATTTTAGTGGAATTTATTTGAATTATCACATATCAGAACAGAAAAACAGATAAATTGAATGTGTTATTAAGTGAGCAAAGCATGAAGTCTAAAATATTATTGCTAGGCTACTTGCAGGTCACCTCCAAAGGATGGGAACAAGCATTTTATGAAGGAACACATCAAGTACAGTGATTATCTTCCTGAATATAAAGCCTTTTACTACAATACATTCTTCCTTTTTATTTAATTTTCAGTGTGTTAAACAGCAGTAATTCCAGTGGAGGTGACCTACTTCTGGCAACATGGTGAAACCACTGCTTTTGGACAAGAAAATTCAGGTTTTAGATTAGAAGAATGAACCACTTCCATCAATACTAAAAAAACCAAAGTCATTGAAGATGTTATCTTCATCAAATCACATCTGATGATTTTGTGATGAAAGATATTTGACATCCATCTTCTTAGAATTCTCTTTAAAATGTCTGTATTAGATTATGTAATAGTGTGAACATATTCAGATTAAACTGTCTATGTGTGAAGACTTGTATACCGATAAACAACAACCTATTTCTTTGATGAAAAAAGTCAAAGTGCAGTCACTATGAGACAGCAGTGACGATAATAAAAACTGATGCAAACTCCTCTCAATCACTCCTTTCATTCTTGCAAACCTGACCCTAAGTGCAAATATAAAACTATTATCAATGTCAGTTGCAAACTAAGCATATGAAACAGTTGGTGATATCTATGTTTTGGCACCTAAATTGGGTTCCTAGCCAAAACTATCAGTGAAGCCTACTAAACACTCTAACCATTCTGCAATCTGCATTTGTGGAACTGAACCTTGAATCCACTGACTACAATAGTAGATGTCTATCAAGGTTGTATAAGATCATCTTTCTATGAAGACCACAATTTTGACATCTTCATCTAGAAGATGAATCCCACTGAATACTGAGATGTATAGACTTATACAAGAAACCATTACACTTATGTAATTGAAGCTTCAGTTGAAAACCACAAAATACTTTTCACTTGGCCATTTACAGTTGTTTTCCAGACTCACTCTAGATCCACTGATACCTTGGGCTGGGCGTTTGCGCCCTGTGGTAATAGAGAGAATAAAAATTCTCTATCGCCTCTCAGGCACACCACCATGCCATAAAAGTAGTGACCAAGCTTTTTGAATTCCGAAGGCTGTTAGAAGCCATCAACATTTACAGACTGAGAATATGGTACATTACTGTAATCTACTTTCTATTACTGACATTTCTGCTCATGATACGTAGGCCTCCCAACTATTCCACAAAATTAGGGCCAGAACTTTATCAAACAGCTTGTGTATGTGTCTTATTCTGCATGCAGATCAGCTTCGTATTATGCTGCGTGAAATCTGCCACATTGTATTAAGAGAACATGCAGAAACTGATATACATCCACAGTCTTTCTGTTCACACAAGTATGATGCAGGAATCAATTGTATCCTTTTCAAGATTCCTGAAATTTTTAACCTATGGTCTCAGAATCTGAGCTAGGTTCTTCTGTGCTAAGCAGAAAAGTCTAAAAATTCAGCTGTCTGGAAATTCATACCCCATTCAAGTAGGAATCCTGAAAGGACCTTTCCTCCTCTAAATATACCTAGTAAGCAGTCTCATGAAAAAGGAAGAATCCATTCTTTCATTTCCTTCACTGAAAAATCAAGAATTCTCTGAAGTGGCCTTAAGATTTTATGCCACTTTAACCCTCATATGGAGTCTATAGACAAAACTAAAGGTCAGCTACAACCTCTAATCAAAGAAAACCTGTACTTGAAACAACAAAACAAAAAAGAGCCAACTATACATATCCCAAGTTATATCAGGTTGAGTTTGGCATAGTATCCTTAAGGGGGATTTCCAGAGATTCCAAATTATATTAAATCAGAAACCTTCCTGGAGGTTTTCCACTGTTTGTCTGAGTTCTTCATACAGAATTCTAAGAAAGACAAAAAAGAAATAAAAAGAAAATGATTACAGAAAATTAAGAAAAAGAAAAACATTATTTTTAATAAGTAGAGATTTCAGAGGAAGAATTCTTTTGGAGAAAAGAACTGAATTAGTTTGAAGTTTACTAGGTTCTGTAAAATTAATTTGCTTTCTACATACAGCAAAAAATATAGTAAGTGTGCATTCATTCTAATTAGTATTGTTTGTCATTGCGAATTATTTTTAAACAATATTCAAAAACACAAGCACAAATTCAAATGTCAGTTCCTGACAATTAGACATCCTTCTCCAATCATTAAATCTGACCAAATAATACCAAATAATAATAGGTGTGCTTTCTTATGTTTTCATGATACTTTGTACACCGACCATATGATATATGGATTACTGTTACTACTAATAATCCTCACAAAGGTGTTCAGTGCTTCTTCTTATTGTATACTTATCATATTCACAATTTGATAAAATTGCTTAAAAATAGGTCTAGATGCTCAAGACATAAAAAACCCCTTTCATTTAATAAAATGTCATATAATATGGCAATATTAAAAAAGATGGTTAAAAATATACTTGTGTATGTATCAAGTACAGTTAGCCAAGAGAATATCACAAGTTATCCAAAGTAATTTTTAAAAATAAAAACCCTATCACTTTCATTTATTATCCTAAGCTTTATCTTTGTAATTCATTATTTCTTCTGTTTTCTGTTTAAGTCCCAATTTTTAACTACTGAAAGAATTAGGGTTTTGTTTTCCCTCAATGAACTATAGTCATACCTTTTACTACGTATTTTAAACTCTTAAATATGCTGTATTTTGATTGGATTGCCATTCCACCTTTGTCCGAAAGGTTATTGAGGCTGTCAACAAGAAAAGGACTAGAATTACCAGCCAATCAAATTACAGAATACTTAAAAGGTCAAAGTAGTACAGCACACTAACATAATTCACAGAATATATGAGGCATTAAAATCCTAATACCTCATTCTCGTAACAAAGGTTGTAATGAGAGCAAGAAATGGCACAACATGAATTCATTCACGTGACAGCGATTATAACAAGAACCTGAAATGCAATAAACTTAACCCATTCTTGCTGCTAAGACTGTAAATTAGGTTCATTTCAAGCTACCTTGAAAATTACACAGAAGCTAAACATTAGGTAAGATACTTGGTAGTAAGTTTTACTTATACATCACCTCAAGTTAATTGTTAATCATAATTTTGAATTTCTTGTCTATGGTATATAATGAAAAAAACAAAACAAAAACACCCCCCCAAAAAAAAAATAAAAACCAACCAACCAAAACCAACACACACACACAAAAAGGCAAACAAACAGAACAGAACCAAAAAAAAAAAAAAAAAACAAACAAGGAAATACACAAAAAAACCCCACAAACAAACAAAAAACCCAAACCCAACAATAACCAAAACAAACAAAAAACCCAAACCCCAACCCAGAAATTGTTACTGGGTGATCTTTTAATTTTTTTTTGTTGTTCAGCAAGACAATTTTTGATATCACAAGTGGTGAAATGTTACTTCGTTACTTCTCTTTCTATTTTGTTAGCACTAAACCGAAGTTCTGTTGTCTGACCAGGTACCCTATACAATAGCAACACAGAGACGCCACTCACATAGACATGACAGGTTTTTCTTAGAGTATGATTCACGTTGCAAAGTTTTGCAGGAATGAGACTTGCTTTTATAAGAGTCTTTAGTACCTGTGTCACTGTAGTTATTAGAACATGTAAAATCTTAACGAGTCTTTTTTTTCTGATAGAACATTCAGCTTTAGATCACAAATCTTGTCCAGGCAAGGAAGGCTGGCAATGACATGCAGTCCAACCCTTAACTTTCCAGTATTTTGGGAAGGGGAGTGTTATGGTTATAAACATATTTTTATTACAAATTTATTTTCCTCAATGAAATGTGTAGCATAACCCTTTCAGTAGTACTGTCTATGAAGAAGAAATAAAACCAGGTTTAATCCATGGACCTGTGGTTAACTTCTTCCTAAACTAAATATAAAGTGTTACCTCATCTTGCTCAGATTAAAAAGGGAGAGGGGGAACTCCCCCCGTTGCCACACATTCCCTTACTGAGAATCTCTTCTATATAAAAAGAAGAGTCTGCATATAAAAGACAAGCCAGAGACATCTTTGAAGGTTCTCTTTCAAAGCATCTCTACTTCCCTGAGAGTCTGGGGATTTCTGTTATTAATTGAAGTTAATTTTCTAGGATATCAGTTTGCCATGCACGTGGGAAAGATTGATAGCCTCTTCGATTCTCAAGAGTGTTGAAAATGACACTGTTCCATCACCGGGTGTCTTCACTTTTATCATCACAAATCAAATTATAAACATCGGGGCAACCTTGCTGGAATCTGGCTTCGGGAGATTTCCATAAGATTAATTAGGCGGCCAAAGCAAAGATGGTAAAATCTGAGGGGGGGAGGAGGCTGGGGGAAGGGGGGGAGAAAGGCCCCATTCATTCCTTGTAGAATGGGAAGACAATTCAACAATGGGTAATTAGCGTGGGCCATGGATTCTCAAAGGCACTGAGGACACTGGACTCTTTCTCTCACTCTGATGTTTGGTGCGGTATTGTGGACCCCTCATTTAATTAGTGCACTTTGATACCCACAGGAGCTTGAAGCTCCAGGGCATGCTAAACACAGACTGACACCAGCAAGCTTCTGCCTCCTTCCAGTCTAATTAGAGACACAATGAGCTGCAAAGACAATGTGTTACTCCAAGATTTCTTCTGCAGATACCTCTGGCAGGAAACAATCGTTTATTTTGTGTCTATATTGGTATTCAGATTAAATTGTTAGCATGCAAAAGATGAGCTAAGGGCACATATCTATTAAAAATGCTTAGCAGAGTTCAGAAATGATGGAAGCAATTTGTGAGAAAAAAACGTATTTTCCCCTTTGGATTTTTCTTTTTCTTTTTTTTTTTTTTTCTTTTTTTGTTCTCTTATCTAATTAGAAATAAATGGTTTGAGTAAGAAAGCCAAAATAGGCTGGACTCAAAAGCATCTCTTATGAAAAGATTTTTCCCCATTTGCATTAGTAATTTTTACCTCTCAGACAAGAGAATTCTTAATTTAAGTGTTAGCAAAAAAAAAAAAAAAAAAAAAGAAATAAACCAACAAGTATTTCTGTTCCAGTTGTCTGTTGAGATGAACACCCACCTACCTGAGCAGGTCACTGTGCAGAGAAAATTTTACTTGGATTTACAGCTCTCTAAAGAAGCAACACCAAAAAGTTTATCGCAGTGGTTGTGTGTGTGTGTGCAGTGTGTAGGTATATATATTTATAACGTTACTTTTGATGGACAGTTCTATGCTGATTGGAAGAATATAAATATCCCAGGGGAAACTGTGTATTGAAAATTAATCTCAGCATACACAAAACACTTGTATGTGCTGCTTAATAATAGGTTGGAGAACCACTACTCCTAAAATTTCAACATCTTCTATATTTAGAGTATCATTATTTTCCTCTTTCTCAGGTAATTAATAGAAACAGACTAACTTGTATCAATGTTGACTCAGACTAGAATGACACTCCTCTGGTTAAACTATGGTGACCTGGACAGATCTACAATATAATAAGTGATTATAAGGGTAAAAGAAAACATAAAGAAAACAAAATTATTCAAATTTTAGGGCAGGATCTCTGAATCTACCCCACTGCAGGCACACTGGGCTTAGGAACAGCTGGGGAGTAGTCTTAGCCTGTGTCCTGACGTAAGACCCTTGCTGGTGCTCTTACCTGTGCTTACTTTGGCGATTCCTTGGAGGCTGCTCCTGCTACCTGGGGATCACGAGAGGCTTACACAGGTCTTGCTACCCTCCTAGATTTCTCTGCAAATCCTGTTACAAGGCAGATAGTCTTCACCAAGCCTACAAGCTATAACTGTTTAGTTATCAGCATGTCATAAAGTCTAGCAGAAGAGAAAAGCAGGCTCCAGACCTGACCTAAAAATTCCTGGCCAAATTTGGACAGATTTGTGATCAGAATAACCAGAACACTGAACAGAGATTTTGCCTCAATTGGAACTCCTGTCTCAAACTCAGAGGCTATGTCTTATATTAGTAAGCTAAATGTAAGGAACACATTGGCAATAAAACAGATATAGATATGTTCTTAACGGTCTGAAACACTGATATAATTCATTAGTAAAACTTCTAATGCTTGCTTCCTTTTACCGGTATTTAACTGAAATACCTCATGCAAGCTTATAGGGATGCAATACTGCATGTTGACATAAGTTGGAAACCGTAGATCAAAGTGGAATCCATAGAAATATTCCAGGAACAGAGTTAAATAAGCTTGGTTTTAGGTTAGCAACTGCCATATTAGGTCCAGATCACAGACGAAAGTTGTGACCTGCCATCACTCATGGCATTGACTGTTGGAATCTCATGTACACTTTTGACCTTTGCCATCTAGCACTTTCTCAGATATCTGCAGACACTACCTGGAGAAGAGCACAGGTCAGAGACCACTCACAAAAGAGCATGAAAAAGTTTACATCATGTCTATCTTCTTCTCCATGGCACAGTCCTCCAACGCAATCCCAACAATATTTGTACTCTCTAGTTTCCCACGTGTTCTAATCCCACACATTAATGTTTGAAAACAAATCAGTTTTGGGCTAAAAATGCACAAGTCAGCTGGGCTGCAGAGGAGCACTCATTATTTCATGAACTTTGAATTCAGGAGAACATTCCCCAAACAATCATGATGACTTACGCCTATGACATCTGGTGATCCCAGAGGAGATCTGGAAACTCTGCAGTGGAATTGAGGGCATCACTTAACTCAAGCACCTGTGGCTGGGCCGTGGTCCATGCTGTTTTCTCTTTCTGACTGAGCCATGGAGAGGACAGGACATGAGCTGTCTCTTCCAAGGGCTGTGGAAAATTATTCCACTTCCTCACTAGGATTGCTGTCTCTGTCACTTGTCATACCTTTTTTCACACGGAAACAATCAGATAGGCTTGTTGTTGGACAGAATTTAAGTGCATGTTACCTCTCATTTAAAAGTTTTGTAACAGGTACATGTTATGCTCAGGACCACCTGGCTGGTTTGCTGTTGTGGGAGTTCCCAAATGATGTCACCAAAGATATAACTGCATGAAAAATGCTAATTTTCCTTTGAGATATCATTTTAATTTTCTTCTTTACTTGCAATCCATGCTGGCACTCAAGGCTATGGAAAACTTGCAGCAGACAAGGCTGAGGAGCGTTGGCATTGGGGATGTGACTGATGAGCTTTGAGGTGGCTAAAATGCACTGCTTTCAGTTGTCCAGCTCCTAGACCAGGGTTTCAGCAAAGATCAGAGAAGGTGGGGTCACAGAAAGACACTGAAGTGTGAAATAGGTAGTAAAGAGTAAATGAATTTCTCTTTCTACTGTGTCTAGTATGAGGTGGGGTTGACAACTGATAGCAGTAAATCCTTCTGTACTCTGGAGCTCACCTTTCCAAGCCCCAACTACAGACATATAGGACTATTAGGCAACATCTAGGTGGGGTTTTTTTGTTTTTTTGTTTTCTTTGTTTTTATTTTAATGAGATTAGATTTTACCACTCTGCTTCTGTCTTCGAACAGAGAAAGAAATAGCAGTGACTATATGCAGTGGATGTCTTCTAGTAATAATCCTTTACTGTAGCTAGACTTACTTTAAAAGCATGATCTGTTCTCCCCAAGGCTACTTATTCCCTATGTAAAAAATTAAAGTAACTGCTGAATAATTAGCCATTGATACCTTGGAAATTAATGTTTAAAATGCAGAGAAAAAGAGAGTACATTTTCTTGAAGAAAAAAATATATCAAGCTTTAAGTTGAAAGAAACTGCATTAATTCTTTCAAATGTCCCCCACTTCCCAAGTAAACAAAAGAGAGGGTATTATTACTATTTAACATATATATCAAGTTTTTTGTTATTTTTTGTGCATTTCTGAAAGGTATAAGACGATTAATTAGGCAAGGTCAAGATATTATTTGCCATATGTTTTTTTTTTACATGATAGCACATGCTTGATATGTAAAAACTGCATCGGGTGGGGGACACTAGGAAGGAATGGAGCAACTGAGCAATTATTAGGTTTTAAATATTTAATACTGTTGAGAAATAATTAAGTTTTCAAAAATGGACATAGGTAGCAATCAACAACGAAATGTAAGAAGCTTTCTCAGGTGTGTGTGGGCTTTTCAGCCATGCATTCCTGTGTAATCAAAGCTGTCATTCTGTATACACCTGTCTGAAGGTAATACCATGGAATCTTGTCTTCCTGAGTATGTAGATCTTCAAAGACTTTGCTGTTCCTTATTGGTTTGTACAGTCACAGGAAAATTAAATCAACATGTATAGTCAGAATCTGCAAAATCACCTCAGATTTCTGGTGCTACTTCTTGGGAATACAGTAACTTATGGTGTGGGGACTGGAATGAGTAGCTGTGGTTGAAAGCTGTAGCTTCATAAACTGGCTTTCACACTAGACAAAATGTTCACATAACTGCATCCTCAGTGTCTATTAGTGAAAGAGAGCTCTGAAAGCTCCAGCTCCTAAAGAGACGAATATCCCAGGAACAGGGTTCTGGGTGTTCCAACAACTTGTGTTTTCAACAAGTTGCCGGAGAGAGAAGACCTCATTTTGTACCACCATATCTATTCAGCACAGGTTTCCTTGATGTATAGTTGTGCAACTAGGTTAGGATCAGTAACTGATTCTTTTCAAGACTGGATCAAAAATGATCGTGGGCCAAAACCCAGGAACCCCTTAATTAAATAAACTTGCTATTGAAAGTGTTGTAAATAATCTCTCAAAACAAACTGACTGACCTGCACTATGAGGTTGCTGCATTGTTTCAGCTAATAGTAAATCACTATCCAAAGACCAGTACCAGCGATAAGAACCAAAGAAATAAGAGGAAAAGGCTCTTATGCTCTTCTTCTTGTTCCTTATTTTCTCCCCTATTTAATTTACTCATTTTCTCTGCCACCCCTCTTTCTGCTCCTTTTGTTTAGAAATTCATCTCATTCTCTCTTGAATTCAATGATGCTTCTTGCTTTAGGGACCCTTTACAGTAATTTATTCCATACACTTCTAATCCTTCTGTGTAAAATAGTTTTTCCTTAGCATTTCTTTTCTTGTTTCCAACTTTATTATTTTTAGATCATGTCTTCTATCTTCTGTGGTCTTGTAAGTGTAAAGAGCTTGCTTGGATCAGTTTTATAAGTCCTCTCCATAATGTTTTAAACTTCAATCGGATTACATGAAGTCTCTTCCACTGAGAATATGCTCAACTTTCTCAGTCTTTCCTCATATCTTAAATCGTTGATATCTGGTATCATTTGTATAATTGCTCTACACTGCTCCCCTGAAGAGCAATTAAACCTTTACAAAGATATAGTGGCCAGCACTGTATAAATTACTCAAGGTAAGAAAGAGTCTAAAAAGTAAAATTATTCTTAAATAAGAACAATTCCGATCCTCTTGATTTAGATGGAAATTCCTCTAGCATCACTATTCAAATTCCAATTCAACTTGCTATATTTTTAATTTCATCTACATAATGGAATAAAAAGGATTAAAAATTATTTCCTGTGTATAACAGGTAAAATGAAGGGGGAGAAACAGTTTGCTGCTATAAAGATGATTTAGCAAAGAAAAGGAAGGGTCAAATTAGAGAACAAAAAAGTTATGACCCAATTGCAGATGACACTAAGGGCTCAAATGCCCTTCCCAACCATTTTGGGGTCACTGCCTACCAAATACAGTTCTAGGGGAAAAAGAAAAAAAAAAAAAAGCCCAAATTACAAAACCACAGAAAGAGTACACATCCAGAGCTTGGCACTGTCTGTACCCCATCCTGATTGTCCAGTGCATTTCACCTTCAATATAGAGACAAGTAGTTGTGCTTTAGCTACTGCACTGACTAAAACTCCTTTCATTTAGTATGCAGGAGCAATACCTTTTCAACTAAGCTTTTTTTTTCTGTCTTTATCTCTAAGGCTTAGACTCACAGCCATTCCAAGTGCATGTGACCTGTGACTAGGGGTGAATATTTTAGACAGCACAGTGGAACACTTATATGTTTTTTATTTATTGAAAATAAACATAAGAACCTTATTTTGACTAACTGCACATGCTACAATACTGTCCCAAAGTACAAGGTACATTTTAAAATGCTCATTCACACTTTTTTCCTAAGTTAAAATTGCTTCAAAATTGTTAAAAGACCTTTGCTAATCACCACTTTCCAAAATATAAAATGAAATACTTATTTTTAAAAGCCCTTCATTGACCCACATTTCTTTAGGACACTGAAGAGACTGGATGGTCTTAGAGGACTGCACTCAAAACTTTCAAGTATTCATAAGCTCTTTATTGTTTTCATACTTATATGAAAGAAAACTGATCTTTAAATGTCCTCCTCAGATGCCTGGAAAATGTTTTAGTACAAACAGTAAGCCATTGATCAGCTAACAGTGTAGAATGGTGTATCTTGCTGTTGTCCTGACAGTTCCACTGGCTCATTGAGGTATTGTTTTAGGTAATGGCCTGAACATGCAATAGTAAACACCAATATTGTCATCAAAGTGTTGTGCCACTCCTAAATATGTGACACTTTTTTATTAGCTTCACATAGTTGTCTTGTATTCCTGTCATCTAATTGATCAGATTTCATGCTGCAGTAAATCAGCTAAGATCCAGGAACACAGAAGGGTATTTGTCATATAAAACCACTGAGTATGTTTGCCACTAAATAAACCATATTTTGTCAATCTGTACAGAAACTACTCAAGTCAGAGGGATGGGTGGTCTGCCCTGTAGTAGAATCTGGGCAAGAATCTGTAGGTTCTTTTATACAGTCATGTGAAGAAAACATTGTGCTGATCCTCCCAGAAAGATAAAAGGCTGTGTAATGGAAGAATTCCCCAGAGAACAGTGGAAAGCTTTGCAGAACGATTCCCTGTGTAGCCCGTAAGATTTCCTAAATTAATTGTTTCACTTAAAAATTGGAGAAATTAATGAAAACAAAGCTGTTTTCAGGAAACTGGGATCTTTACCGCAGGATGATGTTGTTATTGTTTCTGAATCAATCACATTCTCAAATAGTTACTGCTTTCCTATATGCAGTCCCATCTTCTGTTTTCCTGTAAAAAGTAATCTAGTTGCTTTATTAGCTGCAAATTATGTTACCCACAGGTTTCACACACCGAACCTAACTACACTGACAAAATTTCTCATTGCCCCCAAAATCTTGGTTAGTTTGTCACCCTACACTTAACAACATAAATATCTCAGTTATCACACAAACCAAGAACCTTTCCTCTTTTATGCCACTGATGTCTACCAACAGGGATGATACTCTCTTACAGCATATTGTATTAAAATGCATATTTTCTGTCACAATTAACTGTAACTGTATTCCTGGCAGATAAGTCAAGGTAAGAAAAAGTGCATGTAAAAATGTGTTCTTTCCAGTGTGTTTTTATTTGCTGGGCTGTTCTTCCTCACTGCCACCGCTGTTGTCCACTCAGCACTCTGTGGTTCGGTGTGCTCTGTCACCCAAGGTTTGCCACAAACTCTGCAGTCTTGTTCATGCTGCACATTTCCTTTTGCTTGTCATTCACTTTAACTCTGTCTCTTCACATATCTCTCTTATCTCTTTTCCCTCTTCCTCTTCTTCCTCTCTATAGGTTGTTCTCAGCTTTATCCCATTGACCTCCTTCATTTTTCTCATTTTCTGAATTTAAAACCGTGTTTCATTGATAAATCTCTTACACTCATTTATCCTCTTGAGGACCTCTACTTTTCTTCCCAGCTCCTCCACATTCAGCTTAAGATTCTTAATTGTTAAACATCCATCACATATACAGTCCTCTCTAAGACTCCCATTGTTCACAGCTGAATGCAACCCACATGTCCAGTGACTGATGACCGTACTATACTCCCTTCAGAATGCCCTGTTTTTCAAACAAAAGTGGACACAAAGATAAAATTATGGATACTTCCTCCTGGCACAATAAAACAATTTTATAGAAAATCATGCAAGTAAAAAAAGCTATACGAGTCTGGTGGTGATAAAAAATTTGGAGTGAGTAGCACAATATGTCCATTTGCACGTCAAGCTCTTTGTTGGGTGCACAGCCCAGTTCAAGAGTGCTCAGGTTAGAGTTAAGAAATAGAAAGAGCCTTTCCCTAAAGCTCTGTTATGAATGAAACAACGAAAGTTTTCATTTCCAAGTACCTACATAAGCAATTCAAAACCAGCTACACTCCCTATGAAATCCTGTTGAGAGGAAACTGTTAGAAATCATGATCGTGTTCAACAGAAGAAAATTCAATTATAAGGTCTGCGAATATCTTCTATTATTTGATGTATCTGAATGTTGTGAATGTTGGAATGTCCCAAGTTGGATAAGTACTTTTTTTTTTTTCCTAGAGTCCTGTGCTGACATAATTCATCACTTATAGGAATACCTTTTGTTATATATGACAATGCTGAGATACGTTGACAAGCTTTATCCATTAGAAGCCTATCTCCTTACTTTCCTGGAGGATGTCATGGTATCATAACAGTGTATGAAGATGTATTACTGGATTCTATTCACACACACCTGGATTACAGGATCGACTCTTCTATTACTGTTTTCAAAGGTGGTGTCCTAACTTTAATGTAGTTGGGTCTACTCTGACGTAGGAAAATCTCCATCTGGATAGTTACTAAAACTTTACTGATCTTTCACAGTAGCTCACAGGGTCAGTCTAGGAGGAAATATCTGTTTTGTGAAACTTTCCTCCCCAAATCTAAGACTTTTTTTCGTTGCCCTTAGTCTGATCTTTTTCTGCTATAAATGTTTTCTCTTTTGACACAAAAAATTAGACCTGCCAGTACTTAAAGTAATTTTATAAATCATATATACAGTGTGTTTCAAAAAGATGGACCCAATTTTAAAGCATCGTATTTCATATTGAGTCCATCTTTTTGAAACACGCTGTATTTTACCACTTATTTCTGTATGGTATCTTAATATTTTCCTATTCTCTGCTTTTTATTAGTCAGTTCTATTATATTTTTATCAAGAATTTGAAGACTTACTCTTACCAAGTACTGCAAGCTGTTCTTTCAGATTGGTGCTGAGTTGCATTTGCTAATGACCCAGAGTTATTTTTGTTTATCGATGCTGCATATTGAAATTGTACCAAGAAGCCTCAGTAAGGATAAACCCAGTTGCGATGTACAACTGACAGTAACTGGTAATCCCTGTCGACCCAAGAAGGTGTTAATAGAGGATAAAAGAGAAGAAACAGGGCTTCCAGAATAATAATAATTAAAAAAATAAATAAAACAAAAAGAAAAGTTTTGCCATTTACAAAAGATGGTAACAGGAGGGGCAAGAAGTTGTCTAAGCATTCACTTTCTCCTCTAGATTATTCGCAGCTGTATTGAACAATGCTGGTTCTAGTTCTGAACTCTGAAGTACCGCTAATGAATAGCCTCATTCCACTAAGAACTCAAAATTTATTCCTACTCTTTCCTTCCCATTTTAAAAGCAGTTTTTAATCCATGGCAGTACTGTATTTCTAACCCTGTGGTTATCAAGTTTCTTTACTGACTCTTATGAGGTACTTTATCCAAAGGCTTTTGAGAATCAAATGTCAATTTTTTCTACTTGTTCAAATTTTAAGAGAGTGTTTAGAATTTGTAATGTTTTTATTACAATTTAGATGGTTTCATTATGTTTCAGGCAAACTGAACTACCTTATAGAAATTTTTTTTTTTTAATAGAAATCATATACATTCTATTAATTATTTATATTTATTGTGGCTTATTACATCAAGGGAATGCCCTTTATCCCCTTAGCATATTTCTCATTCTTTGGTATTTGTCTGGGACTAAAACATGAAACGTTGTCAAAAGTAACTGAAATGGTGGTGAGAAGTGATATGAAAACCCAATCAATGACAGTGTCAACCTCTTGGTCTGCCAACAACTAGGAAAGAAATACAGTACACTGATAGGAGAGACTAATATGGCAGATATTACTGGGCTATCTGCAGCCTTTGAAATACAGCTTATCTGGTGTATGCTGCCAAGATACGACATCTTATCCGAAGAAGGAAAATTTATATTACTAAAGTCACTCTAGAACAATGAAGCTGTTGACGTGAAAGTAAGAGGGACAAACTCTTGTGGAAAATTTGCTTTCTGTGCTATTTATTTTTAATTTCCTTCCTATGCAACTTGTCTAACAAAAGTGCCCTGGAGTATTTAAACCAAAAATTTTGTCATGAGGGATTTTTTAATTGTTATTCTTTTGAATTGTTATGCTGTGCTTGTTGATCTGTTGTCAGAGGTTGAAAAGCATCTCAGATTCATAGACTCGAGAAAATATTTCGAATATTTAAGTTCAGGTATTTAAGCTTCCTGGAAAAGAGGAATATAAATGTTACCCTTTCAAGCTGAAAGGGCTTATATGTACAGTAGTAATCCATTCTTTTTTCCTATGAATTAGGAGTGCTGATACTCCTGATAGGTAGGTAGGTAGGTAAGTAGGTAGGTAGGTAGTTAGATAGATTAGATAGATGGATAAATAAAGGGATTGGCTTGACTTTTTAACTTCCGTTGGTTCTTTCTTGCTCTTTCATTTTCCCTTTCTTCTTCTCTCTTTCTTCTCGCACACTTGTTCTTTCATTCTTTCTCTGTTTCTTCCTCACTTTCCTTAGTCATTTTCTCCCTTTCTTTCCTTCTCTCTGTCTCTTTCACTCTTTTGCTCTCTTTCCTTCCTTCCCACCTTCACACAGAGGATACTTGAGGTTTAATGCAGTTCTTCTTATATTCCCAATTCAAAATATTAAAACTCCCATACTCATATGGGTACTCATATCCATATTTCAAAGAAAGTTTGGGGAAAGGTTTTTTCACTATGCTTTAAGATGTAGAATTCACAGTGAAATCTCCTCACTACCTCCCTATTTCCCTTCCCTTTTCCCCTCTGTAATTTTCCCCTTTCAGACTATTCCACTGTTCTTGGAGAATATATTTCACAAGATCCATCTAAAATATTAGAAATACTTTGCTTCTTCACTTAACACTCATTTTTTCATTTGCTGAAGTTTCCTGCTGGCATGAAAAACTAGAGCTAATTGTGTGGTAAGCTGTCATTTATATTAAGATGTAACACTTTCGAGAGGCCAGGTTTTTCAAGGTATTTAAGTGCCTAAATATTTGAGTAGACCACTCAAGAATTTCCAAAATTACTAAAACAGCACTTAAACTTCTTATTGTTTAGATGCCTTTGAAAATATTGCCCGATGCCTCTAATTGAAGTATCAGAACCATCATAGGCTTTTGAACACCACTTGGGTTATTCCTTTCTCCTAACCCTTCTTTTAGGTTAGGTTAGCACTACACAATAACTATCTACTATGCGAGTTCCTATTCTCCCATGAGGTCTGTCTCTGTAGCACAATATGGATATCTAAGTATATAAGAATATATACTTTTTATACTTTTTTTTTTTTTTTTTAAATAAGATAACTTGTCAGTTTTAGTTCCAGTGTGGTTATGTGAGAGAACTCTACCCTTCTTAAGAACAACTTTTCAAATGCACATTTGAATTTTCAGAAAATTTGTATTATTATATGAAACATACTTAATGGGTGACAGGAACTGAATTACATTTTGAGAAATCTATTCTTATTTACATGATATGCTATTTATATCACAATACTGCTGAGTCTTTTTGCTTGGTCACTGTGTGTATGTGCCACAAGATTTATGTTCTCATAAGGTTATGCTCTAAAAAGACAAAACAGAACACTAAAAATAGGGTCCTTGGACACATTCAACAGTTTGCTAAGGTCAACTAGAGTAAATCATGATAGGTGCTGATCTCAGGTCTCTACTGTTGGTTATGTTTAATATGTTAGTAGCCTTTCTCTCATTACTCCTTGGATCATGTTGGAGGGTGAAAGCGAACAAGCTGCTGAGCAAGCAAGCATTCAGACCTAACATGAGGAGCTCTGCACCAGAAGGCCCAATGTCACACTGTGCCACAAACACAGCGCAACACCAATGAATCATTAGCAAATCTAGCCCTCTGGGTCTGAAAAACTCCAGTGTCAGACATGTTTGAGGTCTGGCTGATTAATATGTTTCTTTGGCATGACAAAAAACTTTTCAAAGATGAAACTGGAAATTATTTTCAACTGACTTATGCTGGGAGTACCAAGGTTTCTTTTTGACCTTAGCTTCCTCTATATACTCACTTCACCTGCATAAAACACTGAGATGTCCACTGATGTGAGTGAGACTTGCATACCTCAGCATATGGTTTAGGAAAAGGGCCAAAGTTGTCACCAGCTTGTGCATCCACACTTGGTTCTTTTGATCTGAAAGAATCTTACAGTGCTTGAATTGGTGAAATTCCTCCAGAATCAGGGACTACAGGACTCAGTGACTTGGATTGTGAAGTACCCTCCCATGTTGCACGGTCAGTGGCTTTAGAAAGAGCTAAACACAGATTCTGCACCTGACACAGAGCCACAAAATCCCAGTGAAACTCTCTCTTACGGAGAAAATAGAAGACTGTAAATAAGCCTGTTTCAAGCTAGAGATTGTGCCTTTATTATTGTGCTCAGGAACATAACAAAAATCCAGTTGCTTTTATTAATGTATAGTGTGATCCAGAATTAAAGCATCACTACCCAGTGCAGGTTTCATCTGGGAGATTATGGGGCCTACTCTCTTAGGTTGTGGTCAGAAATATTGAAATTGTGAATCTGCATCCCATTTACAGAAGTGACTGAAGGCTCACAGGCATTTAGTACACACTGATTTTTAGGGAAAAGAGGGTTGCTCTGAATAAAACAGAAGAGAAAACCTTCCAGTAACTTGGGGAACAATCACCTGTCATCTTAGATTGGGGCATATAATAGACAATTTGCTTCAAGCCCTCTGTCACTTCCCCCAAATTTAAATTCAAAGGGAAAATATAACAATGTTATTCTTTTTTGCAGCATAAAGACTTCTTTCTACTCATACCAAAAATAATAAAAGATGGTTATTACATGTATTACTTGGGCAATTTTAATCTATGCTTTCCATTTTTTCTTGCATATCTAGAGGGCTATTGTATGTCCAGTGGTTTCAACGTATATGCCACTTAACATATAATGCAAGAAACATACATTGTGCCAAAATCATTTAGTTTTTATTACAACTTTTTCCTTCCAATTTTCTACTTATAATGAGTGCATAAAAGACCCCTTTTCACCCTATTGTTTTTAGTCTAAAAGCCACTTTATTCTTAATAAAAGGAATAATAAGTGCCAGTTGTAAAATACTCTGTCAATCACTCCAGCACTTACAATTGTGTAACACCTTTCTTTAGGACCTCTTAGAGTGCTTTAGAAAAGATAAAAACAAATAAAATAAAATTACAATTACGTTTAAATGCAGAATTAAACTAATTAGTTTTAGATCACTTGAATTTTGTTACTAAAGGTTGAAAAGAGACAATGTGCCTCTGAACACCCTGCAAGTAGCTGAAAACTGCAGTAGCCTTGTCCATGCTGATCTTTGAATGAGCTATTTCAGAAGACCCTCATTAAAAGCAGCCTGAATTGTAGCAGAAAACATCTTCTTTTGCCCTGATTCCCCATAGCTGGTATTCTTCATCTTATATTATATCCATTTTCCTGTTTTTCTGCTGCATATTGTTCCCTCTGTGTGCACTGGTGGTGGTGGTGGAATTATTTCTTGAGATAAAAGGATAAAATATGGATCCTTCAATAAATCCCATATTCAGGTTAATTGGAAGGGGTGAGGAGTGAAAGCTAGGTGGGATGAAAGCTCAGTATGCTGGGACCAACACTTAGTTTAAGTCCTATGGAAATTTAATTTAGGTTTTGAGATGACTGTGGTTTATAATGCAAGAAAACAAAAATGAACAGACATTATCCAGGGATCAAAAATTCTGGCTTCCTTTACAATCACTAGTTAAATATGTTTGAAACATCTAAATTAGATACCTATAGGAAGCATCCCTACATCTTTTCAAAAGGATCAGTGCAGCTGTTTTTCTTATAGTCCATACTGTGGGTCCTCAGAAAGATACGTCAGTGGTTCATGCTGCCATTACCCTTTTTTTGAAGTTATTTTTGGTAGCAGAGGTCTCATTATGAGGAGATCGTAATCCATGGGTTCATGAAACTATTTGCCAAAGGTAGTGGGCAAGTAACTAAACACAGTCACAGAAGTGACAAAGCTACTGTGCTTTTTTGTTTTATTTTATTTCTACTAGCAGACAAATCAGATCTAGATATGCTGCTCTCTTCTCTAAGGGCTCTTTCAGATTATAAAAAAGCAATGATCATCTTAATTTAATGGTGAGAAATCTGATGAAGCAGATTATACCCATTTTCTGTCTCATACTTTGAAGTTCAGCAGGTCTGAGGGGAATTTTTTGGCACTCTTTGGGTGAAACACATAAAACACTGAGGAAGGTTATTAAAACTCACGCACTGTTGGAACAGAAGGAAGCCATCTAGTCAAATCCCATGAACCAGCCCATGCTTATTGTATGATTGCTCATGTGCAGTAACCATAAATAAACAGGAAGATGCTGATAAGAGCTGACAGTATTTGGAGGAGGAGTAAATGCAAACTAATGCCAACCTACTACCAAACAAAAAACTAAAGAGAAACAGAGACAGTGGAGTGCAGCTGACTTGGGCCTCATACCATCTGAGATGTCCTAGGACTTCCTGTCCGACCTCCACTGTCCAAAATGGCACCAATACTCCCTACGTCCTGTGAAGAATCTGCTAGCCACATAAGAACCTCTCAAGACACCTCAAAAAGCAGCTACTCCCTATATTTAGGCAATGGAATGGTGCTATTGACTCATGGGACTTTCCACTTGTAGATATATACATTAGATAGCTCTGTTTAGGTATCTTGGTGCCACCTTGGGAGCTTAATTCAGTTGCATAGAGATGTCTAGTACCACTTGAGGATCCTTTGGGTGTCTGAGACATCTGGAGGAGGCTGATATATGTGACATGATGGATCTATGCCCTTCTGGATCCAGTCAGGAGAGGCCAGGCCTGTTACCTTAGGCATTTTCATATTGCACTAGAGGCCCATATTTATGCAACTGAAAGAAGTCTTACATCTCTGTTGATTACGGTGGCAATCTAGAAACCTAATTTCCAAGCTGCGGGCACTGAATGCTGATTCAGGTGTGTTAATCTCAAAAAGAACAAGACTCCCAGTATCAAAGACACACTATCAGGGAGAGAGGACAGCATGCTGGAGGCATGACCATGCACACCCTTCTGAGCCTGGGATGTGACCCTCCTTTGTCGCTGACAGGGCCTCCTTCACCATCTTCTCCTCTTCTCAGCTGCACAATCTCATTCCCACGTCATAACCTCTGCTATGGCAGCACAACCAGTCGTGGGGCTCTGAAGTAAATCAGAAAGGGAACTGATCCATTTCTGGTGGGTCATTTTTCACTGGGTCCAGGTCCCTGACTCTGTTCACCATGCAGCTGTACAAACAGTGGTGCCAGCACATGGAAGGGGAGGAGGGAGGGAATGAGTGGTGGACAGTGGGAACCAAGTCTAAGTAGGCTTAAGCAGCCCTAACGCCACATGTGTAACTACAGCCTCAGTGGCTTTCAGATCATGCCTCTGCTCTAAATAATTTCCTTTTAAAATTTTCCATTTGCCTGTTTACCTACTGAGGCAGATCATTCACTTGGCACCTGTGTTTGCTTCCTGCATTTCTGCTTCTGTTTTTTCTCATGGTCAGTGGCTTAGCAGTACCATTACTCTGGCAGCAATAAAAAATTGATGTTGGAATTCCTCCAAAAAAGAGCCAGTAGACTCACTACTTGGAGTATGTCAGGGGTTTGCTGTTGTTGTTCTTTACCATCTTTTCTTTCTTTCAGACAGTGGGTGCTTAAGGTTGCACAGGGAGTGCACACAGGGAGTGCACACTCTCCCCACTGTAAGGTTTGAGCACAGGGATGAAATCAGCTTCTGTCTTCCATGTAAATGGGCTCATCTTGTCATCAGTTCATTTTCATTATTTCCTTTGGCTTCTAAAAGAGACAAATTGTTCATATAGACATAGTCAGCCTGCAGGAAGACGCGAATTAATTTGCGACTCATTGCAGTAGAGCTCTTGAAACATATACAGGACTTGGGGCAGGAATCAACGAGATTTAAACAAGCGCTTAGAAGTAAACATCCACTTTATTCATTTGTAAACAAGACATTAGCAAAAAACATTAATTCCTACTGTTCGTTCAGCACTAGTGCATAGAGATTTTAATACTTTTTAATACAAAACATGATATCAAAACTTGCCTTAAAACTTCATAAACTACAGTAGACTAGGAAGGAAAATTACAGGCAGAAATATTGTTTGTTTTTAAAGTGGGGGAATTAAATATTCTACAACCTCCTAAAGCAGAAAAAGTTTGAAAGATCTGCTCTTTAAAAACAGTTTTTAAAGATTGTTACATTCCTCTAAATTAATATTTACTATTCCAAAAATACTTTAAGGATGTCAATGTATATATCTTAAAAGTATTCAATGTGCAAGCTAATAGTCTGCTAATGTTTAAATAATAACTTGTTCTACTTGTACAGCAATCTTCAAGTTTGACTCTGTATTAAACAAAGAAGGTAAAAGCTGATGAGAAAAGTCAGTGGAAAAGATAAGTAGTGACTTGAAAAATAAAAGAAAAAATATAAGGGATACAGAAATAAAACCCCCTAAATGCAAACTCCAAAACCTACAGTACTTATTACAACAAAGAGCCAACATAATACTTTAAAGATGCATCTGCACTGTTTTTAACATAGAGACATAAAATAATATTTTCTTAAAAAAATACTATATTGTATTTGTAATTCTATACAACTTCACAGTATTAAGTAAAATTTTTAAAACTTAAACCATGCCATTTTTATTAATGGTCCATTTTAAAACCACCAAATATTTTGATGTCAATTACTAAAACAAGGTTTAATGCTGTCAAAAAGCATTACTGCTAAAAACAGTCATCTTCTCAGTGTTTTCATCTGCAAAGCATTACAGTTTATAAAACAATTTTAGCTTGGAATACGTAAGTCTCTATATGAAGGTTTCCATATGTTAAAAATTTTATTTGTGTGTTTGATTTTAAATTGCTTTGAAAAACAGACAGTTGAGGTTTGTAGAAAGGAATCTTTCTTTTAGGAAATAAATGTCTCTAAAGTACAGGGCACCAGCAGTAAAAACATTCTTACCACAAATCAGAAACACATTGAGAAGTGTTTGTGGAGTACACCTTCTGAAACCAGAATTTGTTTCTATTTGCTGGAAAATTGAAAAATCTGTTGTATCTTGGCATGTTTGTTTGGCCCTGTCCCAGGCTGTTCATGCAGCAGTGGCATTATTGTGCAATGAGGCTTTCAGGACTTGTAAAACCCTCAAGTTTCTATTCCATTTAATTTCTAAAATGCAATGTACATGCCAATGGTCTGCACAGACCCAGCCGACACTGTTGTTTTATGAAGTGAAAAGCAAATGTGTGTATTCCGTGATATTTTATTTTTAATAAAATGTGAAGTATTTTTGAGAAATGAAGACAATTAATCAGTGTCTCAGCTTCTGCATGGCACCTAGCCAGAAGTCACCAAACAGACAGCTGAAGTTTAGAGATTGTTTTTGCAAGGCTGATTTAAGGTGAACTTAGATGGATTCAAGATTTATAAGCACTACAAAGTCCTGACTGGAGCAAAGTTCAACTAAGTAATCCACAGCTCACTCTGCAGACAAAGTGCTGCAGCCGAAACTTCCCTGTGATTTAGTCTACAGTCAATGGGAATTTTCTAAACAGGCAGAAAGAGTGAGTTTCACTGTTTCACTTCAAAGGTCTCCTAATAACTGAGAGGATTATACTCTTTTAACCAGTTAAGAAGGTTAGATGATTTTGAGTGAGAGCTTTACATCCATCAATAATTCTAAGTTGAAAGTTGAAAGATATCGTTTGCATGTACATCCTTTAACTCTTCAAGGGTTGCAGCACAACAGTGCACCTGTTTTGCGACTGCATCCAAACCGCTCAATAAATGACAGCTGTTTTTAAATTCTTTTACCGAAGGGAAGTTATTGGTAAGAAGATTAATTACAATTCTTTACTGAAACATTTAGTAAAATTAAGGTCTTTTAAACTGCTTCTCAGACTTTTTTCTTTCCCTGCTAAATAAATATATAATGCACGTTTAAGATCATTCTAATGTGAGCTGTGCAGACTTTGATGTTAGTACCTTTTACCTCTAGCATGCTAATGCCATATGTATATTTTATCAAATTAGAAAGAAGTTTCAAACGCTCAGTTCCAGTGACAAAGGTGCTGCTGAAGTAAAAAAGCTGAGGATTGTCAAACTAAAATGAAAAAGGTACATGCAGGAAATGACTATAAATTTCTTCTTTTTACGGGGGAAGACAGGAAATTATACATCATAATAGTAAAAGAACTATCCTTTATCATAACAAGTGGTTCTTCTTAAGTTCTTTTTGCTCACGTTTACCATTATTAGTGCAGTCAGAGAGCCCAGTTAATAAAGAATTACTTCTGCATTGTATGATTGTACCTCAAATCTTCTGCAAAGAAGCCAGGGTAACACATGTGCTGTGAATTCTTAAAGAATGGTGACAACTTATTGTGAGTTTTACATAGCCTATATTAGCACTAGCATCAGCCCACAGAACTACTCCTAAAATAATTTTTAAAAAACTCTAAAAAGACAGAGAAGGAATGAAGAAGTGAAGAAAAAACCATATAGGATTGCATATTCTGTATCAAAAATCCCATTAATATTATTATTAACAATAAAAATAACCATCATTGTATTAATGTAATGCCTAGGAGTCATAATACTTTTTGAATAAAATATCAGAGACAATTGAGAAAGGTAATTACAATTTTGATTGATAGAAGGACCACCCGTACCTTCTATCTACCCAGCAAGATATAACAGAAATGGACTTAATTTCTCAAGTGGAAAGTTGAAAGGTTGGGAAACGAGTCAAGTCTGCTATGGTGACTTTTAGAAATTACTGAAAACAGGAAACATTTTTTTCTTAGAATGTCTTAGACACAACTGCATCCTGCTTCCTCAACATCAGCAGCTTTCTTAATGATCTCACATACATTAAATATAGAAAATACTTCTTAAAAATGGGAACTATGCTTTCAAAAATCAGAACGTTAAAAATATCTGATGCAATATATCACTAGCTTTCCTTTCTGATGTGTGTTAGTGTAAAATGAATAGATATTTGACTGAGAACTATGATCACACAGTAATTCAAATAAAACTTAAAAAGAACATAATGTCATAAGAAACTTATCATTGCATTTTTTAAGCACTCAAAGCTACCCTTTAGTTACTGTACAAATTATATACTGGGAAGGTGAAAAAAAGTTATAATGTTCCGGCTTAGAAATAGTAGTTTTACACTGTGTCATGGTTCCAAAAACCTGATTGGAACTATCTATTTGAAACAGCTTTGATAGTAATTGCATAAGATAGGTTTCCAAGTATTTATATCAAATATATTCTTGTAATTAGGTTTAGTGAAATCATGCTCTGTTTTGTTTGTTCCCTCACTGGCTCTTTG
The DNA here is from genome assembly GCF_037038585.1 of Patagioenas fasciata. Classification (NCBI taxonomy): domain Eukaryota; kingdom Metazoa; phylum Chordata; class Aves; order Columbiformes; family Columbidae; genus Patagioenas; species Patagioenas fasciata. The sequence goes on along the minus strand of NC_092520.1, from coordinate 188,031,212 downwards.
AATCTTACATTTTTGACTTCTTTGTCTCCCTACATAAGGTGCCTTTGTGGATTTTACTCCTTAACCTTTCATGGCTCCCAAGTTTCTCGTAGTTTCCTGAAGCATTGCTGAAATAAGTACATTAAAGATAGTGAGACACAATGGGCTGCAGCCAGAGTCCTATGGGCAGAAAAGAGCCCTGGATGATTTCCATTGAACTAGTAGAGGATGCAATTCAGTGAGATTAGGGAAATTTTCACCTGGTTTGATGCTTTGCAGGACTGACATCTTTTTTCATTTTCTCGTGTACCTGTTGTTCATTGAAGCTTAGTTTATGTTCCGTGGGGCCCACCTTTTTGGGGGATATGCTTCACCCTGAAGATTTTGCTTATATTTTAAATATTTTCATAATTAGAAGTGTCTCATTCCAGAACCTTTAAAGAGAATTTCAGTTTTCCTTAATGACGTGCACAAAAACAAACCGAGTTGCTAGCTAGATAAATGGGGTGCAAGGGTGGGAAACAAAAAAAAAGACAAATAAAATTGGCTAGGTGAACAAATCTGGAAGTGGTGACTTAATATACATACCTTAGTGCATAGTAAGTGCATCACTGGATGTATTTGTTTCATTTCATTACTGCTTTCCACGTGGTTATTTATGTGTTTTTCAGTTTTTAGTTGAACCAAACCAGACAAAACCAGCACTTTATATGAGAAATCAGCTACAAAGGTTGGGTCAGTTGTTGGTCCATGCTGAAGGATCTCTTCTGCGCAGGATACACAATGTGATATGACTTCTCAAGGGTGCACTTCAATCACTCCTAGAGAGAGGAGTTTTAGGCTGGGTGAATGGGAGTCCCTGTGGGCAGCACTCATAAATGTTGCCCATCAGAAGAGTGGATAATGTGATTTTTCATCTGAGATTTCTTAGGCATTCTGAAAGGTTGTTTTTTTTTATCAGTAGGTGATTCAACCTGCTTGATATCGTGGCTGCTTCGTTAACCAGTGCCTGACTGCATCACTCAAGTGCTACAGGTTTTGTATTATTAACACAGTCCTGCACGGTGCTAAGACAGCCAGTGGGAATTGGTAGTGCTGGGTACTTCATGAGACATGCTCAGCACCTTCCAGTACTGAGCCCTAAATAATGGTCTGGAATTAAAGCAGCATATTAAATTTCACAGTCATTTTCATAATCAGTTAAGGGGAAAGGTCATGATATATCCACCAATGCCTCGACACCAGCAAAGCTCCATCTATATGTATGAAAAGCAACAAAATGTAGTTTAAGAAATGTACTTTAAAAAATTGATCTAAGGACTGTAAAAACACTCAAAAGTCTTTTAGTATACATTCTTTTGCAAAAGCAGTTCTATCAATCATAGATAGTTAAGAACAGAATGTATATAATAATTTATCTACAATATGTTAATCTGAAACAAGAAACTTTGTTATCTTTTTAATGCAAATGAAACTGACAATCTTAATCTATGGGAGATGAATATTTCAATCGTTTCATGAGGAACTGACATTATACTGCAGTATCTTGTCAGTGACAAATTCAACCCTCTAAATAATGTTCTTTCCAAAAGAAATATTTTTGTGTTTAGAATGTACAAGTAGGTAAATAATCAATTACAAGAATATAGTATCCATACTTATCTGGTATTAATGATTAAAATTTTCTGAAAAAAGCAGTTACAGAAATTTTTTCAAGTAATTTCTGTGATGAAAATTCTGTAGTCCTTGTGTGAGCAAAACTATCACTGAAACAAATCAATGTGTTTTTAAAGAAAGATGTTCCCAGAGTTTTAAATATAACTATATAGTTTTGTTCTCTTAAACCACCTCAGCACCCTCCTAGGAGAGGGACAGTGCTTTGTCAAATACTCAGTTTGGAGCAAGTAGTCCTTGCATAGAATCCAGCTGCTGACCAGGATCAGGAATGGACTGAGTCATGGAGGAATTTGGCCCAATGTATGTAATGACAGTACAATCCTGAGCAGACATACATGTAAGTCATTAAAAGTTGTAGACTTCACTGCTGAAATGCAGTATAGTATTTTGAGCTCTTAAGCTCTTTTCCAAATTTAATACCAGATACAAGTCCTGTTGAAATGAATGGGGAATGAAAAAACGTGTCAAACTACCCTTTCTGAAAAACAGATATCAATTTATTTTACATTTTTTTCCCCTCTTTTTTTAATAGTGAACCATAAAAAAGGAAAATATTTAACAATGGACTATGAGTTTTTTTCCACCCAAAATAAAATTGGTGAGTACTATAGAATCAATATCAATGAAAACATTTGAAATGTTAGGAATGTTTTTCTCTCTAGCTTTTCTCTCTTTCACGTGGCTCAAGCACTGTGGCTGCCTTACATCGAGTGAGACCAAATGCACCTGGAGATTTCACGGATGCTTCGGATAGCTGAGTATTTCATAACTGTCCATCTCTACAAACAATCCACAAAAATTTAGAACAGAAGGAAAACCCGCTGCTGCCATTCAGCAAGAAGTCTATTACGAATCCCTAGGTGGCATGGAAAGCATTTAGACTCATTTCATTCACATGTCAGGTAAAGACTTTCATTTAGAAGTGAGATGAATGCTGAATAATGGATCTTTTGAATAATGTAATTAAGAATTCATTAAAGCAGCCCTTAAAATAAAATCTCCAAAATGCAATGCATGTATATTTCCTTCCTCTAATGTACAAGAGAATCAAATGAATGAACAGAACATAATACAATACTGATGTTTACAAAATTTTCACATTTAAATTAGATGAACTCTCAATATAATACAATAAATAATTTTTAATGGCTTCTGAGTAGGAACAATTAGGATTCTTGAAAGAGATTCTTGTCCTTGTTAGGAGGAAAATGAATGCAACCAGACTAGTAATAATCTCTCTATGTCTGGTTTTTGCAATATGTGTTTACTTGAAAATCTTGACTCCACTGAAGCCTACAGAAACTCTCATACTGCTATTTTTATTTTCCTCAACATTCATACAACTGTTTTGAGTAAGAAAGAATTTTAAAAAAAGCTCATATGGACTTGTGCCTGAGCTTTCCCATTTCAGCAAAGTGACTCTCTCCTGTGAAATGTCCTCCAAGACATTCTCTATTTGCTCAGTCACTGAGGAGATTTTGTCTGATTTTCACACCAAAAGGGAAAGTGCAGGATGTGCTCACCAGCTGCTATTCAAATAGGCGCTGAGTTGTACACCCAACATGCATCTAGGGACAGCATAATTAGGAAAAAAAAAGTCATTCAAATGCTCTGGGAGTGAATTCCCCATTCTTGTCAGTGGGAAATCTGGAGTGAGAACTGCAGAGGACAGGACCATTCTTGCTGCAGTCACACTCATTCCTGCACCATCCTGCATCCGACCCATGAGCAGGACAATAACCAGTGTCAGGATTTTAAAGCAAAGCCTTAGCTTTTTCTTTCACACTCAGCTTGAATTTGAAGGTGAGCTTTGGCTATTAGAAGGTAAAGACTTGATCCAATTTGTGCACATGGATATGTGCAGAGGGACAGGACTAGCTTCATGGGTCTTGACCTCTGGCATTCAAGAAAAGGAGTGTCAAGGAAAAGATACATTTTTAAGGATTTAATGGTGACAGAAGCCCTCGATTATGCATAGGTGACTAAAATCAGGCTGGAAGTTAAATGTCTGACTAAAAATCTAAGCACACAAGACATTTACATAACTGTTGAATGACTTTGACCACATGCCTAACTTTTACACAGTCAGGGTTAGTTAAGATGAATTTCATTTATGTTCGTCTTCAAGTAAGAGAAAAAAGAGTGATGAGTGGATTAAAAAAGCTGTTATGTTGACAGGAACAGGACTACCCCAATATAAAATCATAGAAGCATAGAGTACCAAGTTGTAAGGGACCACAACGATCATCTGGTCCAACCTTTCCTGGCAAAAGCACAGTCTAGAAAAATGGCCCAGCACCCTGTTCAGCTGAATCTTAAAAGTGCCCAGTGTTGGGAATCTACCACTTCCATAGGGAGATTATTCCAATGGATGATTGTTCTCACGATGAAAAAATTCCCTCTTGTGTCCAATCAGAATCTCCTCAGGAGTAACTTGTACCTATTACCTCATCTTTTCCATGTGACTCCTTTTAAAAAGAGAGTCTCCATCTTCCTTTTAGCCATCCTTTAAATACCGGAACATGGTGATAAGGTCTCCCCTAAACCTTCTTTTCTCATGGCTGAACAAGTCCAGTTCTCTCAGCCTTTCGTCATAATGCAGCTTCCCAGTCTTTTGATCATCTTTGTGGCCCTTCTCTAGACTCTCTCAACTGCCTTGACTACATTTAGGTTTATCTAATGCAAATGTCCTTCTGGTACCCAAGTCAGTTTTCATTTTTTGAAGAAAATGTAGTTTAATGAAAGCAGGGTCAGGGAGGTCCAGGAGGATTTAATTCCCCTGTTCTTGGTTACGTGTATTTGGCAGAACATTAGAGGCCCTTGACAACTCAGAAAATATTGACCTATACTTTTAAGAGCGAAGTTTTCACCTATTCTCAGGCCCACTTTTGAAAATCTGTCTCTGCTGTACCACAGTAAGCATATAACCAGAGCTCTACATGGATGGTGATAGTGACAATCCTTTATCTTACTCCTTTTTCTCTTGACAGAAACATAAACAGAGAAGTGGGAGGCAAATCCATCTTGCCATCAGTACTTGTAGTGATGCTGAATAAAAACCCTGCCATTTCAGCAACCTCTGACTTGTTTTATCCATCAGATTTCTCAGACTCGAGGAGTCCCTATATAGACATGAAACATGGTCTCAACACAGAGGTCACCCAGGTAACACACATGGGGAAAAAAACAGAACAGACTTCGTTTCAACAGCTTACAATCACATACTTGTTTTTGAAGAACCGAACTTGGCAAACAGAGATTTTGTCACACTTGTAGCTGGAAAAACCTGAGAGGTTTCAAGTATACAAAGTGTTTTCTGGGTCTTTAGAAAAAAAAGTCCTTCAAAATAAAACCAACATTAGTTTTTACTAAACTGCTTTACCACATGTGCCAATATCTGGCTTCCTTGGAAGTTTTTGAAAGGCTCATTCAGTTGTTTAGAAGAAAGATGGTTGTTACTCTCACATGATGCAGGTCAATGGAAATTCTCAGTCGATGTACTGGCATGTGAAGGCTCCTGAACCTGACTTACCTCCATACCTCTAAGTTTCTGTCATGTATCAGCTGATAAACATTGACCCTCAAATTTAACATGATCTATTTTATCCACTTTGCAAGAAACTAGGAATGCTTATGAAAATAAAATTACATCTCAGCAGATTTGTGGAAATTTTGGGCAGCCACTTTTAAACTATTTTAACTTGGTAACTTGCAATTAACAGACCATATTCAGCTTTTCTGCCTGCTCAGCCAGTCATCGAACTTTTCTTTACTGCTACTGCTTTCCTAATGGAGCATGCAAGCATACTGCAACTCACTACATTTTGTAAAGCATCTTGTGAAGTTATTCTGAGAGAAGATACCGCTGAAGTGAAAGTATTCTCATTGCAGTATCGTCTTTGATGGACAGAACAAATGTGCCCTGGGAAATTTAAAGGGAGGAGCAGAAATGTCAGGAGGAAGGTGGACAGCTGTGAACACAACCACTTCCAGATTGCTCTTTTAAGTAAGACAAAGCAGGTCATATCTTTAAATCATTCCTTTCACAGAGAAGTCTCTGCCATTGCTGTATAAGAACCATAAAATTATTAGATAGCTACTTGGGAACCAACGGAGCCTTCAGCTCATACCACATGGGCCTAATGGATGATTCTGCCCTGAAGGGGAGAGTCCATAGTTTCATTAGGAACTTAGAAAAAAAAGCTGCATTTGATGGCAGTCCCCTGATGTCTCTTGTAGTTAATCAATTGCCATATGTGCCAATCAGGCTGGGCTGAGCTACAGGCAACTCTTTTTATTTATGGCTAAGAGACTGGGAATAGCCAATGTGACTGGGAAGCCAGGCAGACCCAAGGATTTTCCACAAGCCAGCAGTCAAGGAGGCAATTTATTGAGGGAGAAACCCCAGAGCAAGAAATTAAAAGAAAAAAAAAGAAAAAGATAGACAGTGATATGTTTTACATTACAGAATTTCTCTTGGTATGAGTATCAGCTTCTGAATATTTCAGCAATGTTGCATCTCATCTCTCATCTACATATCCATCGAGAAGTGTTCAGCAGAAATTGCCCTTTGTTCTGAAGCACAGAATTAAACTGACTTCTAACTCACTGCCAGACTTGGGCCCTGAAAACTGAATACACTTTGTGATGATTTTAGAATGGTCTAATCTTTACTCTCGTCAAACTAAACTGCAGGATTATCATATGAAACTTTTTCAAATGTCCACATTAATCACACATGACAATCAATCTTTTATTCTGCCCAATAGGGGCAATCTGTTTCATGCATTTTTGAGAGTAAAGGGGTTATTTAGCAATTGAATTCTATGATTTGTGACATTTGTTTTGAATTACACATCATCCTGTCTTGGGAAATTACTAAAAATAAGATGTAGTGCTATCTCCTGCAGTGACATCTACTTTTGGCTTCCTCTTGCACATGTGCATCTATGAATATATTTATGTTTACATACACATATCTACATGAAGGAATATATCCTTGCCTGTTTACTCATCTAGGGAATAGGAAGTATACAACAGATTTGATATTGGTTTGTTGTTGTAGTACAGAATATTTTAGAGATGAGTGCTAATATCCAGAATAAGGCACTTCCAACCGTTCATTTCAGTGGTCTTATAAGCGGACTGCCAATTGCCAAAACATAAGATAGGTGATGCTTGTATTTTCAATTGTTCTTGCTTTAGAAACATGTATGACAGTTCCCACATTAAATTAACAGGGTTCTAGATGGACACAAAGTCCTCTATACACTTTAGGACTGAATCGTTAACTTTTAGGTCATACTCTATAAAGCAGTAATTTAAAAATGCTAAAATAATGGTGGGAATAGTTCCCTGTGTTTCTAAAGACCATTTTAATTCCCCAGTAACCCAGATTCTTCTTCCACAACTCCAGCTTGTGTTAAGACACAGGAGACTGTTTGGTCTGGTGAAGTCATGGATATAAGACATCTGAAAAGAGACTGAGGATTGAGGATATTATATACTATATGTATTATGGAATTAGTTACTGTATATATAGCATGCTCTAAAGAATAATCTGCATGTTGTTTGACTATTAGATTTCTGTTTTCTTCTTTATTTAAATATATGCTATGACTCACCAAAGAAAGAAATCTATACCTACCTTTAAATTGTTTGCTGTGTGCAGTACAAAAGGCTACTTCAACATTTTTACAATTTGGAAATCACTGATAATTGTGAATCATCAAGTGCTAAGGTCTATTTAATCTGCATAAACAGTGGTATATTGAAAGATTTAGAACAACATATCACTTGTGTATGAACTGCTCTTCAACCATGTGAATAGTTCCATCATGGGAATAAACTATTCCAATTTTATTGTCTCTTTAAGTCCTACTGGTTCATTGTAACAGAAACTCATGAATCATGATAGAGATTGTGGAACTTTTGCTGGATAATTAATGCGTCCCTAAAAAACATCTCAGCTACATTTAAGGTGATTTTGTTCTCATTCAGACAATGTATTTTAAGCTTAGAGAGTGTGGTCTAATGCAACAAGGTCCTCAAAGAACAAATTAAGAAATATTTAAATGTTTGCTGTAGGTAATATGATGAGTACTGCCAATGAGACAAAATGGTTATCCCTACACAAGGTGCTGAAAACCTTAACAATCTTATGAAACACTGTTTTCTGCTGATTTTTTTTCCCCATAACCTCATTTTCTACCCCTCCTTCATTCCTCAGTTGTTGAAAGAAATATACAAAAGAAATGTTCATATAGATAACCAGTAGGATGCCAGAAAGGGCCTTTTTCAGTCAGAAATGGTGTGATGCCCTCTGGATAATCAATTGTCCCTGCAACACTTTAGGATTTTTCATGCACTGAGATGCAAACTGAGCAATTTCTTCATTTTTTTTCCCCTTATATAGTTTGTTAATACTGGAAAGGCAATTGGACAGTGGGGCCTCCTCATTCTTGGTACTATTTCAAAAGCAACTTGAAATGCCCTGACAGCAGTTCTTCTCACAAAGTAACATTAAGGTTGTGACACGGACCAACAAAAGGCTGACACACCGTCGTTAGCTTACCCTGTTGTGCTTAGGTAATGGTGGAGCCTTAGATCTGCGTGTGATGTTGGCATTATATGTTCTTCAATAACAAGGTGCCAGAGGATGAACTGAACGTAGAATGTCATCTTTAACTTTGAATTTCTAAGTTTAGGCTAGCTTCTTTCTTTAATATTAAAAACTGACTGTATATTAATTATACAAAACCTTTGATAATAAATACATCAGTTCCTCAGAGATAGCTAGTATTTAAGTGCAATATTTTTAAAATGAGCGGGTTTGGCAAAAATGCAGCAATAAAGCCACTAAAGTGTGCTTTGACACAGTTATCCTGACATATTAAAAATTTTGGCCAGGAACTGGCATCCGCAAATTTCCCACCTGTCCAGCAGCGTTCAAAACTGGGATTTGTTCTAAATACATTTCTGATTTTAACTAACTAAACCTCCACTATAAACTCTTTCCCTTATAAATTTTATGGGACAGTTAATCCAGATCTGGAATTCTGGGGCTTTCACCACAGCCATGGCAAAATAATGAAAATAATTAGACAGAGAACAGCACAAGTAATACCTTCATATTTTTGTAAAATTGGCTAATAACAATCACTGTGTAAACCACTCCTGCCTGTTAAAGCTTGGCAGTTTCCAGTGTCTGTAAAAAGAGAGCTCACATGTTTCTTTGTAAAGCCAAAGAAAAAATTGGCTCCTCAAAGACAACAAATTCAATATTTTTACACTCTCCAACTACTTTAAATAAAAGTATTAACTGTGCTTCTCTTCTTACATTCCCCGTGTTAGTGTGTTAAGGGCTTGTTTTCTTTTTTTCTTTCCCCCCCAAAAAAACCCTTTAGCTCATTTATTTTTTATGTAATTATACAAATATGCTCAAGAAATGCAATTTTGCAAGCTTTTAGCTGAACCAATTGTTTTGAGACTATGATCACACGTAGACTTAAATTTTCTGGATCAGATAATGATAGCTAAACAGCACACCAGCATGTTGTTTTTCAAAAGGGGGAAGGATGCCATTCATATCACTGCCTGGTCTTAGGTGATTTAACAGTCATTCAAGGTCCTGTGTCTGGGAAGAAAAAGCTCAGATCTTTCAGAATCACTTTCCTGGAACCTTCCTTTCTTCTCATGTTAGCATTACATTATGTGAATGAGGTATAAGCTCTAATGCCTGGAGTAGGTGCTCATTGTTCAGAAAATTTGCTGTCAGAACAAGTAAAATTTGCTTTGTGAGCTCCCTGTGGGAACCAAATGGCAAGCTCTGTCTTCTCCACAAGAGGAAATAGCTGGCATGGTATTATCCAGTTCCTGAGACAACATTTTTCACCCTTTGCTTTTATCTCTTTACCCCTTCCTCAGAAATCTTGCCCAATCTGTAGCAAGCATCTTTCATCTTTGACTCTTGATCCTAAAGCAGTTGAGAATAAATGCTGTTAAAAAGAATATTGCATAGTATCCTGTAGGATTTGGTGCTTTAAGATAGGGTCATCCTGAGGGAGATGAGGGAATTTTCCTTTTCTCAGGGAAAGAAGAAGTTAGGTTGGAATTTGTCAAATAGTGACACTTATAGCTGTGCAAGTCCTCTTTGGCTTCCTTTATAGTCAGCGGAGAGAAACAGACACTTCTGGGGTGCAATTAATGTCATCCTTGGGTAGAGGTCTAAAGTAAGTGCAATGAATTCTCCTCTTCCATAGCCCCCTGGGACAAATTCAGATTCAGATTCTACCTGAAATTAAGCGGATGATTTCCACCCTTGAAATTATGCAGTCTGCCCCAAAACTACCAGTGTAAATAGGGACTTATGAAGTTATCAGAGATGCAAAGTTTGCAATAAATATTATTTTGCATGTAAATAACCTCAAAGCCATGTAAATTACACCATTTAACAGTATCATTATTAAAAAATGGTTCCACACGTAACCTCAGATAACTGAGACAAAATCAGACAAGGATGCAGTGCCTAATCAGAAGCACAGGGGGTTTTAAGGATAGGAAGCATAGCAAAGAGGTTTGGGGAAAAGGATTTGTTGGGAAAAAGAAAACGAAAAAAGAAAAAAAAGAAATATGGTCTCTCTTCATATTCATTGTTGCTTATAATCATCTCTGCTGAAGCACAGAGTCTTGCTTGTTTGTTTTAGAAGTAACCCCTGGTTCGTGCATAAGAAAATACATTAAGTATTCTAAAAATTATTCCTTTTCTTCTCTGTGTAGCAGAGAGTCAGGGGTCAAATTCTCAGCTGCTGTAATCCCCACTGGAGTCATTCTCATTCATAATTGAAATGGGCTAGATCCTCAGCTCACTTAAGCTGGCATAGCCTTATTGAAGTCAGTGGAAATGTGTTGATTTTTTAGTAGATGAAAACCTGGTCCTTGAAATGCAGTAATTTTGACTGAGCTGAGTGCTCCAGGCCAAATTATTCTCAGTATTTAGTAAGGATTTGCACTGTCTTTATGAGTCTATCATCACTATTCAGTGTCCCTAAAACAGAAAAATCCCTGCAGTAGTGTTATAACAGTGAGTAGCAAAACAACAGTTTCAGTATTTACTTTCACGCTTTGCCCAAAATGATTTATGTGCTAGTCTGTTTGAGGACAATGTTTTGCTGTGTAAAACATCTCCTCTGTTGTTTAGTAACAGCAGCAGAGTCCGTGGCACAATTCTAAAAATCTTTTTTAACATTGAGAGACACTATAGTGTGCAGATCATCTCAGTGGAATAATGCACTGGTGCAGAGGAGCACTAAATCAAATGATAAATTGAGTGTAACATCGATTATGTTAGCTATGCATAGAAATATATACATTTGATGGTCATTATGACACTTGAATGTTCGAGATGAAAAGTGAAAAATACATTTCAAGTTCTGTGTATGTGAAAAACTGACAATGATCTGTAATTTGCGTCTAGCATTAAATTCTATAAATCTGCTGGTGTTTTCAGCATTGAAAGCCTCATTCTAAATGGAAAGGTCATTATCATTATTAAGTTTTATAAGAAAATCAGTACGTGTACTAGTATCTATTTAATAACTGAGACATCATGAATGTCAGACTTAACACACTTTGCTGGGTGCTAATAACTCTCTAAGTGTACCCTTGACTCGACTCGAAGGCAGTATCAGAATTTTTATATCATCTGAACTGCCTGGTAGCATTCAAAAGTACTTCCATAATAGCCAGGTAAAAGTATAGTGACTTCACACAACTTTACCTAATTTTGCTCCCATTTCAAAGGTTAAGCTAAACTCATTGTTCCTGTCTTATGTAAGAACTGAATGTGCAGGTAGTTGAGTCACAACAGACCTGTCCTGCTTAACCATTCCTCATTTTATTGAAGCATATTGTGTTCCTGAGAAAAGTATGTGTCAGTAATGACAACAAAATGAAGCCTTTTGTACCCAAAATAAGTGCCTGGCAAAACAATATTTGCATCAATTCAAAATCGCTTTTTGAAACATTTTGGTGGAATGGTGCTGTCTAAATATAAAATATGTATTCATTCAGCATTTTTTTAAACTTTTGTAATTTCCACATTATATTATCTCTAACTCAAGTCCAGTGGTAAGTTGATACAGCTTGTTTCTTTTTCTATTATATATTGAAATTAAAAATTGAAAGATGTAGTTTCTGTTAATGAGTTTTGTAGGGGTCTTCTAGTATTATGTCCCTAGGCAAGTTCCTTACTTGATATGAAGTCCTCATAAGAGGTGCTTGTGCACTTGATTAATTCATAAATGGTGTTGAGGGCTGCATATTTGCACAATTCTTGTTAAATCATGGAAGTCTGCTATTTCTCTGTACAGTGCACTGGCAATTGTGATGTTCGTATTATGCAGATAATCACACAATTCTACAAGTCCCATATTTTCCAAATAATCTCATCTCTGCAACATTTATCTCCTATTGTAAAGGTCAAGGTCCCTTGGCAACATTCATATCAGTTCTGAAGCAAAATGGGGAGCCAAAGAGAATATTCAGATTCTTGAAAAAATAAGATCAACAAAAGCAAATGAGTAAACAAAAATATCCAAAAGTTTCACATTACTGAAGAGAGTTTTTAGCAATTAATACTAATCCAAAATCAAACTAGATAAGATATAAACCTACAAAAGTATTGATATCTGTAGATTTTACTCAAACTTAGGGGTGAGAGGTTAGTTGCAAATGTCTCTGAAGGTTGTCATTCTCTTTCCTGATTGATAAAATATGAGTCTACTGGAAGAAAGACCAGTGAATACAAATCCAGAAGTTTCTTCCAACTAATTGATGCAGACTTGGAGTAGGGTGTTTTTAATGGAACCAAGAGCACTGACCACTTCTCAACATCAATATTCAAGGACTACAATTAACAAACTGGTTTGCTGAGATATTCAGGGAATGGAACAGAAATGGGCAAAACCACTGCTATTATACACTCCCCTGAAAGCAATATTTTTGTTGGTTATGCACTGCAATATAAAATTAGACCTTATTTATTGCTGTGCAAACAAGATGACAGTTGTTAACATATTGTTTTGTTAAACACAGTATTTATTTTAAAGACACAACTTGTTGGATATTGCTATTGTTGATGCTATAGCATAAGCTCTGTTGCCCCTACATGCATACAAAGGCATAAAAACACACGCGGAACCTTCTTCAAGGGAATAGGCCTTCAATTTTCTTTTCATTAAGGAACCAGAAGAAAATACCTGACTTTCTAACCTTGTGCCCAAAGACCTTTACCTCAGAGCACAATACTTGAGGATCTCAGTTCTCATCTGCAAAATATGTGCTCTTTATGTATTTTTTTTTTTTTTTTAAATGCATGAAGTATTCTTAAGGCACAAAGAGAAAGCTAGGTTGCTGGATTGATTACTAGTTTTTAATGTTTGGGGTTTTGTTGTTGTTGTTTATTTGTTTGTTTTGACATTCACTTCTTTTTATCTGATTATGGGACAGGTATTTCAAGAAAATAGGGCATCACCCCAACAGTATTTAAATGGAAGGAAGAAGCTTGGCAAGACTTTGAGTCTTTGCATACCAATGGATAAGATTACCCTGGAAGTACATTTCCAGATTATACCATTTCTCTCTCTCTTCTTCTGTGTTTAAAACATTTAATTTTGAATTTAGTTTTAATCTGGGCTCAGTCTCTTTTCCTGGTGTAAATAAGTACAGGAGAATTTCACAAAACGCAGGCTTCTTTCTACTCCAGTTTTCAGCTACTTGTCAAACAATGGGATGCTCAATAGGGTCGGTTGGGTTGGCAACTGTGCTGAAAAAATAAAAAGTGCTGGCACTGACATTGCTAAACTAAAAAAAACCCCTGCATTAGATACTTAATTTTGAAGATCTAAAACATAAGCAAGAACAGTTAAAAAATGAAAAAGTAATTTTAAAAAAGAAGCTAACTGAAAAATGAAATTGAGATACATCCATTTCCCTGTGTCAGAAAATGTGAAAGGTGACTAAATTGCAGAGGCTACATTCAGGTAAATTCTTAAGGATGGACCTGACTTTGAGCTCATGAACAGCTGTTTTAACTCAGGTGAGACTGCTCAATGGCTTGGAGACTTGTGTGTGAATAAAGTACTTCACCAAATCAAGGCCATTGTGCAAGAAGAATACAGTGTCAGTGTATAACAACCATGCTCCCCAGGAAGGAACATTTTTTGTGTGAAAAAGAAGTGTTGTTATAGAGGCTGTGTATGATCAGGCTGCACAGTGTTCTTTGTTTCAACCCACTAGGGTGCTGCCTTTTCCCATATTATTATTATTGCATACTCTGCAGTAATTTAACATCTCAGAAAGCTAATAGTTCTCCTTAAATTGTAGCCTGCATACCATTACTGATGGTTACAGTGGAGTGCAAAGCCTATTTGCACACTACACATCTTATAGTGGGTTTTTTTGCAAATCAAAGAACACTTTATGTCCAATGTCTCAGAAGTACTGGATCAAGTTCAGCCTAAGAGGTGTGCCAAGGAAACTCTCTTTGCAACTGATGGGTGATGCTTCTGTTTGCATCAGTAGTGAGGTACCAAATTTATCTATTGCATAAAAAACACCACAGATGCTTCAAAAAGAGGCAGAGCACAGCCTCTATTGCAACTGCTCTGTGGCATCTCAATAGCATAAAGAAACTCAAAGTATCTTTGTGCAGGAGTTGGAGCACACCGTGAAGTCTATCTGGCACTACACTGGCAGATTTACACTCCCCTCAGAAAACAGATTTTAATAGAGGAAATAAGCAAATATACTGTTTTCCTACTTTACTGCTTTACTGCTACTTCTTAAAGATACTATAGTACAATTTAGTTGCAAGAGCATGTGTGAAAATCTATACTATGGTCTAAAGGGAGATTAGAGATTTTTTTTGTACACACTGTATTCTGTGACTCTGGAGTGCTCCAGTTATACACGTCCAAGCAGAGCAGTAGGGACACTTGCTTTGGATCTTCTGTTAACACCATCTGACATGGTGCCTGGGGTTGTGGTGCTGGGAGGCTGGGTATTGCCAAATTCTTAAATGGTCAAGCTTCAGTTTTAAATGTCACCATATGAATGGAAGATTAAGCAAAATGTAACAAGACTTGCACTTAGAAAAATAAAAAGGAATTGACATCCTGCTTAACTGCTTCCACAGAGATCCAACAGAGAAATGAGCACAAATTAGAAACTTCTAGGACAAAAGCAAAACTATGGTCTTTACATTGACAGAATCAGGCCATGATCTTGCCCCATATTTCAATCAAAAGAGAAAAGTTTGGAAATATAATATGAATTAATATTCACATTGAAGTATAGGCTTGACATGAACACCAATCAATCAAGACTGATGGTCGTCAGAAGAAGACTTCAGTGGCTTCTCAAATTTGTTGTTCATGCCCTGTAATCTGGGTTCAGCACACAAAGAGACATACTTCAAACACTATGAGCTATGTTTCCATAGAACTTGGGAATTTATTATGTGGTCTAGATGCAACTGGTAGAAAAAAAATCCCATGTCTTCAGTTTTAGTGGTATTCTAGTCTATATTACAGGTTAATTTGTCAGTTGTATATTGAAACTCTTAATATCCCTTAGATGTCCTTGAAAAAAAGTCACATAATAAATGCTCTGGCTGATTATGCTGCCATAGCTAAACTGTTCTGGTACCTGTGCTTAGGGTACCTCCATGTTGTTAATTCAGAGGGGTATGGAGAGTTTTTCTGGTTCCAGTTTGCTTCGTACTTGGAGACTTGCAATGTGTGCCAGAGACACTACTGGTAGACTCTGAGCAGTTCCGCTCTTGGTGGAACTGTAGCTGAAGCCATGCTTTGGGACAGCCCTCTAACACGCCTGCTTGCAATGTGGACACAAGGTCCCCCAGCATTCAGCTCCCTGGGCATACATAGTGTGTGCCTGAGCCAGATAGATGGCCTGACATCATTGCTGTGAAGGTATTACACATGCATAGGGTCCTATAGCCAGAACACATCTTGCTAAGTCAAAGCCCAGACCTTTCCTCTCTGCACTACATCACACAACAACATAAATGTGTCCATAAAGCCAATTCAGGTTTCTCAGCACTTCAGTTTGTGATGTAGACAGTATGACAGTATGGGAATGGACTGACAATCACTGTCATTACTGTTATATCACCTCTGCCTGCGTGTATTTAGTGCTTCCTTTTGGGAGGTGTAGTAATAATAAATTCGACGAATCCAGATGCCGGCATAAGCTCTTTGATCGAACGGGCGGGCCGGGCGAGAGTAAGGAGTCTAATTCACTGTGAATTTACCATCCGTACTCTTTAATGAACTCTTAAACGACACTGAATAGCAGTGTTCCCGAGACCACGTTTTTCCAAGCCTTATATACTCTATACCAGAAGGCCGTGCAGCAAGCACAGGCTACAATTGGTTACACTTACAGTCACTCATCCCGCCCACTATGGTGATTGGCTGCAGGGCACTGTTCACAGACTGTTCATGCGCAGCGGCAACGCCCCTCCTGCAGCCTGGGTCGAGGGCAGAGCAGCTTCTGTTTACTTTCCTTCTGTCTTTGGTGTTTCAGGGAAATCCTTCCGTGTAGCACAGCCGCATCAAGCTCTGGCTCGTTCACAGCACACAGCCAGAGATTCTCCACAGGGAGGGGCAATGGGGGAATCACATTCCCCTTCCAGTTGTCCTTTCCTACTTTGCCAAGCCACACAAACTTGCCAGTAACCAGAAAAGTGAACCTCATAAAGTTCAACAAGGCCAAGCACAAGGTCCAGCACACGGGTTGGGGCAATCCCAAGCACAAATACAGGCTGGGCAGGAAATGGATCGAGAACAGCCCTGAGGAGAAGGATTTCGGGGTGTTGGTTGATGAGAAGCTCAACATGACCAGGAAGTGTGCTCTTGCAGGCCAGAAGGTCAACTGTATCCTGGGCTACATCTAGAGAAGTGTGATCAGCAGGTTGAGGGAGGTGATTCTCCCTCTCTACTCCACTCTTGTGAGACCCCACCTGGAGTACTGTGTCTAGTTCAGGATCCACCAACAAAAGAAGGACCTGTATCTCTTGGAGCAAGTTCAGAGGAGGGATATGAAGATCATCAGAGGGCTGAAGTACCTCTCTGATGAGGACAGGCTGAGAGACTTGGATTTGTTCAGCTTGGAGAAGGCTCCAGGGACACCTTATAGCAGCATTCGAGTACCTAAAGGGGGCCTACAAGAAAGCTAGAGAGGTACTTTTACAAGGGCATATAGTGATAGGACAAGGGGTAATGGCTTTAAACTGAAAGAAGGTGAATTTCTATTAGAGGGAAGAAATTCTTCACTATGAGGGTGATGAGTCACTGGAACATGCTGCCCAAAGTTGTGATTGCTCCATCCCTGGAAGTGTTCAGGGCCAGGTTGGACTGCTCTTTGAGCAACCTGGTCTAGTGGAAGGTGTCCCTGTCCATGGCAAGGGACTTGGAAATCGATGATCTTTAAGGTCCATTCCAACCCGAACCATTCTATAATTCTATCCTATAAATAAGTCTACCATTTGCTCATTCTTACTGGCTAGCCCCTGCTGATTAAGACACAGGGCTTCAGCCTCAAACTCAGTCAATATTTTCCATCTGACTGAGCAAGACAATGTGGCTATTGTAACATTAGGAAACAGTGTGGAGCAAAAGCAGCAGATCTCTAGAGTAAAACAATTGATTCTGAGAACCTAAATTCTTCACTATACATACTTCAGATTAGCTGTAGTTAGGTTGCATGAACTGACTACGGATTTATGCCTGGAGAACATTAGATGTGCTCCTGGAGGCAACTCAGGATGCCGTGTTAATATATCTAGTCTTCGAAGTTATCTCAAATGCAAGGTAGTAGCCAGAATTTTGCTCTGTGGAAACTTTACTATAGTTGTTGATGCTGATATTGAAGTGGATAAGAACCGTTGGGTTAGGCACTTTGTAAATGCACAAAATCTTATCCCTTCATCCATGGTTCTGAGCACCGTGGGGATGGCATGATCAGCACAAGGGAATAACCAGTCCTTGGACTAGTTAAGAGATTATGAATTGGACAGTCTGGTAATGCAAATGGCAGTAGATAAGTGGAATAGTAGTCTCAAGATCTTTCTTCTCTCAAACAAAACCTCCAGTTATCTCAGATCATTTGTTTTGGCAAGACTAAAAGCTGGAAAAAATAAAACTGAGGGAGTGAATGTGAAGCCAAATATTTAAAGAAGCATCTTGCAGCTTCTAATGTGTGTTTTCCTCTCCCACCAAACGTTCTGTGTTTGTGTCAGCTTTTGGCAACCCTTAGTTACCACTACTGGATTACAGAAAATTTAATCCAGCATGAGTAGTATTCTACCCCAAAATGCACAGTTTTTTTACCAAATAGTAGAGGTGGGAATGTCCATATATCTGTACATCTCAAAATATAACCAGTCAGTCTATTACAGAATAAGATTAGTAGATAAACTTTTAGTTTGTCAGGGAGAGCATTTAATTCTGAAGATGAAGCAAGAGAGACAAAAACGCAACAGGAAAATTCTTGGCTTCCCTGAAGTCAAAGGGAGCTTTCAGAGGAGCCAGGACTTCATCCTGTATATTTTGTTTTTCTTTAGATGTCAGTTACCTGCATACAACATAAATACGATGTGGTCAGAGAACTGTGCAGTGAATGGCTGAAACAGTTAACAAAATCAATAAATGTGGGGAAAGTAGATGAAAACATAAACCAGGCTGAGATATTTTTTCCAGACCAAGATTTTTAAGTCTTCTGTATTTTGTCATTTGTTAAACCACAAATAGTTATAAACAGAGCTGCAGTTCAGAGAGTCTTTGTTTCTAACATAAACAAGGTATAGGGCATAGCTCTGTATGTCAGCCAAACATGACTATAAGTTACAAAAATGATATATATGTATAAAAGAAGTGTCAGACCCTAATTGAAAAATTGTATTTGGACATGAATAAATATAAGGAACACACTTAACTCCAGAAAGGCAGTAAGTATTTAACAGAAAATAACCCAGATTAAATTAATCCATACATTATACTGTATCTGTGAAATTAATTTAATATACTGAAACTTGGAAACTGGGAAAGTTTGCATCGTTTAGTTATTACTGTTCATACTGGTGTGTCTGTTCTAACTGAGAAAGCTTATATTTATAAAACCTATATTGAACATATGCAACTTTTAACTAGATCTAGGAGCAGAATAGCAGAACGTATCAATTTGGATTAAATTTATTTTTTTTTTAATAGAGCAGGTTTGCACGATTTTTAGTAGGAATACTATTTTTCATCTAAAATGGCTGCATTTCTTAATAACAAGGTCATATTATAAACCCAAAGTCTGTAAAGTGCTCGTTTAAATACTGTTTTTTTTTCACTTATTTTTTCCTAAAATAACTTTTTCAGAACACCATGAACACTTACTATCAAATTATTACTTTAAATGCTTTTACAATCTGTTATTTAGAACTAAAAAGAAATAAAGCTCTCAGATGACTGTGTTAGCTCTCAAGCATTTTGGTGTTACAGGCTCGTTTGGCTGCATACTGGGTCACAGCAGTCACTGCAGTAAACAATATGTTCCAAACTTCCAAAGCCTGCAGAGGTCAGTATAGCAACATCAACAAGAAATTATATAGCTTCACTGAATAGATTAGCAATCACAAATATTTTTTAAAATCACAAATTGATGTATCTTTCTGGTTGTTACTGTAACTGTGGGACTGTTACGGAATGTGATGGCTATGCCAGCAAACCTCATATACGATCACAGATGCTGAAAGTTTTAAATACATATTTTTACATTTCCATTTGTTGATTATAAAAGGGTTAAGCATATTTTTCTTGAGAGTGTTTGAGAAAAGTTGGACAGGCATTATGGAAAACTTAAGCACGCTCTTCGGAAGCTGTCTTCTCTGTTGCCCTGTCAATGACCTCTACCGTGACATTGAAGGAATACCCTCCGTGTGGGTGAGAAATAATTTGCTTCAATAGCTCTTCTGCCCCAGACATGTATAAAAAGGAGACGGTAAACATATACCCTGCGTTTGCTTTGGCACTGATGGAGCTGACACCATCAAAGTCATTCAGAGCAGAACTTTTAGATGTCTGTGATGAACTAGCCCAGGATGAATGATCCAAACAATAAATGTTAATCTCCAAGCTCGTTGCAATGAGATCTCCAGAACCAAAAGGAAGTGACAGATGAATAGTGCTAATCAGGCCCTCAAACAGTATTATATTAATTTTACTTACTCGATTGGCCAGCTTTTCATGGCCTGCCTACTTATGGCACTAAAAACCAGTTATATTAGTGTTTCAATGTACACTCTCAGTCATATATTAAAGAATAAGCAGATGTTCACACATGGTCTTGGGGTCTGAAGAGAAAGATTTTGAGATACTCGTTGGGCTTAGTATACATAATTATGATTTGCTCCCCTCAAAGCACTCCACTTAGGTAGGCAAAAGTAAATACATGATGCCCACCCCACAAAATTCCCGCCTCCCAAAAAAGCTGTTTATAGATGAAATATTTTTCTTTCAGAAGTTTGCAAAAGTTCAGGGCAAGCTTTTTTGTCTCATGAACACACAGTGTGTATCCTTGTCTCAGCTGTCCATCATAATATTACTTTACTAGGTGAACACTGAGATTTTGGAAGTTGTTCTGCATTACTTTTTTTTTTTTTTTCCCCCAGGGACATTCATATAATGCAGGTCTTCATGTCTTTACACCTTCACAGTTTCTCAAAAGAAAATGTGGATTTCTCAAAACTGAGTAACTGTAGCAAAAACATCTGAAACAGAGAAACCATCTTGGGTATGAGTGATGGGTCAGATGATTTGCTGCTTCTATTTATGCATCTCTACTTAAACTTCAAGAAAATTGCACACAGATCTGTGGCTGTGGGAGGATTATATTTGAACTTTCTTGGCCTTAAGACACTCATTCTGAAGTGCAGAGTTTTCCGTCTATGCATGTATACAGTTACATAGAAATTAAGTAGTATTGATGCCTGCATAACTCTAAGGTGGCAAAGTAAAATAATAAATGAAGAAACCTGTCTGATTTCACTTAGTGTCTCTGCAAATGTATGTTCTTGTACTAGTAAAGAACCATAAAACTAGTAGTACTTACATACATGTTAGTTGCCCTCAAGTTATAATTATACAATTCCGCTACATGAGAAAACCATGGGTTCAGGTATCCAAAGTGTCAGGAAGATTTAATGCAACCTCAACAACTCCTAATCAAAAACTATCCCTGAGAAGCTGATAAGAACAAGTTGTAAGAAACTTAATGGGTGGGAGGTCTCAGAGAAAAAATTGAAATGTGTATTAAATCGTAACTTCTACTGAAACGGCTTATTGCCCATATCAGTACTAGTATGATACTGAATCAAGTACCTGCTTCATGCAGTTCCTACAAAACCGAGTCTAAGGATTTCTTTCTCTCCCACACTCATCATTATCTTTTTGAGAAAGACAAAGAAATCCAGTTCACAACCTGTGTCCTTGTATTGTAAGTACTGACATGGACTATTTCGCCTTTATAGGGGACAGGAATGTATAAACTGTATGTTAATGCTTAAAAACAAACAAACAAACAGAACAAAAGAACCCAACACCTTACACTTTTTCACTTAAACCAACATATTGAAATGATAGAGGAAGCTTAAATAGGCCCATTGACACGCTTCTGTTTTTGAGGATTGTGTCAATTGAAGTGAAAAGCAAAAACTTTCTAAAATAATCATAAACTAGCTTTCTCTTTTACATTCTTCTCATGCATGGTAGATCTCAGACCAGATAAAGCAACAGCATAGATAAAGGAATTTTGGTCTGAACCTGGAATAAAGAAGAGTGACTTGAAATTCAAGCATGGAAGTTAAAGGTGAACAGGCTAGAGTTGGTAATATAGATCTTATTCTCACAACCTTCCTTCTTATTCATTCATCCGCCTCTGTGTAGACTGGATGCAGAGTGGAGATGAAGGAGATCATCTGAGCAGATATGCTTTGTCCTCACTTTGCAAAGACATGCATGACTGTTTCTGGTTCTAATTAATTAAACTCAGTCATGTAAAGCAAATGAGACTTAAAACATTTGTGATTTTGGTAGGTTCAATGTAACTGTGAAAGAGAACATCAAAACCTTTTTTGTGTATTCATCATCATCACTATATTTGTCACACCATCAGTGGTTTACATAAAAAAGCAGAGGACTGATACTTCCTGTCGGAGCTTGTTTCTCAGACCTTTTTTTATTTCCTAAGTATTATCAGTAATATTACAATTTTTAAGTCAACCTTCCAGTTATCCCTGAGCTCTCCTCTGAAACTCAGGATTCATAGAGAGGTGACAGAATTCTCTAGAAAATCTACAACCCCAGGAGTACATCTTCATTTCATTAAGGGCAAAGTATATTTGCTAAGTCAACAATGAAACACCAAACTGTTGGCACTGCAAGGATGGGCCAGGTACACTCAAATGTTTTCAAGAAGTAGAAGATCTACCCTAACACACCAGGCTACTGAAAAAAATACTGCACTCAGCCTGTCCTTAGGGAGTCTATAGCAGAAATGCCTTTGGCTTCAGAAGCAGTAGGACAGGATGAGAGCACACTTTCACCAATTTCCTGGAAAAATCTTCTTTGGCAGAAGACAAAACCAAAGTCAGTATATAGCCTTACTTCTTAATACTTGCCCAAATAATCTCCCCTTCCCACACTTCCATACTTTTAAGAGAAGTTTTAGAATCTGTGAACAAAACAAAGTGACAAAACCAGCCAATAGACACAATAGGTGATGTTAATATAATCAGCAAGCAAATAGATTCAGTACTTCTCAATCTCTAGACAAAAACAGTGTGTGACCCCTGTGGACATTTGGCTAACTAGAATTTTTTAGTAAAATCAAATACTTGTGCGATAGATACATGCAGCTGTATGTGTAACACCCTGGGCCACACAGCAGAAACCATCGTACTCTCGATATTGTAGAAAAGGTGAACATTTGCTGTATTATGCAGAAGATATCCTCATTATATATAATTAGAAAACTTATTTTCCCCCTGCTGCCCTAATTTGTTTCTTTTTTTCTTCATTCTAAAAATTCTCTATTGGCTTTAATTAGCTTCTTTCTGAAATCACCACCCAGGTGAAATTAGAGCACTTTTTAAGTTTAAAAAATGTAGTTTTGGGGTTTTTTTTCAAACTTTTTTCTTTTTTTTTTTGAGTTGAGATGTATTCCCTGAGGCCAAATCCTCCCTGTTCTTACTCATGAGAGTAGTTTTGTGCACTTCAGTGAGGAAGCTTTTCAGAGGAAGGCGGGTTTTGGCCCTAACGGGATCTACCAAACCTCTTCTAAATATAGATGTAAGATATATGAGACAAATCCTCACTTAGGGAAATCAGCAGTGTTCTTAAGTCAATGAAGCTGAAGACATTTACAGGCACTGAAAATTTTTCTTAGTGTTTTTAGATTTCACAAGTCTTTGCCATATACCACATGCAAAATGCTACAATTTTGCTAATGACATTTCTATTCCTTCATTTAAAAAGTCATCAAGTCAATACCAGTGACTCAGTCCTCGCTACAATGATAGGAACAAATTTTACCTAAGAGAAATCCTTTTTGTGGTCTACATGACATGATGTATCCTTAAGTGTTTCATTGTTAATTAAGAAATTAAGAAACAAGCCATTTAAGAAATATGATAAAAGATATCATTAGCTGCAAAATAATGGAGCTCTGAGCTTTAAAATGTTCTACTGGAGCTCTGGAGCTAGAGACAGTCATGTCCTTGTGATATTTCAGTGACAATTTCTATTTTAAGTGTCAAAAACAACTCTGCTATCTGGAGCAAGTAGTGTAGTATTCTCTCCTTTTAATATTCTAATCGTGAGGTGTAAAGTGAAATGGTTGTACAGTGTAATGGTGGTAAAGAAGCTGAGTGTCAATGAGACGGGAAAGGTGACAGACACGGAATGAGTCCCCAAGGTGCTCTCCAAGTGCATTGGATAAAGATTCTCCAGGGAAATTTTTCTCATTAGTTCTCAGACACAGCTCAGTAATTCAATAGCACCAGGTTACCATTAGTCACGAGACCAAAATATGTTACTTTCCATGCTTTAGCTCCTTGATTTGTATATGTCATTTTACGAGACAAAATTACGAGATTGTCTATCATTCAAAGTAAGTTTCTGTGTTGTTTACATACCGGAGGATTGTCCACGACAAGAAGACTATGACAATCCTATTACAAAAGAACATACAAATTAAACAAATTTTGATATTTGAAACTGCATTAATGAATGATTGCATTGTACAAACATGAGAGACACATTGCAGATAGATTTTCTACACTAGTACCTGAAGAATTAATTCTAGTTTGAGAGGGAAACCTAAAATTATCAACAAGTAAAAAATAATTAAAAAAAACACTGACTTGTTTCTGTGGATATTGCCAGGTTAAAATAATTCTTCTGTGCTTAAAGATGAAATGTGTTTGTATTAAGTTAATATGACGGAGGAAAGTAGCTAAAAAGTTTGATGGTTAGCTAATTTCATGTGTAATTACTCTGTGAAAATGTTAAACTGAATAGGTTATTCTCGACGTTTTTTTTTTTCTATGCAATAAAAAATGTACTTACTTTTATGCTATCAAAGTTAACTGCACTCCCACTCAGCACTCAAAGGGATAATGGCTGGAGGTGTTGTCTCTCTCGTTACCCACCAGGGTGGAAAGAAAGGAGCATCCATCCCCAATGGTCATTTAAATCCTTGTTACACTAAAAAAGCTGTGATGATGAAATCCAGAAAATACAAAAATTAGACACACAAACATAACAAGTTATCATATGTTTTACCTGTGCAGATTAGTTTATATTTTCATGCATCCATGCATGTGCTCCAGAACTTTCCAGTTTAGTTCTCACTCCTGGTTAATGTGTTTAGCACTCGTCACTGCACCTTGCACTCAAATTTAAGAGACAGAAGTTACAGATAATTACCTAAAGTAGTTCAGGAAAGTACAGACGTTTCACCTTTTCAAAAAAAAAAAGGGGATATATTCTCTGTAGCTTTTTCATTTTCTTTTGTTTTATGGAGTGTGGGGCTGTGGGGTGTTGTCCTGATCTCCTCCTGCCCCCAATCTCCATGAGCACTGTACAACATTTAAGACGGGAAACAAAAAAAATGATTGCATATACTTGTCTGTCTTGAACAAAAAATATTGAAATCTGTCTGTTAATAGGTGCTTCATTTTCAACCCGTTAGCCTAGTGAGAGCTTGATCTTTTATTGTAGTCAGATCAAAATCGTGCACCTGAGGTGTCTCATTTAGCCTACAAAATCCTTAACAAGTAGAATTATATCCCAAACAAAATTATGATTCATGTAGTAAATAGGACTCACTGTTTTATGACTAGCTGCTATGCTTATCGTACTGCAAACAGGTCATATGTTAAGTGCTGTGGTATCTATGTCAAATAAATCTTCAAGAGCCAGTTTCTCTTAATCATACATATGTTATTGCACTGAAGTTTGGTGTTTTACTCCCATGATTAAGGTGAGAATGATTCTTCAGAATGGCAGTTTTCTAGAAGTGTGAGCTCACCTGTTTAATGTATATTATTTTCTTCAAAGCTGTGCACTGCAGTCTCCAAATAAAACCCTTAAATTGAACGTGTTTCCATAACTCTTTAACACTAAGCTATCTCCAAACTAATGATTAGGCTCCAAATAAATATGACAAATAGTTATGGTATTATTTATGTGCAATACACAAGCTCATCATTGACTTATGAATTGTAAATATTTATAAGTGGCTTATATTAAAGTAGTTGTCAACTGCAGCTACAGTACTTCACCTTCTGTCACTCCCAGGTATCAAGAGAGCTGATTCAATCACTCTCTTGACAGGCTACCTTTCTTCTCCTGAATACCCAAATCCCTAAACACAACAAAATATAAATGAATGAAAAGTGCTAATGATGCATCATTACCAAGAGGTATCAAGTTTTTTAAGGTCCTTTGCTGACTAAATTTTAAATTAGCACAATTATGCAGAGCATTCCCCAAGGCACCATTCATTATGTTTAGCCGCTGAGCTGAGGCACACTGCAAACGAAATATATATTACTGTCCACATGTCTGTCTGCCTTTCTGGAGTAAGAACACGTGATATCTACTTGAAATGGCAAAACTCAGAATTCATCATATAAAATGGTCTTATTTTGTATTGAAATAAATAAAAATTGCATATATTTGAAAATATATTACAGCATTTTTAATGGTACTCTGTTACCTAAGAGGTATTTATTATCCACTGAAGTCCTCAATAGCATGGACAGGCACTTAGAGACTTAGTATTCTATTTAAAATATTTTTTCATCTGATTCCTAGCACAACAATTTTAATTTCAAGTGAAATGCAAAGAATGCTGTAGCTGAGGAGTTCTCTGATACTGCATGAGCCCTCCAGAAGCTTACAGTTCACAGCAGATTCATTTTTCCTTTGGCCCTGTCGTCAGCAAACAGGTCAGAGTGGACACTTCCCTGCTAAATGTCCTGGGCAGCCTGGATTTCAGATCTTTTAGAGTTCCCAGTGGTAATGACCTGTGTTACATCTACCATGTATGTCAACATTTGTCAAAATTTGCCTTTTGTTCTGTACAGTTAATGAAGAGTCTGAAGCCATTGCTCATTAGCATATTTTACAGGATAAGAAAGGTAACGTTGACATGACAGATCCTTCTTGGATCGATTTGATGCATACACCAATACGTACGGTGCTATTCCTTGCAAAATACTCATATTTTTTAGAAAACAAAACAAAACAAAACAACACAACCAGTTCTTCTACTCACATTACAAGTTAATAAGAAAGAGGGAAAACCTGTGACTGCCTCCACGCAAGTGATATACACATGGGCTCACCAAACTACACAGCTGACGGCTCTTCCAGTGAAACAGAGCCCATTTGTCCTCACACAAATGAAAACAGGTATAGTTATGAGAGAAAATTATTTCTGTATGTATCTAGCTGTGAAGTCCTGAGCTGCTTTTTTAGCCCAATGGCATCACCACACACAATCGGGCCCCACAGCACAGATGTGCTTTCATGTGCAGTGATATCACTTTCACTAAAACACTAAAGCCATGACTTTCAAGCAGTTTTAAAATTCAGATCAGTTCTGCTCATATTTAATCTGGACATGTTGGTTTAACACCAAGCCAAGCCAGACCTTTTAATGTTCAGTGGCCATGATATAAAATTCTTCACTGTGTTGCACCAATAAATTCAGAAGTGCAGTGTAATTTGCTATAGTCACAGTGACTGTTGTGAAATTTAAGCAAGAGTTTAAAGCAACCCTTCTTTTAGTGTCTTCCCGGTACTTCAGCATTTTGGACAATGTTTTTCTTTTCCCCTAAACAATTAAATGTGAGGACAGGATAATTTACTTCCGCTGCAAGATGAGATCAGACTGGTCCTGAATTAGGAACAGTTTCACTGTGGAGTTATTTAGGAGCTGTTTAAAACAAACAATGGAAAGAAAGTGCCACTTGACGCTGACAGCAAGTATCTCTGTTCATTTTGCATTGTCAATAGCTCCAGTGGTAGCACTATTCTTTTGACAGCTAAAAGCAGATGTGTGGGTTAAGTATGGGAGCAATTCAAATGTCCATAGTAAACTGCAGGGGGGCAGAGAGAGCTCAGAGAGCAGCAGCTTTAAAGTAATT
Organism: Patagioenas fasciata; assembly: GCF_037038585.1. NCBI lineage: Eukaryota > Metazoa > Chordata > Aves > Columbiformes > Columbidae > Patagioenas > Patagioenas fasciata. Next base: position 188,003,773 of record NC_092520.1, on the reverse strand, counting down.
GACTAATACAGTAAGGATATTAAAGTCATTTAGTGCCAAAAGGGAACACACTGATCCTTGACCCTGAGCCACTTTGGAGTAATCTAGTATTCAATCCAGCGTGTAATGACTGCCAGGCCTGTCAATCCTCCAGGCTCTCCAGTCAAATGCCTGTGGCTACTATTGGCTTATGGTAAAAGGACAAAAATGCAAGGAAATGCCTCTCAATCAGGCTATGATGTGATAATGTTATTGCTCCAATGTATTCTATATTGTCCCTGCATAGTTTAATCTGTTGAGATCCATGTCAAAAATTGCCCTTGTTCCCCAGAGGTCTTTACTCAACCTTTTAGTAATACAAGTGGATTTGAAAGGAGAGGGGTAACTCACTTGATGAATTGTTTCCAGTTAATATAAAAAATAAGAGGTCAACTGTGGCTTAAAGGCTAACTGTGGAAGGTATAAATTAGAATAAGCATGCTAGTAATCTGATTAGTAAAGCCTTGCTCTTCATTTACCCCAGTGGGTAAAATATTTTTCAATAAATAATATTGACACAGAAATTTACTTACATGAGTGACACAATTCCTATGAAGTTTAGATGCTGAGAGGACTTTCGACTGGGAAGCAGTAAGAACAAAAGACTCACTTGTTTTTGTCACTTCTTGTCCTTAAAACTTCTGCAGCTACTGGGAATCTTGTATTTTAAATTAGACACCTCACATTTGAAAAATATAATTATTGCTACAGGCTGAGTAGTCCACTTGAGCTTGAAAGAAGGAAATTGCCATTTTTGGTTATTTTGATTTTGCTAATTAAAACAGGGAAAACTGACCCACATAGATTCTCTAAAGTTAAAAAGTCAAAATGGGATAATAATTATGCAAATTTCAATGCATTGCTTTAAAAAGGATCTTTATATTTCATTATATGGTCTCCGATATTTCCCAACCCTGCTTTCCATGTACTGTACATAAACTTTGGGAAGGGACAAGCTCAGGTGATAGTGATGCTCCCATTATTTTTAGAGAACCGGGAGCTTATATAACAGACACTTTGCCTAATTTTGTTCCGTGTGATTCCACAAAGCTCTCTACTGGGATAATACAGAACAAAAAGGAAAGAAAGAGAGAACATCTCCTGAGAAATATCTTGCTTATAACTTTGAAATAACTTCAGTGTCAAAAACAAATGACTTTCTCCAAAATTCTGCCTGTCCTCTCTCAGTTCAGTGCCCCAAAGTCATTATTCAATGTAAAGTTCTATTTATAAAACCATTTTCCAGCCTGTACTTACTCTTTACACTTGAAAAATTATGATTTTGTGGACAGTTTTAGGGGGTGAACCAGAGAAAGAGGAAAAGTGTCCTTTTGTGTTCACTGAATTTTCTGTCCACTACAGTGGAAACACATGCAACACAAGCTGTGATCCCATCAGGAGACAGCTGGCTGTGTTCCAGCAGATCTCTTCACAGGCGATTTTATCACAAGCTGGTGTTTTCACAGGGGAAAAAAAAAAAGTGTACAAGCAAGTTAACCTGAAGCAGGGTATGGCAAAAGTGGCATGTAATTGTACTGTAACAGAGCAATTAGTGTCAGTGCCACATAAATGGTTACAGACTACAGTTTGGAAAATGAGGCATATGACTCTTTGCAGGGTCCCATAGGAATGAGTTCCTTCTTTGCTTGGGAAGCTTGTGATATGTCTGTGAAAGGCCAAAAACTGGACTCACCATGACCCATGGCTTCTCCGGACACTTGCTCACACCACTTTTCCTCACAGATTGTGGTATCTGTTTCTTAAGTGATAGTAGTTAACATCAGCATGGACACTCCAGGAATACTTCAGCTGAGGTGAAGTCTTCTGGGCATTTTAATATAACTATTCTCCTTTACACTTCTCAAAAAAAAAGTGTAACACAAACCCACAAGGATTTGTGCCCACCTTAGCAGTGCAAACTGTGCCACAGCAGCATCTACCAACTGGTGTGGAAGATGCTTGAGCCAATGCTCGCCTTCCAGGAGGAAACCGAGTATATGGTCACAATTACCTGCTTGGGACTCAGGGTCCCCGTCTTTTCCAGATTCAGATTCCTCCTCTGTGTCAGCAGCAGTTGCAGTACACTACACAAGGCACAGATTATTCCGGGACAGAAGAGCCCTAAGTGGCCCAAGTGCAGGACGATCTCTTGTGACATGACATGCTGCTAGGCAGCTCCCTCCTTCTTGCTGTCCTCTTCCCTGCTACCACACCTCCACACTTGTCCTTCTCCCATCCTCATCAAGAGTGACATTTTCCCCTTCTTCATTACTATGGGTGGAGCAGAGGTGGGTGACATCTTCCACAGCCTCTCAGCCTGAGTGGGGACTGAGATCTCCCTTTGCAGTGTTTGATGAGGCAATCTAGACAGAAGTAATCAAGTTTTCATGGTTTCCCCTTTCTTTTGCCCTCGAAATGAGCTGTGCCTGGTTTCAAAATGAAAGCATGGGAAACTCATCTTAAAAATGGTGAAGTTCTGTGAATGAGGAAGGAAACAGTTATCAGAAAAAATGCCAAGGACCTTTGGTCTAACATTCACAGGGTAAATGTAGCCAGGTAGGACACTCTACTCTTGCAGAGAATCATGTTCTGTGGGTTTTTCACTGGCAATTCACCATCACGACCTCAATCCATTGACCATTTCCCTGTCATTCAAGGGGCCTGGAGGGCCCAGGAGGTGTTCAGAATGATGATCTTTAAAGCAATGGCATTTCTTGAGATATGCTTTAAAATTATAAGAGAGGGAAAAACTTTCAGAAAATGCAAAAAAAATCCTGCTGCTCCTTAACCTACTTGAAACCAGAAAAGCCTTAGAGCTAATAGGTCAGGCATTGCTGAGACACCTACAAATGGTTTCAAAATGCAAGTATCTCAACTGTAATGCATCTTCCTTTGTGTCTGTTCCAGGGTGATTGTGTTTTTATTTAAATTCCAGACTTTACGTACAAGTGTAAAAGCCACCTGGACCCCTAAAGGTCTGAATGTTTTTAAGTGAATCTGTAGTCATACCCCCTGCTGTCTCCCTCTTATTAAATTAGTATCATTTTGCAGCCTACAGAAGAGAGAACTTGTCTTTTGCACTCCCCTTTTAGGAGTATTTGAAACCATTAGTACCATTTTGTAAACAGGTTTTGAGATGACAGTGCAATCTTTTCAAAGCAGGGCTTCAAACACAGACACACACACACAAATGCATGCATGCATGCATTCCACTTTTATGACTTTGGAATAAAAATGCAAATGAATTTATTAGCTTAAGCATGGCATCAAATAGAAATTTATGCACATACATTTAAAAAACAGACCCCTTGAAAATAAAGCAGTTGCAGCCTATTAATTTTCTTCTTTGACAGTTTTTAAAATTCCCCTAAAAAAATGAAACAGCATGAATACTGTCAATATATCACAACAGCCACATTAGGTTTTGTGATATACATCATAATATAAAGAGCACTATTAGAGCACAACCTGGGAACCATTAAATCATTCTAAATCACTGTTACATTCCATTAGTGTCAATGGTGAAACCACATAATAGGCTTTATTACAAACTTCACCTTGGTAGGCCATTGTCTCTAATAACCACTTCTCTATGATGTGGTATCATACCCAGAAATCCAGGGAGATAATAAAGGCTCCCTTATTTCTTTTTTATTGGATGGGTAAAGTTAAATTTAGCTGTAAGTAAAAAAAAAAAATATCTTGAAGCTTTGTTCACTAACTGTGAGTTGCTGCTATTTGGACGAAGAAAAAATTAGGCAGACTTGGGAGAACAGTTTGAAATAAATTTGAATTCTGGTAAATGCTTGAGGCCAAGGTAAGATAGGCAGTCCCAGCAATTAAGATGTCATTTTTGAAATGCAGCTTAGTGCATTTATGCCCTTCTTTACACTTTTGTTCAGATACAAAGCATTGATTATAGAAACATTATACGAATTGAATCTGTGTTCTCATCTCTTCAGCCCCTATAGATGCAGTATCCATTAGAAAAGGCAGGAGAGAAAGAGAGAGAGAAAGAGAGAAAGAGAGAGAAAGAAAGAGAGAGAGAAAGAGAGAAAGAGAGAGAAAGAAAGGAAAGAAAAGAAAGAAAGAAAAAGAAAGAAAGAAAGAAAGAAAGAGAGAAAGAGAGAAAAGAAAGAAAGAAAGAAAGAAAGAAAGAAAGAAAGAAAGAAAGAAAGAAAGAAAGAAAGAAAGAAAGAAAGAAAGAGAAGGAAAGAAAGAAAGGAAGAAAGAAAGAAAGAAAGAAAAAGAAAGAAAGAAAGAAAAAGAGAAACTTTGTGCATGCCAGTGTTTTCTTCCTTCCTCAAATTTTATAAATGTCTCAGAAGAAACTAGTGTACATTATTGGGGATCCCTTTTTCCACCTTGCAGGGCTGAACCCTGCTTACCATAGCACTCATGATAACACAGATCAACTCAACAGACAGTAATGTGTTTATTCAGGGTTGGCACAAAGAACGTCTGTTTCAGCAGCTAGGAGTATTCAGAATTGCCTGGGTGAGGGTCTGTAAGCAGCTGTGAAGAATCCTGCCCTTTTGAAACTCAGTAGACTTTGGCTTTAAGTAGAGCAAGGGCTTCAACCTGAAGTTTTGAAAATTATTTCACATAGGTGCCCTGTATTTCCTGTGAGAAAATACTGATGCATTTTGATGACTTGATAAGTCTCCTTCATCACATTTCTTCTTAGTTGTGTTGCAGAAGCAGACTTGGGACTTTAGTTTGCACAGCACTGCAGCTCCCCACTGTCATATCCAGATATTGGTGTGTCTGAAAATATTTCTTATGGTGATGCCTAATGTACAGTACCTGTCTTTATAATTCTTTCATGTGAGTTCAGTACAAGTTTCAGAGTAACTGGAAGGTAGATGTGAAGAGACAGTTGAATACACCAGCCTCATACTGCAGCTGAGTTAATGAACTGTATCCCTTTGTCCACCTGACTGAGTTCTAGGGGCTGATGGCATTTTATCCTTAAATTTTCCTGTAGGGGCTGATTAGGAATGGGTGTAAATAAGAACTGGTACTCACATCACAAAAAGTAAAAGTCAAAGGTTTCTACAAAGTCAAAAGTCTTTTCAGATTGGGTCAGCTGTTCTCAAAAAGAAATTCCCCCTCCTAAGAAGCAACCTGCAATAAAATGAAATAAAATAACTGGCAACATCCTCTGTTAACTCCATAAAATGAAAATATATATATTTTTATTCTAACTATTTTAGAATTTAACTAATTCCTCTGACAAAATCCTCACTTTCCCCTTATTTTAGTTCTTTCCTTCCCTGTATCCCGAGTTTTTCTGCATCTTGCTTGAACGCTCCTGTTTCAAAATGATGACCCAGTTCAGCATTCTCTGATATGTCCCATATCTTTGTGGCATTTTTGCACTTACCTTTTCCTTCTAAATGGCAGTTTTATGTAGCAGCTGATAGATATTCCAAGTCCCTTGCATATATTTGGAACAACAGTCAAGGTTTGTGTTGTGTTTCCTTACACTCATTCATGTTAAATGTCAGACCACTACTTTCAACATTAATTTTAACTTCCAGTAGATCCTTCTGATTTTCTTATCAGAATAATATTTTGCTATGCATGAAATACAGCTTTAGAAGTGTGAATCTGGTTTCTTCATCTACATAGTCAGAATTTACCAATCTCCCAGGCAAACTGTACTGAGAGCTACAGAAATCCTGTATCTCCAGTGTGTAAGATCTGAAGTTAGAATGTAAAACTCACTCTGAACTTGCAATATCCCCAAAGGTAGCCACATCAGTCACTGGAAACAAAGGAAAAACTGTGTGAGAAAGAGGGACTATAAAACCATAAAAAGGTATGTCAAAGGGGACAGAAATGACAATAACTCTGTGTGGCACATAATGAAGAATGATTAATTACAGATTTACTAATAAACCATAGTGACTGGACTTGCATTCATTTACTTCATTTAGGACAACCGGAGTCCAAGGTCACGATCTTCAGCTGTAGCTCAAGTTAGATATGGTTGGAAAAGAGACATAAAGATGGGGAGAGGGAGTGAAAGATGTCAGCAGACAAAAGGGCTAGGAAGTACGCTTCTTCTTTTGGATACCTTCATCAAAATCTAAGTCTTCTTCAGTCTTGCTCATTTACAGTTTGGCATGGCAGACACCAGCTCTGTTCTAAAAGTCAGTATTGTATGTCCTGCTCCTTCTACTGGTCTCTCTCATAACTTGAAAAATGCTAGTGGTTCATTCCAGTGTCTATAATGAGCCATAAGAAAGGGTTAACAAGACAAGCTTTTCCTTCTCTTTGTCTCTTTTATTTTTTTTCTTTTGAAACTAATATGGTCTAAGCAGTTAAATATTTAGAAAGGATTATTTTGGGCTGTATGCAACATATACAAGGGCAATAGTGGCAGAGTGCTTAGTCTTGGCTTTAATTTTCCTGTAGTGTTAACTTGGCACCTGAGGCAACTTTCTCCTCTTCAGAGGTGTCAAAATATATCATGTATTCGTATCAAACTTAAAATAAATTAATTACTAATTTTAAGAAAGAGCTGACTCAATACTTCAGATGATTAATGTGGAGCACTAGCTATACCTTGTTACACTGTGCAGCACACAGTTTATACACTGTATTTAAACAAGAAGACAAATAAGAATAAAAGCTTTAACTTTCTACATTATTCATTTCTTTTTTTTGTCTTCAGTACTGTGATATAAGCTGATCCTTTGGATGGTTTCTTTCATTCCTGTCATTAAATGGTAGAATGATGGACAGATTTGCCCTCTTCAGATTAGCTCATGGCTCCTTTCCTTTTCCCTTCCCTTTCCCTAAATGTTACCACTGATAAATGTGTAAGATACTGAAATATTAGTCCCCACACAGTATTTGCAAAGGTGGCAAAGAATGATGACTTCTGTAAAATGTGAGTGCTTCCAAGAAGAGGATTATGGATGCTGAGTATCTAATGCTATTGCACCTAGTAATGAAATATTGCTTAATTGCTTATGTTCTGACTGAGCAACAGAAACGTTTACTAGCATGCTTACTCCTATACTCTTCTGCTTTTCTGGTAGTTTGTTATGAAAGGTTACAACCTCTGGTTTAAACAGAATCATGATTTATTTTTTCATAATTTCTATCTCATCTTCACTCTCTTACAAAGCGTTGCTCAGAGAATAGCCCATAGTCTGTGGACGTATCTTCAATACAAGTTAAATTAATTCCCAACAAAATAGGCTGGACCAAAATGGATCCAGGGCTGAAGCAACACACAATAAAATTATTAGGATCCTTTTGCTCAGGCTTCACCAACCATTCAGCAAGTGGGGATGAGGAATCTTGTTCCTGTTTAGCAGCTGCTAAAAAAAAAAATCACCTGCTGTCTGTTCTGTATCTAACATGTTGTCCTGGCAGACTAAGGAATTAAAAAAAGGAAATGCCTCTTCGTAAATCAGTGCATGATACAATGTCCGTACAGCACAGCCCAGGAAAAGAAGTAGCAAGATTTTAATGATGGATCTTTTTTATGGAAATATTTGAGTGCTTGGTGTGTTATGAAATATTTGCAAGCATTTGGTACTGCATAGTTTATAATGCCCTGAAGCAAGTTGTAAGCCTTATCAGCATCTGGGAAGATCAGAACTTTCCGTTTGGGTTTTGATTAATCAAATATATTATGAAATCTTTGCTATGCCTGATTTTTTAGAGAGTCTATTTTTGATATTAATATGTCTCTACAGATTAGATACAGATCAGTTGTTTCATGAAAATAATTCTCTTATCTTTTTTCTTTCGTACAAAAAAAATATGTTTTTTAAAATAAAAACCATCAGATAAATATTTAAACACAGATTTCCTTCGTGTGGGTGTCTCTTCCATGCTATTTCACTTATAAGTCTTTGTACAAATGAGACACTTTGAAATGTAGGACGTTTAAGAGTCTCTAACTTTTGAAACAATCACTAGAGGCCTGCAGACTGCTTCCTAGGAGGAGACAGCCAGTTGTATTTCATTCAGCATCTTTATGGCTGTGTGTTAGAAGCCAGAGCGTTGCACCACGAATCTCATCCTATTAACCCAGTCATATAACCTTGAGCTATCCAGACTTGCAGATGACAACACAGAGTACCTCTAACATGTATATCAGCCGTTGTGTGAGGTTTTTATCAGGTACAATTAATGTTTGAAAGTATCTGCATTAAACAGACAAGTATGCATAGTTTGATTCTAAAGCATCTACAGTAAATTTTCCAGTGTTAGAATAATAACATCAGTCACTTCTATAACTGTATTAAGGGTCTGTCAGTAATTACATTATAATCCTCTTTCATCCCTTTGGATAGGGCTAATGAACTTTTTTTTTTTTTCACTAAACTGGAGAAAATTGATGTTTTAATGTTATAAATGTGCATATCACAAAGGACTATCAAAACGAGTGGTGTCAAGGATCTTTCTGCTTGCTCTCTCACTATTCATGATAGTTCAATAATTTATTTGTTTTAAAACAAATTTGTGCACAAATGACTCTTTAGATAAAAATGGACATTCAAGATTATTTAATATTTTAACTTGAAAAAAGACACAACTTTCCTCTTCAGAAAACAGATTTACTACGCAAGTGAAATATTTTTCGAGTAAAATGGCAAAGATTTTTAGCTTGCAGGCTAGAGGTCCAATCCTTCCAACCACTTAGCAACCTAAGCTCCAGCTAAAACTGGCTGGCAGGGACCCAGCACCTTCCAGGATCAATTCCATAACGCACGCACACACCAGCTACTTTGATACCAGTGACCTTAAACGTTTTGGTCTATGGTGTCAATGATCCATGAACTTAGACAGATTTACTGTACACAAGTGACAGCAGCAGTTTAAGAAGAATAAGTAAGGAAGTTGTGTCAGCCTTCACTTTGACTCTCCTTGCTCACATTGCATACCTTGAGCTCTGTGTTTGAATATGTACTTCAAGTTCTGGGTTTTTCTGTTGAGATCTTTTTGTTTCTCTGTGCGTAATCCAGCTTTGCAAAATTTTTTTCCCAGGAAGTAACAATTTTGCTGAGTAAACAATCAGTTTAATAAGCATAATACACGTAGTGACAGGTTTACAAAATCACTGTTACGCTTGCCATTATGTGAATATTTTATAAGAGGTACATTTAGGACAATCATGTGGCTTGAGGCTTCTGATGCAGTTGTGTGTGATGTCCCACATCTGCGTACACACAGAGGAGATCAGCAACCCAGGGAAAGCGATTGGATGCCCATGATTCTTGGTCGGTAAGTTTGGCATGTGGCCCAGAACGCATTAGACATACTAGTATCTTCTTGTACTATATTATTTTTCATGTCCTGACGCTTAAAACTCTTTTTTTTTTTAATTCTAACTCTTGGAGTATGGTGCACGACAGCCATTATCTTTTCCTTTCTGTGAGCAGAGAGCTTTCTAAGTAAATAAAATATTTTCCTGCTTTTCTCCCATCATGTCAGGATCCCCTTGCTTCCCAGTAGACATGGGAGTGGTGCAAGAGGGCTTTTGCATGCAGAAGCAAGTGGTCACTTCTATGCAGAGTTTGAATTCAGCAATATTTCACTGTTGGGACTGCCTGCTGCTCTAGGCTCGGTCCTATCAAGTGCTGAGAGCCCCAGTGAGGGTTTGGAAGGGGTAGCTGCTCAATGCAAACTACATCTGGCCTCCTCCACACCCCGTTCCTGAGTGTCCCCCTTACCACTATCCTGCTTTTTCTCACCCTCTCCCACATGCATAAATACTGCACACACATGCATACACACTCATGCACATAGGGTTATGCAGTGCCATGTAAATGAGTGGGTAGCCTGGAGGTAAATGACTGCTCTTGGAGCATTTTTTATGATATTGTTAATGGTTTCCATTGTTTGCATCGTAAACCCTTGTTTATGCAGGTAACAAATGCATAAATAAGCATTCCTTTTCTGTACTCTGAAAGACAAGCAGAAAATTTCGCAACAGAGTTGGCATACAGATAAACAGCCTCAATTTAAAAATACATAAGATGATGAATAGAGTTTCAGAAATGAACCATAGTTTATCTTGTTAATTCTTACTGTGTCGCTTAGCAATGAAAAGAACAGCGCCAGAACTCAAGGATATGATGAATAAGAAAGAGCAAAATGACAACCAAAGGCCCTGGTGACCAGAAAACAAGCTACAGTTTGTCCCCCAGAGAGAGACAGTGATGGGTTGAACTTGCCATTAGAGGGAAGATTAAGTGTCCTTGGTTCCTCAGTTAGTTAATTATACACTCAAATCTTCCCAGTATATCACAGAAGCCAGGCATTTTGCTTTTGAGTATCTGTATACTGACTACTTGGATTGCTTATTGGTTATTTCTCTTGACAACTCAAACCTGAACATTAAATCCCATTGGCAACAACTATCTGTCAAGAGCAAAAAAAAAAAAGATTTGTGTATTTAGTTTTCATTATAGAAGTGCTTGTAGTTGAAAAAATATGTACCTGTCAAGTTTTCGACATCTCGCTGGGGATGCAAGCAATGCTGTTGTGATTTCAAAACCTGGCTGACAAATTCACGTTCCAGTAGTAAAGACAAATCAAGGGGGTTTTTTCCTTTTTCCTTTTTTTCTTTTTTTTTTTCTTTTTGCTTTTTTTCACCGCTTTGACAGTCATACATAACAATTTGAGACCTAAGTGGCACTTTGATGCACTATTCCATTATTAAGTGGTATAGTCACTATAGAATAGATGACGGGCCTGTAGTCAAGGCATTGTGAATTAAACAGCTTTCAACAATGGGAGAAATTGAATGGCCTAAAGAATTCTGAAACATAAAAAAATAATGATTAAAAATGTGTTTCAGAATCAGCAAAGCATATAATTTAAAATAATGTCAGGTAGTGAAATTCAACCTAAAGGAAACAAAGTATATTTTAGAAGAATCTTTAAAGTTCACAGGAAACATTAAATAATTAGCAAACATCACTAAACCCACAATTATTAATTTTAAATATAACTCTTTGATGAATCTTAGAAAACTAACATGACGTAAAAAATCCTGCCTAAAATTTAAGATATGAAGACATAAAGCCTTTTTCATGTGAAAGTACTTTGACAACATATTAATTGACTAGTTTTGCACTGGCCTTGTGCCTAAAGGTAGAGTTTTCAACTAAAGTAACATTGACTTAAAGTACTTAAATTAATTCTTTCGTCAATAGCTCAACAGCTAATCAATACACCTGGAATTAAACAACAGTTTTTGGCCAGAAGGCATGCTAATCCCCAGTCTCTTTTTGTTACAATTCATTTATCATTCAGCCACTCCCTATAAAATTACTTCCCGGGTTGAAGCAGAAAGTTCGATACACCAAACAGCCCATAGTTGTAAGTAGAATAAGGAAAACCAAAGAAAGGTTTCCAAAATTACTTTTTTTTTTTACTGAAAAAATAAAAATTCAAAAGCTGCATTGATAACAATTCATGCTGTATTTTTAGTTAATAAAATGTGAGTAGATATTTTTTCCTATTAAGATAAAAAACAAAATGTAATACTTGTTATACCCTGGAGCATAATTGGTCATATATTATCTTTTGTTTTTAAGATTATTAAAGGCTAAGAAATTACTTTTCAAACATTGATCCAGTGAGATTACTGGGAAAAAAAGACACCAAGCAATGAAAATTCTATTAATCCACAAAGTTCTAAAATATTTGCTGCAATACTTATCTCTCTGCAGTTCTGACAACTATATCAAACCGATTTCTATCTCTGAATAGGATGTAGACTACAATTTCAGTGCTTAGTACTCCAAATATTTTTTTTCACCCTTATTCTGCTCTAGAAAGACAAAATTGAATTATTCCTTTATCCTTTCAACTGGTAATCCTACAAAGCACATAAAACCACATTAGGAATGTAGTGTACTTATAAGATGGCATAGGGTATGGCTCATATCTGCGCTCAAAAAAAGCAAACAACAAACCTCCTGATTTGGCTATAATATGTTAAAAGATAAAACTAATTTGAGAGAGTTCCTAAAAGAGATTTCATCAATATCCTACTTTTTCATTTTGAGGCACTAAGGGAGCAAAAAAGAAATGTAATTATGAGAAATAAAATAAGGATTTTCTTAGTTACAATTACTGGCCCTTCACTGATTGCAGTAAATTATAAATTATGCAGTCAATGTAGGCCAACAAAAGAAGACATCTTCAAATCTCAGTCAAAGGTAATTACTTAAGTCGGCTGAATGTTCCCTTTTCATAGAGTGTGATCTCTCTTTGACAGCTCACACTGACAGATGACCTTCTCAGCGACGTTCTTATCCTTCGGATCATGAGCAGTGTGCCTCTCTCCCTGAATATCTCTATATATTTGTGACACTAAGCTTTCAAATACAGCTATTGACAAATCAGAACATCAGTCTAAGTGCTGGTCTTCCTATCACTCACAATAAAGTAGCTATCACTTGTGGTGTTGTAGAGCAAGCACATCTCTGAAAAATGAGTTCTCACCAAGTGCTAATTTGACACAGCTCGCTTGCCTTCCCATAATTGCTCTGTCATTGTCAGTTGGCAGTTCGGGCTCATTCCTGGAAGCTGTGCCGTACAATTGGATACAATTACTCCCATTTACCACCACTATTATGCCACTGATGTTGCCCAGTCCGCATATTGACATGCCTCATTAAGCCTGGATGCAGGCCATTAATGAACATTGTTAGCATTTCTCTTAAACTTTTTGCCTCTAATAAACAGTCAGTGTTCCATGAAGGAGCACTGCCATCCTTGTGATATGATATTTATTATCTTATGGGGGAAGGGAACTCTGCAAATGGAAACTATCCAGATGCTGTGAGAGAGATATATGGTTAGATCAGCGGAGAATAGCCCTGATCAGGAGGACCTTTTCCATCAGGGGCATCCTACCATTAACCAAGTGACCTCTCCTATCCAAGAGAAGACAGGAAGGATAAACACGATAACCTCGGGGCGGCTCAGTCGCCGCAGGTTTCTCAAGGTTGCCCCGGCTCCTGTGGCTCCCTCAGCCCCTCCTACCCCCAGGGGGTGCTGCAGGATGCGGCACAGAGCGTTTTGCCCTGGGTCCTCAATCCATTATGTCCAGCCACTCCGACGTGCATTTTTATTCAGAGATAATTATGTGTTGATCAGAGAAGTCAGCGGCTGTCACCCATATGGCAGGCACACCTGCAGTGTGACATAGGTGGTAACGATGGCATGCTCTTGAGCTGTCATGACAGGGACAGGGACTTTATTATGTATGTGTCACCATTTCTCTTAGGGAAATTATCCTTTTCCGCACAATGACAATAATGAACCTTACAACACTTTCATAAACCCTGTTTCCAGGCCCTTTCCTTGACCTTCATTAAAACTCTGCCTAGCAAATTCAGTGCTTTATGAACAAAATGCAAACTTTCCAAGCAAATGTAAGTGAGCTTTTGGAGTTTCTTTTCAACTGCTTTGCACTATGTGGCCACTAGGACAGTCACTGACCCTGCAGAGCACATCCCACTCCTTCAGTGGGGAAATGACCATGTATAGAAAGACTAGGACAAGGACTAACTAACCTTTAAGTGCTAGAAATCTGGCTGGATCTTAGAGAGTTTTGGGCTGAAAATCAGATTTATAGGAGAAATTTGGTATCTTTTAGTGTTAAAGGGAACCCTTCTGCTCAATGTAATATAGAATTATATTATTCTAGAATTACTCTTACTCATTTTTTGGCTTTCTTTGCTACATTCCTTACATATTTCCTTCTGCTGTTTGGTTCACAGCACAACAGAAAATCTCTGTGGAACCAAAACCAAAGAACAGACAGAAAGGCATTTTGTATCCAGAAAGAAGGAAGAAGAAATAAAGGGAATTGAGTTGAGGCTATTTCTCTCAGGCATCTGTAAAAGCCATATCTGAATATCAAAAGGGGAAACTGAAAAAGTTCCCTAATAATGTCTGTTATTTATGGGGGGTGAGGGGTTGTTAGGTGTTGGCGGGGTTTTTTGTTCGGTTTTGGTGGGGTTTTTTTGTTTGTGTTTTTTTGTTTGTTTGTTTGTTTGTTTTAATTTTAAAGCAAATTGATGTCATTGTATTTTTAACAACTAGCTTTTCTTTTTTTCAAAGCCTCAAAAGTTTCAACATGCAGTTTAAGTCACCATTCTTCACCTTTGGGTTACCTTTCATACAGATATTCATGTGTATTTGTGCCTGTGTGTAACATACCTGATTGTTGTAGTTGTGCTTAACATATTTCTCCAATTTTGATATAGACAAATCTACTTTCTACAGCATTATTTCAATAGCAACAAAGCACTTCAGAGTCGAAGTCATTTCTTGCATGTGACTGCTGTCTATCTGTCTAGAGAGAATTGAGGGACCAGGGAATTTAGCTTTAAATTTACATTTTAACTTTAAATGGCTTTAATAAAAGTTGCTAGCAGAAAAAATGTAAAATTTGGGACAGTTGCAAACTTATGAACTTTCTTAGTCTCTTTTAAATGTAAATATTGTACTGTTGAGAGTACTTGTGGGACATGTATATGAATTCTGGAATAATGTCCTTTGGTTTAGCTGTGGTCTAAATAACTATGTAGAATGCAGAAATGCATCAAAAAATGTCTGAAAATTTTAACTGAATAAGACCATTTTTATACTTTGCAGCTGTTTTATTCACACTGATTTGAATAATTTTCTCCATTATGACCTCAAATTACTTTGACATATATTAAGGCTAAGAGATGAATTTGAGATTCTCAGCTGTATTTCTAAGGAGTCATAATTATCAGAGGTGAAACTGCTCAAGATATAAAAGTTAACTGTTTTGAGAAACAAAAATGTACTTGTTAACAAGAGTGGTCAAATCTCTGTATCACAAATAACCTAGTGCTATCTACCAGTGGACTGGCCTGTACTATACCCCCCAGCATATATACATAACTTTCAAAAGCATATATACAAATTCTTCCATATTCCATCCAAAACCCACTTAATTTGTTTGAAATAATCAGATATCAGAACAGAATAATATGGTTGCTGAAAGGATGATTTGCACATCAGGTTAAGGTAGTACATGTGGCTTCTTGAGTATCTTAAATATGGTTGCAATATTAAAAATACACAGCTAAGCAGTAACATAACACAATGTTTTTTCAAGTTTTTTTGGGAGGATAGGAGTAGAATATTTGCTATCTGGGAGGCAAAGGCTTTTGCCTTGTGATGATGTAATTCTGCCTTTTCTGAATCTCATCACTGTTCTTCAGTCTTTATGAGGGAAAAAAAAAAATCCACAAATATCTAGGATGAGGTAAGATTGAAAGATAACAACAAATAAATGAAATAATGTGTTTTCCTTCTCTTCCTGTCTGAATAGGAATATATGACATGACAGGAACTGTATAGGTCACAGACTCTTGTCCTGCATATAGCAGATCATTACACAGCAAATAATCCAAGGTTATTTCTACTTTCACTTTTCCTGTGAGCCACACAGCACCCATCTCCTAGGTACATGTGAACTGGTGAGTGTGAAGAAAATCCAAATACCTCAGAGCTTCAGAGTCAAAAGAAAAGAAGAAAAGCAACTAAGGAAGCCATTACTGCTTTTGATTCCTGCAATGGTAAGGAATTTATTATGAGATCCTGTGTAGTAATTCCATGTGAGAAACTGCTTGGATACACATTTTGATATACATTCTGTTCTGTGGCAGTAGCAGCATGCCTTCATCTGAATAGCTGATAAAATTTTACATTTGTCAACTTCCATGTATCCATTCATTATTTGCAGGGAGTGCTGAAGATTAACCTGAGAAAAGAAAAACAAAGCTAAATGAAAATGAGCCAGTGATTCATTGCCAAGGGTTTTTGTTTGCTTGTTTGTTTGTTTTAGTTTTAACTTTTTTTTTTTTTCTTTTCTAATGAAAGGAAGGAAGAATTACTGACAATGCTGTTTCTGTACTTATGAAGACTTCCATGCAGTCCCTGTACTTAGAGGCTCCTCTGGCATCAGTGGCAGCCCCAAACAGTATAACCTTAGAGAAAAGTAAGTGATGGAGAGGTTAAGAATGCTTATTGGAACTGTAGTCTCCAAACTAGTATTGATTGATCTTACGGTCAGTAAAGAAATAAATAAAAAAGAAAACTGCTGCAACTCTGTCTTTTGGTGCCAGGGAGAGCAGGATAGCAGAGATTATTATGCTATTCAGGTATTTCCAACACAAAGCAACACCAGAAACAAAAATCACCAGGAAATACATGTATCTTCATCCATATTCTCTCTGTTGTTTGCTCAGCTCAGGTAGTCTCCTGTTTCTTTTCAAGATTAACCTTCTTCAGGGAGAACACTTTCAGTCTCCCAAATAGTGTGTTGCACACTTCATTAGGAACTTCTAAATCAGACAGGAGGAAGACCTGGGGAAAAACCCACCAGCCAGTTACCACAGGAAAAAGAAAAGAACTGTTCTCAGAAGTGTCCTTGAGGAACAAATGCAGTGACAGCTTCACTCCTGCACTTAAAAGCTGATATAGCACAACAGTAGATGCTGAAGTCTGTTAGCAGGGTTTCAGTTCCTATGAACAGTTTCTATGAGAGGGGTACTAGTGTGGACTGTAAACAATGGCTCAGGGAATTAATGGAATTGCAACAGAGCAAGCTTATGATTAGGGCAAACAAATCACAGAATTCTGTGAATTTGTGCAGTTACAGCTATACATAGCCTTCTTTTGCTTCTTTCACTCCTCCAGATCCAGTAGAAATTTATTCCTAGAAGAATAAGAAAGTTTACCAGAACAATCTCCACAGCATGTGCTTTCTTCCTTTCACAAAACAAAGGTGTGACAATCATAACTTAGGTTTTAGTTCTCCACAAAGTGCTTGAACGCTATGGGGATGACCCCAGCATAAAGTTCAGGACAGGACAGGACAGGACAAGATGAATAGGATAGGATAGGATAGGATAGGATAGGATAGGATAGGATAGGATAGGATAGGATAGGATAGGATAGGATAGGGTAGGGTAGGACAGGACAGGATGTTTTTATATGAGAATTCGGATGAAGCCAGTGGGAGCAGTTCTGAAGAGCCTGGATTGGAGTGAAGGTGACAAGTGAGGGAGAACATGTTCAAATGAAAGATTTTCACCATGTATGCAGACAGCTTCTACATGGTAAAATGGACTGCATTTGCACTGTAAGGGGAAGGTGTTAGATAATGGGTGATCAGGCAAGGATACATATACAGAAATGGGAGGAGCTGAGGGCATTCAGTAATGCAGAGAAACGATCTGGGATTACAGTGGCTTGGACTGGCATCTCTTAGGAGGAGATGGTTCAGAAGAACTAACTGTTGTTTGGTGAAAAGAATGAATATATATGAGGTCAAGAGAATGGCTGTGAACAAGAAAATATAGACTGAGTGACAGGAACTTGTGAGTAGGAGTGTATGTAATTTGTGAAAGGAAGAGGAGAAAGAGAAAGAGGCAGGGAAAGATAAAATTGTAAAGGAAGAACAGTGAAAGTCAAAAGAAAAGTTTTGATCCACCTTCTTTGTTACTTTAAAGTGGATTCTCTTTCTCCATTACGCGAGGGAGAAACTGATAGAAGACAATTTTCTCCTTCTCTTCCCTCGTACCACTACAGAATGTAGCTCTGTGTCCCCAGATATTATAGTAATGAGCATACTGTAAAAACTGAAATAGATTGACAAATATGTTTTGGCTTTGAAATCTAGGTAGCTTTCAGGAGAACAAGGGCAAATCAGACAATGTTTGCAACCCTACCACTTAGATGGGGCACCAGCTGCCACATAAAATTGACCTCGGAATCCCACTCTGCCCTTACTGAGTGCTACTGCTGAAGAGTGTCAGAGTACAATGTGGCAATAGAGAAAGTAAATAATCTGCAAAAAAAAAATAGTATCAATCAAGAAAATAAAACTTGAAATGTGGATTTACATAGTTCTTTATGAATAGATGTAAAGAGTATCTGTCAATCCGTACTCAACTTCTAAAACTTCAGGTGGCAAACAGCTCACAAAACGTGTGGGTGAATGTTACCTTATGGGGAGGATTTTATTTTTCAAATAGATGAATGCTTTTTGTTCTGGATTTCAAATGTACACCAGGTGATAGACTTCACATTGCTCAAAGTTAGTGATCTATGATACATTCACTTAGAAACCCAATGCTATTACTTGTGTTAAATAAATAAAATTTGTATATCAGGGTAATTGTGTGCATATATTTTACATTTCTTTGTAGTGTAAATGCACTTTTATATTTGACATGTGAAATCATTTTGGCAAATTTCTTCTAGTACAATGTAGACACCTCATATATAAGTAATCAGAGGCCAGAAGAGGGATGAATGCGCTTATGTGCACATGAATTCACAGCATCCCTCTGCAAGGGTGGGCATCTATGCTTGTTCTGTCAAAGAATGAAATGGATCTCACTTTTTCACAAGAGATGATGGAAGTGTGAGAAGCATTGTACCAAGTAAGTTGTTCAGTAGTTATGGTTTTTATTTATGGCGTTGATGGCAAGAATTGAGGGCCTTGACTTTTCAAAAACCAGAACTTTCATGGAAAAGAAACACAACCCAGCACATCAGAGGGTTTTTTTAAGCATGAACAAACTGCTTAATTTTTCATTGTTTTCCTTTTTTTTTTTTTTTTTTTTTCTCTTCTTGTTAGAAACAGTACAAAAGTTTTAGCAAAGCTATATTGGAGGGGATATATGAGGGAAACATTATGTCCAAATTTGGTAAACTTATCAGTTATTTCAGTAGTTTAAAGGAATGCTCATACGTTTATAGTTTGACTCCATAGTAAGTTTTTTACTGATCTCGATCTTTAATATGATATGAGAAAAAATGTAATGACCATATGAATGAATTATTTTACAAATTCGCATAACTGAACCAAACAACAACAACAGCAGTAAACTAATGTCCTAATTTTAAAAGCTCTTACCCACCAAGATAGGTCATCCTAAGAACATTAAGGTTTTGGGAAGTCACAGGAGTACGAGCTGTAAATATAATTAACCAGATCCTTAGCCAGGACAGATTGACAGACTAGTATGCATTTAGACTGGCTGATTAGTCAGACCCAAAACTGAAAAACCAAAAGAGCTGATCAAGCTTCCAAGTATGATTCTGCGCAGTACTACTTCACTAGAATCATGTCTTCATCATAAAATGGAGCCACATGTAAGGATGCCTGAGGTAAGAGAGATTTGGATGGAAGGTCCATAAGACGATGTGAAAAGTTTTGCTGGTTTCCAGCTTTATGACAGGCACAAGCTGTCAGAATTTACGTGACTGTAGTCATCCTGTATCCAGCCCTGAGCTGGCTCACGTCCAGTCAGCACTGAGTAGCTCTGACCTATATTTTCCCAGTCTTCTGGTCTCTCTGGCAGGAGTTGGAGGGTCTGTGCACCCCAGGAGGTTGGTGGTTCCTGTGTACATGAAGATCACTGCAGTTTCAGTGCCTCAGAGACAAAACTAACTGAACTCCATGTGAGTCTTTCTGTTCGTCTCCCTACGCTTCAGACTCAGCTTTAGTGACTAGGTAGGGATTGTTCTGTAGTTTCCTTCTACGTAAAAATAAATAATCGCCAAATAATTTAGTTTTAATGGCATAATAATCTGATCTCCATGATGCTTTACTATATTGAATGATTTTATCAGGTATTTTTCATATATGTACAAATATATATATGTATATATTTGCATCTAGAGTTAGAAGACTGACTTGGTAATGTATTTTATGAATTGTTCTGTTTACAATTTAGATTATTCATGTATTTATTGTCAAACAGAATATGGAAACTTATTTTAAAAGACTATAATTGTATTGCAGTGGTGGATTGTTCTGTAACAAACACCTGTAACCACCATCAATACCTATTTAAAATACCCAACCTAAAGAAATGGACTCATGCATTTGTGTTCCCAAGCAAAAAAATCTTTGCAAAAGTTAACGGTAATACTTTATTATTTATTACATGTGTGCTGTCATACTTGAGGACACAGTAACCCTCTGGATATTGTACAAATTAAATGAACTCTGCTGAATTAAAAAAAAATTAAAAAGCAAATGAAAAGTCTTGGAGCCTGAAGCCACGAGACGTTCATCAGCAGAGTCTGAGTCAACAGTTTCCTCCTTAGCTTTAAGAAGCATAGTGTCCTCCTAGGTGTACATACCCTGCTGATCTTAAACAGAGCCTCTATTCATGACCAAAATAAAAGCACAAGGCAGTGGAGTTTCTGTTGTATTTGGATTTCAAGACAGAAATGCTGCTATCTGATAATAAATACAACAGAAGTTCTTTGTTTCTGCCGAGACCGCAAATTATGAAGGGCTCTGTTACTGATCTGCTCAGTGTTATTGTTTAGAGACCTAAAACGTATGTTGACTAGTCTTTAATGGCTTCAGTATTTACATTTGCCTGCGGAGGTTCATTTAGCTGGCAATGTTGAAGACATTTGTGCCTGATGTTGCATAATTTCTGTTTTCCTGAAACATACTGCCCTGCTCATTTTTGTGAAACAAGTGCTCGTTGTCTGAGGCCATAAGTCACTAGAATGAAACATTTGCTTTACAACATCAATCCAAATGGGTTTTGCCATACTCAGAGACAGTACCTAGCAAAGGATGGTAATTTGGGCTTTCCACCAGTCTAACAGTCCTAAATGCTTTTAAGTTACTGGAGACTTCAGTCTGTTCTCAGTGGACTCAATTATGCATTATAGAAAAGGTAGGTAAACAAAACTTAGGCCTACAGATAAATCAGCTATGACTCTAAAGGAGACATAAACTCCAGTCTTTGCATGAATGGCAGACAGCATGAGAAAGGCTCTGCTTCTAACTTCACTTGAGTAATCAGATTCCCAAAACATGGTCATCTATGACCTGTTTACATGGTAATTTAAGAATTCCCCCATTTTCCCAGCCTCCTGCTGCCCCTCCAAAAAGCTGTAGGACTCCTATCAGACTTGTTCCACACCTGTGAGCTTCATGCAAGTGTTCCAAATGCACTATAACACCTATTCAGAATGCCTCTATGCTGACCTAGCCACCCAAGCATCTATTCATTATGAGAGGAAAGAAATGGATACTTCTATGCTATAATCCATTGCCCTATTATATATGCCTAATCTAGGACAGTAAAACAGTATTGTGGGAGAACCTTGCTTTCCACTGACTCCATGGACTGGACAGATGAGTCCCACACCCCATTTCTAATACTCTCCTGAAAGGTGCTACCATTACTGACATTACTGGTGGCAGAAGATACAGAGAAGGCAGAATTACTGAATACCTTCTTTACTCTGTCTACTATACTGGAGGCTGTCCTGGGGAGCCCTGTACCCCTGAGAACCCGGATGAAGCCAGGTCAATGGAGGAGTTTGCTGTAGTCGATGAGGACTGGGTTAGGGAGCAATTAAATAGTCTGGACATCCATAAATCCATGGGTCCAGATGGGATGCATCCGCAGGTGCTGAGGGGGCTGGCTGAAGTCATTGCTAGGCGGCTCTCCATCATTTTTGCCAAGTCTTGGGAAACGGGAGAGGTGCCCGAGGATTGGAGGAAAACAAATGTCACTCCAGTCTTCAAAAAGGGCAAGAAGGGGGACCCGGGTAATTATAGACCGATCAGCCTCACCTCTGTCCCTGGGAAAGTAATGGAACAGCTTATCCTTGGTGTCATCTCAAGGCATATCAAGGATAAGAGGGTTATTAGGGGCAGTCAGCATGGCTTTACCAAGGGTAAGTCATGCTTGACCAACCTCATAGCCTTTTATGAGAATGTAACAAGGTGGATGGATGATGGCAGAGCGGTGGATGTGGTCTACCTTGACTTCAGTAAAGCCTTTGACACAGTCCCTCACAGCATCCTCACAGCTAAATAGAGGAGGTGTGGTCTAGACAACAGAGTAGTGAGGTGGGTTGCAAACTGGCTTAAGGAGAGAAGCCAGAGAGTGGTGGTCAATGGTGCGGAGTCTAGTTGGAGGCCAGTATCTAGTGGAGTGCCTCAGGGGTCAGTACTGGGGCCAATATTATTCAATATATTCATTAACAATTTAGACGAGGGAATTGAGTGTACTATCAGCAAGTTTGCTGATGACACTAAGCTGGGAGGAGTGGCTGACACGCCAGAAGGCTGTGCTGTCATCCAGTGGGACCTGGACAGGCTGGAGAGTTGGGTGGGGAATAACATGATGAAATTTAACAAGGGAAAGTGTAGAGTCCTGCATCTGGGCAGGAACAACCCCAGATTCCAGTATAGGTTGGGAAATTACATATTAGAGAGCAGTGTAGGGGAAACGGACCTGGGGGTCCTGATGGACAACAGGATGATCATGAGCCAGCACTTTGCCCTTGTGGCCAGGAAGGCCAATGGCATCCTGGGGTATATTAGAAGGGGGGTGGTTAGTAGATCGAGAGAGGCTCTCCTTCCCCTCTACTCCGCCCTGGTGAGACTCCATCTGGAATATTGTGTCCAGTTCCGGGCCCCTTAGTTCAAGATGGACGGGGAATTGCTGGAGAGGGTCCAGCGTAGGGTAACAAAGATGACTGAGAGAGTGGAGCATCTCCCTTATGAGGAAAGGCTGAGGGAGCTGGGTCTCTTTAGTTTGGAGAAGAGGAGACTGAGGGGTGACCTTATTAATGTTTATAAATATGTAAAGGGTGAGTGCCACGAGGATGGAGCCAGGCTCTTCTCAGTGGCAAACAATGATAGGACAAGGGGTAATAGGATCAAGCTGGAACACAAGAGGTTCCACTTAAATTTGAGAAAAAACTTCTTCTCAGTGAGGGTGACAGAGCACTGGAACAGGCTACCCAGGGAGGTTGTGGAGTCTCCTTCCCTGGAGACATTCAAAACCCGACTTGGCATGTTCCTGTGCAACCTCACCTAGACGTTCCTGCTCCAGCAGGTGGATTGGACTAGATGATCTTTTGAGGTCCCTTCCAATCCCAAACATACTGTGATACTGTGATACTGTGTAATACCAATGCCATAGCCAACATTCCTGTTTCTTGGCGTCTTGGTTTCTGTTACGTCATGGCCCCTGTCAGGTTGTGAAAGTGAGGATGGTAATACTGATCTCAAGCCTAAACTCTGTGCTGTTACAATCAGAACACCTTCAAAATTTTAATTTAGTAACTATCCCAGCACTTATCTGTCACAGAGTACTACAAGTGAATTATCATTTCCATTTTGCTGCTAATCACTAATGAACGCAAAGGTGTACAACACATTTCATTAATTTTTGTAAATGTGATAACTGCCAGACGGTCTGGTTTTGTTTATTTGTTTGTTTGTTTGTTTTTCTGCATTGATCTGTAGCAGGAAAAGTAAGAATTCCTTTTTTCTAGCCCATCAAGTGCTACTACTATATTTTTATAACAATAACCTTGCTGTAAATGAGTGTTTCATATCTCTGCACTCATAAGCACCACACTCAATGACCAGTGCTCTGATTTGACAAACCAGATAACTGAGATGTCACACAAACTCTTAGAATTTGAAGCAGCTCCTAAATTTTTCATATGATAGACTGAAATGTAAACCACTTCATCCCGCTTTTCAAAAATATCTGCCAATTAGAAGTGTTTGACTAAGCTGTCTTTAAGTACTCTTTTAGACTTAGATCAACATTCCCCTTGTGGGGTAGAAATTTCAGCACCTCATAGCTATTTTCTAACAGCTGCAAAACACGAAACGAATGTACATTGTTTCCTCTTCTAGAGAGACATCTGCCTGTTGGAGAATAGCTCATGCCTGGTACTTCTCTGAGCCTGGTGTCCAAAATCCATGTCATGCGTTGGAAGATCTGATCTTCATACCTTAGTGACAAGGCAGGCAGAAGAAATAAATGTACTGTATCTGAATTTGTACACATGAAGAGCTAGAAAAAGGCTTTCTTGGTGGGTCTGTTTCTGGTATCTCACTGATTTTAAATGTTTTATTTTAATGACATATTACTCTTGTTTTGGGTAATTACATATGTGCTGATGTGAGGCTCCCTCTCAAGACACGTTTTTTGGCCGGTAGAAGTTACCAGGAAGTTCTGTCACTGCTGCCCCAATGTCTCTCACCAATGTCTCTATTTGTTGCATATACTTGTTAAACCTTTTGTTAATTGTAAAGTTGTTCAGATTAAGGTGTGTGTTTCTGTACTTAGAACCTCTAAACAGAAATACCAGAACTTCTCTAATATAAGCAATATACCATGCATTTATTTTAATGTATTAAAGTACACAGCAATGAGCTCAGTTTTCCAAAATAGTATAAGCATTAACAACAACAGATGGCATGCTCTCATAATGCTTTAATTCTCTCATTCTTTTCATTTCAGTCTGGATTTTTCAGTCCAATACTTATTGCGAAACTAAAACGGCGTAGTGCTGTGTCTCAGGATAAGAGCTGTATTATTTTAATAATATTCAGCAGAACTTTATTGTACAATCACTGTACATTGAAGACCTTTTGAACAAAGAATTCTCTTTTTGTGCAACAGTTAGAAAAATAGATCATATTGCCGTAGGTGGAATTTTGGGATGTTCCCATAATATAGGTACAGAATCCTAGTATTACTGATGGTGTCACCGAACTGAAATGTAAAGAAAGTCATCTTTCTTCTCCATAAATTGTCTTTATTAAAAAACATGCTGAGCATGTTTGTTGTTTTTCTTTTTTTTTTCAAATATTCTGCTACTCTCAAAAAGGTTTTGTGATTCTAGGTGCCAGGTACAAGGCACTTCATGCCAGAGAGATTTTTAAACTGGATTCTTATAGAGAGTGATTAGTTAACATCTTTTTAATGATGAATTAATGAGCAGTAAAAGCATTGTAATTCCAATATGTACAGAACCTTGTGTTTAAAGGCACAGGTTCAGTGAGAGTTGTTCTGCGACCTTTGTGGTGCCAGTAAAGGTTGGGTTCAGTGCAGGCAACATCCAATCACTCTTTCAAGGTTAACTACACATGCCAGGCTGGGAAATGAAACAATTACTAACAAATTTTATAGGTATATTCTGTCAAATTTAAAAGGCAATCAGAAGTCTAAATGAAAATTATGCCTGAGGAAAGCATTAAAAAAAAAAAAAAAGGAAATAAATGAGGAAGGCCTTTTTTTTTTTTTTTTTCCACTCTGAACCAGGCACTGAAAATATTGGTGGAACTAAAAAAGGCATGTGGGAGACACTCCACACTGTTGGAGGGAAAAAGCCACAATGGAAAGGGTAGGAGTACTCAGGAAGGATGACATCAGTAATCATCTGGGCAACACTGGCACAGTGAGTGTGAATGATTCATTACATTGTAATTAACTTTTAATTAACTTTACTCAGCTTTCCTTCTTTTAGAAAATTAAATAAACTTCATTTTATGGTACCCGCTAAACCAATGAGCAGAAGCTAGAGTTCTGCTCTAATTAAACTAAGCAATATGGCAAAAGTGTGTGTAAAGCATAATGAAGAAATGTTTCTTTGCAACTGGAGCCCTTTCTTATGTTTTGTAACCCTTTGATATTTTTTTCAAATATTTCCTATTAGCTGCAGTACACTAAAGTCCCACAAAATATTTAATCATAGTGTTGAATTTTTCAGGAAAAACAGCAAATATATTTCTTACTTAACTAAATGATTTCCCAAAATCACAAGGTCCATTCATTTTTCATTTCCCTCTCCCCCGTGTAATTGTGGACATCCAAAAGAAATAATACCAACCAGAACAAGAAGTTGTAAAGTGCACCTCTAAAGCTTTTGTTTAAAAGGTTTGAGCAAGGAGTAAAAAAAAATCTGATGTTGTTGTTCACAAATTAAGGGAAATTATATTTCTGTCTGTTTACGGGCTGAGTCTCAGTCTATGA
Source organism: Patagioenas fasciata (assembly GCF_037038585.1). Classification (NCBI taxonomy): domain Eukaryota; kingdom Metazoa; phylum Chordata; class Aves; order Columbiformes; family Columbidae; genus Patagioenas; species Patagioenas fasciata. Next base: position 187,977,890 of record NC_092520.1, on the reverse strand, counting down.
ATTCAACCCAATGGATCCTTTTAGATCTTCCAAAATTGTGTAGCAAAATGAACTGGATTCCCAGGTTAAAATCTTGTCATATTGGAGTCCGCTGAACTTTGCCATTGACTTCAACTCTAGGTGAGTGGAGATACAAGCGATTAAAACAGATTGAAATATGATCTTTCCCTACTTTAAAAAAGTCTCCTTATTTAGAAATAAGTTTTGTTTCAGTGAATATATCCAGTTTTTAAAATGTCACTGAATGACTGCATACAGGATGAAGTTCCTAAAGCGAAGAGACTAGCCCCTGGCCTGCATCAAGGAGATTGGGACTCAGCTTTGGCTTTCCTCATCTCTAAAGATATGAATATTTTTGAAAGTTCTTATTTTTTTTCTGCCTCAAAAAATCAAATAAATGAAAACAAACATAAATTCTTAGGAATAAGAGAATTCTTATTTTCAGAGTAGCCCTACCATCTACATTTCTACAAACTATCAGCCAAATCTACCTTACTGTATGTTAAACAAAGATCTAACTGCCTAGTTATGCCTGTGAAAGTGAAAACTTTGCTATATCTGTTTTGTAAGTGATGATGGGAGAATGTTCTTTCTTTTCTGTATTGATTTTCCTACTTCATCAGTGAGTGGGACTCCTTGTTGCTCCAGTTACCTGTAACAAATCAGCACTGTGATATCTCTGGATTCCTTCACTGTCCTTCCATCTGCCTGCTACACTGGTCCCCTCTGCAGGCACAATCGTAATCAAATTATGTAGCCTGTTTCATATGCATGGGGAAAGTAAATAATCTTCTGATCCCAAATTCAACTAAAAGACAGAAGCAGAAGGAGTATAAGAGAAGAAGAGAATATTAAAAATGAGGGAAGGAAAACAAATTAGTAAAGTCAAGGCAATTCAGAGGAAGAAAATGGCATTTGAAATAGGTAGTAGAAACAGGCGTAAAACATAGTTATTTCTGTGGAATATGAGCCAACCCATAAGAGAAGAGGCTGTTCAAACAGCAGGTGGAACATAGACATGGGGAGAGAAAGGGAGATTCTTGCTTATGGCAAAGTCCTTGGTTTTCATTTCATTTGCAAGGAAAAAAATGGCGATGATATGTGAAAGAAAAGGCACAAGTCATTGGTGACCTGCTGCTTATTTTTTCAACATCTTCACTTGCTATCAGCTACTTGAGGAAGGGAAAATCACACAATTCAATGAGTGAAATAAAAACAGTTCAATCTGACATCTGTATTATTACCATTCAGTTAAGACCTTTGCAATAAGATAAAAAAGGAAATCCACTTTAGTAACACACTTTTTATTTACAAATTTAAAAAATTAATAAAAACTGTTATTCTTTTCTACATAATTACCTATATACTCTTTCTTCTCTCTAGGGCTGTCAGGCTTCAATTTCTATTTATCATCTCCACACTTCTTTCTGTATTACTCTTATGTATAGATTAACCTGTCACACCTAATCCAAAGGCCTTGATTTCTACTCTTGTTTAAGTACTTCTTCTAGATTTTCTTCTGCAGTGGCATCTACACAAAATCTGTGGTGGAGAGATTGTGGTGCATTTAGGGAGAGATAATTTTAATTAATTAATAAATTAATTAATGCTTTGGAGCATTCAAGTTCTATAATGCCTCCCTAAGTAACCTCATTATCTTATTTTCAATACCCTCCCCTTGTCTATTCCATTCTTTCTTTTTGTGTCAGATTTTCTTGCTGTATCTTGTTTTAAATTACATTGTTTAGGGCAGGGACACTGTTGGATCTGCTTTGTACGGTAGCAAGTTTGTTTGTGCCTCATCCTGACTGGAGTTTTTAGACACAACTGTAATTAATTATCATTTACAGTTGAGCCACAGTGATGTTAAATGACTTGTTCATGATACCAAAGTAGGTCAGTGGCACAGTTACAAATGAAACCTAGACGGTATCTTTCTCTGCTGTGACCACAAGACCACTACTTGTTCTGTGCTACACTGAAATACATGTTCAAAGATATTGCAAAATTTTCCCAAGAAGGATGGTATTTTTTATTTCCCCAGGCTTCTCAGAGAAAAAGGCCTCAAATGCCTTTTTTTTTTTAAAAAAAAAAAAAAAAAGTATTTATTTTCTTTGTTTTATTCTATCCAAATAAATTTATGTACAGAGTGGAGATGCAAAAGTTTTATAAGACTGGGGAGAATGTAGTATAATGATTGAGCTCTGAAGAATGTGGTATAACAATTGGGCCATGAAAAGGGACTTGCAGTTGCTAGGGTAGGTATTTTGTACAGTAGGGATATCAGAGGTAAGAGTTGTTGCTCTTAGATACATCTTTGCAGCTTTTGAGACCATAACCACTCATGTAGGAACTGATTCTCATCTGTTAGTAGCTTAGTTCTTCTACACCTTCAAGAGCTTAAAACTATATAAGCTGATGAATATTCAGCTGAAAACAGAAATCCTCCATACATCAGCTCTGAAATCTCTGAGATATGTAGCTCAATCAATTAAACTGTAGCCTTTCCAAATCATGGGCTACCAACTGCCATGATGAAATCTTTTTTATTGTTTCTACTGTCAACAGAAAGTTTGAGACAGTGACATTGCTATACTGTTCTTACTAATTAGTTGACAGGAGACATCCTCGCCGAAGGCTTATCAACAAATAAGAATATATGCGGAAATGACTGTTGCTTATGTGCGTCTGCGTGAGTGAGTGTCATGTAGTGTGCTTTTTCAGAGATAGGGCAAAATGTTCTGAGGTCAAACCAGCTCTGGGAAAAAAACATTATTTAAAACAATGCTTTCAAAACAGTTTTAGGAAAACCATAAAGGCTTTATGAGAGTACCTAAATATCAGTGTATCTTAGATTATAAAATAATAAAGAACCTATGCAAATACAATATATTAAATGCTTGTATAAACCAGTATGAGGTATGTGAATAAAAGTAATTGTGAAGCTAACGTTCAGATGCTGAAATAATATCTAACGCCTACAATGGCACTGGAAGCAATACACACATTCAAATTTGCAGTTAAGAAAAACAAAACCAACCAAACAAAACAACACACACACACACACACAAAAATAACACCCTCACATACAAAAAACCCCAATCCTTGCTGAGTATTTTGTAGATATCTACATTTGTCACCTATCTCCTTTAGGATTTTGAAGTTCCCTAGATACCAGTGTTTCTCTGCCTTGCACAGCTGCAATGTTCCTGCCTCCTCCCTAAGTGCTGGTCTGCCTTATTCACCGTGACATATTCCAGTGCTAACATACCTGAAAGTTAGTTATCTAATGTATCTAAGATAGGTATCTAATGCTGTGGCTACACAAGGTTTTAGTCTAAAATGGGACTGTTATTCCCAAACACTGCACTTTAGTTGGCATCATGGGATGGCTTTGGAGCACATGATGTGCATTCCATTCAAATTAAAATAAATCAGAATATGTGCTCTCAGAATGCACCTAGATTTATGCATCTGAAGTTGGATGAAATTAATATTTTGTAAACTGCAATTTAGTCTTGCTTCATCAGCTTAGGATATGGACATTTGAGTCTTCCCCACTTGAATGCTTAGATCTGCCCAGAATGCCTTTTTGAGCCTAATCTGACTCTCCTAATATTCTCTGACATGGTCAGACGGCTAACGAAATCCACTTTTTCAAACATAGCTGCTACTGACTATACCTTACATTTGAACAAAAACTTCTTCTGCATTGGTGTTTTTTGTTTGGTTTTTTTTTTGTGGTTTGTTTTGTTTTGTTTTGTTTTGTTTGTTTTTTGTTTTTGTTTTGTTTGTTTTGGTTTTATGGGGTGTGTGTGCGTGTGTTTCTCATCTTGTTTTGTTTTGGTTTTCATTTGTCTGTTTGTTTTTTTGCTTTGGGTTTTTTGGGGGTTTTGTTTTGTTTTGCCTTGTTGTCAGTGTTAGCTGAGGGAGCACATTTCAGAAACCAGAGTTTCCACTTCTATGTTTCAGTGAACTAATTACAGGAATAATGTTCTTCCAGGCAGGTTCTCCTTCTTAAACTGGAAGGAATTTACCCTGGCTATGTCATGGCAATGAATACATTATTAGTTCCAAACATAATTAATTTCTTCTGAAAAATCATGTCTGTCCAGTACTTAGCCTTACTAAACAGACTTCACAGTTTGACATGGATTTTTAACTTAAGTGCTAGAAACCACCAGCTCTCACGGCCTTCTCAGTATTGCCTCTCTCCTTGCTCTTATTTCACAGATCCATTTCATATATAAAATTCTTTTGTTTTTCTAGTTCATTAGATAATATTTCTACTTAGAGAACCTCAAACACAAGCCAATTTCAAGTCAGTTTTTGATGCTGCCTTTTCTTTTACAGATCACAATCTTTTCCTAATTTTCAGCTAAACATCTTCAGCCTGATTTTCAGATAATTTTTCTTTATCTTACCTATTCTTTAAGTTGTGAATACCTACATACCTGCTTTGAAAGTATTTATAGTTTGTTATCATATCCTGCATTAGTCTTCCCTATTCTCATCTATATAAACATAGACTGCTCATCTCTTCACTTAAATGCAGCTCATTTTTTTTTTTTTCCATTTCACATGTAGATTTGCTTATTTTTATATGAAAAATTTATACAAAACTCCCTCCTGTGGTGGGTTGACCCTGACTGGATGCCAGGTGCCCACCAAGCTGCTCTTTCACTCCCCTCCTCAGCTGGACAGGGGAAAGAAAATAATGAAAGGCTCATCAGCTCAGGTAAAGACAGGTCAGTTACTGACACAGGAAAAGCAGACTCAACTCAGGAAAATTAATTTAATTTATTTCCAATCAAATCAGAGTAGGGTAATGAGAAATAAAAACTAAATCTTAAGACATCTTCCCCCCCCCAAACCTCCCTTTTTTCCTTGGCTGTACTTCCAAATTCTCTGCCTCCTCTCCACCAGCAGCACAGGAGGATGAGGAATGGGGGTTGCGGTCAGTTCATTACACATTGTCTCTGCCGCTCCTTCCTTTTCAGGGGAAGGACTCTTCACACTCTTCTGCTCCAGTGTGGGGCCCCTCCCATGGGAGATAGTTCTCCATGAACTTCTCCAATGTGAGTCCTTTCCACATGCTGCAGTTCTTCAAGAACTTCTCCAGCGTGAGTCCCTTCCACAGGGTGCAGCTCTTCAGAAAAAGACTGCTCCAGTGTGGGTCCCCCCATGGGGTCACAGGTCCTGCCAGCAAACCTGCTCCAGCATTGGCTCCTCTCCATGGGTTCACAGGTCCTGCCAGGAGCCTGCTCCAGCACAGGCTTCACACAGGGTCCCAGTCTCCTTCAGGCATATCCACCTGCTCCAGTGCAGGATTCCCCACAATCTGCAGGTGGATCTCTGCTTCACCATGGGCCTCCATGGACTTACAGAGTGACAGCCAACCCCAACACGGTCTTCACCATGGGCTCCAGGGGAATCTCTGCTCCAGCACCTGGAGTACCTCCTGCCCCTCCTTCTTCACTGATGTTGGTGTCTGCAGAGCTGTTTCTCTCATTTATTCTCACTCCTCTCTTCAGCTGCAGTTGCAACTTTTTCCCCTTCTTAACTGTTATCCCAGAGGTGCTACTATTGTCACTGATGGTGTCAACCTCAGCCAGCGGTGGGTTTGTCTTGGAGCTGGCTGGCATTGGCTCTGTCAGACACAGGGGAAGCTTCTAGCAGCTTCTCACAGAAGCCACCCTTTTAGCTCTCCCAATATCAAAACCTTGCCATGCAAACCAAATACGTGTCTCCATCTTTTTCAAAAAATGTAAATAGTTTTGAATTTCAGCACAGCTAATGCCCCGTCTTTCAGGCTAATATTTATCTGAAAGATCACAGACAGTCGACAAACCAAGACAGTATATATATAGTACTCCTTCTAATTCTTAAGTGGTTTCCAGAAAGACATGAAAAGGTAAATCTGCCCGTAGATTACGATAATTTGATTCTAATAGTTTTTACCTGGATTTCTGAGGAGTGGATGTTATCCCATCAGATTCCACATCTACACTTTTCTGTCTGGCTGATCCTCTCCAGTAATTCTCTAATCTGATGGCAATTTCAGTTTCAGCCACATTTGAGGAAGGAACAGAATCATGCGAAGTATGTGATTTCTATACGATTGATGAAAACAAGTGATTGGGTGGAAAAAAAGGAGAGAGGTACTAACAGTATCTTCACAGTGAAGAGAGCTTTACAGTAAGAGAGCACAGTTTAATAGACATCAGAGAATCTAGTCTGTGTTGGTTCTTTCTCTCTCACGTAGATTCCCTAGTATTCAATAAGACGAAACCCATAAATGAAGTTTTTCCAATGCCTAACTTTATAATGGCAGCTCTTCCCTGTGGATACTCTATGGTGTAATTTTAGTATAATTCAGTTAAGACTTATCAATCAACCGCAAGACACAAATCCATTTGAAACCAAACTATTTATTAATTCTTGTTATGCTTGTTATGTGTATTTGTCATTCTTGTTCTTTCTTAGATTTGTTACTTTTCAAATAGCTTGTAGTGTCCTTTGATTGATGACTGCATTCACTTTCCATTCAAATGAAACTTTGCTTCAGACATGTTGGCCCTGTGCTTTTTGTGTTATGATGACATTTGGTGCAGACATCTACTGTTTGCTCCTGTTTGGTGCCATGTCTGTTCCAGCTCCCCAGTTCATGCCCCACTCATTGCTCCACAATAGTTAGCACAAGTAGTGCTTCGCTAGAATTGAAGAGGTATTTGCTTTGTAAAGAAGCTGAACACTTATGCTACTTTAAATCAGATTCTTGGTCACCTTCTGCCTTCAGTTTCCGCATTTGGGCGTGCTAGATATAGTTTAAACCCTGATTGCAACTACATACAGTCCATTCTGCTTTGATATGGAAACTGGTTTTTTGCATGACAGAAATTGCAGCTATGAGTTAAACAATCAAACCTCTGCATTGCATGGTCAAGAGGATTGTCAAAAATGTCCATGTTGGGAGCTAGACTGGCCAACAAAAATAACTCAAGTGCTTAAACCAACACTCTTTCAGGGACTCAAACCTAGATTCACAAAAGGACATTGACACCAACTACCACTGTAGTTACTTCACTCCAACATGAATTCTCGGATTTCTTGCTAAGGTTTAACACTTAGGGGTCAAGCTGCTGAGGTTATCACCTGTAAATTTCTTCATGAATACAAGGTCTGGTTGCTGGATATGCTTAGAAGAACCTAGATCCTGGCAATCCATTTTCCATTTCATTTTTAAATTAGAAGAGCTTTCCTTCCCTTGGACATGGCATTGGACACCTATCCCATACCTGTCCTTTATAGTCCATGAATTCAGAGTTAGACACTAAAAATAATATCCACAACCACAGAACTGCTGAGGAAGAGGAGGACCAAGAAACAACAAGGGACAAATCTAAGCCAGCTAATAGAAAATATGGTTGTATCTAGAATGTCACCACCTCTCCATTTAGGCACTGATTCCAGAGCTTATGTGAGGCTGGCAGTCACAGCCTGAAGTTCTCCTCCTGTCCCAAAACACAGTTTTCCATCGGATAGCAAACTTATACATAATTTTCATGTGAAAGCAGGACTGCAGATTGTTATACAGCCATTAGACTTTTATGTAATCTTGCTTGTGTCTATAACATCATTTAATACTCCTCTGATCTCATCTGCCCTCCACTGTCCATATGAAATGTTTATGGTCACTGTGCATTGTTATGCTCAAATACTTTCAAGGGCTTCTCTCAATCGGACCAACATAGAACTTCGTGGACTCTAATTTATTATTTTTTCACTAATTCTGAGTTTTAGATCAGCATTATGGAACAATGTATTTAGTTCACCCAAGCTGGCCACAATTTTGCACATGGACAATTATAATACTTCAGGTATAAACATGATTTTTTTTACTAACCTCTAGTAGTCTAAACATTTTCAGAAGTAACAATTTTTAATAGCTCTGACTTTGGGCCTAAATACTGAATTCTTCATAAATTGTGCTTCAGGTGCTTACACATTTCTTTAGATCTATATGCTTCAGAAACTGGATACTTCTGCCATACTTGTCTTTTATTGCCAAGAGCCAGTAACTTTCTTTTGAATAGGTGCTGTACTGCCCCAGCATATCTGTATTCCAGTACCTAGATGTCTCCTTGGTAATCTGACAGATACCAGCTTGTAAGCAGGATCAGAGTGTACTTCCAGGGTTAGGTTTCCTAGATTTCAAGTTGAAATAGATGTTCAAGTAAATTGTGACCCAGCATCAATACTTTGTCTAAACACAGAAACCCAGAATCAATACTTAGAAAATCCTCTTAGCTAAAAGGTGTTTGTACGCACTTTGGTACTGCAACAGTGGTGGAAAGGCAGAAGGATTTGTTGGCATGTCACCTTTAACTTTGAAAATATCTGTTACTTCTGCATAACAGACAAGATCACTCTCTTTAATCTCTTTAAAAATTTGCCTTTGGTGCAGAAGCACAATTAGTGAATCTTCTGTACTTTCCAGGGCTGAGATAACAAAGTTGTCATTAGAAATAAGGTGAATTCTAGTAGTGACCACTGCGATGCTGCCTGGCATTCCTAGATAATGCTCTCCCCTGAGAATCCTTACCCTAGTAATTACTTTCTTCCCCCTTTTGTCAACTTATTTGAAATCTATCACTTTTAATGAGTATTTATCTCCAAGTCAGTAAATCTGTATTAGGTAGGGCTACGTATGATGTCTTATTTCAGTTCATTATCCGTGGCACTGCATCCTGTCTATGTAGGCTTCATTCCTATGATTTGCTCCATGTTGACTGAACTCTTTGGTCACTCAGAGGCTCTTGGACTCCAGCACCATTCCATGTGGACCTAAGACTCCATCTGCATGGTTAAATAGTGAGATCTGGGTCAGTAATTGCAACATAGGAAGTGATTAGATTTTTTTTAAGTGTTGAGTATTTTTAATAAGTTTACTTTTAATTATTAATTGGAATGTCCCTAAATATTCACATATTGATTCCCTTGTATGCCCTAATATTATGCCTAGGATCTATGTAAAATTAATTGGCCAGAATTTTCCCAGTTCTTCCTTCCTGCCATATAGGGTATTTTCAGTCTCTAAATCCCTAGCTTGATGAACATGATCAGCAAAAGTTCAAAAAATCCTTAAGATAGTTCCTTAAAATATTCAAGTGCACCATTTCTAAACGTCCAGATGCATCTTACTTAACTTTGCCTAAAGCAAACAGAGAAGCAGAGGAATTATTACAGGACACATTAAGAGAGACCATTATCAAAGGTGGACAAGTCATTGAACTGCAACTTGCCCTAAAATTAGAAACTGCATACTTTTACTAGTATTACAAAACTTATCACTGATTTTATCCTTTCAAATTATCTAACCCTAGTCAGGACAGGGGCCTTGTTGTGCTTGGTAAAATTCAGATGAAAAACAGTCATTCTTAACAGGCTCAAGTTCATCCAAAAAATTGGCATGTAATCAATTCATTTATTTGACAGAGATGCCAGGCAGGGAAGATTTACAGTCAAGAGAATGCTATCTCCTTAGAGAAAAAGCCCTTACTGAGCCAAGGCTGAAACTCTGGGACAATGACCAAGTCTTTTGATTTGTCGACAAGGACTATCTTGGCAGCTACTGACTAAATGGAGCTCACTTCTGGTTTCAGTCACCAAGGAGTGTGCTCCAGGAAGGTAGTCATTTTTGGTGGTGACAAATGGAATCTGTGAAGGAATACTGAAAAAATCACTGTGAGACATGTCTGCTCCTCCCTGTGAGGGATGGCCAGCCAAAGATCATAACTCCTGCAGATCAACACCAGACAGCACAATGACCTTCAGCATGAGGAAAAGACAAACATGGGGGCAATGGTTTTTCATCGCTAATTGCTTAGTGTGTATTTGGGAAAAGCCCGTATAAGGAAGATCATCTGTCTTCTCCGCTTTGCCATAGTCCACACATGGATACAATTGTATTCACGCAGTAGGTTGCAAGACTGAGCCTGTAAATATATTTAGTAAGTTACGGGCAGACATAAACTAAAACCATGTGTATTTGCTTTTAAGGCAATCAGCTTCAGTGGTGTTGTCAGCACCTCTGAGAGCCTGCCCCAGGTGTAGACGACCTTATTCTCTATAAACACATTCAGTAGAATAATTCTGATGTTATCCATTTATGAGGATGTTAAGAGGTATGACACCACCTAGTTCTTAGGTGTTCACTGAGGAATTTTTGGAACCTGATTACACAGCAAATGCTTCCACTGGAAAATCTTGAAGCAATTTTTGTAGGATAAATTTTTGTGCTGTGTTATAAGTGAAGGTTTGTTCATGAAGAGACACATTCAGCTACAAGCAGTAAGCAAGTGTAAAGATTTTTTCATTGCTTCAGATGTCAAAATACAGCATTACTAGGACAGGCACCAGCTTCTGTATGGCAGCAAGCTTCATCTTGGAAAAAAAAGAACTGAGAACTAGCAATCTGGACTCAAATCCTGAGTGGCAGTTTTGGTAACATGAAAGCCCATAGCCCACATGTTCTGATGATAAGGGCACGCAGCCAGAAGACCTGTTCTCAAAATCTTGTTTCATCTGAGCATGCATTCTCCATGAAAGATACAACCACCAAGCTATCTGAAAGTCAGTTCACATGTCTATCATATGCAGTTACTGTTCTATTAAAAATACCAAGGTGAAGGCCTAATTAAGAGATAATATTTGAAAAGTCAATATTATCTCTTAGGGTACTTGTCCACTGCAACGAAGATCTCATATTAAATCACAGCTTGAAGAAGGTAAAGGAGGAAGAAGAGTTTAAATATATGCCTGATTTAAATCTATACTTTCCAGTCTGTCATTGAAGAGGAAGGAGAATCCCACTACCTTTTGTCAGATTGGCATGTTCTGAAAATGGTTATTGTGATGAATCTGTCAAGTAAAACAACTGGAGGAGCACAAGTTTTGTGAATCTTTTGTGAACCTAAGCATGAATTGGAGCATCAAGAAATTCGGCACTGCCTAGGCAAGAACCGTTTTGCTCGACACACCTGTTGAAACTGCGATACCTAAAGGGCTTCTCTTGAGAAAACAGTCTGCCGTAGACACTTTCCAAATTGAGAGAATTTCAAGTGCTAATAATGACTAAGTATTAAACTACATGCTTAGAGACTCATTAAGGCCTCTAAATCACTCTTGCAAATCTACCCCAAAGTGCTAGGTACAACAGGAGGCCATAATATAGAAGTAAAATAGAGTTTTAAAGGGAGCTGGTATACAGACAGAAAAGGGATTACTTAGTGAAGAGGACAGATGGAGTGAACGATTGAATGACATTTACTAAACAGGAGAGGAAAGTGATAGGGAAAAGGGACAGCTGTAATGAACACAAGCATGTAGTAGATAGAGGAATCATGTGCTAGATTTAAAGGACATCTGGTGTAAGGGACAGCTGAAGTGTATGAGTGACATGCCCTAGATATAAGGTTGGAAATGCTGTGTGTGAATGACAGCTGGCTTAGCTATCATGGGTGACATGTCCTCCACAGAGGAATAGAGTGCTGGATACAAGTGACAGCTAATGTGTACTTTATGAGTGAAATATCTTCCTTACAGCAGGAAAATATGAGGAAAAATTATCTGGAGTGCTTGAGCATCATGTTCCTGGCCAAAGAAGGACAAGTTAGATGCAACACAAAGCTACTATGCTTAGGTAACATGACCTAGAAGGGGAAGAGAGCAGTAAGTGGGACAAGTGCAACAGGACCATATTGGATTAAATAACCCCAGTGGGAAGGAGATGTCATAAGTGTAATGTATGAACAGAGTGTACAGCTAATATGCCACTGGCTGAAAACACTGTCAGGGCCAAAGCTGCTAGAGTTGGCAGCTGGCTGCAGCCAACATGATGTAGCCATAGTCCTTGATCTTTCTGATATTTCCCTGAAGCAAGCCAAATTTGCCATGGGGACTATCATGGGGATTTCTGTAATTAACACATTAGTAGAATGTTCTTGCTGGCATCATAAGCAGAGAGCATTTAATGATGCCGCTGTATTTTGTCTTTGTTTGGCCAATTAAAGTTGTCACTGAGGCATGCTGGAATGGTTCACTCTGCACTTTTTAAAAGTAACCTCGACTGCTTAGTTTGGTTTGGTTTCATTTATTTATTTATCTATCAGGTGATATTGTACTAAAAAGGTAGATTAGTGAAGACACTAGTTTTCAGTCTTTGGAGATTTTTCATATTAATTTCCTCACTCAACAGCAGACTTCTGAAGAAGCCCTGATCACAACCAGTGTCAGTGGAAAACAGTCCTTATTTTCCTGAGACATTCTTTTTACTCCCTCTCTGTATGTCCAGTCCACACAAGCCCATAGACACTTGACTTCTCTGGTCACATATTTTATATATCCATATGTCCAAAATTACATACATATATACAGGTTTTTGTGTATCATTACTGAAACAGTCATGATAAACCACAACACAATTTGCCAAACTGTGAATTATTATAGACTATCACAATCAGCAAAAGATGATTTATGTTCAAAAATCATCAATCAGGAATCCAGACTCATGAGCTAGGCTTAAAATTTATGGGATGTAAATAACAAATTAAAAAAAAAAAAAAAAAAATGAGGCTACTTTTCATTCATCCAGCTGTGAAGATAATCTCAGGCTTGCAGTCTTCATGCTGTCTTCTACCATGTAAGGACTAGAAACTTTTTTCCTCTTAATGAAAATGCTAAGCCCCAGTGAACTGTATGACTTCAGGAGCCAGGGATTAAGAAAAATATGAAATATCATGAGACGCATAATAAAATCCCTATGATAGAATCACCTTAGCTGGCAACAGTGAGGTGGAAGGCCAAGTTTAATTTAACCTTGGAGTGTGATGCAACACAATCCCACAATGCAGGTCACATCTGTGATGCAGAACCTAGCTCTCAATGATACTCAAGTTCTCTTTTATTGAATATTCTTCAGAAGTATATTGCAGCTTTGGCCTCTGTGCAGACTAACGAAAACAAATACTGTGAAGTATAACATTGCAGAGTGTTGTATAGGAATAGACAGATTTAAAAATGCTTAATCAACCAGCCTATCCACAGAAATTTCACCAAACACTGTTACTGGTGACCATCTTATACACTTATTAAAAAAATGATGCTTGTTCTTACAGCTTGGAATAGCTTTTATCTTGAACTGAATAGACTCTTTGAACCTAAGGCTCAGGTGTAGAGGAGTAAATGAAGCCCTGACTGTTTTCTCCCGAGTGGACAGGAAATGGC